>NW_026575029.1:2065000-2753333 GCF_905146905.1 Nyctereutes procyonoides
AACCAGAATTGCAAAGTTTTCTGTTGTCATGTCATTTCTCATCTATATCTGTGAAAGTTGTCCCTGCATCCACAATTTCCTCTGTGACAAGTCGAATCCTTTGTCTTGGCAAACAAGATCATCCTTTCTAGTCCTGTCTACTTCTCCAGCCTCATCTTTGTCTTCATCCTACTTGGCATCCTCTATTCCAGCATCAGTAATCTGCCCGCACTTTCCTCAATTTTTCAGTTTTTCATGCCTGTTGCCTCATCCCCCACCTAATTTGCCTTTCCCTCATTAATCTTGAATACCCTCACGTTTTTTTAAAGACTCAATTTTAGCCTCCTTCTAGAAGTCTTTTCTACATTCCTTGCATAGACTTGAACATATCCTATGAGCCATTACTTCTATCAGTTTGCAAGAAACTTATTGCAAGTCACTGTCTTTATACTAGAATGTTTGCTTCTTTTTTTAAATATTTATTTACTTATTCATGAGAGAGAGTAGCAGAGACATAGACAGGGGGAGAAGTAGGCTCCCCGCAGGGAGCCCGATGTGGGACTCGATCCCGGATCCTGGGATCATGCCCTGAGCCGAAGGTCAACGCTCAAACCATTGAGCCACCCAGGCATCCTTAGAATGTTGCTTCTTGAGAATGAGCAGTGTCTATCGCCTTTGTTTCTCTAGCACAAATCCCAGTGTCAACAACCACATAGCCTTTAAAAATGTTGAATAGATTAATAGTGAAAAAAGTAAAGATGATGCAGAGTATTTAACAAAGCAGAAAAAAAAATACTATAAGAGAAGAGCAAAGTTGGTGTTCAAAGTAGGTGGGAAAAAGGAGGGTCCATAATGTGTTGGTGATTAGTGAGGCTTGGGTTCGAGAGGTGGATTTCAATAGTGCCTTGAAGAACAAGTAGCTTTCAGGAAGGGAGGAAAGTTTTTAAAATGAAGATTCAACATGAAAGGAAGCAGAGATGTCTGAAACATTCAGCTGAATAAAAGCCTCCAAAACAAGACAAGAGAAACAAAGTGCGGTTGTTTGCGGAGAGTTAAGCATATGGTATCGTTTAGAGGGTAACTGGGAGCCACTGATGGTTCATGAGAAAGAGAATCACATGGTATAATACTTGATTTGGGAAAGATGGTTTAAAATTCAGGATCTAAAAAAATCCAGGAGACCACATATTTCAAGAGGAATGTTGCCTCTGTGAAACCGGGTGAGAACTGAGTAAAGGCCACTTGTAGACTGAGGACCAGCCAGGGGTGGAAAAGAAGAAGCTACCACCAGGCGAAACTAGGGAGACCAGGGAGATCGAGACTGCAGGCAAAGTGGAAGAATGGACTTTGGAAATTGGTGTAGATTGTTTCCTCTAACTCAGGAGAGTAAGAGGAGAACATGAGTGAAGACACCGGACTCTGAGGTAAAGCAGGGTAGAAAAGGTTAATATGGATAATTCAATATCAGACAAAGACACCGTTTATATTTTCATTTAGGGAAAGGCGGGTCTTACGATGATTGTAAGGGGGGTGAAGGATGTGTTTTGAGTTTGAATAGAATAGGAAAGGTCCAGAACAATGGTGTTAGAAATAAGAGGAGTCAATTAGTGTTCAGTAAAGAAAGGGCAACAGCACTGAGTTCTTGCCTGAAATGACAAAGCATGATTTTTGTTCCCTTTCTGAGGACCACCATGGGTCCAGTCACGTACTGCTGACTGACAAACCATCTCACATGCAGTGGCTGAAGACAATAGTCAGTATATTATGTTCATGATCTCTGGGTGGTAAATTATGGCACCACGTGCTTGGGTAGATCTCCTGTTCCACATGGCATTGACTGGGGTCGCTCAGTTTATTCAGCTGGTGGCTGGGAGGATCTGCAAGGCCCAAGCAGACTTCACTCTCGTGTCTGGCACTTTGGCAGGGATGCCTGGGATCTTGCACACCTGCGTCCCTCTCCATGCACTCTTGATGTATCTTACACATAATCCCATCTGATTATCCAGACTTCTAACACAGTGGCTCGGGACAGGAAGTAGCAAGTCTTTGCAGGTTTGGACTGGAAACCAGCACAGAGCCACTCCCACAATTGTTTCTTGGTCAAAGTGAACAGAGAACTGTCTCTGGGGAGGAGAAGTTTGAGGGGGAGGTCTTGCACTCTACTTGTTGTTGGAAGGAGTGTCAAAGCACTGTGGGCTACCTTTTACCTCTCCACAGCATTAATCATTCTCTAACGTGTATTTTCTGCTGTCATCTCCACTGGAATGTAAGTCACATAGAGCAGGGAGTTTTGTCTGTTTTGTCCCAAGGGTCTGATAACTAGTAGACACTTAATATTTGTCACATGAATGGTGGCAGACTGTAGACAGAAAAGTGGATAATGAGGGAATGAAATGCTCAGGGCTGTGGTCCTCCAGAAAAATAGGGTAGAATGTCAAGAGACCACAGGTTAATGATTCCTTCCGCATATATGAAGGTTACAGCACTTTCCACCAGCAACAGTAGCTCCGTAAAGCTGTGGCTTTCACCTCTGGGGAGAAATCGCAGCAGCGTCTTCAGGACACGTGCTCCAGAGTCCTAGTGAATACATTTATGCTTATTCCAACTGGAAGCTCTCCTCCAATTGCATGGACCAGGTACCAATGAATCGTGTGGTTTAAAGGAGTCTTCATCTCAATAATAATAATAATAATAATAATAATAATAATAATAAAATAAAGGAGTCTTCATCTCAATAACATAGACTGGCTTTGGGGTTCACGAATCCCTCCAAAATTGTGTGGACAAATGTTTTATCATTGGCTCAAAGGGCGATTTGACCCAAAAATATTACAAAGCACTGTCAGAATAAACTATATTTGGACTTCAGCTTTTAAATATGAAAGCTGTCCTTCAAATACTATGGAGAAAAAAAATCACCTGAAATAGAAAAAAAAAAAACCGTACTTCTAACATTAACTAAGGCCACATATGTAGCAAGCAAATTGATGCAATAATGTTTAATGATTTCCCAGGAGCTATGAAGTTTGATTTGGTCTGTGTTATGTGAACCCACAGGGATTTACGGCTAAAGTTACTCTACCTACAAAGAGAAGCCATAGCATTATGTCAAAAAGTCACTTAAAAAGGAAAAAAAAAAGTATTTGAGAAGACTTAGACTATAAAAAGGTATGTTTCCCAATTAGCGCTTAAAAGCCTCTGATAATAATGTGGTATTTTCGTTTTTCTTTAAAAAATCTTCTAAGTATTTTTAACAATTGAACTTGAACTAAAATTATAACTCCATTATTTGAAAATACTTTCACATACTTTTCTTTCCTCCTTTTTACATTACTTACTAAAAGTAAGGTTTTTTTTTTTTTTTTAAAGTTTCTGGTGGTCAAACTTTTAACAACAGACCATTATATGGGGATATAGATGGTCAAGTATTTTAAAAATTGAGTGGTTTATAAATTGAGGCTATAAAGCTATTAGTTAGATTCCATCAAGAAATATAAAGTCTGTAGATAAGATAGTGTAGTTTTAAAATGGTTCATGAATATTACAATGCAAAGGACTTTTTAAAAGTTTTGTTCATTTCCTTAGTTTTAACTGTTAATTACCTGAAGAGTATCACTATAGGTTTCTTGTTATGATCTTGTTTTAAGCAGCCTAGAGAGTTAAAGTCTTCTTCTCACCCCCAGGCAGATTCCTTACTCAGTGCCTGCATTACGCAAAATAAACAATCACTGCATGGGATCATCCTTCACTTCTCCATCACATCGATCTGGTGCCCTCACCTTCTGAGCTGGAATCTCAGATTCTAGAGCCTTCTGGATCATATAGCCCAAGTGGGAAATGTATAAATATGGTACAAACATACATCTTACATAAACACACATAATATATATTCTGATTCAGTCCTTGTTCCCAGTCCATAGCTCAAATCCTATGTTTTTCTTTTTTGCTCACCATCCACTCCCTTACTCTAGATCCTCATGATTTTACTCCAAGGTAATACTTTTACTTCATCTTCCTGATGCTAAACTACTTTATTTTTTTCTTTCAAATGCTGTCGGGACAAAACTCTGTAGAACAGTCCACTTTCTCTTCAAGTACCAATAATGGCTTCTCATTGCTCAGTGAAGCAATACTATGCATACCTCTTCTTTCTATCTCTCATACTAGCGCATACGTGATATGACCAGTTAGATAAGGGTGAGTGAGAATAAGGTTGCAAATCATGATTGATTAGTCCATAATTAAAGATCCAACAAAAGAATATAGGAAAAGTTTATTTTTCCCCCTAGCTTAGGATCCAAGATCCAGGAGTCAGCTATGTCAAGATATAGTATTAGCAAAATGTACATATTGTGAGTCTGAATCTGGTACATGGCATGGAAATGAAGTGACGTATTATACTTTCTGGGTCACAGGAATTTGTGTCCAGGTGGTTCTGTATCTAAATATGTGTGGTGTGTGTGTGTATGTGTGTGCACATGCACATGCAAATTGTAGAGAGACTTGGAGGGGAAGAAGCACCTTGGTCTTAGTAGATATTTACATAAGAATAAGAATATTTTTTGAGAGAGAGAACACATGCATAGGAGGTGGGGAGGGGCCGGGGGAGAGAGAAACAATCCTAAGCAGATTCATGCCCAGTGTGGAGCCCTATGCAGGGCTCGATCTCACCACCCTGAGATCAGGGCCTGAGCTGAAATCAAGAATCCAAGACTTAAACGACATAGCCACCCAGGTGCCCCAAGAATAAGAATTGCAGGAAGAAGGTGTGCAAACTCTATAATTAACCATGGCCTATTAGTCACCAACATATGCTTGCTCACTTGATTGGGATAGGCTTTTTCCTTGGTCCCTAAAACAGTGTTTCCCCTCTAGTCTCTGTTAATGCTGTAACCCTTGGTTTGAGATATTACTTCATATCTTCTAGCCAAATCCTTTCATTCTACTTTGGATTTTATTTCAAATGCTGCTGAAATAGTTCCAATTCCATTTCATTCATGATGTCATCTAAAACTTCTTCATACTGACCTGTCTCTTCTCAGAACTTCTGCACTAATAGTGAATAGTTGGCCACGTCACATGTGCTTAGTGTCATAAGTGGGGTCGTGTCTTTAACTTGTTTTCTTGTCTTATTTTTGTTTTTGTTTTGGTTTGGTTTGGTTTTTGCTTTGGGCAGGTATTTATTTTGTTTTGTGTCTTATATGCAGCCTAGCATAGTTCTAAGAGCAGTAAACAACCTTTGGATGATTGTTTTAATCAGAGCTCATTTTTTCCAAAAAACTTATTAAGCTTTGGGGATTATAAATTTTTGAAGGGGGAAGAGATAAATATTACAATCATAAAACCCCGGAATTTAAGACCTGAGAGTGGTGTTAGACATCATCTCTTTCAAACTCCACAATTGATGGAAGAAGAAAGGCTATGTAGAATAATTAGGTAATTTGCACAAAGCTAAGCAGTAAACTAGTGACAGTTCCAAGGCCACAACTCAGGACTCTAGCCCCGTTCTAATGTTTTTCGCTAGGCTGGACAATGGTATGTAGTACCTTGAAGAAAGGCAAAATTGGCTGAAAATATTTTACCTATGCTTGTCTTTTGAGATCATAGTTAGGCGTCACTTCTTACAAGCCACGAAATACATAGTTTGAACATGAGTGTGGCTGACACTGTTGGCTGACTGTCCAATTCCCGTTCTTCCTTTATTATTATTTTAACGCGTCCACACAGAAACACATGCAACAGAGAGGCGTGGGTATGTGCCCACTTAAAATCTAAAAGCTCTCAGTGCTCTTGTGTTGAACCACCATATGGTATTTTTTTTTCTCATCAATAATAAGATCTAGATGAGCAGTTTCTCTCCTCCAGCCAGGACAGCTGAATGGCTGGTACCAAGGTGTGTGTGGGTGGCAGGGGGAGCAGTGCCTCGGCACCCTGACCATCTCACAGAGGTTGTTATAGCACCTGGAGGTGTTTACAGTTGAAGAAATGATGTTTCATATCCAACATTTGAAAGGAGCACAAAGTAAGGACTTATTTCTTAAAGACAAGAAGGAAAACAGGTTATTGGCTGGTGACCATTCTTCATGATAGACAAATTAATTCAAATGATCTTGCCAATCAGTTAGGTGTTGAGAGAGAAATCTTCAGTTTGCTGATGAAACAGCCATGCTAGGAAAACTAAAAGCTGGCTAAGGCTGTGCCACACCTTTGGCATTCTTCTGTGTTGATGGGATGCGAAATTTGTTCCCGATTCTGCTTTTTTGGAAGGTGGATGTGAAAAGGTGTACTTTCCTCCAATGACCAACACTACAACCACGGAATTGAACCCTGATGAATTTCTAACATTTGTGAGGAAGACGAAACATCATCTCACGATACTAAATTTTGATAAAAACAACTAACTGGGCTGATGTGTAGAATACATTTATTTCTGAAAGCTCTTTTTCTCATTTATAATTTCTAAAAAGCATTAAAAGTGGTGAGACTTTTTTTTTTTTAAAGAAAGATATAATTGAAAGTCTGCTAGGAAGCAACTACCTTTACAAGTAAAAAAAGAACAAAATCTCTGCCTGGAGAAGGTTTTTGGATCTTTATCTCTTTGCCCTTTTCGTGTCTGGAATTCAGATGTGATACCGGGAGTACAGGAGCAATCTTGTGATCACAAGGATGAAAAGCCACAACCAAGGATTAAGAACAGCGTGAGAGAAGGAATCCAGGTCCTTGATAACATTCATGAGAAGCTGACTCTGTCCTGAATCAACTCCAAACTTCTAAATGAGAACTATAAATCCCTTACTTGTCTAATCCATTAGTTATTAAGTCAGTCATATTATTTGACTAAGCACTTTTGCGGTGACTTTGCTGCAAATGAATCTTTTCAGTACATAAAAGTGTAACTACTTTCTAAAATGGCCTAAATATGCTACACAATTATTCTGTGCCCTTTAAGTATGTTGCCTTATGTAATCATCACAACGATTATATGAGGAATGCATTGATATCTTCTTTATAAAGGAGAAAGTTTAAAGCGGTTGATTGTCACATAGTAAGTGATAGATGTCCCCGTGATGCCAGTGATGCTGTTCTGTCCATCTATCACACCATGTGATAAGCCACATGGAATTCAGCTATATTAACTAATGTACTAGTTTAAAATTTAATATAGTTGACCAGCAACCTTGTTTTCTTCCCCAGAAATGAAACACTAAAATTGTCGTAAAAACACAGAACCTGGACAAATCTAAATGTAACCTAGACAGAGAATAAGTTTAAGTTGTATAATTCTGGAACTATAGCTCGACAATTTCTTAAAGAATCTGTCATAGAACTGATTGCATTTTTTGCTCTGGCTCCTGAGCTTGGTCATACATTGTGTTGGTAATTATTCTAGGTATAGAGGCCTGAAACAAACAAACAAAAATGACAATTCACAGCTTTTCAGCATTTTCAGACCAGCTCTACTTAACTGGAATACCTTCTAGACTTGCTTTCCTCTTACAGAAACATCATTTAAGTTTATATTTCAAATGGCATAAATCCCTAAATCTTTCAGGTAATTTATGGTTTCTAATCCTTTATTCTCTAGGGATTATTTTCTTCACTATTCATTCAGAAAACAAAGGCAAGCAGGAAACATGATGTAGGATGCTTATGGATAAAAGGATTAAATGTTTATGACAATCAAACAATATAATTGAGTACTCACATCACATAAATTGCCACTAATTAGAACAACTTTATAAAAAGGTAATTGTAAATTGAGTCTTATCTGCCTAACTGAGAAAAGTGGTATTTTGAAGTCAATTGTAAATGTACTTCAAGGTTAAAAAAAAAAAATCCGTTTTCTCATTACCACTAGACAATTGAGACAAAATATTTTCTGATTTGAACTTTTTGCTCATTTTCTACAGTAAATTGGAGAAACTTTATTATGGCTTTATAGCTAGTAGATTCAGATTCTTTAGCCAATGTTCAGTGTTTTGGATGAGAGTCATAGTAAAAATTCCCAAATTTATAGTTTTACACAAAAGCTTCTGGAAAACTTAGACTATGAACTGAATCTAATACCAATCAGACTAATTGCTGATGAGGTTGTTAATGTGGTATGAGAAACTCCATTGAGATCCCTTCTATAAGAACTTCAACACCTTCCCTGGGTTTTCATATATTCCCCATAATACAATTTCATTTAGCTGAACACATAACTGTGTTTTGTGGAGGTTCTAGTGCAATTGTTTGAGAGGTAATTCCTGCAGAGGAAAGAATCCGTTCACTAAGAACCTGCATCACCATAGCAGGTTAGGAAGATGTGAGCTGTAAGACTTCCATGAGTTAACAGCTCAGTGGAAAGACAATATTTTCAAACAAGGGGAAAAAAAAGAGTAAGATAGGAAAACGACTCTATCCACAAGTTAAACTGAGACACAAATGAGAAGTAAGGTCAGACAGCAGTGGGAGAAAAAGTCACTGCAGTCACAAATCCTGAAACTGAACATGACATGCTGCCCTTTGAGTTTTTCACTCATGCATTCTGTACTCACTAGGTGACTATTGTGTGCTAGGCACGGTGTTAGACTCTGAGAATATAGCATAGACTGGGACCTCGAGGAGTTTGCAATGTAGTCAAGATCAGAGGAGAAACAATGTAGATGAGTAGTTGTGCTGGAAAGGGAGCAAGGCCGCTCTAGAGAAATGTCCTGCTTCCATGTATTAGGGAGGGGGGCACTTCTAATGCATTGGCAATATGGTGAAGAAAGTGCTGGGAATAAAAGATAAGTAATTCATTAGCTAAAGAAATATTGCTCCTGGATAAATGCCCAGAAGTGGAATTATTGGATCATAGGGTAGTTCTATTTTTAATTTTTTGAAGAAATGCCATACTGTTCTCCATGGTGGCTATACCAATTTACATTTGTACCAACAGTGCATGAGGGCTCCCTTTTCTCCATATCACTGCCACTTGTTATTCCTTGTCTTTTTGATTACAGCCATTCAAATGAGGGTAAGGTGATATCTCATTGTGGTTCTAATTTATATTTCCTTGATCTTAAGTGATATCCAGCACCTTTTCATGTATCTATTGACAATTTGTATATCTTCTTTATAGATATACAATAATTTCATTTGGTTGAACACATAACTGTTTTGTGGAGGTTCTAGTGTCTATACAATCTGTTGACAATTTGTATGTCTTCTTTATATCTTCTTTGGAAAAATATGTATTCAAGTACTCTGCCCATTTTTAATCAGATTTTTTTGTTTCTTTGTTTTGCTATTGAGGAGTATAAGGAAGTGCAAATAGAATCTCAAAGAGATATCTGCTTTTCCATTGCAGCATTATTATGATAACCAAGATATGGAAACAAAGTAAGTGTCCATTGATGTATGAATGGATAAAGAAGATATGGTATGCATATGCAACAGAATGCTACTCAGTCATGAGAAAGGAGATCCTGACATTTGAGAAAACTTTGGATGAACTTTGAGGGCGTTAGACCATGTGAAATGTCAGAAAGACTAATACTGTACACTATCATTTATATGTAGAATTTTAAGAAGCCTGACTCAGAGACAGGGAGTAGTATAGTGGTTACCATGGGCTAGGGAGTGGAAGGAATGTGAGATGCTGGTCAAAGAATACAAACTTCCAGTTATAAGATAAATCCTTTCTGGGGATCTCACATCCAGCATGGTGATCATAGTTAATCATATTGGAGTATATATTTGAAATTTGCTGAAAGAGTAAGTCTAAAATGTTCTCACTACAGAGAGAACAGTGTAGTTATGTGATGTGGCAGAGGTGTTAGCTGACACTATGGTGGTAATTCTCTAAAATATCAAACAACACATCTTAAACTTATTCAGTATTTTGTGTCAGCTATATCTCAATAAAGCTAGAAAAAAAGAAATATTTATTGAGCATCTACTCTATATGAATTCCTGCATAGTTTTTTTTTAAGATTTTATTTATTTATTTTAGAGAGAGAAAAAGAATGTGCGTGGGGGAAGAACAGAAGGAGAGCAAGAGAGAGAATCTCAGACTCCTCACTGAGCATGGGGCTCAATAGGAGGCTTGATCTCACAACCCTGAGATCACACCTGAGTCGAAATCAAGAGTCAGACGGTTAGGTGACTGAGCCACTTAGGCGCCCCCAATTCTTACATAGTTTTGAAGAAATATGCTAAATGTTAGAATAAAGTGCTTTAGAAGTTTAAAAAAAAAAGGAAAATTTACTATGCCTCTGGAAAAGAGGATTTGAAGTGAAGACTCCACAAGGAAGAAAGCTACTGAGCTGAGTGCACTTTTTGATGGACAAAGATCATTAGAATAACAAGCACACAGCAAGGTAAAAGGGCGTCAGTGTGGAGAACACAGGCAAGGAGGCAGGGGGGAAGGAGGAGAAAGGGAGAGGAAACAGATGAGGCCAGAAAATTAGATTGAGGTCGGATAACTGAGGCTTGGTTGGCAGCTTATGAGGGCACTAAGTCAGCCTCTAAGACTTTGATATGAAATCCATGAAAATGAATGATGTCTTCATGGAAGAAAGTAGACATTAAAAGTAGAAGAGCCAAGAGTAGAGAAAGACTAATCCACTTCCTTCCATAAATTTACTTAGGAAGGGCAGGAAGATTGCCTACATTAAGTGCTAATTTTACTAGTCTTCACCTATGACACAAAGATTATTGATGCACCATTAGCGGGCCCCAGCTTTAGTGGTTTTCCCAGCAGTGGGGATGAATTTGCACTAAATGTCAAGACTGCCTTGTTATCACCTTTTCAAAACGGCTGAGAGTATTTAACAGTTGTAGGCCAGGGTGTAGACACAGACAAAATTCAGAAGTAGGGAAATTGTTTTTTTAGTTCCTACCGAATTTGCAAATGGGGAGAGACAAAGAAAGAGAGGAAGGGAGGGAAGGAAAGAGTCAGAGGTTGAGAAGAGAAAGGGCACAAAACAACATTCCTTTGGGTTACAAATCTATATATATTTCAAGGAAAATGGGACCTATTTCTAATTGAAGCAATTATAACTCAGCACAATTTGATTTGGCAAGAAATAATGGAACACTAACTAATTCTGTACAACTTCTTTTCTAAACCTCCTGAAATCTCTTTTCGTCTGCAGTAAGAATTCATGACTTTCCAGCTCAGAATCTTGAGAGACTGGAGTTTTGTTCCTGGCAGTGGAATGGCAAACTACATTTTACCACTTTCAATTGTAAGAGAGAGAAGATTCTTGTCAGATCATTCTGAATATAAGGCAATTATGCAGGAACAGTGATTTCTAAGAATACAAATGCACGGCTGTGAGCTAATTTCATTCTTCTCAGACGTGCGTCAGAGGGAACCACGGAACATGGAAAGAGTTTGCTAAAATAACAATGAACGAAACCCTATAAAACAGCTACTTTGATTCTTTTAGACTGGCTGGCTGCCTAAGAGGTGACCTTGGGCAATTTCAGAAGCAAAGAAACAGAGATTGGAGCCAAGAGTTGGTGAAGAGGATGTGAAGAGAGAGGGCAAGTAGTTAACGTATTTCTCAGGAGAATTTGTGAGCACTCCTCAGTGACCAAGAACTGGTTGCATGATATTCATGTGTAATTTTCATATGCAAGACTGAGACAATTGTTCATCATAACATATGTGACATCTAAATTTAATTTTTATTTCCCATTGATGATCTTTGCTATATAATGTTATTTGCACCCACACTAATGAATATTGACGATCTATCAGTTCTAAGAATGAAAATAAAAATATTTTGGCCTATATGAATCCTTAAATGAATTTATTAAAAAGCTCTTGATGTACCCTAGATATTCATGTCAGGCACAACTTATTTTAATTTGTCTTTTTGAAGTCTTCTCAGAACATTCATTAAGAAAGGCAAGACTGCAAGAATTCATACATCAAGGATTTTATGCATGACAAGCTTCTCAAAAAAGACTTAAGTACTGCATGATTCTTGACAATATTTACCACCAGATGATTGCAATTTGCTTACATTAAAAAAAAGTATATGCATTTGATTCAAATTTAAAACAATGTTGAAATCTTCAACTTGCTAAGACATAAAGTCAGAAATGTAGTCTGTAGGAAAAAGAAAAAAAATCACCTAAAAATGCAATGTTTATCATTTCAGGGTAAAAAAAAGTTAATTCAATTTAATATAAATAAAAATATCTACGCTGTGTAGATAGTGCTGATTATTTCCATTATCTGGTCAATAGTAGAAAGAGAATCATGATGAGAAATGGATGGGAGAGTTGCCGTTTTCAGCAAATTTATAGTTCTATTGCATCTTTGCAGATGAACTTTAAATGAGAGGTTGTGTTGCTTACTTGGAAGTTTTTAAAAATAGATTCATTATAAATAATGCTATGGCATGCAGGCTCCACACTGCGTCCGGTACTTCTTCCCATTCCACTGCTAGGACCCTAACTCAGGCTCCAGTTATTTATTGAGGGGATACTGCAAATTCTTCTGTCCTGCTCAAGCTTGCAACAGTTCAGTATTTCCCATCCTTACTTGCCCTCTTCCAGTCTGTTAGGGGTGAACTGTGGCTCCCCCAAAGATGCTGAAGTTCTAAGCCCATACATGTGAATGTGACCGTATTGGAAATAGAGTATTTAAGGCAAATTAAGTTCAGATGAGGCCATCGAGATGAACCCCAATTATATATGGTTTTGTCCTTAGAGAAACAGGGAATTTGGACATAGAAATAGAGGCAGGCACACAGAGAGAATGGTACAAGAAGACTGGAATTACATGACCCGAGGAGCTAGGAGCAGCCAGGAGAGAGGCCTGAAACAGATCCTCTTCTTCTACCTTCAGAGGGAGTATATCCTGATTTCAACTTCTAGCCTCCAGAACTATGACCGTGAATTTCTGTCATTATAAAGCCACTTAGTTTATGCACTTTGTTAGGGCAGCCCTAGCAAACCAAAGTAGTACCCCATTCATTCTATTCACTTACTTTTTAAAACTCCACGTTTTTTTTTTTTTTTTTTTTTTTTTTTACCACTTCCTCAGTGATGACGTGGTTACATTACCTCCTGCACCTAGAGAGCATAAGACATGGATTAGGTGCTTATAATCATTTGTTGAAAAAAATGATAAATGACCAAATTAATTACCTACCAAGTTAAGAAAAATTACCTCATTCTAAAAGATTAAGAAAATACACCATCTGTCTTCAACCTGCTTTTCCAATCTTTTACACGTCTCGTGCATTACAATCCAACTTGGCTCTCAGCTGCACTTTAAAAACACTGAGTTTATGCATTTCTCCAAAATGTTTTCATGCTCTGTGTATCAGGCTCTGCGGTGTTCATTTTGCACTGATTTCTCTATCCCCTGCTAGCCTCTTCACATTTTAACCAGTCACAGTCTGCATAGTTAAGACCCATTTCCCCACCTACTTCGTGAGCTCCACTGTGATTTCCCAGTTGTGCTCTCTGAATCCTCAGTCTCTTCTGTGACTTGTTTTAGGCCACTTACAATCTTCCTTGAGATGTGGACATCTGGGAACCTGGTGTATACCTACAATTAAGTGATAAATGATTTGAGGGCTGGGACTGTGTTTAACAGAGAAGCATTTCAGAGTATGACTGAAAGTAACACACAGAGTAGATGCTCAATACGTATTTTGAGTTAAAGTACTATAAATTAATGAGACATATTTAAATGTGATTCTAGGACGGTCCTGGATGATTTTTCAGGGAAAAGGGAGAAGTGGCAACAGTAACAGAAGTTGCGTGAGGCAGCCTCTGGAGACCAGAGGTGGCAAGGAGGAGGATTCTCACCTGAAGACTCTGGGAAGCAGCCCTGCCCCCATCTCAATGTTAGTCTGGTAAAACTCATCTCAGAATTATGGCCTCTGGAACTACTGAGTATTAATCCGTGTTTTTTTTTAATAAATTAATTTTTATTGGTGTTCAATTTACCAACATACAGAATAACACCCAGTGCTCATCCCGTCAAGTGTCCCCCTCAGTGCCCGTCACCCATTCACCCCCACCCCCCCGTTTTAAGCCACTAGTTTTGTGGAAATTTGTTAACAACAGCAATAGGAAATTAATATAGAACTGAAAGTATTACTCCTGGATACATCAACATTTCCCTGAGAAATACTATGGAGAAAAGGCTTTTGGAATCAAATATACTGACCACCATGGCGCAACACTCTTGGAGATTCAAGATTCCAATCAGCATATTTGGCTCTGAGGAGATATAAAGTAAAGAATCTGTTTAACCCAGCACTTAGCGAAAGTATTTGACCATATAGCCACCTCCTCACCCCCAACACACACACACACACACACACACACACACACACACACACAGGCAAACCCACATACAGACCACACACCACCTATTAACATCCTACAAGAACACATTTGGGAAATGCTAATGCAAGCTAATTAGATCATTAGGCAAATGTTGCTCACCACTGCAGTACCATAGAGGAATTTCTTTAGTATACACTCAAATATTACCATCTGACATAGAAACTTCTAGTTCCCCAAAGTTAAACTCATCTAGCTTCATGCCATATTCAGTGTGAATGTTCCTACCAAAATTTAATAAAGGGCATGTGATATTCCAAATAATAAAAGGAATTTGGCTTTTGAAACATCAGCGCTTTAGGTATTTAGGCATTTAAAATAGTGAAATTTTAAATGGTCCCATTCTAGTAACAGCATCAAGAATTCCTTCTTTGATTTAGCCACTTATTTAAGGATCTTTATAGGTACTCATAAAGTGATTTCTTACACAGTTTCTCCTTTGATTTTCTAGTACATAGTGGGCACAGACAAATGGAGATTAGCTAGGAGCAAACTGTTCCCCTAGCAAGAGAAATTAAATGCTCTAGATGTATATTTAGTCTAAGCTTTTTGGCTACCTGCAGTGAGTTCTCCCATTTTTTCCCCCCAAAGCTGAATTTTCTGATTCTAAATCATCACAAACCACATCATGAAAGCCGAAAACTCTGCATCAACCAGTGAGATTGTTGTCCTATTTTCCTTAAACCTTGTTAGCAAGAGATGTGTTATCTAAAATCCGTGGTTCTTATACTATATGGCTCTTGACCAACTCATTTACTTTATTCAGCCCATATTTATTGATTGCCTAATATCTGCAAGTTTGGGGGGCTACAGTAGTGAGGGAAAACAAAAATTCAAAAACCCCCTGTCCTTGCCTTCATGAATTTTGCAATCTAGGGGTGGACAGGCAGACATTAGTCTTAAAATTAAACAAATAAATCTACTGGGCAAGCCAAAGAATAGATTGTTGCAGGTAACTCAATTACAAAAGCTTTCATTCAAATACACCGTGTCTGTAGAAATCAGATCATAGTCAGGGCGCCTGGGCGGCTCAGTTGGTTAAGCATCTGCCTTTGGCTGGGCAGTGATCTTGGGATCCTGGGATCCTGGAATCCTGGGATGGAGCCCTGTATTGGGCTCCCTGCTTAGGGGAAGTCTGCTTTTCCCTCTACCTCCCAGGGCCCCTCCCTCTATTCTGCTTGTGCTCTCTCTCAAATAAATAAATAAAATAAAAGGAAATCAGATCATACTCAGAATCAAAGATAAGCAGCTTTCTTTCAGAGAAAGTTTACTAGTAGATATAACCTCGCTTATTTTTTTTAAACTTTTATTTATTTTATGATAGTCACATGGGGGGAGAGAGAGAGAGAGAGAGAGAGATAGAGAGAGAGAGAGAGGCAGAGACATAGGCAGAGGGAGAAGCAGGCTCCATGCACCCGGAGCCCGACGTGGGATTCAATCCCGGGTCTCCAGGATCGCGCCCTGGGCCAAAGGCAGGCGCCAAACCGCTGCGCCACCCAGGGATCCCAACCTCGCTTATTTCAAAACAAGGCAACTCCTTGTTTTATGTCATAAATGTATCACTTCTGCTCACATTTTTTCAGAACTTAGGTTACAAAACAATCACTCACAAACGTAACAAAGCCCACAATACACTTCCAGGTAATCACCAAAAAGCAAAACACAGAATGTTGACCCCCATCACCTGGAGATCCAGGCAATAGCTAAGGTACAAAACGTAAGGAGTCATTAGAAAACTCAGTACTCAAGGTAAGTTAATATAAGAGAATTAATTTTGATTAAAAAATCAAAATGAGTACAAAAATACATAATGAGCAAAATATAAAGATTTGAAATAAAGCTGGAATCATTGGAATCATTATCACAGATATTTGGCTCAGCACGGCACTCACTGGTCATTACGCTTCTTCAGCTAATCTGCTGTGTGACTGTTGTCTGTTTGTCCGTCAGTCTCCCCCACACCCGTTTTTCCGTTTTGCACCTCAGGAGATCTCAGTGGTTTGCATCGAAGGTCTCTCTTGCTCTCTGCCTTCTGATTAGGCTCAACCAATGGAAAATTATGCAGACTAGCAGAGGACACAAGAGTAACGAGATTAGTATATTTATTCCCTGATTCCTTTTCCACTGAGTGGTGGCAATGGCTATGTTCCCTGCCATACCAAAGGTCAGAGCTCAAGCCTCCATCCCCTGCAGCTTACAGCCCCCTACCTTTGCTGAGGGTGAGGGTGGGAGGAGTAGTGATGGCTTTGTCCTCCTGCGAAGATGCTTCTATATCTTTCCTGGGTCCCCATAGCCCTATCTGCATCTCTGTAAATAGATTCTTTATTAAACTCTCCAACAATATCCTGTTTGAATAGGCTAAATATTCCCTGCTGGGACCAACAACCTTGTACCAAGCCAGGTCATCTGTATGCAGTGCCAAGATACAAACCATGACTAAGCAGTGTCTTAATTTACATTCTGTGATTACGAACTTAGTATAATTGGACCTTGTTCCCAAACCAATGCCTCCTTATGATTCTGCAAATGTTGGCTTGGCTCCTTTGGCCTCACAGGATATGCCCCAGTCCAAATCTGGCACTTGTTTGTTGCATGCATGATGATGACACTGGACAAAATACTTGCATGATTAATGCAGTTGAGAAAGTTTTGCAAATACATATTGAACTTAGATGATATGATGTGTTCATTTCATCATTCAAGCATTCAATCAAAATTTCTCTTAATTACTAGGCCAACTTGAACAATAACTGTTTGGTTGTTTTGTTTTGTTGTTAAACCTGATTAGGTAATTAGAACTATGATGTAATTCTAGAATGAGCCCTGGGCTGAACTGAACTCAAAGGAATGATTTGGATGACTGCATCGGTTCTCATCTTACAAACCATGTACTTTTTACATTAATATCAACAAAAAACAGTATTTAGAACAGCCTTGTAGACTGACAAAGTATTTACCTAGAAGCATAATTCCTTCTCATGAGGATCATAACATTTTGGTAACTTAATTTTTTCATTGTCAGGTGTGTGGCAATAATTCAGACAATATTACACTATTTTTTCTTGTTTCCCGAATTTTAGTCAATGTTTTGAGTTTTAAAATTTAGGTATGCATTTATAATTGCCATCTTTTGTCATAAAGAAATAGGCTGTTTTATTTTGTAATAGTATTATGAAAGGAAGTGACAAAAAACAGATATTTACAAAAGTATTAATTTTCATGACAACTTAAGGATACTGTTATACAAATGGAAATTAGTAAAAAAATCTATAATGTCCTGCCTGTAAAATATATCATATTCTAGTTACTCATATCCCACCACACTTCCCTTCTTCCTTTCTCATGTAATACAAGCTATAATGTATTTGTGTTCACTTGAGGGTATGAGGGGGGCACATAACTTACTGAAATCTTTCTTACATTCTCAGCTCTTTACTGGTTGTTTCAGAAACTCATGAAAGACCCTAGTGTTGACATTAACTTCTGTGTATTTTATAAATATCCTCTATATCCCTGGATAGCTCAGTGGTTGAGCACCTGCCTTCGGCTCAAGTTGTGATCCTGGGGTCCCGGGATCAAGTCCCGCATCGGTCTCCCAGCATGGAGCCTGCTTCTCCCTCTGCCTGTGTCTCTGCCTCTCTCTCTCTGTGTCTCTCATGAATAAATAAATAAAATCTTTAGAAAAAAAATCCTCTATAAAATCAAATGTTCTAGGTCTTCTAAGTTGATCAAAATTTTATTTACTCACATTATTTATTATTGCTAGAATTTTGCAAGGTTATAATATAAATCTGAGTGCTGAGCCTTCAAAAGTATTCAAACAACTCAATTTCTACAAATTCTTCTCAAATAAAATAAGTCAGAGGCCACAGGCAATAATGGAAAAAGAAAAAAAAAGGTTTTTCCTGTTGTGATAGATCAGTCAGGATGCAGTGAAATCAATCTAATTCTGGTAGCCACAGAAGCATTGCACTAAAAGCGAACAGTGGTGTGTGTGTGTGTGTGTGTGTGTGTGTGTGTGTGTATTCCTGATCTTTTCATTTGAAAAAGCAAAGGAGTTTAATTAAATGTGGATTGAGACTCCCAGCCACCAAATCAGTCCAGTGGGATGATAGATGTAAGTAGCTTTATAGCTCAGGACTACACACTTAATCCAACTATGTTTTTCAGCTGCCAAAAATTAAATAAATAAGTAAATCCCTGCACTTAACATTTACTTGATGCCTTGTTTTTTTAAGGATTGAAATGGCAAGTCAGATGAAGGAAAACATGGCTAAATACAGTCATGGTTGAGAGGGTTTCATCTCTTCTGGGCCCCCTTGCCAACCCCTCTCTGAGAGATTACCCAACACAACATGCACATGCTCATACTTACTGGTATCAGTGTAATAGAGTCTCTCAAGGCTATCACTTCACTGCCCAGATATTTTAAATGTAAATTAGAACACCTACTGAAATGTATTGAAAAGAAAATTCATAAGATCAATTTCACAGGCCAGGGGAGAGCAAACTAATAATATGGATATTCAAACAATAGAGCACATAAAATAGCAAGGGTATCAGGCAAATTGCCCAAAAATTACATATTCTGGTGACCTAGATCCATTTGCATATGCCACTGTACTACTCTTACAGTGTTTTGTTTTTTCCTCCGGTGGTTTTAGGGCTCTGGTGAAATTCGACCTGCACAGTTGATGAAAGGCGTCTACCGGATGCCTTCAGTTAAAAATTGCATTAGCAGAACAAGTGCAATAGTAATCACCTCAGCGTCATGCACTTATTGCAATCATTGGCAAACTCTGGGGCCCAGAATCCCCAGGCTCCATGGCAGGAGTTCCCAGTGTGCCTCTGGAGAGAACGCAAGATGTGTAATGAGAATGGCCAAGGTACTAATACCTTGTTTCCTTTTGGTTTTGTTTTTTATCCCCTCTGATCCTTTCATTTTTTTATATATATCCTCTGTTATTCCCAGTAATATCCATTTAAAAAATTAGGTATAAGGCATAGATTTTAGTGATTCTGTGCATGTACTTTGGAGTTAGAAGCATCTGGGTTTGAATCCTGATGGTACCATTTGCCTGTCTCGTATTTGGGCAAGTGATTTAACATCAGTAAGCCTTTCTCATCTGTAAATGAAAATGGTCCCTAACCCATGGGGCTGTCACAGGGATTAAATAGCGCCATAGATAGCCTCGTAAACTGCCTAGTGCTACTGATGTATAAGTAGCTTCAAAGTGTGTTTTTTGCTTGCACCTCTCCTTTGCTTCTAATCAGCCCAACACACTGTTCATTTCTCCGTCCTGCTTTTCCATCTACATCTACATCTACATCCATTCCATCTACATTTTGCCATCCACCGAACAAAGATGCACCAAAACTCCACATCTACTCAGTCCTCCTGTCCAGTATCAGCTCCCATCAGGGTCACCCACAAACTCTATCACTGGACCCACTGAACTTCTCCCAGTCTACATCTTTGAGGGCCTTATAGATCCTCACCTTGTATGTGCTCTCTCCTCACTGAGAGAACAAACCTTGGGTCACTTTTTAGGACTATACTCAAGTGTCCCGTCCTCCATCTCCACACTTTCTCTGTATCCCCATTGCCCCTGTGCATTGACCCGAACTGCACTGATCTCTTTGTATTGTAATTAATTATCTATGTATTTGTGTCTTTCCCCAGATGACACTACTGGAGATTAACCATAAGCATCTCTGGATTTTTGTTTCATTTTCCTGCTCTTGCCTTATATGCTGACAATCATATCACAGGAGTTCAATGCAGTTTTGTTGAGTAGAAGCCTGGGTATTTGTGAAATAGAAATGGGCAACAGCTACATCATTCTACAAAACTCACAGTTTCATATTTTGATAAAACTCATATTGTTCAATGAAACTCAAACAGCATGGCAACTGTCCTTAATAATATGTATTGTGTTTCTGAAAGTCACTGAGAGTAGATCTTTAAAATCACAAGTAGATCTTTAAAATCACAAGAATTGTAACATGTGTAGTAATGGATGTTAACTAGGCTTATTGTGATGACCATTTTACAATATATATATATATCTTGATCATTATGGCATACACCTGAAATGAATGTGATATTACATGTCAATTATATCTCAATACCTTGTTAATAAAAACCTTGTTTGCTAACTTCCCCCAAAAATAATTCACCATATGTTCATACACCATACATAAATAAGACAGTCCTTGTCCTCAGGATACTGAATATCTTTGAGAAGAGATGAATATATAAACAGCTAATTGCCATATAATATGCAGTACAAGGGGGTATGGGCCAGTGGGAGAGGATCACTTATTTAAATATGAAAGAGCTAAAAAAGGCATTCTGGGTATCCCACTGGGTAACTCACTTAGTTAACTGTTGCCCTCTGCTCAGGTCATGATCCCAGGGTCCTGGGATTGAGTTCCACATCAAACTCCTCACAGGGAGCCTGCTTCTCCCTCTGCCTACATATCTGCCTTTCTCTGTGAGTCTCTCATGAATAAATAAATAAAATGTTTTTTAAAAAGAACATTTCTAAAGCATTATCAACACTGTTTATTGTTATCATTTATTTTCAAATTTTATAAGGACAGAAAATTCCAAACAAGTGACCAATGTGAATATCTAAGAACTTAAAATTCTGGTTAACATAAGCAACTATATAGAGAGATTATTAGGCCTGTGCAATAATTTCAAAAAATTCATACTAATATATTCTTATCACTAAAATTAAATCAACTATAATTGAATCTTTGATGATTCAGAAGGCACTTCAGTATGCCTCAGTGACTCAAGGTCAGTGTGACATTAACTCCTACTACATGAAGTAACTGTTTATTTGAACATTGTTGGAATATCTTTAACTATTTGCTAAAACATTTAGAATTTTGCCATTCAATATGTAGGACTACATAGTTGATACTCAAAAGGCTGTTGGCTGTCATAAATAATGTAATAACATACCCTTATTCCTTCTTTTCATTCCTCTTCTCCAAGTCTAAGAATACAACTCTGGGGCACCCGGGTGGCTCTGTCGGTTAAGTGTCCAACTCTTGGTTTCAGCTCAGGTCATGATCTCATGGGGTTGAGATTGAGCCCCACTTGGGGCTCTGTGCTAAACTGAGCATGGAGTCAGCCTGGGATTCTTTCTGTCCTCTCCCTCTGCCCCTCCCTCCCTGCTCATGTTCTGTCTCTCTTTCTCTCTCTAAAATAGATAAATAAACTTTAAAAACAAGAATACAACCCTGTTAGGACTAGATGTGTAGACATGAGGAATTTATGCAAAATTAGAGAGATGGCCATTTTGCTAAAGTTCATCAAGTTATTTTAAAATTTTATTTAATTGGCACAGAATAAGTGACTGAAAGATATCAAAGTAAGCACTAGGGTGGTGAGTCAACTGGAATAAACATCCATTAAGAACTGCACTTCAGTCTTTGTTAATATAACTCTTGATGGGTTGGTAATTCTGTGAGAAATCTTTCCTATTGAAATGTCATTCATTTTCAGAGAAGACAGTTCCTAACCATTCTTCTAAGCATTTTTTTCCTGTCTACTTAATCCATTCAACAAATTTTAAGAAATTATCTTGATACTTATACTTTGTCCTAAAAATTCTGGAGCAGATTATATAGAAACTCTTAGGCTCTAACCCCATTACCAATATCTGTTAAGAATATTTAGAGTCAACAAGTCATGAAACACAAAGTCAAAAAATAGCAGTAACAATAGCTTTTATAGTTTTTGATGTATGGATTATGGATTATATATTTTATTTTTGGATACATGTATTAGCCATAAGTATTATGGATAAATTATTCCCCTAAATAAGAGTGAGGGGGGATCCCTGGGTGGCGCAGTGGTTTGGCGCCTGCCTTTGGCCCAGGGCGCGATCCTGGAGACCCGGGATCGAATCCCACGTCAGGCTCCCGGTGCATGGAGCCTGCTTCTCCCTCTGCCTGTGTCTCTGCCTCTCTCTCTCTCTCTGTGACTATCATAAAATAAAAAAAAAGAGTGAGGTATATGAAAAATTAACTCAGAAAATTATATAGATCACTGTAAAAAGTTAACTAATATCCAGCTTGCTGCTTTTCACCTGCATTGTACAGGATTAGCATTGTTATATCTTCCTGTTGTACAATAAATGTGGACATCCTCATGAGCTCGCTCCAGGATTCATTAGGAATAGGAATTATGCATATGATTACACAGCAAATGAAAACATTTAGTGTCACACAAAATAGATTTATTTCACTGCATTAACGTCACTCCTTCTGAAAACCACAGCAGCCCAAGTAAAGCATGATCATGAACAAGCAGAGGGCACCAGCCTTTGCTGCTTTGTTTCTGGGACTCCTGGAAGACATAGGCATCTGCAGTCCTTCAATTATAGCTGAAGCTTCCAATGGAAAGAAGTTTTAATTCTGAATAAATACAAAAAAGACTCTTCTAAAAACAGTCATTTTATAGCACACAGTAGCCTGGCTAAAAAAGCAGCTCTCTTTTTATTCCCTCATTCTCATAAAAATGAAGACAATAATTGAACAATACACAGCAACAAGCTTAGATCCTCCCTTTCTATCTGAATCTACTTCATGAGACGAAAGATGAAAAAAATAGCTCCCCTTTTGCAGTGTTTATGTTTTGTTCTGCTTTTATCCAATAAGATAAAAATAATTCAAGTTTTGTGAAGTTTTTTGTATAGGCAATGCAGTCCTATGGTTTAAAAATCAAAATGACATACAAATAATATAATGGAAAATGACCATGATTTTGAGTTTCTTTTGTATCCTTCAATGTTTCTTCATATATACAGATATGTTATTTCTCCAGTTTCTTAGTAAAAGATTTCATGCTACAAAAATTGTTCTACACCTTTTTTTTTGCTTATAGTGTATCCTGAAAATTTCTTCCATAGTAATATAAAAAAAGTTTGCATCTTTTTTTAAAGGAGCATAGTATTCCACTGTGTAGAAGTACAACTGTTTATGCATTTAGTACTTTAAAGCTTAGGAAAATGTGAGCTGTAAGTTTCATGCCCTCCTTTAGAAATATGTTCTTAAATGAGATAAAAATTAAGACAATGGCAAAAAAGAGTTTAAATCCAGTGCTCTAAGATCTTCAATGGGAACGCCTGGGTGGCTCAGAGGTTAAACATCTGCCTTCGGCTCAGGGTGCGATCCTGGAGTCCCTGGCTGGAGTCCTGCATCAGGCTCCCCTCATGGAGCCTGCTTCTCCCTCTGCCTATGTCTCTGCCTCTCTCTCTCTCTCTCTCTCTGTGTGTCTCTCATGAATAAATAAGTAAATCTTAAAAAAAAGATCTTCATTGAATGTTACAGTCACAAATAGAGAGATGATAGTTTCATGCTCATATTGTAAAATATTATTGGTTCTGGACAAAGTAAGTACAAATTATATAACACTACATGTAGTTTATATTTCAATGCAACAAATGCTTTCTAAATACAAATATCCTTCAAAAAATTGTCCACAAAAGCAGTTATTTAAAGATTTATTGAGATTATACTTTGCCTCATAATACTATATTATTTTCAATGACTTGTTATGTATGTTAATAGTTGTTTCTTCCTTTTAAGTAAATAAGCTCCTTCCCCTCTCTTCCCTGTCTATTGTAAAAATAGGACAGAGCTGAGGGTGTTGGGATTTGCAAATGAGTTTTGTCTATTGTAGCAATGAATGTTTGTTCTCAATATTTTTAAAGCTACACTATGTTATTTTCATGATATTCTTTTGGATTATCTGAACCGCTAGTTCTCCCTATTGAGCAGGTAAATTAAAACCAATGATATCCACATAATTCTCACAGAGATTTGATATTCATCCAAAAACAGAGAAACACAAATGAGAAAAGGACCTTCTGGAATTCCTACCATTTTGCTGGAATCTCTTACTCATTTAACCAAGTGCACAGGAGTTAGGCAAAGTTGTCCATGATTGTATAGTTGAGCCAGAATTTGATTTCAAGAAAGTTGATTATGACTGGTCCTCTTCATCCTAAGAGTCACCATTTTATCAACAAACAAGCCTGTGTGTTTGCAATATATTATGTACAAAAGAGATGAAAAGAATAGGATCTCTTTTTATATGGCTATCAAATATAAACCCCAAGTGTCAAACTTAGCAGAAAGTTAACTTTAATGCAAAATCAATTTTATATTTTCAAGGCATTTTAGGAATGAATTATCAAGTTCCTGGCAATGGTTGTTCCTAGGGCGAAGTCAAAAACTTTTCTGGGTAGTTTCAGATTTGGTAGAGCCACAGAAGGAGCTAGGCAGCCAAGTCAGGCATTTGTGGCCTTTGAGTCTGATGACTGAAAGGGTACTTAGTTACTGTCCCAAAGAAAATCATTTCTGGATGAAGAAGATATAATGGATTCAGATAGGTGAAGTTGTTTAATTAATGATTATTGAGGACCTACTATAAACTATGGACTATTCTATGTTCTGAGGACATAGTGGTCCTATCTTCCTGGGGATGAGGATATACTTTTATAGTATACTGGAAAATGATAGGTGCCATAAGAAGGATGATAAAGAGTGAATGGGGTTGTAATTTGAAGCAAGTGGTCAGTGAAGGTGTTACGAGTTGAACTGCGTCTCCTCCTAAATGCGTATATTAAAGTCCTAACACTCAGCACCTCCAATGTGACTTTATTTGTATATAGAGTCTTTACAGAGATTTAAAATGAGGTTGTTAGGGTGGATCCTAATCCAATATGATTTAAAGAAAGGGGGACTTTGCACACAGAGATACACACAGAGGAAAGATGATGTGAAGATACAGGGAAATGCCCCATGAACATGAAGATGGCCATCTCTAAGCCAAGGAGAAGGGCCTGGGATGCAATCCACCCTTCACATCCCTCAGAAGGAACCAATACTGCTGACTTGGGACTTCTAGCCTCCAGAACAGCCAGGCCATAAATTCCTGCTGTTTAAGCCATACGTTTTGTGATACTTTGTCACGGCAGCTCTAGCAAACTAATTCAAAAAGTCCCACTGGGAAGGCAGCTTGTGAGTGAAGACTTGAAAGTGATGAGACAGTTGGCTCTGAAGCTATTTGAGGGAACAGTGTTCCAGGCAGAGAGCAAAGAACTCAGGCCAGAAGCACCGTAGGCTTGTTGGCAGAGCAGCAGGAGGCCTGTGTGGCTGGAGGGAGGGAACTGATGGGAGCAGCAGCCGGTGAGGTCAGAGAATGGAGGGCTTAGGAGAGACACAGATGCTGTAGTGCCTTGTAAACCATCAACTGGGATTTTCGCTTTTACTTCCAGGGAGGTGGGAAGCTGCCGGAGGGTTTTGAGCAGAGGAGGGATATGGTTTTTACTTAACAAGATCATTTTGCTACAGTGTTGAGCCCAGACTCTGTAAGTGCTGGGGCAGATAGTAGCAGGGAGACTAGGTGGCCTGCATCCAGCATATTCTGAGTTTGAGATGATGGTAGTTTGCACCAGATTAATGAGCTTGAGGAGCAATTGCATTGCAGAAGTAATTGAAGGTAGAACAAATTGGATTGTCTGATGGTTTGGATGTGGAGTGTGAGAAAAAGAAAAGGAGTCAAGAATAACTTCTCTTTGGTGGCACTGATGAGAGTGGTCAAGCAAACTGACCTAAGAGAATTTAGGAGAGAATAGGAGAATGATCTGATACAACGAATACAAACATTTTCAAAGCAGTTCACTATAAAGAGGAGCCCCTTGTGAGGTGGGCTAAGAGATATTTAAGGGGAAGAATAAAATATGTCTACGTAGCGATGGGAATGATCCAATAAAGAGGGAAATTGCTGAGGCTGGTGCTATAGTAAAGTGCAGAGGGGAGAATTGAGGAAGCAATGACCTTGAACAGAGGGCTGGAATGTAATGCTCCCTCAGAAGGGCTGTAGGGGTAGCAGTATTTGTAGGGAGAGCCCAAACTCCCTAGAACCCTAGGTCAAATACACTTTTCTTCCAACTCCATTTAGAAAAGTCTCAAAAAAGAACTTTAAATTGGCCTAGGTAGGGTCACATGTCCACCCTTGGCCAACTGTGTCCAGGAGGGTAAGATACTGAAATTGGCAATATTTACTAGCACTTCCTTTCCCTTGAAAGACTTAACTACTAAAACCATTAAAAAGAAAAGAAAAAGAAAGAGTGAAATTAAAGCAGGCAAAATAACAGGACACAAAAGAGCTGCTTTTTGAAGAAAGTATTTAAAATAACATAGTCTGTAATACTATAATGAATGTAAAAATACTGTATGTATCAAACGGGTAACAATGCAGCATTATGTTAGTTGGGAGTCTGGGGACAGGAAAGAGAGAAAAAAGTGACCCAACATAGCAAGAACAGTAAAAACCTTGAATATAAAATTCACAAATCCTAAGAGTTCCTCACTTTCTTTTTTTTTTCCTCCTTTTCTCATTGACACTGCTGTACTCTCTTTTAAATTGGTAGAGTTCATCACTGTAGAAATTCTCTGAAAGGTGGCTCCTTTTAGGTTATGGAAGCAGTAGGTTCAGAGGAAGTACTTTTATAAAGTAGGCAGTCATAGCTTGTTTCAAATCTGTATCACTTAAGTGAAGCAGAGAGTTGAATAGAAATGCTCAGTGGATATTTTGAAAAAAAAAATTGGTTGGTCAGGTTAGGTTATTATCCACCTCCCCAAAGAATCGGGGTTCTAATTCCAATGCATAATTATTCAACTTCCCAGTGCACTTGAATATATACACACAGCTAAAGTGATCAGCTTCTGGATAAGAGAGGGGCAAATCGGAAGAGATAGAAAATCAAAGTGGATGTCTATTAATGCAATTCATAATTCAAACACCTAGAGTGAAAGACCGAGAGGGGAAAGAAGAAAGTTAACAAAGGATTCCAGCTCCTTGACCTGAAACAGAAATCTCAGTATTCATCAGGTGTAGGGAGTTATACTACAGGAATCCCCTGACATATTTTTAAATACCTTTTCAGCAGAAGCCTTAAATTTGAGTGTAGTCTTGTTTCTACTCAAACTACCTTATTAACTTGGACCAAGCCACTTACCATCTTTGAGCCCTGGTGAACAAAGTTCAAAAATTCTGAACTGATGTGAAATGTTAACTGCTGTTTATTATGATACTCTACTATAAACAGTTATAGTATATATGATATATGCATAATATGCATTTATAGTATGCATATATGTATTTTATATGTATTACATATATGCACATGAGCTGGGTTGATTTATTTTATTTTGGGTGTACGAATTGCTTGTTAACTGCAGAGACTTAGGCATCATGCTTAGCCTCTCTGGGTTTTGGTTTCTTCATTCATACCTTTGCCCAGTTGCTTTGAGAGTCACATGCAATTTTACATAGTTTCTGCCACATGTGGGCACCTAAAAGTATAAATTACTAAAGTAATTATTTTTATCTATATTCATATTCCTTGGCTTTAGATGTTATTGCACACTTTGAAGATTTATAATTACCTCCATTTCTCATTTTTAATCCCAAAGACCAAAAGAGGAATGATATCATATACATTTCTACTATTGTGTATCATTATTTCTATACTTCTAGCACTGGATGCAACAGAAGTTAGATTATTGGCGGAAAAAATGGGACTCGGAAGTAGAAATGAGTCATATCAAGTACTTTTCAGGCAGGTGTGCTATGAGATTGATTGGTTGGTTACACTTCTACAGCAATAGATCACTAGGCTTGAGATCACATGCTCTTGCAACATCAGTGATTTTTCTAAATAGATCAGAATCTCCTGTCAATTGTGAAAGAGATCATCTTTAGCTCTGCTTACCATCATGTCTGGCAGAAAAAATGTGGAAGGACTCAGTGATTTCATTTTAGGTTCTTTTAAAACTTAAATGACACTGGGCAAGTTATGGAAATCGGATCAGTAAGCAATTGCCATGTTCATGATTGTAAATTTAAATAAATAGTAGTAGATCTAAAACAAACATAAATATTACTATGTATAATTCAATTATTTTATTGTGATGTAATTTTAATACAACACTATGTCTTCATACTTTAATTTCCACTGCATTTTTGGGTAACTTTTCCTTTATCATCTTCATTGTTATATAATTGACACACAGTAAGAGTAACCATTTGAAATTTACAATCCAATGTTTTTTAGTATATTCACAGAGTTTTACAGTCATCACCACAATCTGACTTTGGAACATTTTTATCAATACAAAAATAACCCATATCTAATAGCATTCACTCTATAATCCTTCCTCCCTCACATCTCCCAGCCCTAGGCAATAGGCTAATATACTTTCTGTCCTTATAGATTTATCTATTCTGATCATTTTTTGTAAGTGGAATATTGGAAGGGCGCCTGGGTCATTCAGTCAGTTATGCATCCAACTCTTGATTTCAGCTCAGGTCATGATCTTAGGGTCCTGGGAATGAGCCCCGCCTCAGGCTCCCTGCTCAGTGCAGAGTCTGCTTCTCCCTCTCCCTCTGCTCCTCCTCCTGCTTGTACTCTCTCTCTTTCTCTCTAAAAATAAATAAATAAATAAAATCTTTTAAAAAAAGGAAATCATGGAATATGTGGCCCTTCATAACTGGCTCCTTTCACTTACCTTTCACTTACCATAATGTTTTCATCCATATTGTAGCATGTATTGGTACTTGATTCCTTTTTATTATAAAATAACATTCTACTATATAGGTACACCACATTATTTATCCATTCATTAGCTGAAGGACATCTATGAGCTTTCCATTCTTTTTTTCTATTTTGGATGATGCTACTATGAATACTCACCTGCACATTTTTGTGTGGACATATATTTTACTTATACTTTACTTACTTATACACCTAGAATGGAAATGTCAGATCATATGGTAACTACTAAACATTTTGAGGAACTGCCAAAATATTTCCAAAGTGACTGTGCCAGTTTATATTCTTACCAGCAGTGAATAAGGAGGATTCAAACTTCTTCACATCATTGTCAATACCCATTACTGTCCATCTCTTTGATTATGACCACCCTAATGGGTACAAATTAGTATCTCATGTGGTTTTAAGTTGCATTTTCCTAACAGTTACTGATGTTAAACAATTCTTTATGTGTTTATTGTCCATTTGTGTATATTCTTTAGAGGAAATTCTAGTCAAGTTCTTTGCCCATGTTTAAATTCAGTTATATTTTTATTATTGAGTTGTAAAGGATTTTTATATATTATAGATATATCAAAGTCCATTATCAGATATGTAATTTTCAAATATTTTCTCTTATTTTCCAAGTCGTCCTTTAACTTACTTGTCATTATCATTTGCAAATGAAGTTTTTATTTTTAATATAGTCTATCTTTTTGTTGCTGTTGTTGCTGTTGCTTGTGCCTTAGGTATTATTTCTAAGAAACCACTGTTTAAACCAAGGCATAGAGATTTACACCTATGTTTTCCTCTAAGCCTTTTATACTTTTGCTCTTACATTTAAGTCTATAATATATTAGGAGTGGATTTTTGTGAGTAATGTGAGGTAGAGGGTCCAAATTTATTCTTTTGCATGCAGATATTCAGTTGTCTAAGACCATTTGCTGAAAATTATGCTTTACCCACTGATTGGTCTTGACATCCTTCTCAGAAATCAACTGACTATATATGTATAGGTTATTTCTTAATTCTCAGTTCTGTTTGTTGATCTATAAATTTATCTTCACACCAAGATTACAGTAGCTTCATAGTAAGATTTTAATTCAGGATTTATTCTTGTTTTTGAAAGTTATTTTGGCATCCTGGGTCCCTTGCATTTCCATATAGATGTTTGGATTAGCTTGTAAATTTTTGTAAGAAGTCTGGAGGCCCTCTGGTGATTCACTGTGGCCCTTCCTCCCAGAGTGGCCACCTCTTCTTGGCCAAGCTGCCTCTGCCACTTGGGCTACTCTGAGGAAAACACGGTGTCTGCCCTCAATTTGTGAATAGTGTTAGTTCTCAGCTCAAAGGCAAATGATTCAACCTCATGAACTGATAAACAAGAATAAGGAATTTTTTTGAAATTTTTTTTGTAACTCATTGTAGCTGAGCACTATATTTGGGACTCCCGATATCCTAGAACTTTTCATGGGTGTCCTTGACTTTTTGTTTGCAAAGTTTTCTATGCCCAGTGTTCCTGGTTTCCAAATATGATTTTTAAAGGCATAACTTTTCTTTTATTTTAAGTATTTTTGTGAAGATTTTATTTATTCATGAGAGATACACAGAGAGAGGCAGAGACACAGGCAGAGGGAGAAGTGGGCCCCCTGCAGGGAGCCTGTTGCAGGACTTGATCCCAGGACCCTGGGATCATGACCTGAGCAACGGTAGAAGCTCAACCACTGAGCCACTCAGGTGTCCCTTAAAGGCATAGCTTTTCATTAGTAGTTGTAATGGGGAACATATTCAATATGCAACAAATAATTTCACTGGGCTTTCAAGCCAGTTAATAAATGCAGTTGTGGAAACAAACAGCCCCTGGGAAGAATTGGCATCCTTAAGGCTGCAATAGACACGCTTCAGATGAATATAAACTAACTTCAATACATACTTATCTCTGCCAGCTTTGCCTGCAAGCAAAATGCTTTCGTGTGCCCCTCCATATCTTGACATAGATATTATGGGTATCTGTAAAAAGAATAGAGCTCTACTAGTCCTGCATTTTGTTTTCTGTATTTTATGATGTTTTGACCATTTAAGGGGTCCCATGGACTGGGGGAAGGGTTAGCTAATTCCTAGAGGCAGCTAACAGCTTGCCTGTGAACATGCATCTGATATGCAAACCAAACAATCCCTCCAGCTATACCTCTGTCTCATTTTCAGATTCCTGCAGTCAGGAACACTATACCCTGACCTAAATCACCCTAGATCCAGGTACGGGACAACTAGGGATCACTGCTATAGCCCGGAGTCTACCAAAATTATTCAAACTATCCATTCCTAAGCTTGCTTAGCTTGCCTACTTCATTTTGCCTGTTTCTTCATCCAAGAACCAGAAAAAAGGCTTTGAGCAACACTTTCGCCTTGCTCCTTCTTGCCACCTGACTGACCATGGTGCTTCTCCATGTGTCTCTTCCTTTTGGGAGCTATTTAGCAATAATATTTTCAATGGCAATTATCCCCTGATCTATTGGCCTCTCCATATTTGAAAAAAACAAAAATCTCAATGTGCACTTTAGAACAGGAACCTATATAATGCAAAGAACTTTTTACTATACTGTTGTATGAAAGGATAATCTACACCAGGCTAAAGAGCATTTTAGTTCTCCAAACAGGCTAACCTCACCTCTGCCATGGTGATCAGTCATGTCATGTTGGAGTCATGCAAAAAAGTGTATTCTAGCTTTTCTGATACTACTTGGCAGAGTACAATAGCTGCCAAAAAATACATCTCAGATTATGGGTAAATTCATTAAGTCCCTTGGAAATGTTTGCCATGAATTAGCACAAATGTATTCAAGCAATTAACCTTTCAGAATTTTGAAACCTAGTCAACATTAGCAGTGAAATTTTTACTTAGGATAACATCATAGGACTGGAGAAGGAAAGTGTTTCATCCCTTTAAAAGAATACTGAAAGGCTCAGAAAGACTTTTTAAACATTACTTTAGAAATAAGGCAAGTTGTGTGCAATCTGGACCTCAAGAGATGGAAAAATAAAAAAAAAGAGATGGAAAAATATCCATTACACATGATAGAAGATGGTGAAAATTTTGCCAGTGTTAATCAAAAGAATTATATAATCCATTTTTTAAAGGATTTTATTTATTTATTCATGAGAGACATACAGAGAGAGACAGAGACACAGACAGAGGGAGAAGCAGGCTCCATGCAGGGAGCCTGATGTGGGACTTGATCCCAGGACCAGGATCACTCCCTGAGCCAAAGGCAGATGCTCAACCACTGAGCCACCCAGGCGCCCCTATGATCAGTTTTTATAATGACCCCCTCTAGAATATAATATAGAGTCCAGCCATGCTTTATAATGTTGAAATACATAGACCTCGATAAGTGACTGAAAACCATGGACGAAGAGATTGCAGTGAGTACCCAAACTGTGCAAAAGAGGATCACAGAAGGTTAATCAGTAAACAAGCCATCCATTTACTCTTGAAACTAACATGCATCCCAAGCTAAACAAAGGTAAAACCATCACCTTTGGCCAGTAGTGAGTGTTAGAAGAGTGGCAAGGGAGGATCAACACTATTTCAAATCCTGGATGTTGGACAAATTTTTTTTTTGGACATCTTCAGTCCTATGCTTTCAGATACCATTCTTTCTACAAAGAAAGGAAAAAAATCAAACTTTAAAGTATGTTGTGGATTTATTTATCCTCAGGTTCATTCTATTCTTGCATTAAATCTACCTTTTTTGTTTTAGAGTAAAAATATGCTTTCAATTTTGATACTGATTGCATTGAATCTGTGGACGAATTTGAAGAGTATATTAGTTTCTAATTGCTGCTCTAACAAATTACCACAAACATAGTTGTTGACTACAGCACAAGTTTATTCTCTTGCAGCACTCGAGGTCAGAAATCCAAAATAAGTTTCACTTAGCTAATGTCATGATATCCACAGGGCCGGCTCCTGCTAGAAACAGTGAGGGGAGAGTTTGTTTCCTTGCCTGTTCATTGTCTGGTAGTTGCCTCTATTCCTTGGCTGTGGCCTCTTCTTCAACTGTCAAAGTTCATTCCTCCAATCTCTGCTTCAACAATTTCATTGTCTTTTGATTCTGACTCCTCCTGTGCCCTTCTTATAAGGTCCATACAGTTATACTATGTATATCTTGATAATCCACTATAATCTCTTTCTGTCAAAATCTTTAATTAAATCATATCTGTAAAGTCTCTTTTTCCATACAAGGGGACACTCACAGTTCCAGAGATTAGAACGTGGACATATTTGAGGCAGGGCATATTGCCACTTGGAGTATTGCCATTTTAACAGTACGAACTCTTCTGACTCATGACCATTGGATGGATCTTCATTTATTTAGATTTCTTTAATTCCTTTCAACAGTGCTTTGTCATTTTCAGTGTATAAATTTTTCACTTCTGTTAAATTGATACCTAAGTATTTTATTCTTACTGATCTATTATACATGGAATTGCTTGCTTAACTTCATTTTACAAGTGATTAATCTAGTATCCAGAATGCAATTGATTGTTGTATATTGATATTGTATACTGCAATCTTATTGACTCCTATATTAGTTCTAATGGCTTTATAGTGGGTTACTTAGGATATTCTAAAATGGAGATTATTTTATTTCTTCTTTTCCAATCTGGATGACTTTTATTTCATTTTCTTGCCTACATGCCCTGGATAGAACTTTCAGTAAAATATTGAATAGAAATGGTGAGAGCAGACATCCTTGTTTCCATTGCATATTTATTCTAAAGAAATCTCAAATTAAATTTAGAAAAATCAGAATTTACAGGCAGGATAAATGTCAGAAAATAAAATAATCTGTACTTCTGCATTTGGTTGGAATAGTTTGTGACAGATCAAGCTACTACTACGAACAAGTGGGGGAAAAAAGCCAAATAAAATGTATAATAAAATGATAATTTTTAATTACATGGGAAAGTTGTGGAAGCAACATACACTAGAGGAACTATGGTCCAGGATAGTCTTTAATCTTGGAAGGTGAGATGATTATCTGCAAGTACATTTTTTGGAAATTATCCGCAATTTTGGATGTGGCCTAACATCCAAGAATATGAGCTAGCCCTGTGTCAAAAGCCTTAGAGGCAAGGAGCCAACATAAGAAATGAACCAGACGTAAACTAGGTCCTAATAAAATGGAAACCTAAGCTTAATTCAGCTCAGTTTTAAGGTGATCAGCCCCCTTCTCTATTTGTCTACATTTTAAAATTTACAGTATTTCGGTTATAAAAATATCGCTTATTTGCCAACATAAAGGATCATATAATTGAATACTGAGGGAGAATAAAAATGCACCTGGAGAAACTGAAGTGTTAAAAATCATCAGACTGGGACAAAATAACCTTAATATATTCAAGAAAAAAAAAAGAAAAAGATGGGAAATAGATTAAAAGTTGAAAATTTTGGGGATCCCTGGGTGGCGCAGCGGTTTGGCGCCTGCCTTTGGCTCAGGGCGAGATCCTGGAGACCCGGGATCGAATCCCATATCGGGCTTCCGGTGCATGGAGCCTGCTTCTCCCTCTGCCTATGTCTCTGCCTCTCTCTCTCTCTCTCTCTCTCTCTCTCTCTCTCTCTCTCTGTGACTATCATAAATAAATAAATTAAAAAAAATAAAAATAAAATTGAAAAATTTGCCCGATAATTGGATTCTATAAAATGAATAAATGGAAATATTAAGATGGGCAATTTTATACCAAATTTTATACTGAGAATCCTATGAATGAATTTAACACAATAATACAAAAATCAAATGCCAAATGTACAACTAAAATTTTTCCATACTCTTGGATGTTAGAGCACATATTTCTAAAAATTCCAATGATCAAAAGAAGAAATTAAACAATATTTATATTGAATATCATAGAATACATAACCCATTAAACTTGCAAGCTGCAGTCAATGCAGAGTTTAGAAAGAAATTTAACCCTTAATTGCATATATTATAAAATAAATGTCTAAAAAAAATACAGTGATCTAAACTTGATCTTGCTAAACTAGGAAAGGAAATCTAGCCTGAAAATGTAGAATAATGCTTGTAAATAAGAACATAGGTCAACAAAATAGAAGATAAAATATGCAATACAGAAAAATTAACAAAGCCACAATTTGGTTCATTGGGAAAGTTAATAAAAGTGATAAACTGCTATCAAGACAAACCAATGGAAAACAAAAGAAAACACACATTACCAATATCAAGAAAGAAAAAGAGGATTTGTCTTTTCTTTTCTTTCTTTTTTTTTTTTTTTTTTGAGAGATTGAGAGAGACAGAAAACTTGAGTGGGGGAAGCAGAGGGAAAAGAAGATAGAGAATTCTAAACAGGCTGCATGCTCAGTGTTAAGCCCCACGAGGAACTCAGTCTCGCAACCCTGAGATCATGACCTGAGTTGACATCAAAAGTCAGATAATCAACCAACTGAGCCACCTAGGTGCCCTAGAGAAAAAGAATATTTTAATGTAGAAATTATATTCAGAAAAAAGAAAATGAGAGCATGTTTATAAAAAATTAAAGTCAATGTTCTAATTAGTCATGTCATTTTTCTTTCCAAGTCTTTCAAAATCTTCCTGTGGCCCTGATGATGAACAGGGCAAGTATGATCTGCTGCTTGTCCATATATTGAGAAGTTCATCTGCTGATACTGGACCTGCTCAACCCTCTCTAAGCTACAGCTCTGCTGGCTACTGGCTTCTTTCAGTCCTTCATACCTAAAGAGTTCTAACCAGTATCAGGATTTTTACAAATGCGGTTTCCTCTGCCTTAGACTAGGCAAGCCAAAGAATCTTTTAATAGAGCCCCTTACTCTGAAGAGTCCTTGAAAGCACACTTTGCAATCATGGTTTTCATGACATAATTTCCTGGACCGTGAAAAAGTCCAGAGCATGACTCCAAATAGATTATTGTAGTGAACTCTGTAATTTATTTTTCTTGAATTTAAAAAAATAGTGATTAAAAGATAGTCCATGAATACACAAAAATAGAAAAGAGAAAAAAAACAACCCATATTTCAATCTGTCAAATGTATTATAACATTGTTGAGTAGAGTTTTATAGTTTATTTTTATATAATGTAATTTTAAATATTTTTCCACATTATACTTTTTTTGAGTTTATAATATTCCACTATATAGATACATCATAAATAATCATTTACTTTTGATGGAAAATTAACTTGATTCTTTTCTATTATAAATAACGCTTTCATAAACATGTTTTTTCATAAAGCATTTTTTGAATTTAGGGTTATCTCCTTAGACCTTATTTCCTAATTGTGTCTCTATTAGATCAAAAAGTATGCATGATTTTGGAATGATTATTACTACATAAAGCCAAAGTACTACCTAATGCAAAATGCTACTGTTCAATTCATTAGAAGAATATGACAGTGCCTACTTTCCTTTAAGACTTTCTCAATTTTTAAAATATTTTCTTTTTTTAATAATAAATTTATTTTTTATTGGTGTTCAATTTGCCAACATACAAAATAACACCCAGTGCTCATACCGTCAAGTGCCCCCCTCAGTGCTCGTCACCCATTCACCCCCAGCCGCCACCCTCCTCCCCTTCTACCACCCCTAGTTCGTTTCCCAGAGTTAGGAGTCTTTATGTTCTGTCTCCCTTTCTGATATTTCCTACCCATTTCTTCTCCCTTCCCTCTATTCCCTTTCACTATTATTTATATTCCCCAAATGAATGGGAACATATAATGTTTGTCCTTCTCCGATTGACTTATTTCACTCAGCATAATACCCTCCAGTTCCATCCACGTTGAAGCAAATGGTGGGTATTTGTCGTTTCTAATGGCTGAGGAATATTCCATTGTATACATAAACCACATCTTCTTTATCCATTCATCTTTCGATGGACACCGAGGCTCCTTCCACAGTTTGGCTATTGTGGACATTGCTGCTAGAAACATCGGGGTGCAGGTGTCCCGGCGTTTCATTGCATCTTATCTTTGGGGTAAATCCCCAACAGTGCAATTGCTGGGTCGTAGGGCAGGTCTATTTTTAACTCTTTGAGGAACCTCCACACAGTTTTCCAGAGTGGCTGCACCAGTTCACATTCCCACCAACAGTGTAAGAGGGTTCCCTTTTCTCCGCATCCTCTCCAACATTTGTGGTTTCCTGCCTTGTTAATTTTTCCTCATTCTCACTGGTGTGAGGTGGTATCTCATTGTGGTTTTGATTTGTATTTCCCTGATGGCAAGTGATGCAGAGCATTTTCTCATGTGCATGTTGGCCATGTCTATGTCTTCCTCTGTGAGATTTCTCTTCATGTCTTTTGCCCATTTCATGATTGGATTGTTTGTTTCTTTGGTGTTGAGTTTAATAAGTTCTTTGTAGATTTTGGAAACTAGCCCTTTATCTGATACGTCATTTGCAAATATCTTCTCCCATTCTGTAGGTTGTCTTTGAGTTTTGTTGACTGTATCCTTTGCTGTGCAAAAGCCTCTTATCTTAATGAAGTCCCAATAGTTCATTTTTGCTTTTGTTTCTTTTGCCTTCGTGGATGTATCCTGCAAGAAGTTACTGTGACCAAGTTCAAAAAGGGTGTTGCCTGTGTTCTCCTCTAGGATTTTGATGGAATCTTGTCTCACATTTAGATCTTTCATCCATTTTGAGTTTATCTTTGTGTATGGTGCAAGAGAGTGGTCCAGTTTCATTCTTCTGCATGTGGATGTCCAATTTTCCCAGCACCATTTATTGAAGAGACTGTCTTTCTTCCAGTGGATAGTCTCTCCTCCTTTATCGAATATTAGTTGACCATAAAGTTGAGGGTCCACTTCTGGGTTCTCTATTCTGTTCCATTGATCTATGTGTCTGTTTTTGTGCCAGTACCACACTGTCTTGATGACCACAGCCTTGTAGTACAACCTGAAATCTGGGATTGTGATGCCCCCAGATACGGTTTTCTTTTTTAAAATTCCCCTGGCTATTCGGGGTCTTTTCTGATTCCACACAAATCTTAAAATAATTTGTTCTAACTCTCTGAAGAAAGTCCATGGTATTTTGATAGGGATTGCATTAAACGTGTAAATTGCCCTGGGTAACATTGACATTTTCACAATATTAATTCTGCCAATCCATGAGCATGGAATATTTTTCCATCTCTTTGTGTCTTCCTCAATTTCTTTCAGAAGTGTTCTATAGTTTTTAGGGTATAGATCCTTTACCTCTTTGGTTAGGTTTATTCCTAGGTATCTTATGCTTTTGGGTGCTACTGTAAATGGGATTGACTCCTTAATTTCTCTTTCTTCAGTCTCATTGTTAGTGTATAGGAATGCCACTGATTTCTGGGCATTGATTTTGTATCCTGCCATGCTACCAAATTGCTGTATGAGTTCTAGCAATCTTGGGGTGGAGGCTTTTGGGTTTTCTATGTAGAGTATCATGTCATCGGCGAAGAGGGAGAGTTTAATTTCTTCTTTGCCAACTTGAATGCCTTTAATGTCTTTTTGTTGCCTGATTGCTGAGGCTAGGACCTCCAGTACTATGCTGAATAGCAGTGGTGAGAGTGGACATCCCTGATCAATTTTTAAAATGTTTTCTAACTGGGTAATAGATACCACACTTATTTGAAAGACAAATTTCTATTTTATTACAAGTACTTCCTATAGACATTTGTGCTTCAGTTGCATTTTCCTTTGTACATGTTTTTACTCTTTTTTTTATTGTAAGAATATTGTCTTTAGATTGATAACTTTTCAGACCACTTGAAGTCATCAGCAGTAAAGTTATACAGCCCACATGTATGGAATAGAAAACAATGCATTAATGTCTTTAAGAAGAAAAGGGGGTATTTGTTTTCTTGGAAAGTACTTGAATTGACCTTCAAACCATTCATCATGTAGTTTATAGAAACCTACCATTTATCAATTTATTTTTCTTCACTACTCCCTGCAAAAATAGTTAAAAGCACAAAGTTCCTAAGGCACATCTACTCTGCATTGGAGAGAGTTTGCTGATAAAATTGTTAATTAGCAATTTATCAAGATATCCATGTCATTGTGTATTGTAAAATGCCCATGGGCCAAATGTAAATTATTCATAAATTAACATAGGAAAAGCAAAAGCTAGATCAGCAAGTTGAAGGTCATATCTACCTGATACACTGAAATGCTAATCAAACCATAATTATTAAAGATGAATATAGATAGAAATAAGCATTTCTGAATAAAAACTACACATTATAATATACCTTAATTCACTTAATAACACTTTCCAAATTAAATTTATGATATTGTTAAATGTCAGTCTCAATTCCTCTTTAATAAGTGTTATTTATTTATTTGTTTATTTATTTAGTGAAACCTATAATACAGCTTAAAAAAAAAAAAGAATTCCAGTCATTTGTGAAAAATGCCACAAGGAAAAATCAAGAAAAGCAAGGATAGTTGTCTTCCACCTCTAATTCCTATGAACTCTTTCTAAATTGTTTGTACTATTTTTTAGATTATTTATTTATTTATTTGACAGAGAGAGAGAGAAAGATTACAAGCAGGAGGAGCAGCAGAGAGAGAGGGAGAAGCAGACTCCTCACCCAGCAGGGAGCCCAATGTAGAGCTCAATCCCAGGACCCTGAGATCATGACCTGAGCCAAAAGCAGATGCTCAACCAACTGAGCCACCCAGGGGCCCCTGTTTGTACCACTTCTAAATACAATTACAATATTCAAAAAAATCATGTCAGAGAGCTAGAGTGCCATAAACAGCATTAGGGGAAAACTAACAGAATTTATTTTCCACTAATAACAAACAGAGCAAAAACATTTTTTTCTGATTTATAAAAGCTAACTTATACCTACTCGGCAAGCAACTAAATGTGTCTGTACAACAATATAGACAATCTGTCACTCTTGGTTACTTGCTTTCAGTTTCCATTAAGAATTCATCTTAATGGTACATGATAAAAAACAATGTTTGTGTGCATCTCATATTTTCTACTATCATAAACAATTTTATTATAAAGCATGTCAGATCATTTCAAGTTAGTACATATCCATTGAGCCCTATGTGTTTATAGCATTTTTAGCTGCTAGAATTATCATGGTGAAGACAACCCAGGTCCTGCTTTCAATGACATTGTAGTAATGGATATATTTCTGAGAGTACTGGGATTTTGGTTTGTCGAACATTTTGTTGATTAACAGCTTATCACAGCCAGAATTAGCCACTTAACTCAGTTCCAGGGAATTGACCAAGGTGTCTATGAAAGTACAAAATATCCTCAAATGGGTGTAAATTAAGATCTAACAAAAAATATTGTTTTATTTTTGAGCATCTTTATGTGATATATCTAATGAGAAACTTTTTAATATACGTCCTGGGGAATTCTTTATATATATGTGATAGAGAGAGAGATGATAGATGATAGATAGATAGATGATAGATAGATAGATAGATAGATACATAGATAATTTTTTTGCTTTCTCCATTACAAGAATGTATAAAAAGGCTGTTGTTACAAAAACCACTTTACAAATGAGAAAACTAAGGCTTAGGAGAGGTTAATAATTTCACTGAGATCCCATAACTAGTGGCAAGTGTCACTGAGCCAGTTCTGATCCTATAGCCTGTGGTTTTTACCATCATGCTGTATCTGAAGTGTTCAAGAGCATGATCTTCAAAGCCAAGCCACTGACTCCAGAGCCGTTTTACTCTTACAACAAGATACAACATGTTTTGTGTATTGCTGTCTATAAAGAGAGTAAAGAAAGAACCTCTGGGACCCTCCTGACTCCATTTCTGGTCTACAAAGCTATAGGGATCTTTCCGCTGCTTTGCACTCTGATTACCATTTCCCTTCTATTGCACAATCAACTTCGATCTGGTGCCCTTTAGAGAATGAGGAAGATGCTCTGTTAAAATTTGTAAATACTTTTAATCGAATGCAAATAAAATGATCAAACTCTGAGAAAATGAAATCCAAGGTAATAATGCCAATGTAACACTTCCACGCAGAGCAGATGCTCAATGTTCAAAGATTCCTATAACCTATTGATGCAATCATACTTCTAAGGGAATGAGCCTGTGCTCCTGAGTATTTTTTCCAAGTTTTAATGAGGATTCACAATGTTAAAGCAATTTGCTTATTCCTCCTTAATTTATTTGTGTTGAATAAAGCTTATTCAGCCACCAGGAAATGTGCTCAGCCTTGTGATAGCTAAAACATAGAGATGTTTGTGAACACTTTTGAGAAAATGAAGGTTGTTTGGAGAAAAAACAGAAGAGGAAAAAATCATGGGCTTTGAGGATATTACAAAGTAAGCAAGTCTGGTAACCAAGAAACACAGACAGAAAGGAGGCGTTGAGAGAAACCAGCCTTTCCAGAGAAACACTTGGCTCAGGATCATCAGGAGGGTCAGCTGGGGAGAACACATCACTCCTGAGGCCTCTTGTGGTGTACAGAAATCCCCTAGCCCAAGACCGCTGACCCATGCCTTCACAACTGTTTTAAATAGACCAACCCTAACTGGACACTTCACAGGCAAGTCAGCAAAGCCTTATTATGCTCAATTGTTCATCTTCAGGTATCAGCTGCCAAATGAGTAACTGCTTCCTGGCAAGCTTGGGCAGCCCCAGAACCCCCTGCCTGGTCCCTCCACATTTATCAGACCAAAATGAGTGCTATAAAGGTGAAAAGCAAGAGATTATGTTTTTAATGCTTTATAAAAATGTAGCAGTTATTCTTTTTCAAAGTGTTATAAATTCTATTTTTTAAACTTTTACAGATATGTCACCAATTATTCTAGAATGCTGTTCCTCCCGTTCTTGGCTGTAAAAGAAAAAAATGTTGCCTCTCACTCCCAGATCACAGAGTGAACTGATTTATAGAAGTAATTTGTGTGCCTTCAATAAACCAATCTTTCGCTTTTGGGTGAAGATTTTGGTAATTTTTTCAATTATTTTTAAAATATTTGATGTTCCAGTTAAGTTTTATAATCCGTTTTTATTGAAATCCCAAAATGGGTCTATGATGGAGATGATTTGCTGGTATCTTTGGTGGTGATGGGCCGTTGAGAGTTTCAAATGAGATCGTGACAATTGCTTTGGAAACTGTAATGCTCTATGCAATGTGAAAGTGTAGTTTTTATTTGGTACTAATAAAAAGAATAGCAACAGCAAATACCTGCATTTTTGTTTTATCTAATGGAATATACAGCTGCACTGGGTTGTGTGAAAATTAGGAGTAAAGAAACACCCAAATGAGTAAAAATCTGAAGCCAAGCTTAATGTTCTTTCAACATCAAGAATATATCATGATTTCTCTTGTTTCTCCTGCTTGGACACCCCGACCCACAACCTCTTTGCTTGGTTAACCTCTTTAGGCTCAGCTTAGGCATGACTTGGGAATATGGGTTGATGATTTTCTTGCACAACTCAAAAAAGAAGCTGTGTTTCATGTCTGTTTTGTCATGTGTACAGCAGAAAGAGGCCATGGGTGAAACTCTTCACAGAATAAACTAACTCAAACGAAGGTATATTTCGAGACAGAAAGGACCATAAAAAGGTCATCCTCGCCTCCTTGCTCAAATTCCCTTTCCATCCTGAAATTTAGAAAACTTTGGTAGGGGGCTTGGTCATGTCCAGTGTTTGGGAGGGAGCTTGAGCCAATCATATGTGGATTCCAGGGGGCTGCAAAGCCTCACCTGAAATCTGGAAGATAGGAGCACAACCAGAAGAGTGTGACCTGTTGTCAGGAGGTTATTTGGTAGACAGGTGGGGGCAAAAGAAGGGAAGAGAATGATCATTTTCATTTATGCTACTTTTCAGTATGTGCAGAGATGCCTGCATCTTGTTTAGGTGATTCACTGATGTGTCTCATCCATCTACCTCTCTGGATCATAGATTTACAATGTTTTATGTTTGTCAGGTCTGCTGGGCTCCTAGCAGAAGCCTCTTTTATGGATGAAAGATAAATTTATAGACAAAAGGACAAATAGTATGCCTGAAGATAGCATCTTATAGCCCTAGTCATCTTCCCAGAAAAATCAAATCTATAAAAACCTTTTCACAATGTACCAACAACACAGAACAGATGATATTATATCCAGATTATTGAAGGGCTCACAGAATAAAACTGTGGCACATATGATCCAGTAAAAGTGTTTGGATCTTGAAAAAAAGTGTTTGGATCTGTTGTTGCCCTTATTAGCTTTTGTTTTAGAAGAGGCTCTACCAATGTTTGTGGAAAAAAACTGTCAGTAAATGAATGCATTTGGTAGATTTGCTCTCTCCTGGATGATCTCTAAACATGGCCTATGCCTTTACAAGTGATTTAATAGTCCATAAGAGACCTTTTTTAAAAATAATTTTAAGAAATGCCATTTATTTAAACTACAATATTTATAAAACCTTGAAGAAATAATGGAAAAGGCAAAATATCATGATGTGTAGATACTTATACCAAAGAGTTCAGCAAAGTTCATTTTGTAAAATCTATCAAACTACCTTAGTAGGTTCTGGTTGGGCACTCTTCCTCTGTTTGTGGACAGTTAGAAAGGAGTTTGGGGTAAGGACTGTGAAGATGAGGAGGTGCCCATGTCTATTGCATCTTGAGTGTGAGTTATCATCTGGCAATATATTACTATTTTATGAAATTTGAGACAATTCCAGAATTTAAAAAATTATGACATTAAAAGTTGGCCAAGGACTCTTACTGTCAACAGGTGGAGAGAAATCATGGTCTAGACCATCACATTTATCCCTTAAATCCTACAGTGAAGGGAATCTTTGTAACAGGGTTAAATTAACACATGGCACACTTATGTTAGCAGAATTCAACAAGAATCCTGAGAAACACCCCTTTTGAAGAATAGCAGTATTGACCTTTGCAAATAATCCTCACAATAACCATTTTGTGTATGGGCTTTGAAGTCACAAGAGCAGAGTTTCAATGCTGGCTCCACTCCTTAGTAATTGAGTGACTCTGGGCATCAATTAACCTCTCTGTGTCTCTGTTACTTCACCTATAATGTGGGGATAATTATAGTATCGACCTCATCTATATGTGCAAGGATAATAATAGTATCTACCTCAGAGGTGTTTTGAGACTTAAGATAATAAATGTAAAGCATTTAGAACAGTATATACTTATCAAGGTCTCCATAATAGGAGCTATTAATATCTCTTCAATATCCTAAATCTACAAACGAGCAAGCTGAAGCTCAAAGAGCCTATGTGCATACTGCAAATTATGTCTCCAGAAAGTGACAGAGCAGGGAATAAAGTCCAGTTGTACCTGATTACAAAGCACATATTCCTTCCCACATCATCATATTAGAGATCTGCATATAGACGAAAAGAAAAGAGAAAAGACAAGCAGGTCATCAGTTTGGTCAGGTAAGGGAGAGAGCCAAAGGGAGCCTGATTGTGGTAGAAAGGTGAGTCTGTAAATCTTTGACTCAGTGACCCAATCAGCCTCAGTTTTTGTCTGTTCTAAACTTACATCTTTCACATTTTAAATGAACCTTTTAAATGAACTCTATCTTATCACGAGTAAATATTTGTTGAATCCTTCCTAAGCATATAAAGTCATGGCAACTGTTCCAAAAGTTAAAGACAGACGTTAGTGTTCATCCTGCCACTTGGGCAGGAAGAGCAGGACACGCACAGAGCATTCATTATAAGCAGGAAGCAAGTATTTCTCTCTCAGACACTAAAGTAAAATGCTACTGACATTCAGACCTCAGAAGGTGTGGGGTTTGAGCAGGGCCTAGAATTTGAAAGTGCTGAATAGAAAAGAGATAGTCTGATTAAGTTTAGGGAACATGAAATACATGAACCAAAACAGTCTTTGCCAGAGTATAGTGAATGTGAATGAAGAAATGGAAGGTGAGATACAACTTTTTTCTTATTTTGTATGTATGCATTTATTTGAGAGAGAGAGAGAGAGAGAGAGAGAGAGCATGTGTGAGCAGAAGGAGCAGAGAGAGAGAAAGAATCCTAAGCGGACTCCATGCCCAGCACAGAGCCTTAGACGGGACTCGATCTCAGGACCCAAGATTAGGACCTGAGCCAGAATCAGGAATCAGAGACTGAGCCACCCAGGCGCCCTGGGGTACAACTTCTTGATAGGTACAAGCTCCATAACCAGGAGCCGTGAGATCAGGGTGTTTGACAGTAGCCTGATGGGGCTGAGGGCCAATAAGGAAACATTAAAAGTTTTAAGAGTAAGATGACTAGATTAGAGCCATAGGATTTTGGAGAGGTTGTGATAGCATATGATTGGGCAGGGAGAAGACACTGAAGAAAGGTCAACCAGTAAGGAATTGCCCTTATTAATCTTACATCGAGGATCACACAAATGTGTGTCTGATCGGAGGACCTGGTTTAGCCCATTGGTAACCCATTAATATGCTCTTTGAGTGAATAAATAATGTTTAAGTTTAGACAAAAGATGAGAAAATGCTCTGCTGACCCATAATGAGATCCAATAGACTTGAGCTGACAAGGATTAAGGTAATCCTGACAAAAATATAATAGCATTATAGAAAGCAGATTAAAGAACAGGAGTGTTTTTGTGCACACGACCAAGAACACAATCTAATACATTAAAATGTCTGTGTTATTTGCAGAATGGCTTTGTTTGATATTTTATTTTCACTCATTACCCTATATGCAATCAAAACTCCAATATATTTCACACTGAAGCTTGTGCTATGAAATAGGATAGTCTGGTCAAACAATGGTGTAATTATACAGCCTCAAAAAATATACACAAAATCTTTCAAAGAAAGAGTTTCCTTCACAATCTGGCCATCATACACTCGGTGAGTTCCTTCGCAACATTTTTCCCCTGCCTCTGTGTAGTTTTGGGAGTATGTGTGGGGGGCCCAAACAAAATAAAACGGGGTGAGGTGAATCACTTAAATGCTAATTGGCACAGGTGTTCATCGATGGCTATACAGAAGTCTAGAAAGTACAAGACAGTCCTATATTAGACAGGCCCTCTCCTTAAACAGTGTTCTGATATTATTAACACATAAAATATCTTATTTTCTATTTATCCCAGCAAGGTGGCAAATATAACTTGCAAACTTACAGTGGAGCTTACAAAAGTATCAGCTCAGAATGCCTGGGTGGCCCAGTGGTTAGGTGCCTGCCTTCAGCTCAGGGTGTGACCCTGGAGTTTCCAGATCAAGTCCCACATCAGGCTCCCTGCATGGAGCCTGCTTCTCCCTCTGCCTATGTCTCTGCCTCTGTGTGTGTGTCTCTCTCTCATGAATAAATACATAAAATCTTTTAAAACAAAACCAAAACCCCCACAAAATTATCAGCTCTTATAGATGATGATTGTTATTGAAATTTTTTTGTCTGCCTAGATGTCCGTGGTTTCCCTATCTTTTCTTATATGACCAGCTAGCTATCTTGGAAGGAGGAGGTGATATGTACCCCAGCCTCCCTCTTCATACCAAAGAGACAGAGCCTCTCTTAGAGAAATGGTTCTCCTGTCCCACTTTGGCTTTTTCTTTTTTCTTCTGAGTCATAGTCCTTAAGCAAAAGAAGGGGAAGGTTAGTTAAGGAAGTGGTTATGGTGGAATGTCTCATACACTGTGGGTCTGGAAGTAAATGCTGGTGTTGTACAACTTTCTCATTGTGCTTCTCTGTGGCCATTTAAATGCACAGGCAGACCTAGAAGGACTCCGGTAAAAGTAGAGGCAGACTATGTTCTCTTACCTGATTCAATTTAGTCTTTAGCTAACTGGTTATTTGAAAAAGTTAGTAAGTGGGAGTAATAAAATGTGATACTTACATACCTCAATATTTTATTCATCTATCTATTTAATTGGTAATTTTTCATAGGAGGCGAGACCCATTTTTAAATACAGGTTTACAGATTGGGAGTGTGATTTTATTTATTATTTATTTATTTATTTACTTAATCACACTCATAATGCATCTCTGCAATTTTAGAATTATGGCTTCTTTATTTTATTTAAAGATTTTATTTATTTATTTGACACACACAGGGAGAGATAAAGAGCATAAGCAGGTGAAGCAACAGGTAGAGGGAGAAGCAGGCTCCCCACTGAGCAGGGAGCCCAACATGGGGCTCCATCCCAGGACCCTGAGATCTTGACCAGAGCTCAAGGCAGACACCTTGAATTATGGCTTCTTTAGAATGAATTAGAATTTAATGACAATCAGACAGCAATATGGGTGCAGAATCGAGACTTTCTCTTCCATATCAGCCTGTTTTGGTTGTCTTGCTCATGCATGGATAATAGCATATTTAACAGTTAGTGTTGATACACCTTCAAACGAAGTTTTATTAGTTTGACAACTCTTCTTGTTTGTACTATTTCATGACTTTATTAAGCAGCTAATTAAAATATATCATTATAATGAGAGTAAGCCTGCCCTAAACAGGTTTGGGGAAAAATACAAGTAGCACTTGCTACTTGCTTTTAAGTAGGGTTCATCAAATGGCAGTAGAATTGCATGGGGGCCAGTGGCCTGGAACTGGTCAGCCATAGGACCTTGGTGCTCTGTGGCAAGGGGTTCAGTGTAAGAAACGGAGATCAGCTAACTCTTGCCTTAGGAAGGGATTGATTAAACATGCTTTTTCCTCCCTGCTTTGTCAACACCTGGGTTCTTACTGAATCTCTAAGTAGTTGCTTATTTCAACCACATGTAATACAGATGAGCTAGCTTGATCCTGTATAATTCCCCAAAATGCAGTTTCTTTTGCCTTTAAGTAGTTGGCATATTTCATAATAAACTAAGCTGAAGCTGAGAACTACCAATCATTATGAAGCACTCAAAATTTAATAGGTACTGTGCTCAGTATTTTTAATCAATTATTTTTATTTAATCTTTTTTAACAATCCTGCAAATATGAAGCCAACTTTATCAGCGTTAGCAGATGAGAAAACAACGGAGACTCAAAAATGTAAAGTAATCTCTCAGGGCTCTCACAGGTAATAGGTACAGGTTGCAGATTGAAATTCGTATTCCTCTGAGCATAAAGCTGAAGCATTTAACCATTATGCGGTCTTTTAATATTGACCCATTTCTTTATTTATTTTAATAAAAACACATTTTGGGGATCCATTGACTGGATTATGGAGCTTTCTCAACCTTGATTGCTTCGTTATTAGTCTTTACCTAAGGGGCATCTATATGGCTCTGTCGGTTAAGCATCTGACTCTTGATTTGAGCTCAGGGTCATGAGATCGAGCCATGCATTGGGCTCCGGGCTCAGCACAGAGTCTGCTTGAGATTCTCTCTCCCTCTCCCTCTGCCCGCTTTCTGCTTGTGCATGCACGTGTGTGTGTGCTCTCTCTCCTAAATAAAGAAATCTTTTAAGAAAGTTATTAATCTTTAACTTCTCTATTGTCAATATTAATTTCCAAATTTAAGTGATCAAAACTCATTTGAACTTCTTATGACATTATTTTGATCATTTTTCTTTTTTAAGGATCTGAGAGTCCTTTCATCTCTATTCTTCCTCCTCTCTTTCTTTTTTCTTAGAAATAGTGAGTATTCTGATATTCATTAATGTCATAACTGGTCTCTCCTGCTTCCACCTTAACTCCCAGCAGTCTATTCACAGCTCAGTAGCCAGAGTGATTCTACTAAAACATAAGTCAGATCACATCAGTTCTCTGCTCGGACAGACCTTCCAGTAGCTTCTTTACTTACCAAGCATGCAAACCAAAGTCCCTAAGGAGATTCAAGACCTTAAGGGATTTGCGTCTTCATCTCCTCACTTTTCAGACTTCATCTCGTTTCATTCCTCTCTCTCTTTGTTCTACCATCAGCCTCTTTGCTTTCTCCGAATGTGCCTGCCTCAGAGTTTCCACATTTCTTGGTCCCTTTCCTGGAACCCATTTCTCTTAGATGTCCACTCCCTGGACATAAATATACATTTATATTTTTGTCAAAAATGTTATGCTTTCATTGAGATCTTTTGTTTGCCCATCCCATTTAATATCATACATCCCAGCATCTCCTGTTCCCCTTTCTCACTTACTATACTTTTCTCCACAGTATTCATTACCTTCCAACAGCATATTTATTTTTTTACTCATTTACGTTGTGTTGCAATGCCTGCTATCCATCTGAGTGAAATGTCTGCTTTGTTCAGCTGCTGGATCCTCAGAGCCTAGATCAGTGCTCAGCACAGGATAATACTCTACATTTTGTTGCATGAATGACTGAAAGAATGAGTAAAGATTTCAATAAAAATATTTTATAAGTCATAATATATGTGGGTAGGACTGTGAACATGTTTAAAAGCATTAGTGAAACTGTAGGCAGTTTGAAGATCAGCTATTTAGACTTAACATGTAAGGTAGGAGGAAGAACAAATTTACAAGATACAATAGTATTTTATTTTGACAACGTAAAATTGTTATTTAATCATAGGAAAGATTTTAAAATGCTGAAATTTCATCACCTGGTGAGAGCATGAAGGAAAATGTGACTGTATACGTAGATAGATAAATGACACATATGCATTTTACACAGGAACATCTCTATATTAGAATCTGAGGAAGTGTACTCTCAGGGTTTATTCAGCAAAAAACCCCCATGGGACTCTGTCTTGTTGCATTTTATAATCTGCCAAACCAACTTCCTCTAAGTCTGTTACAATTAAGGCACAAAGAACAGTTACAAATGGACTGTATCAAGTAGTTCTTCAACTTAAAAGCTTGACTAGCAGGGAATTACATCAACCTGTCCGTAAGGTCTTGAGAGGCTTAACAGTTCAGGTTGATTAAATTACACCATGGAAAGAAGCATTTTCAAATCATGTTTGCTGTATGAGTTTCCATGAGAAATTCAGAGACCAAAAATAAATAACCAAAGTCTTAACTTGGTGCAGAACAATGTCACGTGCCTGCTAGGTGAGCAGACATGGAAAGATTATGCCCATTGTGGCTATTCAGAAGAAATATTCTGGCTTTCTGTTCTATGTTTTTGCCATAATAACTCCTACTCATTTGGCAGGACAGATACATCAAGTGTAACCTTAAGATCAATATTAAAGTGAGGCGTTTTTACTCACGGAACAACCCAACTGCATCCACATCTGTCATAGCCACACAAGGGTTTGAACTGGGAAGCCTGGATGTTTCTTTCCAATTCTGTTGTGGTACGATGCTAACAAATCTCCAAATTCACAATTCGTCAACTACTGCACATCTTTTTTGAGGCCCAAATCACATCCTCTGCCTCCAGCCACAAGACAGCCTAGTCATCATTTTCCACAATTGTTAGTTGTTCTATAACATCATCTTTAGAAAATGACTACACAGATAACACCAGCTAGGTCGTTCTCCTTCTTTACTAGTTCTACGCTAGGCTGGGCCGAGGAACTCCTTAAAACTCATTCTTCCAAGGCTGACATGTGAACAAAATGAAGCTGGAGGATACATTTCTAGCGGACCTAACCCACAAGAAAACTGCAGCCAGTTGAAAATTCCATTTTTTTCATGTTCAGTTCTGAGTTGTTTCTGGATTGGCAGAGAGAATACCATTTACTTCAGTAAAAGAAAGAGAGTCGAGGTCACTTAAGTTTTGTTACTGGCAATACGGAATAGGACTATTTTGACTGAACACATTTCAATTAGACTGTGTCAGCTTCTAAAGCTTTATGAGCAATTATTGGGGGAAAAAAACTTGAGAATGAGTCAACAAATTTAATGCATTTGGGGGAGACGTACAGATGTTTTAAAATGAGGTCTACTACATCATTGGCTCTGTTTCTGTTCCTGCAGTTAGCCCTGTGTGGGGCCCCTGTAGGATGCTTTGGGAGGGAAATCAGGTTGCATGCTGTCCTCATCCTCCCATTTTTGACCAAGGAAGATCTTTATTAGCCATGCTGAGTCAGTTATTTCTCTGGGTAGCATTACCTATGCTTGCATCTAACTCCTTAGTACATAAGGGACAAAGAATTTCAAGCAACCCTTAACTGAAGTTATCTTTTATTATACAGAGTTGAGTTGGGGTGGGAGATTAATGTTTCTGTGTCTAAGATCTCTTGCCTACCAGCATCATGCAAAGGCATAGACTTCCATGTCTAGATGCTTAGATGTTCTCCTGGACATTCTCTGGCTGTCATGCAGACCTCCTCTGTTTTCCTCCTCCGCACTTTCTCCTCTGAAATTCCAGTCTTCCCCCACATGCCAGCTGCTCGATCACATTTCTCAACATCTGTGGAGTCACCCCTCCATCCTTATATTTTGTAAACTGTTGTTTCTTCTGTCACTGGTTGTAAGTCAAAATTATTCTACTTTCTCATTCTGCCCAGAAGTGGTGTCACTTCTGAGTGTGGAAGGGACAAGAATGAACATTCTAGTATTCCTCCAAGTTCTACTTGGAATTCATTCAAATTTACTGTTATTTCCATTCATCACATCCTTCAGGATACAGTTAGAGATATACCTGGTCCAAAAAGCATTCTTGGGGCCCCTAGGTGGCACAATCAGTTAAGCATCTGACTCTTGGTTTCTGCTCAGATCACAATCTCAGGGTTGTGAGGTAGAGTCCGGCCTTAGGCTCCCTGCTCAGTGTGGAGTCTGCTTGAGACTCACTCTCTCCCTTCCCCTCCCCCCCAAAAATCAAAATAAATCTTTAAAAATAATAATAAATGAAAAATAAAAAGCACTGTTTACTGATCCACCTCAAATTACATTTAATCAGCACTTCTTTGCATTGCTTAAGTATGTGCTCATATTTTAAATATTTTTACATACAAATATTGTATTTTTCAACCATAAGGTTAAATCAAAGAAAGAGGCTTTGTTTTCTCATTTAGAAATTTATGTTCAGAATCATAGAGTATAGACTCACAATTCACCTTAGAAATCATCCAGTTCAATGGCCTCATTGTAACAATAAGTAAATGGAATCACTTTACAGCCTCTCATTAACATATAACATACTGTACGGAGTAAATATGCAACAAGCGCTTGGTGAATAAATGGAGTTCAGCTGCTCATTTAACTGTTCTCATTACTTTTACATGGTTGGCAGCATTTATTAAGTACCCACTTCTCTGTGGAACAGTGGTAGATGCTGAACGCAGGGAATTGAATCACAGTATGAGATGTAACATTGACGTGGTCAACTCTGTTGAAGGTATAGATGGCAGAAGGGTTGGGGTTGGTGTGATGTGCCAGTAATGAAGTGATGACTAATGACCAAGTTTCTAGCAGGGATTGCACATTTCAAGGAGTCTTCCAGTCCTCCGCAAATTCATAAAAACTGATTTAATTGAAAGAGCAAGATTTTAGAATTTGAATGACATGCCTGAAGCATCCAGAAAGATGGAGCACACATTCATTTCGTTGTATGCTGTGCTGATAACTGGTCAGGCATCAATCCTCTTGAGAGAATGTATTCTAAATTATATTTACATTTTTAATTAGTTCTTTTCTCTCCTATCACATGATTCTTCGAGGACAGTTCTAGTTGTTGAATTTTTAATGTGCATTCATGGCTGTTAGAGAAACAGTCTTTATTTCAAGTCATGTGCTTCATGTTGGAAGCATTTAATTTAAATATCTAAGTTAAAATGCAGTTAATTGGTCTCTGGCTTAAGAGAAAATATGCTTTAAGCCATGCTCAGGAGATGAGAATGATTGCCCAAATCTATTTAATCAGTTTCTTTCTTGGGAGAGATAAACTTTAAAGCTCAAAAAAGGGAAGAAGGACAGAATCAAAGTAGAAAGCTGCTTCAGACCAAGGACAATGAGTACGTATAAGTAATGTGTCTAAGTTGGAAAACAGATGACTGAGTAAAATATAAGCATCTCAGAAATGAGATACGCAGAATATCTGGAATGCAAAGTAAATGCTAGATAATATAGAAACACATAATCTTTTAAAGTATGATACACATTGGTGAAAAAATTCAGACACTCTGTAAAGCTGTTTGGAGGAAAGTAAAGGTCTGATTTCCCACATTTCATTTGAACTCTGTTGGGGGGGGAGGTAAACAAACACAACACTCATTATCAGTGTCTGTTGATTCCCTCTCAAAACCTCCACCTCTATTTCCATGTCTACCTGCCTATCGACCTATCTCTCTTTTAATTTATCTATAGCTATAGATATTAATCTCTTTATATTTCTCTATAGCTATATGGAATTACAATATATATATTATATGCAATGTATAATATATATAATACATAATAAATGACCTTATTACACAGTCCATTCTGCAACCTTCTCTTTTATTTTAAAAGTTAACAACATACATGTCTGGGCATCCTTTCAAACCAGCAATCATATCTCACCTCCTATTTTCCCCATTGCAAAATTCCCATGATAGGAGCATATGATTTTTAAACTTAATCACTTCCTTATTTATAACCATTTAGGTTACTTTGAGGTTTGTTGCATTTAACTTCCCTGGGCATATATTTATGTGACAGATCCAGAGCACTCTAAAGGCTTCTAAGAGGAGAAGTGAGCAAAGTTTTCGAGAAGGGTACAGAGTTAGAGGAGAAATGAGTAAACATGGTTTGAACCAGATGGAATATTGAATGCAATCAGAGTCAGAGCCACACTGCATAGTAATACACACATATGAAAATCCTCACCATGTTCAAATTATTTTTAGTTAAAGCTAAGAAAGTTAGTGAAATTTTCCATATTTAAAAATCCACTTAACACTGATTACATAATCCAAATGATCATTCTGGATATTACCAGCTTTTTATGTTTAAGTTTGAATGAAAGACATTTGTACAGAATAGAAGTAGCATTTTTTTTCTTGGCAACTTTTTTTCTTTTTTAAAATCAGAGTCAACAGAGAGTCTTTTCAGGAACTGAGCTTTGTACTAACTCATTCTCTACTTAAATGTGGGAAATGAGACCTTTACTTAATTGTTTCCCAAACTACCAATGATTCTTTTCCTCAAGCTTTCTAATTCCTGCAGACTCTAGAACAGGAATGGAAAAGCTAATTTATGATACCTTCAAAATATATCCAGAATCCACTTCAAATCTGAAAAAAAATCCTCTCTAAATCCATAAGGCAGAATGAAGCTATAAAACTAGTAATCTCTCTCACAAGGATGACATAAAGAAAATGGTTAAATTGTAATATTTGCAGGAAAAATGTCGTATTACAAATGCTTAATAACGAATTTTAACTACTTTCGTTTTGTGTAAAGTGAGGAGGGTTAAAATGGAAAAAGAGATGACTTTTTTTTTTTTTTAAAGATCTTTAAAGCAGTCCTTAAATATCTTTAGCCTTGTGATGTGGACCCTGCAGCGGGCACATGGTACTGTGAGTGGTGAGTGTCCCTCCCTAGTTACGGTATATGGGTACATGTTAACTGTACCTTTTTGCCCTGCCCAGATAAGGGAGGAGTTTGAACAGAGGAGAGGAACTGAAAAGATGAGAAAGAGGTCATCTGGACAAGAAATCATTCACACAAGGCCAGACAAGGGCTTTTGAAGCACTGAAAAGAGAGCTAAGGATTGGGAACAGCAATTGCTTTATTGTTGAGGACCGTGGATTCCATCAGTGCTTCCTGGTTCCTCCATCTGCACCTGGCGATGGACAGTGGGGGTGAACAGTTTCATTTCTTTAGAGAGGCGAATGTTCTTGCGTGGCTTCAAAGGATTGCAAACACAGTTCTGTGAAAGTTGGTGAAATATTTAGTAATGTCTGTTACTGTTGGAATGTTAAACTTCAGTTGCTGAAGAAAATGTTTTTGGCAACTAGTGTCAGAAAATGAACTGTAGGTGGGCACCCAGTTCTTAGAAAGCTATTTTGGTCGAGAGTTATGATTTCACTTGACTCCAGAGCACAGAGTAGAAGTGAACTGAAGGGAACCAAAAGGATAAAGTTCAAGGGAGCAGAGAGAATTGGGAGAAAGTGACCCCAAAACATCTGTAATCCACTGACCAATCAACAGAAATGTTAGCAGCTCTTCATGGGTCAAGATTAGTAACTTGTTAGCAAACATATATTCCCTGCATCAGCATACACAAACCAGTTTCATGGAATTCAAAATAATTCATTTGCTTTTATAACCATTGTCCTCAAGGCTAATGCCAGATCACTAACTCATTGCAATCTTTCATTTTTAAAGTCGTCTTCCATCTCATTTTGGTAAAGCCACATAGTTTTAAGTTTAGATGCTTTCAAACAAGGAAGGTGATAGAAATCATATCAACATGGAGATATAATTCCTGCATATTTTGTTATGTTTCCATCAGTGCTATAGCTAAATATGCAACTTGCATCTAAACATTATTTGACCATTTAGATTCGAATTATTACAAATCTTTAAGCCATTTGTATAAATACAACATGTACATTGCAGTCATGTTAAAGTAGATTTTAAGTAGAAGAATGAAAATCATTAGACACTACAGAGAACCTTTTAAGTTCTGAAGAAAGGGGAAATAGAACTTTAAAAGTTTAATATAAACATATTTCCTGAGTATTTGCAATTTTAAATTTGAATAAAGGAAGAACATGTTAACATATAGGGTAAAATTGGAATAAAATACTTATATCTACGATCAATACTCATGAGCTATTCTTTTGTCCTTTTTTATTTATCAATACCATCATTTTCAAGAAGCATAGGCAAGGACTAGTGTTTTACAACTGTTCAGAAAGCATATTTTTTGTTACTTGAATAATAAGGAGGTTTTTAAATGATTACATTTTGTTGAACAGAGTAGAAATGTATTGACTTCACAATATCCTATTTCAAAACTTTCTCATGCCATATTTCACATACATTTTAAAATTAACTTTCATTTTGAGTAAAGAATGGTATGTCTTTCAGCCCAACCACTGCTATTGTTACACATGATTATACTTGGTGCTTTCCATATGTAATCACATTTTAAAATTAGATTTAATGCCTTCAACTTGGTCAAAATGTTGATAGAGAAACACCGGGTAATTTGACTTTAATGCTGCACTGTTTCTCTTTTTCTTTTCTTTTTTTATACTTTCTGGTCTATCTCTAAATAAATTTATTTTTCTCAGACACTTCTGGTAACAAAATTGAAGTGACTTACAGCATTTCTAACCACATTTAGCTCCTCTGAGAAATTAAAATATTGAAGCTGGGAAGTATACCAAAATTTGTTTAATTTTTATCCCCATTTCTAACTAGATAGGAAGCAGTCAACAACATTTATTGGCTTCTCACTGGGTGCTGTGCACAGTGGAGTAGATTATATGCAGAAGTGTTGAAAACTGGGCAATGTACTCATCTGATCTAGGAAGGATTCCCTGGTTCACTAATGCTCCTATAAAAGAAAGTCCTTCTGATGTCGGTACAGAGTATTTAGATGAGATAGCAGAGGGGTGAGAAGCTGATCCAGAATCAATAGCTATTAACAAAATTTCAACAGATAATCCAACACTCAATGATAATAAGGTTGAAGAGTAAAAAGTTAAAGGAAAATTTGCTCTCTGTATCTAGAAATCTGAGTCAAGGAAGAAATAAAAACAGCAACTATGTGAAAGACATGCAAATTTTTGCTGAGGATTTTGTCTGTTTTTCTATCTACCTTTTACTTTCAAAATCAGAACTTATGTAAAATGTTGACTTCCGGGGATCCCTGGGTGGCTCAGCGGTTTAGCGCCTGCCTTTGGCCCAGGGCGCAATCCTGGAGTCCCGGGATCGAGTCCCACATTGGGCTCCCGGCATGGAGCCTGCTTCTCCCTCTGCCTGTGTCTCTGCCTCTCTCTTTCTCTCTCTCTCTCATAAATAAATAAATAAATAAATAAATAAATAAATAAATAAATAAATCTTTAAAAAAATGTTGACTTCCTCTTAACCTGATAGCTGTTTTGTGATCTATCTCAGTATGATAACAATATAATCATAAAGACAGTATTGATCATCAGTGCCAGAGAAGGGACAGAGCAAGACTATAAGCCTGTGTCATCACCACACTCAAATGTTGCTATTTGTCTGAGTCATCATATTGGCTTGATAAAAAAATAGAGAATGTTTATTTTCTTTTTTGTGCATTTTTCAAATGCAAATTTCCACAGTTGTATTTGATTCAGTAAAAAAACCAACAAATAAAAATTAAGCAATGCAATATGTCTTGATTTAAAAATCACAATTAAAAAGCTATTCATGCTATAACAAACCATACCAGAAAATGCACAAAGTAGTAACACTCGACAAATATTCTATATACCCTTTGTAAATGGTTTATTGGCTTCTTTGACTAAATAAATCACATCATTGCAATATTAGACAGCAAATGTCATAATCCATTATCTTCCATCTTTCCAGTCTATGGTCATTTCTAAGTTTTTCACCACATTAACATTCCAAATGTGATCAGTAGTAGATGGTTAAAAACAACACAGCAAATGGGGTCTGTGTAGTAATATCAATTCTAAAATTGCTCTTGTACATTTTCAGATTAAAATATAAACAGTAGCATTACCAATTACCTTTCTAAAGAAGGAGTTGTATCCTCACAGGTAGGATGTTGACCTAAGCCAGAGATGTCACTTTCTTTCTCGAAAGTAGTAAGTACTCATCATAGGTCATGTAATTGCTAAAAACCCTTGGAAAAAATAGTGAAGCACAAAAAAATATTCATAGTTTCCAGTTCTATTGTATTTGTTTTCTAGGTTTGCCTTGATTTGCTTAAAACAAACACTTCAAATTTTCTAAGAATTGGTCTCCAGATTCTGTTTTTATTCACTTCTTATTCTTGAATTTGTACCATGGTATCTGTGAAAGGAACAAAACATGATTTAAATGTACCTTTCTTGGGGCACCTGGGTAGCTTAGTCAGTTAAATGTCTGATTCTTGATTTTAGTTCAGGTCATGATCTCAAGTCCTGGGATTGAGAACCCCATTCAGAGTCCACACTCAGCAGGGAGTCTGCTGAGAGATTTTCACCCTCTGCCCCTCTTCCAGTGCTCTCTCTCTCTCTCTCTCTCTCTGTCTATTAAATAAATAAGTAATTCTTTAAAAAATGTATCTTTCTTAATTTAATATCTGACTTGAGGATTTCTACTTACTGGGTCATGTTACCCTCTTCATCTCACTTGTCCCCTCTCTGTCTCTGTTCTTCTTTTTCCTCTTTTTATGAATATTTATTGAAAGATTTCCTCTTCTCTGTTTGGAGAGGAGCAAGAATTAAAATGAAAAGTTACAGTGAAATTCTGTTTTGTTTATTTGCCTACTTTATCAAGGAATGAGAGAAGATCCTAAAGTAGATCAATACTTTTTTTTCTTTTAAATATGATGAACAAAGCATTTTGATTTATTATTTTCCTTCAAAGGACAGGTGACATTTCCTGCAACATTGACTTTAGTTCATAATCCCCTTTTGGCAAGCCAAAAAGAATTACAATTGGAAAGATTTTCACAGTCAGACGCTCCACTAGAATGAAATGCTGTAGAGCACTTCACTTCAGCCAAACCAGCAAAATCCTTCCATTGCCAATTTTTCTTTTATATTTTGAAGTTGGCCTCTCAGCACAGATTTGATTCACACCATTTAAAAATAAATCTGGCATCTGCAAAGCAGAAAATTTAGGCTGTGTTGTCATAGTATCAGTATTTCCATTCTTAGGCCTTAGGAGACAACCTACACTTCTACAAAGAGGCACAGTTTCCTAAATCTATGCTAAAAGTAAAGACTGATTTTATTAACGGTGTACATATGATTTTTATATTTACTAAAGAATAAAAGTACCAAATTCACACATGGCACATGAAACGTTTTTATGAATGATTTAATTCAATGAAAAATATATATTCGTGTTAAGATGTGCTATTCCTAGGGCAACAACTTGAGATATATACCTTAGAGAAGAATTTGAATTCAACATCAATATGCCGTTCTGTTCTCACTTTGTCATAATGAACAACTGAGGACATTCGCCTGGCATACATGTGGTAGCTTGCCTCTAAAGATGTTATGTGACAATCCTGACCATGCTCTCTGATCACACACATGCTGCTCTACCCATGAAGAGGTGGGACTTTTTCCTCTACTTGAATTCTGTGATGCTTTGAGCAAGGGGATACAGAGAAAGTAATGCTCTGGGGACTTTTGAATTCAGACCTTAGAGTGTGATAACTTTCACTTCCTTGGTCTTAGAGTCTTGAGCCACTATGTATGAAACCCAAGTTCTCTTGCTTGTAAGGTTTGGGTTTGGAGAGGACCTGGAAGACAAGACACCAGCAAAAAAACAAAAACGAAAACAAAACAAAAAGCAAGACCACAATACACTCAGCCAGGAGGAGGCTAAGAAGACATGACAACTACACGTAATGTGATATCCTCGATGAGATACTGGAACAGAGAAAAACATTATCTAGAAACTAAGGAAATCAGAAAAAAATATGAACTTCACTTAATAATTATGCATCATTATTGATTCATTAGTTCTAACGAATGTATCATACTAATGTAAGATATTAGTAATACGGAAGACTAAGTGTGGAAACTTTCTATATTATCTCTTCAAGTTTTCTGTATATGTAAAGCTATTCTAAAAAAATAAACTCTCTTGGTGAGGGGCACCTTGGTGGCTCAGTGGTTGAGCATCTGTCTTCTACTCAGGTCGTGATCCCAGGGTCCTGGGATCGAGTCCCCCATCAGACTCCCTGTAGGAAGCCTGCTTCTCCCTCCTCCTGTGTCTCTGCCTCTGTCTCTCTGTGTCTCTCATGAATAAATAAATAAAATCTAAAAATTAAAAAATAAAAAATAAACTCTCCTGGGGAGACAGAAAACATGAAGCTGCTGAGAGGAGCATGAGGGAGCTAGACATGGAGCCCCATTCATCTATCTGGGGGTCTGAGAAGCTCTGGGTGAGGCAGGAGGAGCACTTACTGAGCTCCAGCCCCACAGAACCAACAGCTAATAAAGCAGCTGCTTAAGCTATATGTTTTGGGGTTGTTTGTTATGCTGCAATAGGTTACAGATACAACGTGCCACTCTCATTTGCTTATGTCAGGGTATATGCATATTTTATTATATTTACCCTAAAAAAAGAAATCACTAAGAATTTCACATGATTGGAAAGGCCAGAGGTGTCTGGAGAAGGGGTTGCTTTGTGAGAAAGCTGATAGTTTGGTCTGAAATATTAACACACAGTTTCTGGGGTCAGAAACCTGGGTTTGTATATTCTGTTTATACCTCCAATTGGCAGTGCATAATAGAAGTTGCTTCTCCTTATTAACTTGGAGATGCCCCCCACCCTATTAAATGTGTTACCATGAAAAAAAATGGTAGCCTGGGTGACTCAGTGGATTAGAGTTGCCTTTGGCCCAGGGCATGATCCTGGAGTCCTGGGACGAGTCCCACATCAGGCTTCCAGCATGGAGCCTGCTTCTCCCTCTGCCTGTGTTTCTGCCTCTCTCTCTCTCTCTCTCTCTCTCTCTCTCTCTCTCTCTGTGTCCCTCATGAATAAATAAAATCTTAAAAAAATGTGTTTCCATGCTTGTATCATACTGTTAATATGATCATTTAAGGAGATAATGCATTTAGGGTCTTAATATGATTCCAGGCAGAAAGAATATATGCATTAAGTGTTACCTGTTAGTGGATCCACTAAAAAGATCACACTGTCAGGTGGTGCCTCCCCAACCTGTCCGCCAAGGCTGCATGAGGGGTCCTCTTCCCTGTTGTTTAGCTGGCTGCAGACCTAGGTCTAGTCCTGTTAAAACCATGTCCCAGCAAATATTAAATTCCCAGCTTTTGAGTAATTACAGTATGTCAAATATTTATGGATATTATCTTATTTAATTTTCATGACTACATCAAGGAGTATATTTTTATTTTCTCCTATTCAATGAGAAACCTTGAGCTCTGAAGCTGTTTAAATTACCTGCCCAAGCTCAAACAGATGATAAGTGATAGAGGTGGGATCCCAGCCCTGGCTGTCTGATTTCAGTTTAGGCTCTCAAACATGCTATTCTTTATTTCTTCTATGTGCATGATTTAGTCTTTCTTTGTCCTTATTAATTAAATACTGCTCTAAAATGTACTATTTAACTTGAGCCTAGAAATATTGGGCTTCTATGGTGTTATGTCAAAGGAAGTGTGTTATGTCTTTAGGTCACTCGGTTAGCACTTCATAGGCTGTTAAAATTATTTTACTTATATGAAACAAGCTAGATATCAACCAGTGTATGATCTAGTTCAGGTTTTACAGTTGATTTTCTGTGAAATCCTATCATTAAAAATATATATATCACATGTATATCTCATGTATATCTCATACACACATATGTATATATATATCAATGTATATATGTATACATAGTTTAAATTGAGGAGGCCTAAAAGTGGAGTACTATACTCAAGTGGTGGAAGGAAATATTTTTATACCTAAAAAAAGAAAAAGTACAGCTAGATAAAGGTCGAGAAAAAAATTCCCCATAATTCTGTAGTGACAGAGCTGAAGAAAAGAATTAGGTTTTGATCAAAGGCAACAGATGATAATGATAGAGATATGAAAAGGGAAAATAAACAAGGTAGGATAAATACAGTATGGTCTGCTAATATTGGCAATGTTCCCGAGAATTTAGCCACAGGGACGAGAACCAAAGTCACATAACTAACCACTGATCACAATCTCTTAAGGAAGGAACAGGAGAATTTCTATACAAATATTCCACAAAATAACATTTTTTTTAAAGTCTTAAAGTTGATTATCTGCACAATACCCAGGATGTCAAGCCCATCAATTTAGGAGCAGTGTTTCTTGCGGGTGGGAAATGGTTTGCCTCTTGATAAAAATGGCATTTCCATTTCCTCTTTAGGGCTCTTTAACTGCTGCACTAAGAAACGTAGAGGAGGCAAAAGGAAATCAGGGTAACAGAAAACATCCCATAAAAAAGAAAAGCCGGTTTTAAAGTTTATATTTTGTTTTTGTTGTTGTTGTTGTTGTTGTTGTTTTACATTTCTGAGCAAAAGAATAGTTATATTACTTCCTTACTGAATTGACTACCCTGCATTGACTGTCATATGTGTGGTTTCCTGTAGTAAGATGTACATTACCTTATGTGACTGCTGTGTATGTATTTGTTTTATTTAATTGTTTATATTGACTTTTATTAATGTTTTTAAAGTTTTATTTATTTATTCATGAGAGACACAGAGAGAGAGGCAGAGACATAGGCAGAGGGAGAAGCAGGCTCCCTGTTTCTGAGCCATCACAACCTGAGCCAAAAGCAGAAGCTCAACCACTGAGCCATCCAGGTGCCCCTCACTTTTATAAATTTTATAAAATTATGTATACATAAACTTTATACATATATATATATAAAGAATATTACTCAACCATAAGAAATGAAATATTGCCATTTGCAACAACATGGATGGAACTAGTGAGTATTATGCTAAGCAAAATAACTCAATCAGAGAAAGACAATTATATGATCTCACTCATGTGGAATTTAAAAAACAAAACAGAGGATCGTAGGGAAAGGAATGGAAAAATAAGGTGAAATGAGAGAGGGAGACACACTATAAGAAACTCAATTATAGGTAACAAACTGAGGGTTGCTGGAGGGGAAGGGGTTTGGGGATGAGGTAACAGGATGATGTAATGAACACTGCGTTTTATGTAAGGCTGATGAATCACTAAATAATTCTACCTCTGGAACTAATAATACACTATACGTTAATTGAATTTAAATTAAAAAAATAAATTATAAAATATGTAAAATATATATATCTACATCTGAAAAAACATATTAGGACTATACAAATATTTCATATATAAATGTAAAACAGAACTATATATATTTCAGGTCATTGTATATGCACATATACATATCAAGGCTATATATATTCAGATATGATTAATAGATTGATGTAAGGGATATTTGAATTTCACCAGTTAAGTTCTCAATCAATTCATATTTTCAAGATCCTTTTTATTCTACCTCAAAGAGGCCCTGAAATAATGGAGGAGGGTATAAATAGAAATAGTTGTTCCCAAAAGTTTTATCTGAGAAAACTATGTTTAATATTTTCACTGTCTTAAAATTCAGGATCTCTACTGATCAATAATTTAATCATTGCATTTACTCATCTTTCTCATTAATGTAATTCTTTTGAAGATTTCTTTTTTAAGAAACATGGGTTTTTTTTGGAATATTAGTATGCTACTCCAACAAAAATAATCACATAGGAACCAAAGTGTATTTATGAAAACTACATTCAACTCAATTTTACCTCTTAATTATGTAACTTGATTTGGGAAAATAATCATACCCTCTTTAACACACATAAATCTAAGTTCCAAGATAAAATTTTGAATTCCAAGGTGCCAGAAATTACTTTAATTCTAAGTGATTAAGATTTTGAAACAAGTTCTTTGTACTTCTTTGTCTATAAAAACCTAAAATTATTTTTAAATCATGACTTGATATATGGATGATCCTGTATTTTGTATAGGTATGAAAATATTCCAGGATTTTTGATGAAATAAATGCAACTAGCGGGACACCTAAGAACTTAGATATTTAAAGCAGAGGAAAATGTTTTACCCAGCATTTTAACACACATAAAATTTTAAAAGACACAACTCCACATTTGCAATATAATAAAAAAGTGTTAATCTTTAATTTTTTCCAATCATCACATATTGATCACTAAAATTTGTTAATAGGATATACTATGCAAAGATAAGAAAATCTTGTCTTCAGGCAGCATTTTGATGGTGTGATCCATTTATTTTATTAAGACCTCTCAGTGCTCCTCAGAGTTCCATTATTCTATGTCCTGCTCCACCTTATAGAATTCTTTCCCATTTTATTAGTTTTCTAGGGTGCCCTAACAAGTTACCACAAACTTGATTTATAGATGCATTACTCTGATCTCTGGCTCTCTGCTCATATTACCCTATGTTTGTGTCTTCTCTTCTTATATAGACACTTATCGTTGGATTTTGGGCTCACCCTAAATCTAGAATGATCTCAAGATCAACAACTTCATTGCATCTCAAAGGCCCTTTTGCCAAATAATGTCATCTTCATGGGTTCTGGGCATTAGGATTTAGACATTATTTTTTAAAGGTACTACACTCATCTTTAAAATTGTATGGCTTTTTGTTCTATAATATACCCAGTCATTGGCCATCTTGTTATATGGGTCTGTTTAAGGGAGCAAGACATACTGGCTAAAAGCAAAGACTCTTGAATCAAACTGCCTTCAAATCCTGTTCAGTTCCCAGCTCTACTATTTTACTAGCAATATAATATTAGATGTGTTGCTTAATTCCCTCCGTCTTGTTTTCCTTATCTGTAAGATGTGCATAATAATTAACCCATAAACTTTTTGTGTTAAATAACAATACTATGTCTAAGCACATACACTTGAGTGTTGGCTATTACCATAAAGGAACAATTGTTTTCTTTAGCAGAAGATATTAGTTTGAAGTGTGGTCTTACAAGAACAGTCCATGAAATAGCTGGTTCTGCAGAACTGCATTTTCTGTGGGAGAGATAAAATCTGGGATCTTAGGTGAACAACATGACAAAATGGTAGGAATCCATTTAAGTATAGAGCAGGCTCAGGGAAAGGAGGCTTCTTATGTCAGCCCTGCTCCTAGATAGAACTTCTGGGTTTGGGGGGCAACAGAGTGGGAGGAGCCAAGTCATGGAAGAGAACGGGAAGAAAATAGTCATTTCTATTTATGTATGTTGAATTTAGAATAACCCTAGACAGGATAAGCCAGAAATAAGAAAGTAGATTATAAGCGTGGGAGTGAAAGTTTGTTAGGTATTCACAGAGAAGTGAATGAGAAGACCGAGTGAGAAAGCTTAGAAAGAAAACTAACAGCCTCAGAGAGAAACAAGACTTCAGGAAACATCCAAGTGAGGAACACAGAGAGGAAGAGTTCCCACTAAGATAAGAACAGGTTTTTGGGGATATAAGTTAGAAGACAGAATATGCAACCTTCCAGAAGCTTGGGGAAAGAATATCATGAAATATATCAGAAACTACATCAAATTCTTCAGCAAGGTCAAGGGTGCAGAAAAGACAATGGCTTTCTCTCAGTTTGCAATTAGAAAGCCATTATTGAATTTTAGATGAGCAGTGTTTGTAGAGATTTTGGGAAATCCACTGAGATTGCAAAAGGTTACACACTATATGTGTTGAGGAATTGGAGCCAGTAATTATTCCAGAAGCTTAGCAATGAAAGAAATGCATTTTTAAAAGATTGATAGCAGGATTTATTGTAAAAGCAAGATTTTGGAGCCTATCTGAAGATAGTGATGATGAAGCTAACAGAGTGTAATAATTTAGAGATAATTTTTGCAAAGGTCCAGAGAATGTAGGAGGGGAAGGGCTGCAGGAGAAGGATAGAGACGTCAGGACTGGAAAGGACTTGGATCAGCCACATACAACAAATATTTGCTTGGCCCAGAGAAATAATATTTCCATTTTCCTTTGCTTCAGCAAATATTTAATGAACACCTACTATGAGGGAAGCACAAAACAATAGACCCCAAAAAATAAAATGGAGCAGAAACTCTTTCAGAGACCTCTCCTTCTAGGTTTTATGTGAGATGAGATCTGTTTTGTAGAATCATCAAAAGGCATCAAATAACATTTAAATAGATACTGAATGACATTTAGTGGCACCGTTTTAACCACTGACGAAAGATGGAGATGGTATCACCGAGGGCTCAACAGCTGATTACAGCAGATGCTGGAAAGATCTTGAGTTGTTAATGTTGAGTTTTAGTTGGAGCAGATTTTCTCAACTTTGGCACTGACATTTGGGGTCGGATGATTTTTTGTGTGAGGGACTGGCCTGTGCATTGTAGGATGTTTACCAGCATCTCTGGTCTCTACCACTAGGTGCCAATAGCATTCCCTTCCATTATGTGGTGACAACCAAAAATGTCTCCAGATATTGCCAAATGTTGCCTAGCGGACATAATCACCCCAAAAGAGAAGCAATAAGCCAAAGAAATATCATGGATATGGCTTACAGAGACTCAGTGTAGAGGAAAGAAGAAGCTAACTGGAATTATGTGGGGATAGAGAGGAATCCAGGCAGAAGAGGCCATAAAGACGGTGAGCAGAAGATTGTATATGAGTGAGGGGGCAGGAGAGTTGAAATGATAGGGGTGTGTGATTAATTTTACATGTCAACCTGATTGGCTTAGAGATGCTGAGATAACTGGTAAAATATTGTTACCTAGGTATGTTTGGGAGGGCATTTCTAGAAGATATTAGCATTTGAATCAGTAAATCAATTAAAAATAATAGTTCTTACCAACGTGAGTAAGACTCATCCAGACTGTTGAGGACCTAAACAGAACAAAAGGTTAGAGAAAGGAGAATTTGTTCTCTCTGCTTAAGATGATATACCCAACTTCTTCTTTTTAATTTTTAAGATTTTATTTATTTATTCATGAGAGAGAGAGAGAGACATAGGCAGAGGGAGAAGCAGGCTCCCCACTGAGCCTGATGTGGGTCCCAATCTCAGGACTTCAAGATCATGACCTGAGCCAAACGCAGACACTCAACCACTGAACCACCCAGGTGTCCTGGTGCATCCATCTTCTGCCCTTGGATAATTGGCTCCTGTTTCTCAAGCCTTTGGATTGGCACTAAATTAAGTCACTGGCTTTTCTGCTCTTCCAGCCAGTAGATGGCAGGTCGTAACTGTGAGCCAATTCCTATCTACCTACCTACCTACCTACCTACCTACTTACCTATTATCCATCCATCCATCCATGTACCCAATCTATCCTATCTATTCTATTGATTCCGTTTTTCTAAGACAAAACATTGTCAACAGCATTAAATAGAACATGGTATTCAAAAGACCTGAGTTTGAATTTTGATTTCCTTTGCAATACCTCGAGTAAAACAGTTACCTGCTGAGTCTGAACTAATTCCTCTCTAAAATGAAGGTAATATTACCAGTTAGTTAGTTTTGTTGTAGAGTTTAATGAAATACTGCATATTAAATTAGTTTATACAACGAAAACGTATTTATAAAAGTAGCACTTTTATTAAATCCGAGTATATGAGAAGAAAAAATAGTTAAGGGTAAAACAAAGACCTCTCAGCTATTTCTCATGACTGCCTTGGAACATAAGCCACACTTCAAAGATGAGCAGTTTATAAAACCTCAACTTTTTTAGGTTTGTTTCTAAAAACTTTCTAACGCTTTCAACGCTCTCTGCGTAATCCTGATGGAAGGCAGATTTTGAACAACATCAGACTAGAACGTTTGGACAGTAGCCTAAAATTATGTGTTCTTTTTGTGTCCTGTGAATTTAGAAATAGGACATTTCTAGTTTATTTTGATGTGTTTAAATGTGTGTAATGTACAGCTATATTTGGGCCTGAAAACTCTGTGTTCTTACCACCCTTGTAGTCTACAAGAACTAAAAATATAACACTTTTCCAAAAAGGTTTCAATGCCTAGATCCTGCCTGACTTTTATAGTCAACCTATAAACTCCAGATAATACAGGTTTATAATGGAAATGCTGACAGGCTCTTAGGTCTAGCGTTCTAACTTGTTGGCCTTGACTTAATGCCCTTCATGACGCCACTGCTAACAGGTATTCAGGAGGAGTCGACGGGCACTGAGGGGGGCACTTGATGGGATGAGCACTGGGTGTTACACTATATGTTGGCAAATTGAACTCCAATTAAAAAATAACAAAATTTATATCCAAAAAGAAAAAAAGGAAGGACTCTGAGAAGGTGAGTTCTGGTGAATTCACACAAGATGTTTTGACATTCAAATTATTTATTGTGGTACTTTCTAGGTCCTAATTCTGCATGGCTGTCAGACTGTTCTGCTTTTAAATCAGTCACTTTATCCAAAGAAATGCTTAGGAAAAACCTTTTTTTTTAATGTGTAAAAATTATTACAACTGTTCCTTTTGACGAAATCAGCTTTGAACACCTGCATATTCCTTTTCCCTGCGGTCCACTGGAATCCTGATACTCTTTCTGCTCTCCTGACCTATTTGTGTTTGCATTTCACGGGTAGAGAAAAAGCTTCATTCTGTCTTATACCTCACATTATAGATCATACATACTTCTCTATGTGTAATTGCCCTGAACAGACCTCCATGTGTTAACAAAACCATCAGAATGGCAAGACCAAGATAAATAATTTCATGAATATATTAGAAAAATATTTTATGTTGCTTTCTTTTCTAGGGTTTTTTAAATATGAAAACTAGCTGTAAGTACATACTGAAGGGTAACAGATGCAACAAATTCTCCATTTCACACTATTTCAATTAATATAAAATGTTATTTGCTCTTTGAACCTCAGAGCTGGTACCAAACTATAGTGGCTACCAACTTTTAATCTTCTGGAGCTTTGCATGTGTGGCAGAAATGAGCATTAGAAGATAATAAGTCAATATAGAATGTCTTCTAATATAGCTTCTAAAACTAATCACTAAGATATTTATATGTAAAATACAAAAGATATTATTTCTATATATCAATAAAGGATGCAATAATAATTTTTCTAGTTTGTCTTTCTTACCTATAAGGTTGTAAAGTAATGCGCTTGTTTGTCTTTGACTGAAAAGATGCATATTAAAGTAAACCAGGAACACTGAAATGATTTTTTTCAGTTGAATACATATTCCTGCCATTTGAAGATGGTCACATGAATAGAGGAAGATTTTAAAAATCCCTCGTACAATATTTTTACTTTTCTAAAGTCACATCTTCATGTACTAAGTCTTCTCTCATCAAACAAAATTTGGTAGAGCATCAATGTAGAGTTTCCTTTTCAATTACTTTTTGAAGTCTTTATGTTAGGATTTTGGCATTCTAAACACAAAAGCCTTTTTATAGACTCTCTTCCTTTTTAAAATCTACTATATTATTCTGAACGTTGTGTATATTGCCCATTGTTTGTTTGCAGACCTTCTGGGCATTTTCTCCAATACCATACAAATTAGATCCCAAGGGACTTTTCTATTGAGTACCTCTTTCATTACTGTTTCTTCTATTTATTTCTAAAAACGTGTTAATATTGGATAGTACCAAGAGATTGAGTGTATGCCAGGATTACATTGCATGAATAAATTTTAAAGAAAAGAGATTCACTGCAATTTTTAAGCCAACTGTATGCAAGCCAGGATTGGGGATGCAGTGAAGTAGGGAAAGAATGTATCATGACTTTGATTTTTATGGAAATTCTGTGATTTTTTTTTTATGTTGTGCTTTGTTTGAGTGCACAGTCCTGTAATTGCCAGCCTTACTTGGAAATGATCTGCTCTATTTTAAACTGCCATTTCTATTAATTCTAGAATCACTGCATGTGCAAGTGTGTGTGTGCATGTGCACACATGCACACATGTGTGTATATACATCTACATATGGAAAGACAGAGGTAGAACAAGCCAGAGAAAGTTAACTCAGTCAGAGGTGAGACACGAGAACTCTCCTCTATTTTCTGCAACATTTTCTCTACTTTTTGTTAGTTGACACTTTGGCTCAATCTTTGCCATCCTCTCTATAAGGGTCTTCTGTTATTTTTATTGGCAAGACGCGACATTTTAAGCTTTGGCTGATTATGATCTGCAACTTACACATTTAACATAATTTATCTCTATCACCTAAATTTCAGCATTATGAACTAGCTTAAGACTCACCATTATTAACATTAACAAGCCAAAACAGAGTTAAATATTGCTTTGTACATTGCAACATCTTTTTGCATTATATTGCTTCTTTTAAAAAAATGTGTTTGAGAGAAAGTGTGTGTGTGTGTAAGAGAGAGAGCATGAACAGGGGAGAGAGGCAGAGAGAAGGGGAGAGAGAGAATCTCAAGCTGACTCCATGCTGAACGTAGAGCCTATGGTAAGGTTCGATCCATGACCCTGAGATCATAACCTGAGCTAAACCCAAGAGTCCAACGCTTAACTGACTGAGCCACCCAGGCGCCCCTGTAGTACGTTGCTTCTAAAAGTTTGACAATCAGGTAGTTTTTCAACAGTTCTGATCCAACTCCTCTTCAATGTTTTTTCTGATTAAAACTAATTTTTCTGGTTGTGCATCTGTCCCCATTCTCCTATGACTGTATTTATTCTCTTTCTACCCATATTCTCTCTCTCCTAAGTGAGTCTATATTTTTTGCATTATTTTCAGCATTCATATTTAATCCCATTTACACTCCACTATTGTTCACTTTATCATCTAAAGTTAGTTTAGTGGGAAGTGATAGAAATTTAACTGAAAATAACAGATAGAAAAGTGACTTAATTTGTTTCTGTAACCAACACACCCCGCCAGGGAAGTGTCTTCGGGTGGAGATTTATGCTGGGGTTCTAACTAGTAACATACCAGAGTGTGTGTGTGTGTGGGGGGTACAGTGCAGGCAGAGAATTAGGGGTCCTCATCAGGGAGAAACAGTTTATCACTTACATTGTTTAGAATCATTGGCATGTAATAGCAAAAAGCACAACTTGGTTTATTTTCTTTTAGGGATTCATTCCTTCTGGATGTAATTTGCTTTTATTAATTATGTAAATATTTATGTGGATTTAAAGTAAAGTATAAAATAAGGTGCGTTTGGAGAAGTAGAGCTTCCATGCATGTCCTGAATACCCTATTCCATCTGTCTCCTTTAAGTAATCATTTTTTTAAAAACACAAGTGGATATATATATATATATATATATATATATATATATACACCCACATACATACACATAGACTTATATAGAATAGATAGATATTGTAGACTCTTTCATCTTTCCTACAACAAAGCATGCATGCTATGAGTACTGTTCTGCATCTTGTTTCATTCTGTTTTTACATGATTTTTCTGGTGATGTTACTGTACCAGCTAATAGAGAGCATCTTCATTCCTTTTGTACAATTGTATTGCATTGTACTTTATTATGCAATGGTGACTTACAGAATAAGTCATTTTCTTTTAATTAAACAAAATTTAATTGATTAAATTTGATTATTATTTAAGGACACTTTTATTTTTTAAGTTTTTAGAAGATTTTATTTATGAGAGAGAGAGAAAGGCAGAGACATAGGCAGAGGGAAAAGCAGGCTCCATGCAGAGAGCCCAATGTGGGACTCGATCCCAGCTCTCAGGATCATGCCCTGAGCCAAAGGCAGATGCCCAAATACTGAGCCACTGAGGCATCCCTAAGGACACTTTACTTTAAATATTATGACAATATATATAGATATAGTCCTTGAGCCCCACAACTCCCTCTTTGCGAGTTCATATTTAGAGAATATATTTACTCAACTGTGCTAAGTATTAGAATTTTTTTAAGCACTTCCATCTAAGGATTTAGCTTGGAAATTCTATCAGTATAAAATTATTTGGGAAAGTTTTTCTTTTCTCCTACCAGCAAGCATTTTCCCTATTAAGTAGTGTTGCCATGTCCAAAAGAAATTATACCATGGTTTTCTTTTCTAAATCAAAAACTACTGAAGGCTGTATTTAGTTATTTGACAACTTCTGATTTTGCTTAAGAAGTCTGATGAATTAATTAATGTCCAACGTCATGGGTCCTTCTTCTATAAAATCTGTGTGGTTCTCTGAACATGCTGTTATCCTTTGCCTAGGATGGCCACCTCCCACTGGTTAATTCACCCTTTAACACTTAACTCCCACTTTCCTTCTCTAAATAACATACTCTGATATACTCCCCTCACAGACAAAATTAGGGGCTTCTCTTTTACACTCAAAAAAACATTGTGTTCATAGGCCAGTCTTAGCACCTACCACGTGGAGTTACTCATTTGTCTGTTTCTGTCCTGTCTAATTGAAGACACGCTTTAGGACACACTGTGCCGCTCCTTTCAGTATGTTCAATAACCAAACACAATCAGTACCTGACAGTAGGTACACTAAAAAGTTGTTTTATGGACGGATTACTAATTGTGTCACGTTTGTTTTTATGCTCTGATATGCCTAACAAATATGCAACCGAAGATAGGATATCAGGTATCTTTCTGAACTGAAAGGTATAAACCCTATAAGGGACATTAGCATCTATTTAGTTTCACTTAGCATTGATAACTCTGTTTTTACTTAATATTAAATATATTTTTTCTTTTTAAAGACCTTACCAAAATTGTTCAGTTATAGAAAATGGATATGGAACAGACTCTGTGGGTTTGGAAATACAACAGTAATAGCACATTACCCAGAGATAATAAGATTGTGTTTATGTCTTTTTTATAGCCTGCAGTTAAAGTATTCTTTCTAGGTCATTCTGCCATGAATTCTGAAGCATTCTTGCTTGTTGAGTTGAAGAGAATGTAGAACTTTCCCTTGGATTATAGGAAAAATTTTTTTTCTTAAAAAAACAGTGATCATAGACGGGTGTCTATGCTCTCGTATATTTAGAAAGAACATTGAGAAAATAAATACAAATTGTTCTTGGTAGACTGAACTCTTCTGGATTTTGGACATTTTAAATGTGATTTTCTTTGATCATTTTAACAAGATTTTCTCTTTTTTTCTGCCTAAGTATTATATTACCCACTCTGAAATACCCTCATGAAGTTTATAAAATTCTTGCATTAATTACTTGAACTTCAGAAAATAACATCTGGTCTGTAAACTATGAATAGTAGAAACATATTGTCAAGAGCAGAATGTAGACTTTTTCTATTTTAAAATTGGACTGAATATGAATACGCTGTAAAAGAAAGTATAATACTACATGTAATAACTTTGTGGAGAAGTGAGCTATATATTTCTTTTTAGAAGGATATAGGTAAAGTCATTTGCCAAAAAAAAAATAACAAAGACAACATTTTCCTACCATAGGACCACTGTATCACTTTGGATGATACCTAAACCTTCTTCAAAAATTCTCTATTAATAATGAGCTATCAAAATAATAATTCTTTGATATTGAGAAAAGTCAATCTGTTGAATCTAGTGTTTTCTTACACTTTGTAGATAATAAAAGAGTAATCCTAACTCTTCATCTTACATGAAATATTAACATCAGCAACACATTTAGTTCTGTGCTTTTTCCTGAGACTGTTTCTGAGTCGTAGAGATAATTTACTTTCAGGAAATTCAAAAGAGATGATATGTCACAATAATTACATTAGACATTTTTATAACAGTAGTGTAAAAACAGTATTATTCCAGTTACTACATATAATATTTTAATATGCTGTTCTTTGCTGGAATTGTTCAGATTTTCTTATAAATACGCTGGATATCTACTGGTTGTCCCTCCATACCCACTTTCCATCCAGTTCTACCAGCTTTCTGCCTCCAAGAGTGCCAGTGTACAAATTAAATCAGTGCGTTTGCTTTCTGACTTCTGGTTGGCCTTGTCTGATGGGAGCCATCTGAAGGAAATCAGAGTGGAAGGAAACTCAGATGTGGCTCTTAATTCCTTTGGTTTTGTCCCTGTCAGGTGTGTATAGGCTGACTTGATCTGTCCAGGAAGGATGACAGCTACTCTCAGGCAGCCCTCTCAATATAAGGATGTCTCCAGATTTTAGGAAACAACCTCTCTTATTTGCCCTTTCAGGCTTAGACCAGAAACCACTCCCTGTTACTAGCCTCAGCTATTACAAGATCCTTCATTGCTTTTCCTAAATCCTGCCTGCAGCTCTGTAAATTCTCCTCTATTAAACTCTTCCCAAAATGCCTAATCTGAGTGAGCTGTTTCCAGACAGAACTAAGACTCCTTTATCCACTACTTTTGCCTATCGTCCATTGAGATGAAGTCCCTTAATTTCTATGGAGATTTACTGGTGTTCATACATATGGCATCTGAATAGACAATCAATAGAAAAATAATCAATACTAGAATAAAATAGAATACCTGAGTATTTGTGGCACAAGAAAAATGAGAAATAGCCGTACAAGATGGACTACCTGTTCATAGGCTTTGCCATCTATAAACTTTCTTCAGAAGCAGAGTATCTCATTCAGAGTCACATCTCTCATTTTTAGAATACAATTATAATTAGCTTGTCTCTGTGTTTGCCCTAAGATATTTTATAAACTACAAATTGGAATGCAAGAGCTTAAAAGCACACCAACAACAAAATTTAGTGACAGATGACAGCCGAACACCAAGAAAGGTGACAGTACACATAAATAGAAAACACAAGCCTTAAAAAACACAGCTGTCTAGAGCAAAAGGAAAAGCAAACATTTCTAGACACCTTGACAGACACTGGGATCAGTGGGTATCATTGCCCTCTAACCCAAAGGGTGCACCCATGTTCATATTTATAATCCCAGGTTACATTGGATGGTGCCTAAGAACACAGGCACACAATATATGTTAGAAAAAAACATAATGTCTTGTTGGACTTTTCTCTTTAAGTAGAATTGTTTCATTATCTGGGAATTAATAAATTTACATCAGAATTTACAGACAACTATGCATCCCTCACATAAAGACTGAATATTGTAAACATCTATGCTATTTTCATTTATTCTTTGCTTCACAACTTCTATGTATTAATTCTATCTACTTCTATCTCAAGTTTTGACCATTTCAGCATATCTAAGTGTGATCTTTCCAACTATTTGGTTTCTCAATTTCTTAATTTGTTCCTCAATAATCACGTCCGCCATTCTCCATCAGTCATGTGCTAGACCTTGCAATTACCATTATGTACAAACTTCATTATTTCTATTTCATGAACTAATGTTCCATGACCATCATCTCTTATTTTACCAGCTCACTCAATCTATAACAGCAATTCTAATGAAGCAAAATTCCATGACCAGTCATTATAATCTCTCCCTGGATTACAGGTCCCACCCTTTCCTTCTTCTCAATGTTGTAAGGCTGAATGATGGCTCCAAAAAAAAAAAAATCCATCTCCTGATCCCTGAACCTGTGAATGGTACTCCAAATGACATAAGTAAATAGACAGACAGACAGACTTTGGATACTGATTAAATTAAGCATCTTCAGATGAAGAGATTATTCTGGCATTTCCATGTGGATTCTAAATGCAATCACGGGTATCTTTATAAGAGGAAGCAGAGAGAGATTTGACACACTCAAGAGGAAAAGGCAATGTGACCACATGGCAGAGATTGGAGTGATGCAGCCACAAGAAGCCAAGGAATGCTGGCAGCCTCCAGAAGCTGGAAGAAGCAAGAAATGGATTTGCCTCTAGGAAAAATGTGGCTCTATTGACACTGATTTCAGCTCAGTGATACTGATCTGGACTTAATACTGTGAGAGGAGAGATTCCTGTTTTTCTACATCACCATATTGGTGGTAATTGGTTGAAACTACAATCATGGTTAAATTCAATGTTTGTTTATTCCACATCTACATCCATGATAGAATGTGATTGGGTAAAAATTGCAACCACATTGACTGGTGACACTTTAAATTCACACACATTCCGATTCTGTCCACAATTATCAAGGGAGTCCTCAATGTTCCAACAATTCTATTAAACTTGCTAGTCCAAACATCTAGATGACTTGCATGCCTTCTGACTCCTCAGTCTTTCATACCGCCACCCCAATCTGCACTCTCAGCTGACCATCTTCTTACTTCATTTAGAAATTTCAAACTAGAAGAAACTTTCTACAGAAACTTATTATAACATTGTAGTGTAAGTCTTGACGGTTTTTTTTTTTCTTTCTTCCTTTTTTGTGATGCAAGTACCTGGCTAAAGTTTTGATTGTGGAGGCATTCATTTCAAAGCAACATCTACTTCAAAGACATCGATCTCAAATAAATGTTTTGTGAGCCATGTAACTAGATAAAGAGCCAGGTCACCTCCTTGCACTGAGGCTCCTTTGACTTAGAAATCTTGGTTGATTTCCATAACTGATCATTTTGACCTCTTGTCTTTTCTTGCCCTTAAGTTTCCATTCTTATCTTTTAAATTCACCAAAAAGGAAGAGCTTGCAAATGCTTAAGCCCTTACGCTCTGCTGCACTAAAACCCAGGTGCATGCACTCTCTTGCATGCTCTCTCTACCTGTGACCTCATGTGTGGCTCCAGGTGTTTCTGTGTAATTTCTAGTTCTTGTAAATAATAACCACCCCTCCCCAAAATTTCCTGATTACATCAAAGTTTTCCTGAGGGTATCTTACAGTCATAATAAGAACCATTTGGATTACTAATAGGCCTGCCAAACTCAACACTTCCCAATCTCCACGTCTCTCAATCTAATCAAACTATGTCCTTCCTTATCAAGGTTGATGAAAACTCCATCTATCACTTGTTCAAGTCCAGAACGTTGGAATTGCTGATTTCTCTACTGCTTTCATATCCTACATCTATTATATCAGATTGGCTTCAGAATATACCCTGAATTTAGACCTTTACCACCTCCTTTCATCCTCCTTTAACTTATCATTTTATTTCCTTGACTTTAGTGGCCTCCTAACAGGCCTCCCTATGTCTATGTTTCTTCTATTAGCATGGCATCTGTTCTCAACACATGAGCCAGTGTTCCTTTTGAATATAGGTCAGAAAATGTCGTTCTATTCAAAACACTCCAAATTTCACTTGGAGTAAAAGCTTAAACCTTGCAATAGCCTACAAGGTCCTACATGATGAGCTTTCTCTGTTACCTCTTAGAGCACATCCCTTATAACTTCCATTTCACCCATTCTTCCAGACATACTACCCCTTGCTGTTTTTCAAATATACCATGCACATTCCTGCCCCAGGGCCATTGCATTTATCATCCCTTCTGGATATAACTCTACGTAATTAACTCTCATGGCTAAGTTCCTCACACCCTTTAAGTAATTTCACTTAAAATCCTTCTCAATAAGGCCTACTCTGACCACCTCTTAAAAAGCATACCATCTTAAACTCTTATTTCCCCTTGCCCTGTTATATTTTTCTTTCTGTTTCCTAAGAATTCACCACCTTCAAATGTACTACACAGTTTGCTTATTTTTATGTATATAATTTATTGTCTGTCTCCCCCTTCTGAAATGTAAACTCTTCAAAGGTGATATCTTAGTTTTGTTCAACAATGTATTATAAGCACTTAATTGTCTGGCACATAGTAGGTGCTAAGGCAGTTATTATATCTTAAGAATCAAGAGCTGCTTAGGAGGTATCATGTTTTTATCATGAGAGTTATTATGAGTATAAATTAATATCATAATTTTAATCATGTTAATCTATGAAGCTAATATTAAGAATGCTCATCTCTTCAATTATTTTGAGAAAAAGCATACTATTATCATAGTTTGATATTTTATTTGGCCTGGAGATTCACTGATTTTACTTTGGGATTTCTGTCTTAAAAATTCCATTGAAAAATGGACCACACTCCCCTCTTAATCACATCTCTAATTGCCATACTCTAATGATTACATAATATTACTCAATTTGGTCCTATATATACTTGGATTTATACATATAACCTACATAACCCATAGTGTTAGAATGTCAGAGAAGCAGAATAAAAAACTAATGTTTTTGAGTATCTAGCGAATAGTAGTAGTAGTATCTGCACCCTAATTCCACTATTAAAATTCCAGTTTGTTTCTCAGCACTGTGATGAGTAATTTACATATGCTGCTTCAATGAATTACCGCAACAACTCTACCAACTAAATAAAATGATATGCATTTTACAGGTGAAAACACTAGGGTCAGGAAAATTGGAGTCATTGGCTTCAAGTGGCACTAATAAAAGATGCCAGAACGAAGCTAGACTCAGAGGTCCATGATCTCAAAGTCCATGTGGTATCCACCACCATACTGGGAGAGATAAGTGTGCTAATTTATGTAGGAGGCTGGATTGAAATACCATTTTTAACTTAGGAGTACTCCTCTTCAAAAATGCAAGTTCCCGCAATGAATGGAACGGCAGTTCCCTAGCAGCTGTTTCTAATATCCATTCTAGAAACTCATGCATTCTGAGCATAACTTGTTCTCAGCTTTTAAGACACCTTTGGCTGCTCTTCATCCAAGACTTTGCCTTAACTTTTATCACATGACATAATAAATTGCAGATGTAAGAGACATGTTCTTCATCAGGGGATATGAGACCAACCACTGGTCCTGGCCCTTCCAAGGGGACTCAAATATACACATAAACACAAAAACACTTTTCCAAAAGGAGAGAAAAATTCATGTTATCTGCATGAATATAAGGTTATAAAGACAGTAATGAAGAAATCTAGTTATATTCAAATACTCTGAGACCACCCCTAGGAATGAAACATTTAAAAGATAGAAATCTATAACTTACTCTCACTATTGTGAAATGTCACTGAAGAGGTCTCCAAACAAATATGCTTTGTGGTTGATGAATTGTGACGAAAAATATAAAGGGATAATTCTTACGTTTTAAGATGTCGAGAATAACAGGATATATAACCACTGGCTGCAATTTCAGAGCTTAGAAGACCTACAGGATGATAATCTGGTTCTCCTCAAATGGAGTTCCTGGATTTTATTTGTAGTTATTTAAATGTGAGTCATTCCTTGTACATATTTACTCTGAAGTCCACGAAGAAGAATTGCATTTCAGAGAAAGAAAACATTATCTTTTCCCCAGTGTATTTGGTAACACTAAAAAAAAAAAAAACTATCTAAAACTAGTCTTTAAAGTTTAGTAATTCTCAGCAATAAGTGAAAGAAATGAAAATTAAATGCGAAAGGGAATTAATAAGTTGATTAATAATAAAAAGGAGAAATATAAGATTATACATGAGGGACTATTTATACAATTCAAATCTAGCAAAATAGACCTCAGAATTTTTTGAAATTTATGTGATTTTTGAGAATTAATATTCCCTAATTGTTAAAAAAATCTGATGATCCATGAATTTCTGAATTTTTGAGATTTCTGTTGAGAGAATTGTTTTCATCTCCAAGAATTCCTCTGTTCTATTTTTTAATCTTATTAGTTTTCAAGTTTTCAGTGGTACATTAAAGAGATTCAACGTTCTGTACATTATTCAGTGCTCATAAGTGTACTCTTAATCCCCTTCAGCTGTTTCACTCATCCTCCCAGCCCCCTCTCGTCTGTAGACAGCAGTTTGTTCTCAATATGAGTCTGATTTTTTGGCTTGTCCCTTTTTCTCTTCATTTGTTTTATGTCTTACATTCCACATATGAGTGGGACGCCTGGGTGGCTCAGTGGTTGAGCATCTGCCTTCCACTCAGGGCGTGATCTGGGGGATCAAGTCCCACATTGAGCTCCCCACAGAGAGCCTGCTTCTCCCTCTGCCTATGTCTCTGGCTTTCTCTCTATGTCTCCCATGAATAAATAAATAAACAATCTTTTAAAAAAATTCCACATATGTGTAAAATCCTATGGCATTTATCTTTCTGACTTATTTCACTTTGCACGTTACTTGCTAGATCCATACATGTTGTTGCAACTGGCAAGTTTTCATTCTTTTCTTGTGACTGAGTAATATCTCATTGTATATATGCATATACACTACATCTTAGATATTCATCTATCAATAAACACTTGAGATGTTTCCATAATTTGGTTACTACAGATATGCTGCAGTAAACATATGGTTGGATATATCTCATTAAATTATTGTTTTCATAGTTGTCGGGTAAATACCCAATAGTACAATTAATGGAATATATGATAATTCTATTTTTAAGTTGTTAAAGAACTTATATACTGTCTTCCACAGTAGCTGTACCAGTTTGCATTCCCATCAACAGTGTAAAAGTTTTCCTTCTCCAATCCTCACCAATACTTTTTTCTTATGTTTTTGATTTTAGTCATTCTGACAGGTGTGAGTTGATATTTCATTGTGGTTTTGATTTGCCTTTGCCTAATGTTGAGGGATGTTGAGCATCTTTTCATATATCTGTTGGCCATATGCGTGTCTTCTTTGGAGAAATGTCTGTTCAGGTCTTCTGCCTATTTTTAAATTGGGTTATTTCCTTTTTTGTGTGTGTTGAGTTGTATAAATTCTTTATATATTTTGGCTACTAACCCCTTATTAGAAATGTCATTTACTAATGTCTTCTTCCATTCTGTAGGTTGCCTTTTAGTTTTGTTGATTATCTCCTTCACTGTACAGAAACTTTTTACTTTGTTGTAGTACCAAAGGTTTATTTTTGCTTTTGTGTCCCTTGTCTCAGGAGACTTATCTAGAAAAATGTTGCTAAGGCCATTGTCAGATTAATTACTTCTTATGATATCTTCTAGGATTTTTATGGTTTAAGGTCTAACATTTAGGCCCTTAATCCAATTTGAGTTTATTTTTGTGCATGGCATAAGAAAGTGACCTTGTTCATTCTTTTGCATATAACTATCCAATTTTTGCATTATTGAAGAGACTGTTTCCTTTTATCTTTTTTCCTCTTGCATCCTCTGTTGAAGATTAATTTACCGTATAATTGGGGGTTTATTTCTGGGCTCTCTATTCTCTTCAATTGACCTGTGTGCCTATTTTTGTGCCATTAAAGTGCTATTTTGATTACTACAGTTTTATAGTTTGTCTTGAAATCTGAGATTGTGATACTTTTGTTCTTATTTTTCAAGATTGCTTTGGCTATTCTGGGTCTTTTGTGGTTCCATACAAATTTTAGGATTATCTAGTCTAGTTTTGTGAAAAATTCTTGTTAATATTTTGATAGAGATTGCATTAAATCTGTAGATCGCTTTGGGTAGTATAAACATTTTAACAATATTGTTATCTCAGTCCATGAGCATGGAATACCTTTTTATTTGTGTTTTCAATTTCTTTCATCAATGTTTTATAGTTTTCAGAGTACAGGTCTTTCACCATGGTTAAGTTTGTTCCTAGGTGTGTTGTTAGTTTTGGAGTAATTGTAAATCGGGTTGTATTCTTCATTTTCCTTACTGCTATTTCATTATTACTGTACAGAAGTACAATGGATTTCCATACATTGATTTTTGTATCATATGACCTTACTGAATTCATTTATCAGTTCTAGTAGCTTTTGGTGGAGTCCCAGGGTTTTCTGTATATAGTATCATGCCATCTGCAAATAGTGAAAGTTTTCTTCCTTACTAGTTTGAATGCCTTTTGTTCCTTTTTCTTGCCTGATTACTGTGGCTGGGACTTCCAGTACTAGGTTGAATGAAAGTCGTATGAGTAGAAATCATTGTTTTATTCCTGATCTTAATGAAGGAAAGCTTTCAGTTTATCACCATTGAATGTGATGTTAGCTGTGGGTTTTTCAGAGATGGCCTTTATTATATTGAGGTATTTTCCCTCTAACCTTACTCTGTTGAGGGTTTTTTATCATGAATGGATATTGTATTTTGTCAAATACTTTTTTTTTCATCTATTACAATGTTTATATTGTTTTTATCCTTTCTCTTGTTGAGGTGACATATCACATTGCTTGATTTGCAAATATCGAACCACCCTTGCATTCCAGGAATAAATTCCAATTAACTTCATTAAATGACTTTTAAAAAATGTCTTGTTGGATTCATTTACTTATTTTCGTTGAGGATTTTTACATCTGTGTTCATTAGAGATATTGGCCTGTAGTTCTCTTTTTTAGTAGTGTCTTCATCTGGTTTTGGTATCCAGGTAATGCAAGTTTTGTAGAATGAAACTGGGGATTTCTTTCCTGTTCTGTTTTTGGGATAGCTTAAGAAGAATAGATATTAAATTTAAATGTTTGGTAGGGGGCACCCTGGTGTCTCAGTCATTGGAATGCTTGCCTTTGGCTCAGGTCATGATTCCCAGGTCCTGGGGTCAAGTCCCATGTAGAGCTCCCTGCTCAGTAGGATGCCTGCTTCTACCTCTCCCTCTGCTACTCCCCCTGCTTATGCATTCTCTCATAAATAAATAAATAAATAAATAAATAAATAAATAAATAAATAAATAAAATTTGGTAGTATTCACCTATGAAACCATCTGGTCCTGGACTTTTGTTCACTGGGAGTTGACTGGCGATTCAATTTCTTTGTTAGTAATCAGTTCAATTTTTTTTTTCTTCCTGCTTCACTTTTGGGAGGTTGTATCTATTTCTTCTAGGTTGTCCAATTTATTGGCATATAATTTTTCATAATATTCTCTTAAATTGTATCTCTTTGCTCTTGGTTATATCTCTTCTGTCATTTGTGATTTTAATTGAGACTTTTTCCCTCCCTCCTGCTCTTTGGTTGAATCTTGCTAGAGAATTAATAATTTTGTTGATCTTTTCAAAGAACTTGCTCCTGGTTTCACTGATCAATTTTTGGTTTTTGGTTTTGTGGATTTTTTTTTTGTTTTTTGGGTTTTTTTTTTCTATTTATTTGAGAGAGAGAGAGAGCACAAGAGCATTATCAGGAGGAGAGGGAGAGGGAGAAGCAGAATCCCCACTGAGCAGGGAACCCAATGTAGAGCTCAATCCCAGGACCCAAGGATCATGACCTGAGCCAAAAACAGATGCTAAACCAACTCTAACACCCAGGTGGCCCTTCACTGATCTGTTTTATTGTGTTTTTAGTTTTCCGTTTTACTTATTTTTGCTTGCACTTTTATCCTTTCTTCTACTGGTTTGTGGCATCACTTTGGATGGTCTCCGGCCAAGGGCATACTGGAGGGGGTAGGTCCATTGGAGAATGCAGGGGTGAAACGCACAATATTAGCAAGATTTGCTCAGGTCTCTTGATGGGCAGGGACCTAGAGCAGGGTTTGAAAACTCCTGCTACAGGGTTGGAATTGGTGAGTCTGCAGGAGAGCTTGGGAGTGGGTATATGGTGTTAGCAAGATTTGCATGGGTCTCCTCTGAGAGGAGACCTGGAGCTGGGGTCTGGCTGGAAGGGGCATGTCTTCAGGAGAATGTGAGGGTATGACACTGTGTTAGCAACTTAGGTTACAAGTGTTGGTGATGCACAGGTTCCTGCAGGTGTCTGTGTGTCTGGGGTGGTTGTAGGGGACAGAATGGCACCTGCCAGCTCCTTTGTTCTTGGAGGAATCCCCTAAGGATCCCTGCCTCTCTTGCATGTCCTCTGAGATTAGTAAATAAATCTTCCCATATACCCAGGTGTTTTTCAAACTGCTGGTTCTGTGCTGCATCTCCTTGAAGTTGTTTTCTGTGCTGTTTCTTTAAGGGCAGGGACTCAGTTTTCTCTTGCCTTCCTGGCTCTTCTAGAGCTGAGCCTACTGATTTTCAAGTTTCCAGGTGGAAAGCCCCACTGATTGTAAAAGCTCTCAAAAGTAAGCGCCTCTGGTTTTCAAAACCAAATGTTATGGGGATTCATCTACCCTGTTGGAGTTCCCTGTACCTGGAATGCCTGTTGTGGGGCTATCTCTATCCTCTCTCTGCATCTGCACTGTCCCTCCCTCCCATGGATAGTCCGAAGTGTCCATTTAGCCCCAATCTCACCTCTACCCTTCCTACCCTTTTTGATGTGACCTCTTTTATACATTTAGCTGTGGAGAATCCATCAGTCAGTCTTCAGGTCATTTTCTGGGTTGTTTACACTGATGTGGGTGTTTTCTAGTTATATCCATGGGATAGGATGAACTTAGAAACCTCCTATGCCATCTTCCCCAGAAGTCCTCTATGTTTAAAGGAGCTTTACTGAGATATAGTTCACATTGCATAAAATACATCCATTTCAAGTGTATATGAATGGCTTTTAATGTTTGTAATGTTAGACATCCATCCCCATAATCACTTTTAGAGCATTTTTATCATCCCTCAAAGAAACCTCATAGACTCTAGCTATCACACGGCCTCCCAGTCATTGCATCCCCTTAGGCAACCAATCATCTACTTTCAGTCTGTAGATTTGTGGATTTTGGACATTTTTTATAAATGGAATCATAGATAATGTGATCTTTTCTGCTTGGCTTTTCACTAAACGTGTTTTTCAAGGTTCATCCATGTTGTAACATGAATTAGAACTCAACCTTTTAATTGCCAAATAATATTCCATTGTGTGGATTTACTACATTTTACTTATCCATTGATCAGGACATTTGATTTGTTCCTACTTTTTGCTATGATAGATGTGCTACTATGAACATTATGTACACTTTTTTGAATAGGTATGTTTTCATTTATCTTCCATACAGACCTAAGAATAGGGTTTCTGGGCCATATGGTAACTCTATATTTAGCCTTTTGAAGAACTGCTAAACTCTTTTACTAAGTAGGTGCACCATTTTACATCTCACAATGTATCAGAGTGAAATTTCCCCACATTCTTGTCAACATTTACTATTACCTCTTTTTTAGAATAGCCATCCTAGTGCATCTAAATGGCATTTTATGGTGATTTTGACTTTTATTTTCCTGCTAAATAATGTTGTTTAACATTTTTCATTTGCTTATTGGCCATTTGTGCATCTTTGGGGAGAATTTCTATTCAAATTCTTACCCATATTTTATTGCTTTAGTTGCCTTTCTGTTATTGAGGAGTTATAAGTGTTCTTTATACATTCTAGACATGAGTCTCTTAGATATATAAGATGAAAATATGTTTCCCATTCTATGGGTTTTTTTTTTTCACTTTCATGATATACATTGAATTGGAAAATTATTTAATTTTATGAAGTCAATTCATTCTTTCTTTCTTGTGTCATTTGTGCTTTGAGAAGTCATGACATTTCTGTGCTTTCTTCTGGGAGTCTTGGGTTTTTAGCTCTTATATTTATGTCTATGATTCACTTTGAATTAATTTTTGTGTATGGATTGAAGGAGAAATCCAACTTCATTATTTTTCATGTGGATATCCAGGTGTCTCAATACTATTTGTTGAAAAGATAATTCCTCTGCCAGTTGTCTTGGTATTTTGATGAAAATCAATTGATCATAAATATGAGAGTCTACTTCTGGACTCATTTCTATTCCATTGATCTAAATGACTACCCTTATATCAGTATCACATTATCTTGATTACTGTGGTTTTGTAGTAAATACTGAAATAAGGAAGTATAAAGATTCCAACTTTTCTTTTTGAAAATGGTTTGGCTATTCTGTGTTCTTACATTTTTTTAAAGATTTTATTTAATTTTTCATGAAATACAGAGAGGCAAAGACATAGGCAGAGGGAGAAGCAAGCTCCATGCAGGATTCTTGATGTGGGACTCGATCCCGGGACTTTTTAATTTTTTTTTCTTTTCATTCTCTCTCTTCCTCTGAAATTTGTGGCCTTGAGTTGTTCCATTTCCTTTAATTCCTACTAAGTTTTTTGCTTGCGTTTTACATTTTTGTTAGTTATTTATTAGAGTTGAGAAATTCTGTGTTGACTATCATGGTGACATCTACCTAGATATTTGAAGCCAAATTTTAAAATAGAATAGTTTGGCTTGTATTTTCAGAAATATTTAGAATTTTTGTTTTATTAATAATTTTTATTGGTGTTCAATTTACCAACATACAGAATAACAGCCCAGTGCTCATCCCGTCAAGTGTACCCCTCAGTGCCCGTCCCACCCAGTTCACCCACACCCCCCCCTCCTCCCCTCCACCACCCCTAGTCATTTCCCAGAGTAGAAGGTCTTTATGTCTGTCTCCCTTATCTGATAATTCTCACACATTTCTTCTCCCTTCCCTTATATTTCCCTTTCGCTAAATTATTTCATATTCCCCAAGAATGAGAAACATACACTGTTTGTCCATCCCGGTTACTGTGGCCAAAGTTCAAAAAGGGTGTTGCTGAGTTCTCCTCTGGATGTTGATGAATCTTGTCTCACATTTAGATCTTTCATCTATTTGAGTTTATCATTGTGTATGGTTCTCTATCCATAAGAGAGTGTCCAGTTTCATTCTCAGCATGTGAAGTCAAATTTCCCAGCGCCCATTTATTGAAGAGACTGTCTTTCTTCCATGATCGTCCTTCTCCTTTATCGTAAATAGTTGAGCAAAAAGTTCAGGTCCACTTCTGTTCTACCTGATCCTGTTCCTTGATCTATGTGTCTGTTTTTTGTGCCATACCACACTGTCTTGATGAACACAGCTTTGTGGTACAACCTGAAATTCTTGGCATTGTGATCCCCCATATATGGTTTTCTTTTTTTTAAAATTCCCCTGGCTGTTTGGGGTCTTTTCTGATCCACACAAATCTTAAAATAATTTGTCTAATTCTCTGAAGAAAAGTCCATGTAATTTTGATAGGGATTGCATTATACGTGTAAATTGCCTCTTGTAAGATTGACATTTTCACAATATAATTCTGTCCAATCCTGACATGGAATATTTATTCATCTCCTTTGTGGCTTCCTCAAATTCTTTCAGAAGTGTTCTGTAGTTTTTAGGGTATATTTTGAGAACCATATGAATGGTAAAATGGTTCTCCTACCTTTAATTTCAGTTGTCAGGTGTCCCCTTCTGTCATAAAATGAGTCTCTTGTAGACAGCACATAGATGTGTCCTTTTTTTTATCCAGTCTGAAAACTCTGCGCCTTTTGATGGTGTCATTAAGCCCATACACGTTCAGAGTTTACTGGAACTTCTTCTTACAGGGAGTTTTAAGAGTCCCCCTTAAATTACTTGCAGAGCTGGTTTGGAGGTCAAATTCATTCAGTTTCCTGCCTGTCTTGGAAGCTCTTTATCTCACCTTCCATTTAGAATGAGAGCCTTGCTGATAAAGTATTCTTGTTGCATTTCTTCTCATTTAGGACCCTGAATATATCCTGCCAGCCCTTTCTGGCCTGCCAGGTCTCTGTGGAGAGTCTGCTGTTACCCTAATATTCCTCCCCATGAAAGTCAGGGACTTCCTGTCTCTTGCTGCTTTAAGGATCTTCTCTTTATCTTTGGGATTTGCAAGCTCACTATTAGATGTCGAGGTGTTTGAACGGTTTTTATTGATTTTTAGGGGGGGATCTCTCTATATCCTGATCTGAAATGCCTGTTCCCTTCCCAGATTGGGAAAGTTTTTCAGCTAGGATTTTGGTTCTAAAACAATATTCTAGGCCCTCTGTCCCTTTCGGCCCCTCGGGACCCCAATTTAAACGTAGGTTTTCTTCCTATAGAGGTCATTTATTTGCATTAATCTGTCTTCGTGTTCTTTAATGTTTTTCTCTTTTTTCCTCCGTTTTCCTCTTTCCATTAAATTGTCCTTCTATGTCACTCACATCGTCTTCCACTTCGTTAACCCTCGTCGTTAGGACTTCTAGTTAGTATTGATCTCATTCAGTGATTTTTAATTTCTGCCTGATTGATCTAATTCTGCAGTCATGATTCTCATGAGGCCTTAATGCTTTTTTCTAGAGCACCAGTAGCTGTAGAATAGGCTTCTGAATTGCTTTCTGACATGAAGTTATCCAATTTTAACGCTGTGGAGAGAGGCTGTTCTATTCTTACTTTGAGGTGAGCGTTTTTCCTCTATCATTTGCTCATTGCAGATGGCCAAAAACAAGTTTGTATTGGAACACGGGGGAGTATCACTGGTCCGTCCAGCTGTTCTTCAGGGGGAGGGGCCTGCTGTGCTGATTTTCATGTGTTAGCACATGGGGGAGCCTGCTCTGCCCTGCCTGCTGCCGGGCTCAGCGGGGGTTGATTACCCCGTGGGGCCCAGAGGGAACAGCAGCAGTTGCTATGCAGCTCTGGAAGCACAGGATTCAGCCTCCGCAGGAACTCGGTGCTCGGGCACTCGGCTCTCGTCTCAGGGCTGGAGGCTCCTTGGCGGTGCCGCTGATCTGCTCAGCCTCCCCCCGGGGCAGAGCGTCCTCGCTGTCCTTGTCCCACCCGGCCTCTGCCTGTCCCTGGTGAGCCCCGATCCTGGGCTTGTGTCCCGGCGCCCTGTTCCCGGGCCTGTCGCAGGGGATTCGCGCTCCCGCCCCGCAGCCCCCTCCGCTGAGCCGCCGCCCGAGCCCCTCCGAGCTGCTCCGGCCCCGCCGTGCCGCTGCAGCCCTTAGGGAGCTCGGCACTCTCCCGGGGCGCAGGTGTCTGTTAGTATCCCCGGGAGCCCGAGGGCATCCCCGCCCCCGTGTCCTGCTCCAACACCCGCGGGCCCTTTCCGCCCGCCCGGAAAGGTTTGCAGCTCCATCTCCTCCGGGACGTCTCTCTTCCTGGTACACTCGCCCGGCCTCAGCCCGCTCCTCGCCGGGCCCTCACTCCCCCTCGAGGCTTTTGTTCAATTATTTCTTTTTCCCCGTCTTTCCTACCTTTATAGAATCACGAAACTCTTCTCACTGTACGTTCCAGCTGGTCCCTCTTACATCTCAGGCGAATCGTAGATTTTCAGATGGTTTTGAAGGTTATCTAGGTATTTGGTGGGGACAGTTGATTTGGGACTCTGCACTTCCGCCATCTTGCCCCCTCCCTCTAGAATTTTTTTTTATATGGAAAGCAAAGACAATGTATCACTGGGGATTTATTTACTAAAGTAAAACAAATTCTAGTCTCAAGGAGCTTGCAATCCAAAGAGTTAAACACTCCTATAGAATAGAAATTAAAATGTAGAGTTTTACTGTTTCTAAATCTGCTTGAGCTCACTTTCTCATCTTAAAAGGAGAGACTTGCCTAAATGGGAGGATGGTATAGTACCATTAGCTCTAATATTCTTAGATCCCCAAGGATAAGAGTCAGAACACACAGGGTATTGATGAGAAAAAAAGCAAAATTATTTCCATCGTGGAGAACTTAGCTAAAGAAAACATAGAGCTGATAGGTTTGTACTTAAAACACTTTAAAAGGGATGGGAAGCCTGTCAACATATTATATGGCCCTACCTTACAAAATTGTTTGAGTTCTTAAGTTACTGAATATGACAGTAAAAAAAATCTGATGTCCTTGGGCTCTATACTGTGGTTTCTTGGCAACTTATTTGAAGCAACATTTCATTGCTTCATCTGTGTAATAAATTTTTCAGTTTAAAAATTACCAAGCCTGATACTATGTTCCATAATTCTCAGTTCTGTAATCACTGAGAGAAAATATTACAGTGGTTTAATGTGACAGGTAGATAAATGGTGAAAGGGATTTTATTAAATCTTCTTCTAATTCAGGGACAAAAGAGCACATTAAGAATCATTGTTCCTGTTCTTAAATTTTCTCATGCCCAAATGGCTGAGCATTGCCTTCCAAGAGGAGAAGGGATAGAAGCTTTGCTTGGGACCCCCCCTCTTCCTTGTGCAAAAGCTACAACTAAAAAAAAAAAGTTAAGAGTATTTAACACTCAAAAGGAATATCAGAACCTGTTCAAACCTTGTTTCTGAAGCTTCTTCACATTCAAATGATTTATATATTGCACATGCAGTTCATCAGAACTTCACTTAAAGATGAAAAGAAATAGCAAATAACAGTATCTTTCTTCTATAACCAGAAAGTTACAAGCCTTTTCAGAAGATATTGGAGGGTAATGGAGTATTAGCTACATAGGCCTTGCTTGCTTGTCTCAAGTTCTACTCATAGGAGTTAAACATCATGATACTTGTCTACAAAAACTAATAACCAACTTATTCTTTTTTTTTACGTATACACAATTTATTCACTATAATATTGCTTGCAGGAGACTGGATATAACTCAGATATCAATCAACAGAGAAAATTAAATTATGGTATAGCCATACAATGAAATTCTATGCAGCTGATTAAGGAAGGTTGGACCCTGTCGTGTGTGTGTGTGTGTGTGTCTGTGTGTGTGTGTGTGGTCAAGGCAATTTTGAATTTGAATTTAAAGAATGCCCATGACATTTTCTGTGTGAGCAAGGTAAATGTTTTATAATTTCTAAAGTAAGACAAGCAACACCCCATTGTGACCACTGAACTTTGGACCAGGATTTCAGTTCCTCATTGGTATGCCCATCTCCGGGACACTAGATGAGTATTTGTTGCAACCTTGTCTTATAAACTATCTGGGGCAAAACAGTAAATAGGGAAGTAATGTTTACAGCCTCAGGAGACAGCATGTATTCTAAGTGCAGTTTCTGGAAATAAAATCGATTTAGAAGATTTGAGTCACTATTGGGAATTCCCAGGTAGGCCCAGCTGTCTCAACAACCCCTAGGACTGGCCTGTATCTGAAACACCTGCTGATCCATCAGCACCATCAGCACAGCTAATATTCATTGAGTTCTTCTCTATACCAGTTGCTTTATATTCATTAATTTATTTCTCATCACAACCCCATGATGTAGTACTATTATTGTCCTCATCTTAACGATAAGATTTAGGGAAAGTAGGTGACTTATTCAGGAATACAGAACCCATAAGGGGTTGAGCCAGAACTGAAATAGAGGTGATCTGACTCTAGAAACCTTGCTTTTGTTCACTAGCTTAAGACTTTCCAAGGCTAAGTTTCAGCGCAGGATGCTACTATTCAAAGGTGCTTGTGGTTTGAAAAAATCTAAGCTTATATTGGCCCAGATCCTCACTCCAGCATGGTATGGCAATGCAACAAACTGGCAAAGGAATTTGGCTCAGAAATGCCTCTCACTCCAGGTATGACTATCTGGCTTACATTGAATGGTTTTGTGCTGGCCTACTTTGAAATGTTTCACTAAATGATGCTGCACAGTCACATACTCTGGGCACTTAATAGCAACAAAAGCACACCCACCTGCAAACATTTCAAAAGGCTTCATGATTACTTTTTCTGCATCCTAACCACTAGCCAAAAAATCATCTCATTATTTTCCAAAAAGACTTGTGCTCTTCTTGACTCTGCTAAGACTCATACTGTGCCTGTCTAAAGGATGTTGCCCATCTTTGATGGTTCAAAAAATATTCAAGATTTCTCAGTTGTCCTAAGTAGAAATGACAGTTCTTCTGTTTTTTCTTTTCTTTTTTTAAGATTTTATTTATTTATTCACGAAAGACACACACACAGAGAGAGAGGCAGAGACACTGGCAGAGGGAGAAGCAGGTTCCATGCAGGGAACCCGACACAGGACTCGATCCCAGGTCTCCAGGATCAGGTCCTGGGCCGAAGGCAGTGCTGAACCACTGAGCCACCCTGGCTGCCCAGTTCTTCTGTATTTTCATTGTGACATTTGTCATTCATTATTCTCCTCAGAGCTATTTTTCCTTCTTTATTTCTCACCCTTAGACATAAATGCATAATTTTTCATACCAAATTTAAGTCTTCTGTACCCCACAGTGTCTTGTCTGAGGAAATTTAGCAAACTACCTTTTTTTTTAATAAATGAAGAATTAATGGGTGTATTGAGGTGTCATGTACAAGGAAATGTCAGGAAATTTTGAGGGAGATATTGATAGAAGGAAACCTTCATGAAACAATCGAACAGTTTGGCATCTTCTCCCTAAAGCAAGTGCCATTACCGAGAGAACATGATTATTTCCATGCAGCATTACCAAACGCATATGGAACTCCTCTCACAGAACTTGTGGAGTCCAACTATCACACTCCAGTCCAATAGAGGTATATAGGGATGTGTTCAATGAAACCAAAGCAAAATCACCATGGGATATTTAGGATGAAATACCTGTCTTCACACATGTACATGCTTTGGAAGTTACACAAGGAGGCTAACACTGTAAAGATTCCTCTACCTAATTTCACTTTCTATTTCGTTTTATTTATTTTTTCAAGGTTTATTCATTTTAGAGACCATGAGAGCATGAGTTGAGGGAGGGGCAGAGGGAGAGGATCCTCAAGCAGACTCCGTGCTAAGCATGGAGCCCAACTCGGGGCTCTACTGCAGGACCCTGAGATCATGACCTGAGCCAAAACTAAGAGTCTGACACTTAACCAACTGAGCCATGCAGGTGCCCCTCACTTTCTATTTTAAAAACCAGTTCCCAGATGTTCTTTCCTATCAAAGGCATGGGTAAATCCTACTTGGCTAGAGCATACGATGGAATAACTGAACTCTGACTTAAGGGTACCGCAGTGTCTCAAAGCCTTCCTTGGACTCCATAGTTGTGGGAGATGCAGATTGGGCTGCTGTTTAGGACTTCAGCCTCTTGGGGTTTGTTCATCACTCTCTAATATCTGACTCTCAGCCTCCTTTTCCCGGACACTTGAACATTGCCTGAGCACAAACAATATCTCCTTTGGCATGGGCATTGTGTAAAGGTCTACAGAGCAGAATATAAATGTATATATTTAAATGGGGGATGTCTCCTTCTCCTTCCTACCCAGAGCATGTATTTTTTGATATTGAGGTAGCCAAAGGTCAAAATCTTCATCAAAGACTCCTCGATGGGGATCCCTGGGTGGCTCAGTGGTTTAGGGCCTGCCTTCAGCCCAGGGCGTGATCCTGGGGTCCCAGGATCGAGTCCCACATCGGGGTCCTTGCATGGAGCCTGCTTCACCCTCTGCCTGTGTCTCTGCCTCTCTCTCTCTCTGTCTCTCATGAATAAATAAATAAAATATTTTAAAAAAGATTCCTTGATGGCTTTCATATCAGATCAAGGGAAGATAAGTGATGTGTACAAAGGTCATTAAGGTCTTGTAAAAGTCAACTACAACATTCTTGTTGCACTGAGAGAACACTCCTCTAGTGAGTTCCCTGGGTGCGCTTCATCTTCCACAACCACAATCACACTGACACACACACTCCTGCACTTCTAGACCATTCTCGTCTAGCTGGCATGTTCTTGCAACAAATGATATTGACTTGGTTTTTGTGTCCCAGTTTCCGTGGGCTGGGGAGAGAGCCTCATAAATTGCTTTAAATAACCTTATCTTAATGGGCAAGGACATTGGCTGCTTCATATTCCAGAATCCACTGCCAGGGGGTGCCCAGTTACCTCCCCCTGTTTCGCCTTCATAGGTGGCAGTGTCCCACTCAGTGGCAGACAAGTCTATTTTTATAACTCTGTTCAATTTTTATTATGAGCTTCAACTTCTTTTCTTATTATTATAAAAGATTTTTATTTACTTGAGAGAGAGTACAAGCAGGGGGAGTGGCAGGCAGGGGGAGAAGCAGACCTCCTGCAGAGCAGTGAGCCCAATGCGGGGCTTGATCTCAGGACCAGGGATCATGAGCCAAAGGCACATGCTTCACCAACTAAACTACCCAGACGCCCCCAGTTTCAACTTTTCTTCTTCCTTCATATACTTCTTTGGGACTGAAATAAATTTTTCTTCTTTGTTTACTCAGAAGCTTTCTTTCCATTCTTCAGAGAGCTCCAACAATCTCCATTCCTGAACTTTCCCAATTAAACAGAAGATAGCAATTTCTCTCTTCATTTTTCTAGCAATTCCTAACATTTTTGTCTGGACCCTCTGTGTTGGTTCACTCAAACTCCCTTATGTTTTTTCTCTGGGAAAGAAGAATGCTGGAAAGCTAAAAGTTACACTTTCCATACTCCTTTAATGCGTGGATTCTGGATTTGATGCAATCATGAGAAATCTGAAAGGCAGGGATGGGCAGAATCCATCTCCCTGAAAGTTCTGGATGGTACTTCCAGCAAGTGAGTTCATGAAAACATGAAGTTCCTCCAGCATCAGCTGGTGTCCAGTGTGTGGACCCCTAGACGTTAAGAGGCCGTTGTGGCACAGGCAGAGGCAGTTATATGCGGCAAGCTATAACCTGTTTTAGCTTATTTCCAGCAAAGCTTCAGCGTGGTAACCTCAGAGACAGCAGTTCTATTTTCTGTTCTGCGTGTGGTGTTTTGTCTTGTAGTTCCAAGAGATTAAACCCAGACCTATGCTTTTACAGATCTTGCAAACATCTAACTTACCGTATTAACTGCCTTTCTGCTTAAAATATCTGGAGTTGTTTGTGGTTCCTGCATCAGACTGGGACTGATACATTTCCCCCAAAGTTATATAGAAAATATGATTTGCAGAGACCTCCAGACCAGTATCCCCTGTAGGACAAGCTCAGGTTTCAGCACCTCACCAGTGCGATCATGACACCAGCCAGATTCCATCACACTCTTGCATGTTTCTTTGCCCTGGACATGCCCATTACTCTTAATCATGCCCCACACCCTTCTCCTCACCTCCTCCCTGACTTCCTTCCTTGCACCCCAGGCTTAAATGTCCTCCCTGCCTTCCTTCAGCCCCCAGAGCCAAGTTACCTATTTCTACCACACCTGGTACACAGTTCTGTTGCTGAACTGGTCACCCCGCATTGCCCGTGTGCATGCAGGTTTCCACCTCCTCTTCTAGCGTGTTAGTTCCTTTAACTCGGGCACCTTATACACCATTTGCTCTCAAACATCTAAGAAATGAATAATAATTACTTAATAAAATTTTGAATAAGTGGAAATTATTCATGGCTGCCCATTGACTTTATATTATTCCTGCCTCCTTTATATTTGATACACGTCGCAGCTGCATGTAAAGAGTAGTGGCTGTTGGATGACAGTGTTGTCCAGCTATCAATGAAGCAGAGCATTAAAACTTCCCACCCTCGTAAACAGTATTTACGTATATTTTATGGCTGTTTTCAAGCTGATTTACCCCATTCAAAGCATATGCATTTGAATATCGGTTGATTTACAGCATAAATCCTTAGAGGGGAGATACTGAATCTGTTCAGCTTATTTGATATAGATACTGTGCCTGAGTCCTTTAAACATAACTGGAGGATAATAATCTAAATACTCATGGTGAGCTAGATATTTTCATCAGAGGCTTTCATACAGAAGTTTCCGTATTTCTTGCTTCATGTGTGTGAAGAACGTGCTCTTGAGCTCACCACAAGGGGCAAAATTATAGCAGATGGCAGTTATACTGCTTCTGAAAACTGGTATTTCTTTTTATTGGGACTAATATGTGAACGTGGCATGGGAGTTTTATTACAGGACTTCTGTTAATACTGAAATGTGCTGCTAGATTTCTGCATAAAATTTTACTTTCTACTAACTTTCTCTTTCCATCTGATCATTTTCCTTTAAAACGCCAAATAGGCAATTATGGGAATGCCAAAGCAAAGAAAGTATAAAAGTTTATTTGTCTTTGTTTTCACAGAATTTGAAAGAATTTCGTTTTCCTGACAGCATTTACTTTTAACTTTTTTTAATATGATCTTTTTATTAGAAGAGATGTTATTCCAAAGAAACATTAAAGTAATTTTTAACTGAAAATTATAACCACTGTTTCATGCTTTTATGTTTTCTTTATATCACACCCAAAGTCAAAAGTCAGTAATGAGTACAAAATATTTATTGGAAATGAAAGTATAAAATAGGGCTATAATGGAATACTGACAGATTTTATATTGTTTTCATAACCATTGCTAAACTCCCTAAAGAAGTATATATTCCCTCTAGGAGAAAATACACATTAACTGTGTTTTTGTAAATGTGTTCTTCTCACATGAAGTGCATTCCAAACTGCTCTTACTAACCAGAAATCTTGGCATCTTTGACAATGGAAGTTGGAATTTGCCCAGTTAGTGGACAAAATGCACAGTGTCAACATCTACATGTGCAGTGAATCTTGCTGCTTTTACATTAACTAAATATCTACCAACTATGGGGTCCATTTCAGAGGCAAGTTTCTTCTACAATTTTAATATGAAATAAATTGAAAATACTTTCCAAAAATGTTGATTTAAATGTAAGTGTTTAAATGAACTGTCATTGTTGTGGCTACTCTAAAGGAATCAGATGAACTCTCCTACACAAAATTTGGTTTGGGTGTCAAGACTAATGACCCATACCAAAAGGATCAAAAGGTTTATTTCTCATATAATGAGACATTTGGGGGAAAGCAAGGGAAACTTCCTCACTGAACTCCCAAATAGCTTGGCAGAGCAAAAAAGGAGATTGGTTGGTTTTTTTAATGGGTGGCTAGAGAGTGCACTGAGATGGAGATTCCCTAGTGTGCTATGTACTGCCTATGGGTGCCAGAGGAGAGAGCACGCAAACTTTCTTATCAGCCTGTGCACCTGTGGAACTTAGAGAAGGGAGAGGTTAGTCTTAAAAGTTGTCAGAAATCTGGTTTCAAAATAGAAATAAGAATCTTTAATACAATTATCCTTGTTACTGTCTCTATTTATTTAATATGGAGCTCCCTTGGGGAATTTGCAATCACTTACATCATCCAATCTGACCAGAGTAGCAGCATAAACAGGAGCTTGGGATATGAACATGCTGAATTCACCTGCAAGTGCTGTTTCTTGTTTGTTTGTTTTCATGCAGCTACAATGAGCATTTGAATGAGAATAAATTAATATAAAATGTCTGCTGCACAAGAGTTGGTCAATACTAGTATTATTATGTTTTGTTTGTGGTTATCTTAAATATTGAATCCTCTGGCATCTTTGGCAATTCGGGTGCTCTCATTATGAAGCCAATAAAAGAAAATTAACCTCTGCCAAAAATAAAGCTGAATACCAGTGAAAATGGAAAGGACAGATTTTAATCAATAATAACTATCGCCAAAGGGAAAGAGTCCAGCATGAACTGAACTCAAGTTTGATTTGTACAGACGTAACTGGATGTTTTAAATGGGAAAATGAGAGGCCTCTGGGTGGCTCAGTGGTTGAGCATTGTCTTTGGCTCAAGTCATGATCCTGGGGTCCTGGGATTGAGTCTGTCATCGGGCTCCCCACAGGGAGCCTGCTTCTCCCTCTGCCTATGTCTCTCTCTGCCTCTCTCTGTGTCTCTTATGAATAAATAAATAAAATCTTTTTAAAAAGGAAAATAAGGGAATAGAGAGTGAGTCGACCTGCAGTTTGAGCAGAGTCAGAAAAGGGAAGAATTACAAAAGAACAGGAACAGGGACTCATCCATGTCAAACCCATCTGGGTTTGTTAGCTGACACTCATCAAAGTTAGACTCCTACCCTCCCACTGAGAGAGGGAAAGGAGAACCCCATCTTCAAGTGTTGGCTGGAGCAAACAGTAAATTATTTTGGCAGCCTTTACTTTTTCCAGGCAGGTACTTCTGGGGCACTGGGGTCATCCTGGGCATGTGGATTCTAGCCCTTAGAGATGATGACTGTATTTCTTCAAACCTTCATAGATCAAGGATGAGGCCTAGTTAAAAGAGGGTTTAAAGGATCCTACCTAAGTCTAGTCAAGAGAATATTCGTCACCTCAAAAAGGAATGTTAGAGAAATGGCTCTTGAAATTTTTATACTAAATTTAAAAACTGTTAAAAATTTTTGCTAAGATAAATTTTAAAAGTCTTGTTTAGAGGTAAAAATCTCAGCATATGGAGTCATTTGCTTTAATATGAAGTTGAAAAAAAAACACGAGATTTCTTCTTATTTTGGAGGAAGGTTTCCAAAGGCTTCCAAAAATAAAATAATCTTTATTTTGAAGTGATTATAGATTGACAGGAAATCACAGAGAAATATACAGGTGGTACTCAGTCTCCCCCAGTGATAACATCTGACACCATTAGAGCACAATATCAAACTCAGGAAGTTAATGTCGGGGCAATCCACAGAGCTTATTCCAACTGCATGACTTGTATTCTTGTGTAGGAAAGTCAGTATTCTAATTCCACAGTGATATGCTGTATGTAGAATGTAGGACAAAAAGATTCATTGCCAGGCCAAACTTGGATGTGTGCCCATGATCAAAACTGGCTATTTCCAGTAGCCTTACCCTTGCCATTGCTTGACCCCAGGCTCAACCCTTTCTCTCATCCTTTTGTCTCATTTTGCTTCAATTTTTATTTTGACAGAATTTCAGACTCTTGTAAAAGTTGTAAGAATTGCGCAAAGAATTCCCACATGCATTTTCCCCAGATTCTTCGAACATTAATATTTTGCTACATTGGCTTTATCCATTCCTCCTTCTACCTTTTCCTCCATTTACACACACAGACACACACAGACATACATTTTGCCCATTTCCTCCTAAATACTTCAGTGCTTATTTCAAAGCAGGGATGTTGTTTTTTTTCCCTAACCCAGTACAACTGTCAAACTCAGGAAGTGAAGACTGACACAGTACTAATATATTCTCCTCACACCTTGTTCAGATTTTGCCAACGTCCCAATATCCTACGTGGCAAATGCATTCAGGTGTCATGTTTCTTGACCCTCCTTTAATCTGTAACATTTCTTCAATTTTCCTTTGTCTTCCATGACAGTGATATTTTTGAAGAATACGGGCCAGTTATTTTGTAGAGTGTCTGTTAATTTAGGTTTGTCTTCTATTTCCTCATGATTAGATTCAGGTTATGCATTTTTAGCAAAAAAAATGCCACATGATAATATTATGTTCTTCCCAATGCTTCACATCAGGAGATAAAAGAAGTTTACTTGTAGTGTTATTGGTTATATTGATTTTGACCACATGGTCAAGGTTGTTTAGAGAGTTTTATTTAATGTTATTATTTTTTATTTGTATTTATTAAGCTTCTGTGGGCATAACCTGTCTCCCTTCCTCTTCTCCCAATCCTTTAAGTTTTAACTCAAATTTAACTCCTTCTTCTACCTGACATATCTTCCCCTATATACCTAAAGTCCTAAGCACTTAACCTTATTATAGTATTTGTTGTATTGAAAAATAACTTTCTAAAAAAATAGAGAAAAGAAAAAAAGTTTAAAAAGGAGAAGTAACTTCTTTCCCCTTCAGTTCCTAGTAGTTTAGAAACCTCAGTCATTAGGGACTTAATCTTATTCATCATTGTACATTCTAGAAAACTTGTAGGTTTTCAATAACTATTAATTGAACAAGTTAGTAAATGAACAGGTGAATTCCAGGAGGCAGAATTAAGCGGTATTATTAATTAATAATTAAGAAGTATTATATTTTCCATATTATAAAGAATGCTAAAAGTCAACACAGTATGATTATGACAGCAAGATCTTAACAGAGCTGTTCATTATGTAACAGTGAATGTTATTGAGCTCATTTCCTTTGAGTTCAAGAGGCTACTTTAATTTACTCTAACCGAGAACAGAAAAGGCAACAGATTTTTTTTTTTACATCGAAGTTCACAATCCTAGATGGATCAGAAAATGTTCTGTGACTGCTGATGGTACACAGGGTATCAGTTAGCTAGTGCAAGAGCAATGCTACAGAACAAACCACACACAACTCTATGGCCTCCAGTGACAATCACTAGTCTCTCACACATGTTTGTGGGCTATCTGGGAGTCAACCCCTCTAGACTGAGCTGGGCTGCTGGCTCCAGGCCTCAAGCTGAATTTCATTAAGCTCCATTGATCTTTCATTCTCTTGGGCCAGCAGACCATCCTAAACCAGAAGAACAATAGGCATGGGCCATGACAAGCACCGCTTCCTGGGGCTGATGTGCAGAAGCAGCATGCTGTAACTGACTTCCCTCTACTGACTGTTTTCAAAGCAAATTGTAGGGCCAAGCCGAGCCTCATTAGCGCAGGCAGACACTCCATCTCTAGTCAAACGGATCCAAGAGGGGCAAAGAATTAAGCAGAGTAATGGGAACAGTAGTGCAATTACCAAAGGAATACAAATGCAGGCATGCATATATGCAAACTCTGAGTGTAGGAAGACACACAACAAGATGGCAAATCGGGTGAGAGTTCACCTGAGTACAAGCAGGATTCCATGCATTCTAGCCGAGCCCATATTTTCACTTAGATTTAGAAGTCTTGGTTTCCCTGGTGATCGCATATGTGTGTAACCTAAGGCATTTAGACATTTTGACGTTCCCCAAATGCCCACCGTAATTCACACAGTTGTAACAAGGATAAAAAGTCACACAAGAGAAAAAACTGTGACAAGTTACAAGCACTATCCAATGTCTTATTGTTATTCCTACTCATTTGCTCTTCAGTCCAGATATAAATTTCTCCTCAGATAGCATGATGAGACTCGCTTCCAGAACTGTAGAAGTTACTCCTGGAGTAGAGACGCATCAAGATTTATTGGACATTAATTCTTCCGCGGATGTAATTCCAAGAAAGAACACAAGAAAGTGTCCCATATGCCAGGTTACTTTTCAACAATTAAAAAAAGCAAAAGATGAAGAACATTCTAAAAGCAAAGCATCCTTCCCTGTAGCTTCAGTTGCCAACAAATATCTAGGGCTGAATTCTTTTTTTTTTTTTTTTTTTTTTTTTTTTTTAGGGCTGAATTCTTAAACCTATATTTGCTGGGTGCTATTGGAAAACCAAATTGTATCCCCAAACACAATGTAATCAAGCAAAAAGCATAATAAATTCTGGGTGATTTCACTAAAGAATACCTGTTTCACAGAGAGCAGACAAAAAAAGTCTTTTCCTCAGATATGTTTACGCTACATCTAACATTCAAAATCCTAGATGGATTAGAAACCACAGAAGTCATGGTCTGCTTTTATGGATCTATGGGTCTTTTTGGCACCAGAAACCCAACATTTAAGTGTTTAATATGAGGATGTGAAATAACTGCTTTATTCTATCATCTAATTATGGCAAAAGTCTTTATATCAAAATTAAAAAAAAAACAACTAATCATTTACCAGGTTTCTTTTATCAGAAAAAAGTAAAGAACAGACATTCTTAGTTTTTAACAGAAAGACTGTAAAGAAACTCTTTAATAGTTAAAAGGAAAAAAGGTCACCGAGAGCCAAAGGGAAGCTTCTATAGATCATAAACCCAAGAAAGGTGTTTACTATCTTCATCATCTCATTTACCCCAAGATAAAAATGTGTACACATTCATAAGGCTCCAAATTACAGATTTGCTCTCTGTAGTGCCAACATTGCATTGTACTTATCTGTAGTCATCTTCTTTCTCAGCCATTCCCCTTGTTCTTTTCTCAGTGGAGTGACCATGTAAAGGATAATAGCCTCAGAGTTTCTAAGCAGCTTCTTTGAATAGACTGGTCTCTGGTAGAGGTAAATGTGCCTAAATTTGATATTCACGGACAGTATTCCTGGAATAGCTCTCTTAATTCTCCTCTCTTTCTCAAACTTAAATGTTTTCAGCAGGTACCATAAGCATATGTTCAAGATTGGCTTGAAACATTTTCCTAGATTTCATTTTGGTGATTTGCATTTTACAACAAATATGTCTCGTGCAAATATAATGCCTACAGAGCGTGAAGTATGCCAGCCCTTCCCTATTACATCTCAAACCTCTGGCCTGTCTGAAAGTCAATATTAATACCAATCATTTTAAGCACATAGTACAGTTCTCCTGCAAAGCCAAATACGTCTCTGGGGAAAATGCAGAATAGAATAACATCCTGGTTCTCTTTTAGAGATGAAGAAATACCTGGCCTTCTAGAACTGCACCTTAGGTCTCAGAAAGTTTACCTCTTTCTTTATCTTTTAAGTTCCATGTCATTTGCAGTGTGGATCTTTCAGATGACAGATTCTGCAGGAACAACAAGAATATCATAAGACTTTGGTTAAGAACTAAGTTTTACACTGAGGCTTTATTCTTTTCCTTTCTTCCTTCCTCCCTCCCTCCCTATTTCTTTTCTTCTCAAATTTAATTATGAGATTTGATTTGCCAAACGATAGATTTGTTATATTCCATGTTGATTTTATATTTTGCCTATAAAGAGATTTTAAATGTGTTATCATAGAATAAGTGAAAGAGGGAGAATCTTGAGTGTTCATCTAAATCATTTTCCAGGATAGTATTATATGATTTTATTTAGTCTGTTCACATTGCCTTTTCTGTGTATCATCTTTTAAAATTGCCATTGCTGGTATAATTATCACAGTCAATCTACATGTAGTGTGGATTTTATAAGTCAGGGTTTTTAAAGTATTTTTTTTAATTTTTATTTATTTATGATAGTCACAGAGAGAGAGGGGGGCAGAGACACAGGCAGAGGGAGAAGCAGGCTCCATGCACCGGAAGCCCGATGTGGGATTTGATCCCGGGTCTCCAGGATCGCGCCCTGGGCCAAAGGCAGGCGCCAAACCGCTGCGCCACCCAGGGATCCCCTAAGTCAGGGTTTTTAATATTATAATGATACTTTCAAAAGTAAAAATAGTAGGCTTACTATCTATTTTGTTAAAAAAAACATGAAATTTGCCACTTTAACCATTTTTAAGTGTACACAGTTTAGGAGTGGTTAGTGTATTCAGATGGTTGTAAAAAGGGATCTCCAGAACTTTTTCATCTTGCAAACTCAATATCCATTAAACAGCTCTTATTTTCCTCTATCTGTAGCCCTTTGCAACCACCATTGTACTTTCTGTTCCTAAGAACTTAACTACTTTAAATACCTCATATATGAGTAGAATCACATGCTATTTATCTTTTTTTTGACTGTTCTAGTTCACTCACCATATCATCAAGGTTCACCCAAGTTGTAGCATGTGTCAGAATGTCTTTGTAAAGCTGAATAATATTCCATTGTATGCATATACCACATTCTGTTTATTCATTCCTCCTTTGACGGACATTTGAAATGCTTCCACTTTTGTCTATTATGAATAATGTTGCTATGCACATGAGTGTACATAGATTGACTATCTCTCACAAAGAACAGAATTATATGATAGGAATTTTAAAATGTTCAGTCATCAGAAATAAATCTTGGGGGTATTTTCTTAGCTTCTACAATACACACAAAAGAAATATTTTCAATTAAATACACTGCCCAACAACTTGTAATGGAGAATAACAGACATCATTAGATTAAAAATTTATAAATTAAAACTATTTTTTACCAAGGCCTTAATGGATCAGGGCATTCTTGCAACCTGAAAGGGAAATGTATATAAGGGAGACACATATGAAGGATTATTGGGGTAACTTCCTCCCCCACAGAGGCCAAAAGCTAATCTTCACTGTATAGATTAAATCCACTCAGGGGAGGGATCTGGTTGCTCTTGGTGGCCTTCCGATAATAGCTATTAATCAATCACTGATCAATGAATTGTGCTTTTCTGATCACTGAATTGTCAAGAGTCACTCTAGGAATCTGGATCTTTGCTGCAGCTCCAGAATTATCCACAAAATCTCTTTTTCCAATGCTACCCATGACCAGTAACTAAACTTAAGGAGTTCACAATAAAAACAGTAAACAGAAAGTGTTGGCTTAAATGTTATTCAAAGACACACTCATGCCTGCTTTACAATATCATGATAAATGTTTATACAGTGATTATATCACTTCTGCACTGCAGACCCTTAACAGCATGAGTTTGAACCACGTGGATCTACTCATATGCAGATTTTTTTATAGTATGGTATTGTAAATGTATGTTCTCTTCCTTGTGATTTTCTTAACATCCTTTTCCTAGCCTACTTTATTGTAAAAATAAAGTGTATAATACATGTAACACAAAAATATGTGTTAATTGACTACTTATGTTATTGGTAAGGCTTCTGGTTAATGGTAAGCTATTAGTAGTTAAGTTTGGGAGGAGTTGGGGCATCTGGGTGGCTCAGTGGTTGAGCGTCTGCCTTTAGCTCAGGGTGCGATCCCGGGGTCCTGGGATTGAGTCCTGCATCAGGCTTCCTGAGGGGAGCCTGCTTCTCCCTCTGCCTATGTCTCTGCCTCTCTCTGTGTGTCTCTCATGAATAAATAAATAAAATCTTTAAAAAAAAGTTTTGGGGATGCTGAAGTTACACGGGGGTTTTTGACTACATGTGGTCAGTGCCCCTAACTCTCATGTAGCTTATTGGTCAACTGTATATTGTAATAATCTGCTTTCCTATTGGTTTCCTCTTTTAGACCAAAAGCTCCTTGGGAACAGATTTTATGCTTTATTCAGCCAGGTAACCATATGTGCTATTTACTCGTAAGTTGTACTACTAAGATATAAAATGTGAAATAAATTTCAAAACCATTGAAGACTTTTAAAGGGCAAATACCTATAGCATATACTTATTTCATTGTTTACTGGTAGCAAACCATGAATGAGGAGGTTCAGATGTACAATCTAGTCAGAAAACGGCAATAGATTCCACTGTTAATGAGTTTGCCTTTGCAAGACCGAGAAAGCAAATTCCTGACACAGGTTAAGAGAAGAATGTGCAAAATTAATAAAAACTTTATTTCGACCCACAAATATTATTTCGGGCCATTCAAATATTATTTTGACCCACATCAGTAACATGCATACCTAATTATAACAAATCATTTAGCTTGTAAAGTGGTTTAGATACTATAGAAAAGGGATATTACCAGAAAGCCTTTCTTTTGATGTCTCATATTTCAGTTTTTGTATATATTGAAACATGCTTCATACAAATAAACTTATTAATTGAGAATTTTCATTGGTATGTGTGGTTAACAGAAAAAAGAAAAGTTATTTCCTTGATCCTGCCTTTGGTAATAACCCAGAGCTATTAGAATCTCATTTACTCTCCTGGAGCAGTATCACCGGGGAGCCATGCTTTCTGACAGGAGAAAATCCACTCTTTACTGGGAATGCTACAACTACTGTGTCATAAATCAAGAAGCTCTAATGAGTTGGGGGCAGGGAAGCTGCTTTAAGGAAACATAATTAAACCACTCTTTGAAGGCAGTGTATGAAGGTAACTGAATCCATTTATCCCTTCCATGAACTTCACTCTTATGTGTGTTTGCTAAAGCTGTATCAGAAAACCAATTACAGATGTAGCTTCTGCAGTTTGCTTTGCTATCACTGAGGAGCAGCTAATGTCCTGTAAACACTACTCTGTTATCTCATTAATTGAAGAAACACAACTCAAAAGGGAAGTGTGTTTACTTTCACAGTAATTAAAAGGAATATCTAAAAGGCTGGGGACTCAATATCAACCTGCCTGCCTTTGAGAAAAAAGTGAATGACCTTAAATTTCCGTTTTGTGTTAAGATATATAAATTCTCAACAGGGAGCTCTGAAGGGATCAAGTTAAATGTGTTAGATATAGGTTTGTCCTGTAAAGATTTATCATTTAAGGAAACATTGTCTAGAACATAAAAGAAATATTTATATCCTTAGATAAAGAAACTTAAAACCAGTAGCCAAGAAACATGCAAGCAATCTAGCAAACATTCTGAAAGTAGAAATGAAAGCTCATGAGCAATTCTGGAATGAATAGAGTCAAAGGAAAGAAGCTGCTCCTCATCTGGAGTTAGCTGGAAAGACTTTGAGATTCGGTGCAATTTTAAGAGCTTTATAGGTAACAAGGGTATTTTGAATTGGTGGCTTCTCTGCAATACATCTTGTATTCTAGAAAAATACAGAGACTAACATTTTAGACTGCAAAGAGATTCTTAGAAAACAAAAACTCAAAACACTCAACCAAATTTTCTCCAAGAATAAATTATGCCCTGAAGCACTGCAGCAATAATTTATTTGAATGGTCTGAAATAATGAATGTGCTTCTCATAGTACCTAAACAGTGAGTGAAAGAAAATGGGATTATTTATACATCAAAGTACTTTTGCTGTAAATTACCAATAGTCAGATGCTCAGTAAATTATCAACAGCCAAAATAGAGTATATCATTACACCTTAGCTCCACAGCCTGTTCACTGTCTGCATTAGAATTCCAATTGTCTCCATGTAAAAGACTTTCTGGGTCAATTTACTTTAAAGTCTAATCTCATTAAAGACATTTTACATGTGCAAGTCTATCTTAATTTTCTAAAATTATTTTTAATGAGTTGTTTATAAAAGCAAGGCACTAATGGATTTACCTGCTTTTACCTCTTATATAATATATACAAGAATATTTTTAAAAAAAACAGTAAAATATAGAGAACTTGTGAATAGATAATTCAGTGTGCTGTTCAGTCTATGTTTAACAGGAAATATCTTTTTTTTTGGTATATTTTTATTGGAGTTCGATTTGCCAACATATAGCATAACACCCAGTGCTCATTCCTTCAAGTGCTCCCCTCAGTGCCCATTACCCAGCCACCCAGCCCCCTGCCCATCCCCTTCCACTGCCCCCTGTTCGTTTCCCAGAGTTAGGAATCTCTCATGCTCTGTCACCCTCTCTGTTATTTCCCACTCATTTTCTCTCCTTTCTCCTTTAACCCCTTTCACTATTTCTTATATTCCCCGTATGAATGAGACCATATATCTAATGGCTGAGTACTATTCCATTATATACATAGACCACATCTTCTTTATCCATCATCTTTCGATGGACACCGAGGCTTCTTCCACAGTTTGGCTATTGTGGACATTGCTGCTATGAACATTGGGTGTTGAACTCCAATTAAAAAAAAAAAAAACATTGGGGGATTCCTGGGTGGCTCAGCAGTTTAGCGCCTGCCTTTGGCCCAAGGCGTGATCCTGGGGTCCCGGGATAGAGTCCCGCAATGGGCTCTCTGCTTGGAGCCTGTTTCTCCCTCTGCCTGTGTCTCTGCCTTTTTCTCTGTGACTCTCATGAATAAATGAATAAAATCTTAAAAAAATATTGGGGTGCAGGTGTCTCAGTCTTTCACTGCATCTGTATCTTTGGGGTAAATCCCCAGCAGTGCAATTGCTAGGTCATAGGGTAGCTGTATTTTTAACTCTTTGAGGAACATCCACACAGTTTTCCAGAGTGGCTGCACCAGTTCACATTCCCACCAACAGTGCAAGAGGGTTCCCCTTTCTCCACATCCTCTCCAACATTTGTTGTTTCCTGCCGTGTTAATTTTCAACAGGAAATATCTTTAATGGTTTCTTCAAATACTTATGAGAATCTAAAATGACATTCTCAGGCAAAGTACATGGAAAGTAACTAGAATTTAAACATAAAGTTATGTTAATAAAAACAGTCACACAGCACTCCTATGAATTTGGTAAATGAGTACTGTCAAGAATAAATCCTAGCTGTAGCTCCTTTGCTTGCATAGCTCAATCTACCTTGCCAGATTATGCTTTACAATCTCGTGAGTTTGCTGAACAGTTATAAGAACTTCTTGGATAATTCTCTTTTCCTATGACACAATAATTTTAGTCAACTCTTGGAGTTATGTAAAAAGAAAGAAAAGTAGGCAGTGATATGGGCATTGGTCTAATTTTCTGTGATTTAATCTTTCTTCCTTGGCCCATTTGCCTTCTCTCAGATAAAATTCATGAAGGATAAGTCTTGGATCCTTTTCAATGAAACCAAGTTTCAGACCCATTTACTAAAAAAGGTAGAAAATATCCCAATAAATCATGTACTGTATACTTTTATTTTTACAATTAATATCTCTAGTTACATAAGAAAAATAATTTATCAGAAAGGGACACAGAACATAAAGACTTCTAACTCTGGGAAATGAACTAGGGGTGGTGGAAGGGGAGGAGGGCGGGGGGTGGGGGTGAATGGGTGACGGGCACGGAGGGGGACACTTGACGGGATGAGCACTGGGTGTTATTCTGTATGTTGGTAAATTGAACACCAATAAAAATTAATTTATAAAAAAAAAATAAAAGGAAATCAAGTACTTAAATGTGGAAGAAGACAAGGGATCCAGCTGGGTTTCTAAAACAAAACCTTACCCTTTGATTTATTCCTTTATTGTGAATACTTTGGCCTGTCTCAGATTCCCCTTTTAGAATATAAATCCTCCTTGGATTGGGTTATACATTAGTATATGAAACCCTTTCAATCTGGACAGCATTTCTATGAAGAAGACCTTACTTCATTTCATAGTTTCAGACAGGGAGATGTAAACCCCAGTTGAGTACTGAGATTCAAACTCTATCTTCTGATTCTTAAAACTGGATTTTTACCACTATACCTGACTTAAATGCCTTAATGGGAATTATTTAAAGAAATGGGAATTTTAATGGAGGGATTGACATGATGGATTTGGACTTTGTTATTCTCCTCTCCCATCAAAGCAAACACGATAGCCCAATTCAATTAAAATTTATAGGCATATCCTATGTTCAGGGCAGGGTGCTTGGTACTGAGAGTTACATGCAGATGGGAAGAGTCCGTCTCTGTCCTCAAATGATTTATATTTAGCATGAAAAAAGAAAATATGATTGAATTCAACCAATCTGTGACAGTCCAATATGTATAGGCGAGCACTGTGTCTTGTCCTCTACTGGTGTCATTAGGGAAACATGAAGTGCTGTGGGGCAGGGACAGAGGACAAAGTCCTACACCACTGAAGTAGCCTGATGGAGTTACGGTGACAGAGATGCAATGAGACATAAAAGAGAAGGTGGAAAGGAGTCACAAATAGATTTTCTTTGCTTCCACAACATTGCTTAAAAGAAATTGGACTCTTTAGGACACCTGGGTGGCTCAGTGGTTGAACATCTGCCTTTAGTTCAGGTCATGACCCCAGGGTTCTGGGTTCGAGTCCCACATCAGATTCTCTGCAGGGAGCCTGCTTCTCCCTCTGCCTCTGCCTCTTCCTGTGTGTCTCTCATGAATAAATAAATAAAATCTTTTAAAAAAAAAGAAATAAGATTCTTCTTTTGGTATCTCTGTTTTCTGCATAAGTAGGCTTTGTGCAGCAAAGTCTTCTCCACCCAGAGACAATGTTCATGGTGATGACAAACCAGGAGAGTGGGAGGCTGTTGAGTGAAGCCTCGGGTAATCAGACCTGAAGAAGGAGGAGCCCACTGATGCTTCTTATCCTGGAAGGTAAGAAGCCATGACCTGTTGTTCCCTCCTCTCCTGGCCTTCAGGCTGTGTGCTTCTGAAAGCTCCCTGGCAAACCTTCCTCCTCTCCTGTCCCCCCACCAGCAATGCTCATAAACCTGAAGTTCAACTTCAACATATTTTAGAACTGACTTATTTGAATGGAGGATGGGGTTTATATGGAGAACAAAAGGGAGTATTGTCTGTGGACTGCCTAGCTCTGGCGAGTGTGTTGAAAGGATTCCCTGAGGCATGAGGAGAAATAAGACAGGACAAGAAAATGACCCAAGGGGAAAAGGGAGAGTAATAAGTTTAGAAAGGCATATATACCTTGGGGTAAAAGAGTACAGATTCATCTGGTTGGGGAAGGAAGAAATGAGAAAAGATGGCAACCCGGGGGCAGTAGGAGTTTCCACCTGTGAGCAGGGAAGAATATTTTCCTAGTTTGTAGTATTCTTCAAAGTACACAGAAAATGACCATTAATTTTTAAAATCTGTCCTCAAGATTGCCTCTTTCTAAGCTTTTTCTATACCTAGATTTTCTCATTTGAAAATTAGTTTATCTTGGTGGCATTTACCACTTGCTAACTTTGACTTCTAGTGCTTTCAAAAATTTGGAGATTATATGTCCCTAAGAAATCACAGATGCAGCATCACATTGCATCTTTGAAATGTTGCATATAGAGCTTAGAGATAGTCCCACTACAAGCACGGAACACAGGATATCTCAAATCCATTCAGGCAGTTATACCAAAATTCCACAGACTTGGGTACTCTATAAACAACAGAAATTTACTTCTCACAGCTCTGGAGGCTGCACATCTGAGATGAGGGTGCTGACGTGGTCGCAGACTCTTCCAGGTTGTAGACTTCTCCTTCTCAGTTTCACATGATGGAAGAAGTGAGCAACTCTCTACAGTCTCTTTTTTTATTATTATTTAAAGATTTTATTTATTTATTTATTTATTTATTTATTTATTTATTTATTTATGAGAGAGAAAGAGAGAGAGGCAGAGACACAGGCAGAGGGAGAAGCAGGCTCCACGCAGGGAGCCCGATGTGGGACTCGATCCTGAGACTCCAGGATCATGCCCCAGGCTGAAGGCAGATGCTTAACTGCTGAGCCACCCAGGGATCCCCTCTACGGTCTCTTTTATAAAGGCCCCAGTCTCTTTCATGAGGTCTCTGCTATTATGACCTAACCACCTCCCAAATATCCTACCTCCTCATAACATCACTTTGGACTTTATGTTTTTAACATACAGATTTTGGAGGAACACAAACATTCAGAACATACCATGAGAGCTCACAAAAGATTATTCCCCCCATGGATGACTTCCCATGCTTTAAAATAACTCGTGTAACTTCATAAGAGAATAAAGGACCTAAAATTAGAAAGGACAGGGAATTTGTGATTGAGAAAACAAGGGGTAAACTATTTGGAAATATGAAGGGATTCTGATTCTTTCAACACAGAATTTGTTAGTAATTATACTTGCTAAGGAAGGTAGCCCTTTCCTCGTTCCCCCTGACTGACAAACATTTTGCACTGTTTAGTGATTTTATAAAGTTTTCTAAAAATCTGTAAGTTGAACAATTTATTCTCAAATGACACTGAATAAACAAGTCTCTGAGAGTTGACATAGTAATTAGAAAAACCAAACTTTGAATCCAGCATTGTCTGATACCTAAGGTCTCTGCATGTTTAGAGTTCCAAAGTAACAAACTCAAGGGTCTACAGGACTCAGTCAAAAGTGGGAGAGTTAGATCAGCATTGGCAATTCTCAAGGTGTGAGATTACAGTGCTTTATTTACCTAATAGTAGGACGAAAAAACTTTTTTTTAAGCATTAAGTATGCCCCAGAAAAGAGAGCAGGGGAGAGATTTGCCCTGAAGGTCACCAGTTTGTGACTGCATCATAATAAACTACTTCATTAATTTCATCGCTTTAATATAGACATGGCCATGAAGTAATTTTTGCTTGGGTTTAAAATTTGTTTCTCCAATAAAAGTCTGTGTTTACTTCCTCTCTATAATATAAAAGTAAATGCTTTTATCCTTAGCAGGAAAGCAGCTTTACAAAATAGCCAAACATGCCGGTGGTGTTCAGATTATTTTTTTTCCACTAATATTCTTGCTAATATGTCACAAGAGACAGTGGCTGCATTTGAGTTTGGCAGGATGCCACAAGGGCATACAATAACTAATGCCTGAAGTTTAAAATTTCTACATGGAAATTCACTATAACCATCACACAGTCCTATAAGCCATGATGGACATGTACCAGTTGTGCAAGTTTGAAACCTTATATGTGTGCTGACATTATCACTGCTCTGGGACACTCCATGGATTCAGATAGTGAATAAAGCATTGCCACTGCATTAGAAATACACAAATGTTAGTTCAAAGACGGGGGTAGGGGAAGGATGTGGATGAGAAGACAAATGTGTGATAAGAAAAGTACATAAATTCTTTGGACATCGAATCAGCTTTTGAGGAACAGTTGTTCTTTATATAAAATATGCCTTCTAAAGTAGGATTAAGACTTGATTTACACATGTTTGGCAAGATTATTGAATTTCCATAAAATGTCTAATTTGGTGAACACGGGACTAGTCAGAAATGTTCACTTGAATCAAATATGCTCTTTTGTTCATATCCTCTACCCACATTTGACTTGTCCCTACACTTAGAATCAAATATAATTTCAGTTGAGTAAAACAACATTATATAGAAACATGACAATAAAGAAACATCCCATGTAATCTACTATTTCAATTACACAAGGAAGAAGAACATGATAATATTTGTCTGTTAACAATAGTCTCGAAATGTAAAGGGAAAACGCGTTGAGGAAAATATGTCTGTGTTCTTTATTATTGTTGTGATCACTAAAACATTTCCTCATTGTTTTCTTTTCCTTAGTATTTTTTAAAAATATTTTATTCATTTGAGAGAAAAAGAGGGCACTAGCAGAGGGCGGAGGGAGAGGGAGAGGCAGGCTCCCCACTTAGCAGGGAGCCTGATGCCGGGCTCGGTCCCAGGACCCTGAGATCATGACCCGAGCTGAAGGCGGATACTCAACTGGCTGCACCACTCAGGTGCCCCAGGATATTTTTTAAATAATAACGGATTTGATAAAGGGTTAATATCCAAAAAATATAAAGAGTCCATACAACTCAATAGCAAAGAGACAATCCCATTAAAAAAATAGGCAAAAGACTACACATTTCTCCAAAGAAGACATAAAAATGGTCAAAAAGTACATGAAAAGGTGCTCAACAGTATTAATCATCAAGAAATGCAAATCAGAACCACAATGAGCTAGTACTTCACACCTGTCCAAATGGTTATTATAAAAAGGACAATGAGAAATGGTGAGATTGCAGAGAAAAGAGAATCCTTATACACCATTGGTGGAAACATAAACTGATGCAGTCATTATAGAAAACAGTATGGAGATTTCTCACAAAATTAAAAATAGAATTATCATGTGATCTAGCAATCCCACTTCTAGGTATACATTCAAAAAATGAAACCACTATCTCGAAGAGTTATTGGCACTTCCATGTCCATTGAAGCATTATTCACAATAACTAAGATATGGAAATGACCTAAGTGTCCATTGAAAGATTAATGGATAAAGAAATTTTGGCATATGAACAATGGAATATTACTCAGCCACAAAAAAAGGAAATCCTGCTCTGTGCAACAACACAGGTGGACCTTGATAGTATTATGCTAAGAGAAATAAGTCAGAGAAAGACAAATGCTGTATGATCACCCTTACATGTAGGATCAAAAAAAAAAAAAAAACAACTCTAAACTCATGGACACAGAAAACAAATCAGCAGTTGCCAGTAGAGTGAGGATTGGTGAGATAGGTGAAAGTGGTCAAAAACTATAAACCTCCAGTTATATAATAAGTTAGATCTGGAGATATAATATTCAGCATGGTGACTATAGTTTATACTGTGTTGTGTACTCGAAGTTGCTATGAGAGAAGAGATTTAATGCTCTCACCATAAAAACAAGACCAAATAACATAGTGAGGAGATGGATGTGTTAACTAACCTTATTGTGCTAAACATTTCACAATATACACACATATTAAATCATCACATTGTACATCTTCAACTCATACAATGTTTTAATTATTATCAAGAAGGAAGGGAGGGAGGGAGGATCTTTGCAAGCATCTCAAACTTAACATTTCTATTCAAGCTTTCATTATTTTTTTTTCTCATAGAATACTGCAGGAACATTCTAAGTGGTCTTACTATTCTCTCCTTACCTCCAATATATCCTCTACACTGATTCTAGAGCATTTTTTTCTTAATTTTTTTAAAATATTTTTTTCTTTATTTATTTATGATAGTCACAAAGAGAGAGAGAGAGGCAGAGACACAGGCAGAGGGAGAAGCAGGCTCCACGCACCGGGAGCCCGACGTGGGACTCCATCCCGGGTCTCCAGGATCGCACCCTGGGCCAAAGGCAGGCGCCAAACCGCTGTGCCACCCAGGGATCCCCCATTTTTTTCTTAAAACAAGAAGCCAGACATCTCACTCCACTATTCAAATTGAGGCAAATATCAAATCCTACCTAGCTCCTTAATGTGACATACACATCTTCATAATCAGGCTCTATCACACACTCCCTACTCCTACCATGTGCACCCCACCCTTCCCGTCTCTCTGGTCACATCATACTATACTAAAGTTTTATTATATCATGCTTTTTTTCATCCCCCATTTGTATGACATACACTACCTCTTTTGTTGAGATATCCATCCTTTGTGTCTCCACTCTTCCACAAATTGGGGAACTTTGGTGACTTTGGGAACCTCTACTCCTTCCCCAAGATACAGTCCATACATCACCTTCCTTCTAAAGCTTTCTCTAGCCACTTATTTTTTCTTCTTCTTAGGTTGCCATACAACTGTCACTAAAGTGACACTCCTGTATGATGTCTTCCTGTTTCTCCATAAAAAGATGAGAAGCTTATATAACTCATTTATGTATTATCTAATGGTCTGCCAGTGCTGGCTTATACTAGCATCTCACTTCATCATCATCTTGTGAGAGATGATCATAAAATATTCAGTAATTTGGAAGCTGTTTGTTTAATTACTAGTGGCTTGAAATTGATTGTGGTATGAGTATTTATACCACAAAATTGACCAACACCACATATAAGAACTCTTTTTTTTTTTCTCAAAGAGGTGGTTTGTGAATATCTGGGTTTATTCCCCATAGTCTAATAGAGTCCCTGTGTATTAAATGGAATTGCTTGAATTATTAATGTTAGCTGAAAATTACTTGGGCATAAATTAAGCAAAGTTAACTCAGGAACAATGTTATAATTTCTTGTATTATTATGATTTGAATTACAATCAAATTACAAAAAAAAAGTATGGATTTCAACTTTATAAGTACTTGAAGATTTTATTCCAAGACAACATGATTGGTAGGCCAGGTAATAAATGGCTCAAGTACAGGAATGTTTGCTTCTTTATCTTTAGGTCATTATACATCATGCGGTATCTAGCATGTGGTTGATCCTCATTAAATTCTTATGCTTAATAACATTTTCACATGAAAAACCATAGAGTATATTTCTGTATCTGAAGGGTTGGTTATTTTTATCCACTCATATAGAATCACTGCTAGAAACTGGCAGCATCCATATGGCAAAATTTTTGTTCAGAAATAAAAAAATTAAGTTGGTTTAGAGCAAATAAGAAATTTTCTTGAAAAAAATCTGAAAAATAATTGCTGTTTCTCCAGAGCTGTTGATTTATAGAATATTATATATTGAGCATTTTGTTTGCTTATTTTTATGGTACCCATATACATATTATATATAATAATCATATTTACATATTATATTAACTACTTTTAATTTATATAATTTATTATAGTGACTGAACATGCAAATGTTAGTAACTACAATACTGTAACTAAACATAGTTACTTATAGTAGATGGGAAGAAATATTCATGTACAGGCTAACCAAAATTTTTTCACTTATATTTGTGTTTAGGTTTTTATCTATTTCAAAAGTCATATGCAAGTTATTTTACTTGTCATTTTTCACATCAGTATCACCAGAGAAACGGGTTTAAAACAGTGGATCTCACTGCATACATGATGACACCCACAGACCCACATGCAAACCAGCTCAGGCTTAGATAAACTTTGTCCAAAACATTTATTTTATAAATAGGGAAGTAACGTCAAGAGAGGTTGATTTTATTTGATTTTATTTGTTCATCTTCATAAAGCTGGCTAAGAGCCCAGCCAGAATTTTAATTCAGGTCATTGTTGTCATGTTTAATGATATGTAAGTTTTTGAATGTGTGTGTGTGACTGTATTGGCTGTAGGGAGGCTAAGAATGCTATTTAGGAATTATTAAAAACTAGAGAACAAAAGAAGAAACATTGCAAACCTGAGGGATCTAACTAGCAATTCAGTCATGAACTGGGTACCTAGAGAGAGATTACCACTACTTGAAGGTCCAATAAGTTAAAGACTCAAGCCCACAGCTCATCATTGGGTGATTGAACATGCACTTTCCTAGATTTTTTTTTTGTATGTGTGTTCTTTATACACTGTATGCTTTATCCACTACTGTTTTTTTTTATTAAGTAATTTTGAGAGGTGCCTGGGTGGCTTAGTTGATTTAACATCCTACTTTTGATTTTGGCTCAGGTCATAATCTCGGGGTGTGAGATTGGGTCCTGTGTCAGACTCCACACTGGTCATGGAACCTACTTAAGTTCATCTCTCTCCCTCTTGCTCTGCATCTCCCCCCAGCTCACTTGCTCTCTTTCTCTCTCTCTAATTAAAAAAAAAAAAAAGGATAATTTTGAACTTCCTATTATAACAAAGCAAGATCACTTTCTAAATTATTTTCTTAATTCTTATTTTATATATTATGATTTCGCAAAGTAGAGAAAAGTCATTAATAAACAGTTTTATCAAACTACCATTGGTACCTACTAAGGGTTTGAAAAATGATTCTCAACATATAAATGATTGTTAACACTTGATCATTTCTTCCCATAAGCTGGCCCAATTTCCTCCGTCTCTAACAGGAGAAATTTTGGAAACCCATTTCAGCTCAACTTACCTGAGCTTTGAAAACTCTTGGAAGGAGGGCCTTTTTCACACATTTTGGGCAGAATATTTCCCCCAAAATTTTCCCTTGATTTTTCAGGAATATCAAGATATTCCTTACAACTTAGGTTAAATATGTCTCACAGTTTAAATTGTAAATTTATGGAGAGAATATAGAGTCTAACTCAAGTAACATTTAGAGTTTATCATAGTAGATAACAACTTCCAAACATTCATAGTCTTTTTGTCTTAAGTCAACTTTTTGTAACAATTGTCTCAATGGAACTAAGTACATAATTCAAGAGGTAGACTTGCTGGATAAAAAAGTATATTTAAGTTCTTGTTAGGGGTAGAGACTATCTTATCTTTATCTCATTTTAGCACAATGCCATGCATAAATAAATAATAAATGTGTATCGCTTTGGATTAGATTTAAAAATGAGTATGATAAAACAAAAATGATCTCAGCTCTCCTACAGAGTTCATTTTTTAAAATGTCTTAGTTTATTGTCTGCATAACTATATTTTAATAACTATTTCTATAATATTACATAGGAAATATATATCTACTTTTTTAGCTTAATTATTTAAAATTTAAAATAAAAATAAATATTTAAAAATAAAGTTTGCTTTCTTTTTTTTTAGTAAAGAGACAATTTCAGAATCTTCTTTCAACTACTTAATGTTTGTTGACAACTGAAAATATTTTTGTACTAAAAAAAGCTCCAAGACCTAAAATGATGCTTTAGGCAAATAAATTAGGAACAATCACGCATTTATTACAAATCCCACATTGTAACTTACTGCTGACCAAGCACATGTATACTGTTATTCAGTATTGAGAGGAAGGGAAGGTTTGGTGAGATTCTGACTTAATTTACTTTAACTGTTAAAAGTAAACTGTTATGAGATGCCTGGGTGGCTCAGTCGGTTAAGTGTCTGCCTTTGACTCAGGTCCTGATTCTAGGGTCCTGGGACTGAGACACAAGTTAAGCTCCTGCTCAGCAGAGAGCTTGCTTCCCCCTTTTCCTCTGCCTGCTGCTCCCCTGCTTGTGCTCTTTCTCTCTCTGTCCAATCAAATAAATAAGAAATCTTAAAAAAAATAAAGAATAAACTGCTGCTCCGTGAGATTCTTGTGAAATAAGACTGAAATAAGTAGCCATCAAGGGGCCACCATTAAAAACTTCCATTTATTTTAGTGGATTGTGAATTATTTCTGTATCTCATTGATAACTAAAGATTAATGATTTAAAAAGTAAAAAATAGGTATGAAATAAAGTAGAAAACAAAATTATACAAAAAAGGTATTGTTAGTTCATTAGCTAAAATTCTATCAGTTAAATGAAACTATTAGCATTCTAAATTCTTAGAAAAGATTAAGATATTTTATATAATTTTGTTAAATTATCACCCTTTATTAATTATGTAGTTTAATTCCGCAGTCAGCATCTTCAGTGATAATGAGCATCTTAAAGCTTGACTTAATCTTAGATTTTCTTTTAATGAAATTCTTCAAATATCCAATTATACAAATATGAAATATACTTTTAATTATATTTATCTCCTAATTTTTCCTCTATTGTTCCACTATATTCATTGTCATCTTTGGTATTACTTGGGAGTGTATTTTCAAGTTTCAAATGTTCAGATACAGGTTCATACTGATTTTCAAATACTAATAAATATTTAATTCCCAGATAGTTAGATGTGTTATAATATGTAATTTACGTTGTAATAAGGTAGCAAAATGCAACTGAATTGAGCACAGGAATCAACTGCCTATCTTTATTCCAGACCATAAAATTTTATTAATAAGACTTTATCAAATCAGAGGTAGCAATCTAAAAATTTATTCTACTTCCTGCTTCCTGAATATTGTTTTTGTTCTGTTTTGATTTAAATTTACATTAATCTCCCATGATAAAATAGTAGTAAATTGTATGTAGTAAAGCTTTGAATTAATGATAATATCACATACTGAACAAATATTTATTGAACAGCAATTATGATCAGGCATTAAACTAGACTGGGATACAGCCATGAACAAAATAAGATTCTCTGTCCTTGTAAACTTGTATGTACATATGTGTACTGAAGGAAGTTTGGAAGAAGGAGGGCAGATAATAACATAATTGACATACAATATTTCATAAGTTATCTGATATTATGATAAATGCTGTGAGGAATGGGAAAAAGGAAGCATTGGCAGTAACATGGCAATTTTTACCTGTGTGATCAAGAATGGCCTCACTGAGAAGTTGTGATATCAGTATCAAAGAAAGACAATGAATCTTATGGATGTGCATATGTTGAAAAAGACCACAACAGGTAGTGGCCAAGGCCCTGAGGAATGTGCCCAGCATGATTAAGGAATGGCTCCAGCATGCTAGGATTGAAAGAATGAGCAGCAAGGCAGTAGAGAAGGACATCAAAAAAGTAACATGGGATCAGAGCAGATGTGCCTTTTACTCTAAGTTGCAAAACAATTTGAGGCTGTAAGCAGAGAAGTGACACAATCTGTTCATTTGAACAGAGTCACTCTGGCTGTTGACTATGAGAATACAAAAGCAAAATGGTTAGAAGTGGGTGAACATTAAAATAACCCAGCTAAAGGATCATAGTCTCTTCCCACCAGGGTACCACAAGTGGAAATGGTAAAAAGTGGGCAAATTTTGAATACGTTTGGAAGGCAGAGCCAGTAGTTTCAATGAGGGACTAAATGTGTGAGAATTAGAGGAGTCAAGACTCTGATTTCAAACCCAAACAAGAGAGGTGGAATTGCTATCAACTGAGATGGAGAAGACTGTAGGTAAATTGGATCTTTTGTTTTGTTCAGGAGCAAAATAACATTGGAGCTCATTTTTGAACATGTTGAACTATGGATAGATAGTAGATAGATAGTAGATCTATAGTAGTAGATATGGATGGATAGATACATAGATACATATGTAGGTACATACATACATACATACATACATACATACATACATACATAGAAATGAATTTGGAGTCCTAGGAGAGGACCAAGTTGAAGATAAAAATTTGAAGTAGTCAGCATATATATTGTTTTAAAGCTATAAGATTAAATAAGATCTTCACTGGAGAGGCACCCGGGTGGCTCAGTGATTGTCTGCTTATGGCTCAGGTCATGACCCTGGGGTCCTGGGATCAAGTCCTGCATAGGGCTCCCCGTGGGGAGCCTGCTTCTCCCTCTGCCTATGTCTCTGCTTCTTTCTCTGTATCTCTCATGGATGACTAAATAAAATCTTTAAAAAAAAAAAAAACCTTTACTGGAGAAAATATAGATAGTAAAGAAATACAAGGACCCGCATTTGAAGTAGTCCAGCCATAAAAGTCCTGGCAGGCACAGAGGAAACAGCAAAGGAAGCTGAGATAAAGTGACCAGTGAGATAAAAATAAATAAGGGGTAGTGGGGTCTTGGAAGCTGAATGAGAGCCGTGGTGTTTTGTGCTTTTTTTTTTTTTTAAGGTGGAAGACACACTCACCTACATCAAATGCTATCAAGAGATTAACATGGAGACTACAAATTAACTGTCAGATACAGTAATGGCATGGTTAGAGGTGAGCTTGGCAAAAGTAGTTTTTATAAAGTAAGTAGGTGTAAAAGCCCAGTTGGATTAGTTTGAAGGAGGGCAAGTAGAAAAATTGACAGGTGGGAGAAAAACACAATTCCCAAGTACTATTGCTATTAAAAAAGGCACATAAATGGGACCAGGAGAAGAAAATAAAGAGTCAAGAGAGGGTTTTGTTTTCAGATGGGAGAAATACCATCTTTGCTGATGGGAATGTTCTGGCAGAAGCAGGGAGAAAAGATGATTCAAGCCACTGTGGGGACACTTGCTTGAACCATATTGTGGTATTCCAGTGGAGGAGCTGGTTTTAAACGGCACAAGCATTTCAGGAACAGAGACACAGGGAGAGCAGAGCAGAGAACAGATGCTGGGCTGAGCATCCATCGGGGAAAGAGCTTGTGGAAGGTCTCTCCTAGTGGCATCTGTTTTATCAGCTGAATAGGAATCCAGGTTATGAGATGAATGTAGGGATAAGGAAGGAGGTTTTGAGGCTTGACAGGAGAATGGAAAGTATGAAATAGCCATCTAGTTGAGTATGAAAGGGAATGCACTAGGAGCATGTGTTGTAATTCTTGAGTGGCATTAAAAACCCACTTGAAGTTAATTGTTGTGAATTGAGAGTGAAAATATCAGGATAGCAAACCATGTAACATACTTCTTGCTGTGTTTAACTCACTGGTCTGATTGCCAACTCTAGTGAGGAAGTCAAGATATTAAACTGGCATTAGGGGCTCCTCAGGTCCAATGCTGGTAAAGAGATTGTCTTTTATTAGGAGTGGGTACAACAAAACTCAGGGAAATTTCAGAGTTGAGTTTTACAGGGGGTTGAGACATGGAGACTTCTAGTTATTATAATATTTTGAGTACAGACTCTCTTCATTCACTCAACCAATATTTATTGAGGGCTTCAGGCACTGAGAATACGTAGTAAACAAAAAAAATGTAAGAGTTTACAACCAACATGCCTCTACATATTCTGAAGAATATATATCTAGAAGGAATATCATCCCAGAAGGAAGGTCTAGGATACAAGTGGAAATGATAAATGAAGACATGTTCCTTGCAAAAAAAAATCCATATAAAATAATAATAATGAGGATGCTTAATTTGTGGGAATAAATGAAAACAAATTCTGTACAAGAAGAGACTATCAGAGGTGCCGCCTGGCTCAGCTGGAAAAGTGTGAGACTCTTGATCTTGAGGTTGTGAATTCAAGTACTGCACTGGGTGTAAAGATTACTAAAAGAAATAAATAATCTTTAAAAAGAAGAAGAGATTATCATTTGAGAGGAGTTGTCAGCCTTTATTGGTATCATTGTCTTACCAAAAGGAATGTTTCATTTGTCTTTCCTGTGCTGCTTCCAAGATTTTCTCTTTGTCTTTGGTGTCTTTGACTATGAGATGTTCCATTTTTTGTTGTTGTTTGTATTTGTTTTTCCAAGCTTGCTTCGAGATTACTGAATCTGCAGGATCCCTATGTTTGTTCTTCATCAAATTTTTGAAATTTCATTCTTTCTTTAAACATATCTTTTGGCCTTTTCTCTCTTTATTCCTCTGGAAGCATAATTTCAAAGGACATTCAGTTGTTGCCCAAAAGGTCACTGAGACTGTTCAATTATTTTCTCTTTCTTAGATTAAATACTTTCTAATGAACCATTTTCAAGTTCACCAATTGACCCTTTATTCTGCAATCACTAATTGACTGTTAAGCCCATCCCATATTTTTTTTTCATTGTAGATATTGTACTTTTCAGTTTTAGAATTTCCATTTCATTGCAGCTTCTAATCTGCTAAGATTCCTCATCTGTTTATTCATCAAGACTATATTTTCCCTTTAAATCCATTAAAAAATTTATAGTAGATGTTGTAATATTATTATTATTATCTGTCACTTTCACTATCTTGGTTATCAGGAGGCCTGTTTTTATAGATTGTTTTTCTCTTGACTGTGGGTCTCATATTCTTGTTCCCTTCAGATATTGATATTTTTTACTGGACATTGTGAATAGTAGATTTCAGTGATTTTATACCTGGTTATCTTTTTTTTTTTTTTTGCATGTTGATTTTTGTTCTAGAAGACAGTTAATTCAGTTAGACAAGCCTTTCAGTATGCAGTATGCAGCAGCTGAAATCTGACCCTCCTGTTCTCCCATCATATGCATAGGTGAGAGACCAGCCAAGGATTTCAGTGGAGTTTGTATGCAGATTTCGGAGCATCTGCTTCTGTCTTTCCTTTCTTTTAAATATTTTATTTTATTTATTCATGAGAGACAAACAGAGAGAGGCAGGGACAGAAGCAGAGGGAGAAGCAAGCTCCCTGAGGGAAGCCTGATGTGGGACTCGATCCCAGGACCCAGAATCATGCCCTAAACTGAAGGCAGACACTCAGCCACTGAGCCACCAAGTTGCCCTTTTCCTTCTGGAATTTTACACTTCATTTTGAAGCATTTACAATAGCCCCTCAAATCAGATCTCTCTTATTTGGCTTTTAAAAAAGTTTATAAACTGTGACTATATGTTTAAATTCAGGATGCCTCATACTATGTGGACAAGGTAGTGTCCTCGGGCAAAAGCCACATAAATGCAAACAGTGTCCTCTATCAAGGGTTGTTTTTATGTACTTGAAATTGGTCACTCTCCTGTGACTTCATATAGTATTGAAATATTTTAAATAGTTATTTTAAAAGTTTCCCCACCCTGCACAGAGAGGTTAATCTGATACTAGCTACCCTGCCATTATTAAATTAATTGAATTTTTATGCTCAGTTTTGAACTGAACACATGGCATGTATTACATGCTCAAAATTGATAAATCAATTACTAGGTATATGACTGTCCAAGCAGTTTAGAATACATTGTTATATGTTGTCAGCCACCTTAAATATATCTTGAAATGGTAGTTAACATCTGTGTCATGCAGTTTGAGTTTTAGAATAAGTTTGAAAATGTTCTGAGTAAAAATAGAGCAATATTTTGGATAAATTTAAACCTGATGTGGATTTTAGTAGAAAAATAGTATAGTAAATAGGTTGTAAAGATTTCAGATGGTTGGGAAGAAGGACTGACACTAAATGCTTTTAAATTTCTGTTCAAGGAGTTGAGGAGATTTAAGGAAAAGTGAAGGGGTGAGTTAATCTCTTTACCTATTTATGGTAACATGTTAGAAAAACACATTTTCAGAGACTATAGTGATATAAAATAGAATGCATAATTCTAACAGAATTTTTAGTGGATATTTTCCTTTTATGTGAAACTATTTATAGATTATTAAATTTATTTGTAACTCCTGTTTGTAAATTCTGTAAGTTTACTGTCTGTAATTATGTCATCTTTTTCACACAAACCCTGAAGTCCTTATGGTCCATTCTTGTATAACCCAAGGATGGAATGAAAATGTTTACTGTTCCTTTAAAGACTCTGAATGATTTTGATATTGTCTTACAGGATATATGAGAGAATGGGGCTATCTTTGAAATTCAAATATAAAAGTTTTCACCCCAACCATAAAATATTGAGTTGTTTGGAGGGCAGTGCCAGAGTACTGAGAGCAGATATTAGAGCTAGCATAGTGCTGAGCCAGAGCCCTTATTTTGAGAGTTATAATTCCTAGCCTCAAATTGTGCTCAGGAAAAAAAGGAAGCCCTCCTTGAAACCTAAGTGATGGCCAGACTTCTCAAATACCAACTACCAGATAGTTTCTGCTACTTTTTTTTTTTTTTTTTTGCTAAGGAATAACAGGGCCACATTTTCACTGATTTGCCTGAATCAGCTCAAAGATTGTCATGGCGTCCATCTCTGACAGGATAAAAGGGCAGGGGCACCTTTCCTTGGGAGATGGAAGAGCCAATGATGATTCTAAATGCTCTTCATCTCAACCTTTGGGCTATTCGTCATTGCTTTTCTGCCATTTGTCACAACCTTTAAGTTACTTGTTCATGAGACTGAAGAGAGACACAGACACTTTAGCCACAGGGATAATGGAAAGAACTTTTGCTACAATAAAAATCAAGTCAAACATCTCCTCACAGGGGACAATCAACAGTACAGCAAAGTGTTTCACTCTGGGGCATAATATCATTGTAATCTTATCATGTTATTTTGCCAAGCACATCCTGAAATCTCTTTGGGCAGCCATAGATTTGTCAGCCCTTCTCTTCTATGCCTGCTTTGGCTGCACCAATTTTTCTGAAGGTTGGACTTTTATCACCATGGCAGTGAGGACAGAGGGAGGGTCCTGCTCCAATACTGGTAATAGTTAAGGCATCACTCTGTACCTATCACTGAGCCAAAACCAGCACTGAGTTAATAAAGAAATTTTATGCCATCTCTAAATAAAAAAAAAAAATAAGTTTCAGCAGATGAAACTTGAACATCAAAATTTGCAGGGTAATATTAAGGTCTGTGGGACAGATAATTTAAGAAAGTACTTCAGAAAACCATGGGTCATATCAGAATATTCAGAGCATATGGTCGCTATGGGGATGGCAAATAGTGCAATGGTTTATTGGAGGACTGCTGTGGGATTTGTTCTTTACATCCATATACAGGAAGTCAGATCACGTAAGACTCTACTGTGGTTGCTTCAATGGAAAAGTCCCACAGAGACCCTTCTATATCCGTCTTGCCCATATAAACCTACCTGATGTGATTTGCTCAAGAAATTAGTGGTTCAAAATCAACAAAGCAGAGACTGTTTTGTATTATAGTTTATGAAAACAAGATAAATTAATTAAACAAATACAATCATAAAGTGCATTTAGTCTGCATTTTCTCCCACACTCAGTGCTGTCCCCAGATTGCAGGTTTAAACAGCCTGGCAGAGAACAATTTGGAAGAATTCTGCAACTAAAACAACATGCTCAAGAGCGTAAAGCATTCCTCAGTGACTGGAGCACTCACTTCTCCTCATATCCAGGGAGCCAAATGACACCCCTTAGGTAATAAATTTCTGCTTTTGATTTTAAGGTCCTACAGGGCAGGATAATTCTCTTTGTATGGTTCCTAGAACAGCACTGCGCACATTGGAACATTTAATCAGTGCTACTTGATAATGAATACAGGATTTTACAGCACAGAATCAAATTGGTCCTGAGAGAAAAATAGCTAACTCTCGGAGCTAAGTGCTTTCTTCTTAGTTGCTGAGTTGTGTCTTCCCCAGCTCATCATTGTGAAACATCTTTGGGTGAAGAGCCACTTTCACTTACCTTGGACCACCCCAAGGTCAGGCCCAGAAATGCCTAAAAATAGCACACAGATTACATGGTCCACTTCACTTAAAAACCTCAAAAACTAACAGTAATCCTTGAAAAGTCACCCATACTTAAGGCCATTTTGCAGGAAAGTCATGTTGCCCTCAAGCTGCCACAAATTGAGAAGCACTCAAGACCCAGAGGTCCTTAAAATGTCTTGAGAGACTATTGAAAAGATAATTCGCCTCTAACATCGAGGACATAATTCCTTTTACTAGGTGAAAGAATACAATAAGCACTCCATAGCCACACATTAGACTCACATTTCCAAGTGCAGTCAAGAGTCAAGACAAAGCTGTCAGGGTCCAAGGGCAGATACAGAGTCCAGAGTGGAGGGGTAGGGATGTCTGGACAGGATTCCTAAGGCTCGTTGTCATCTGGACTTCCTCTTCCTCTATTCCTGCCTAAGATCCCTTCAAATTTAACTGGGATGCCTGGGTGATTCAGTCAATTAAACCTCCGACTCTTGATTTCAGCTCAGGTCATGATCTCATGGATAGTGGGATCCAGCCCCATGTCAGGTTCTGCACTCAGCAGAGAGTCTGCTTCTCTCCTCCTTCTCCCTCTGCCCTCCTTTCTCTCTCTCTCTCTCTCTCTCTCTCTCTCTCTCTCTCTCCATCAAATAAGTAAATAAATCTTTAAAAAAAAGCTCTATACATTTGACTAATCCTATGAGCTGCCCAGTATCTTACCCATATTTTCCTTTTCTCTGTAAATTGACCAGTTTCTGTTTACCTTTTTTTTTAATTTAAGAACCTTGACTAGTAAAAGTGGGTGCTTTATGAATGTCTTTATGAACAAGATACGTTGACAAATAGAGTAAAAAATAGGACTATATCTATTATATAATAACACTTTTATTTAAAATATATGAATATGTGCACAGGAAAATGGAAAAATGTCTATTAAAATCAAGGATGGTACCTGAAAGAGTAGCATTATAGGGATCTTTCATTTACCTCCTTATACATTTCTATGTTATCATTCATTTTTAGCCAAAATCTATTATTAAAAATAAGATATAAAAATACTCATTTCTCTAGAAAAGTTCACAAAGAACCAGTATTTTCACAATTTTCCTAATCCATAGACTCTTTTAGCTTCAACTGTGACATATGGTAATGGTTATATGGAGAACAACCGTACTGAATACTACTGTCCATTGATGGAGGAGGGGAGGTACAGGGGTTAAGACCTGTCACAATGGGGGTGGGGTGGGGTTACAAGTAAAAATATAAGTCGTGCATGGCTATTTCTCAAAGAAAATGAGAACTAAAATTTTAGCATGTTTTGTATGTGTGTTTATTTGAAAGAGAGAAAAAGAAAAAGTAGTTAATAGATAAGTTGGCCCTAAAATTCAGAAAGAGGACAGAATGAATAAAATCCTATTAATGAAACTTGGCTACAAACATTTCACCAATAATTCGAAGAAAACTCAAATATACCTTACTAGCACCAAGGCCCTCATCCATTTAGAACATGTAGGATATGATGGACGAGAACATTGTGGGTATTGTGTAATCAAAAGCATAAGACTATCTGTTTTTCTCAAAGGAAGAACAACTTTAAATCTGAGATGTTAATATGTGAAAAAATTGGAAAAGAACAATCAAGAAAAATTGTGCCATAGGAACAGTGTCAAAAGCACAGTGGCTTACGGTAGCAGGTAGCTTATTTCCCCTACGTGGTATATGGGTACGGTGACTCAGGACAGTTCCCTTCAATGTCTCCTTCATTACTAGGCTCAGGATGACAAAACTGTATCTGGAAAATGTATGGCCCTGGCAGACAGAAATAAAATGATGGAGCATTCACTGGATCTTCGGGCTCTCTCTTATAAGTGACATGTATTACCTGTACCCACTTTCCATTGGCCAAAATAAATCATATGACCAAGCCTAATTTTAATCCCTATAGGGAGAGGCAGCAAGAATTTTAAAGAGGAATACCTTTAATCACAGGAATGTACATCATTAAACCTAATCATAAAGTTCACCAGCAAAGAAAAACACTGAGATAAATTAATAGATTACTCATGTGATTTTGCTAAGCAAATTATTAAAACTATTTGCACCCATGAAAAGTCAATGCATTTAATGCAATCATATCTTTAAAATGTTTATTGTTTATATCATAAAGCAATAGTATAATTAATGCTGAAAAGACATCTAACTTCTAAAACTGTTTTCATTTTCATATGTTAAATAAATCTTGATGTGTAGATTTTAAGTCTGGGCCTTAAATTGCAAAAGAGGTCAAGCTGGGATGATGGGGGGATATAGCTAGGGCAAAATTAATAACATATCTATTTCTATGGTTGAGAATTCAAATTCACAAAAAAAAAATACACTAGCAAACACTGAGTTCTAATAGATGCCACGTACTGCAATCAGTAGTTTTACCAACATTTTTTTTCGCTAACTTTTCCTTAAAAATTCTTTGGGTATTTTTTTTTTTTTTTTTGCCAGTGAGAAAATGTATTAAATTTATCAGCTCGTAAGTGTCAGAATGAGACTTAAATCCAGAATATCTGACTCCTAAGTTCACTGATATTTTTATTCTATCTACACATAAGGATCTAAACGGCTGTGCATGAAATTTATAAGGAGGGTGCCAAGGCTCAAGATCAAACATGAAGAAATTCTCTAACGCCTAGGCTATAACATCCAGGAGAGATTTTGGCAGGAGATAATTTCGCAGCTTCCAGAGGGCTGCCATCTTCAGATCCAGCAATCCTTAGCTCCTTGCTCAATACCTGGCTTGCCACATTTTTTGAGGTTCTATACTTTTCTACAAGAGATAAATATGTTCCCTGATTATCCAAATGCACCAGGACAGAGGCATTCACAATTTGTTTAAAGGATGCACCACAGAATTCTGGATCTGGGCTCTGAAATTCTTCCGTATTGTTGCCTCTTCCACATTAGGGAGAAGCCTTAACACAGTGGATTACCTGTGTCTTACGCATGGGCCACAGAAAACTGTGTGGAACAGCAACTCTGCTTCCATTTGATGGTCAGGCCAATTGTCTACCAGATTGTTTTTTTTTTTTTTTTTTCCTTTTCTTAACTGCTAGTCTTGGACAAAAGAAACCCAAAGCGGCCAGGCAATTTCTAGTTGGATAGGACTCTCATTATGTCCTCTGATGAAAATGTCACCCTCTGGGGACTAGGCTGTCTAAGCCTACGGAGCCCAGAGTTGCCAGGGTAGAAAGCCCAAAGTCTCCTAATGGATTAACTGAGAATGGTGGTAAGCAGGGTCACCCCTGCTTCCACCTTTTGGTCACCCAACATATATATTTTTCCTATTTGGGACACAGTTCTATGTAAAACCTTTGGTTCAAGGTGGATATTGCATGCTGCAATATCCTCATCCTTATAAGGTAATACCACTGACCTGGTGCTTACCTATACCTTCAGCAGGCCATTCCAAGTTTCTAACATGTCTGCAGCTTATGTTGGGACATAATGTAATATGACTCGTGGATCTCATGGTTTCCTATTTCAAATCTCCTTTGCTGTAAAGCAGGTCCACTTATCTGATGTAATGCTATGTGGAATCCCATGCCAGTAGATCAAACACTCTATAAACCCTTGGAGTAGGAAAAGCAAACCTAAATCTGGAATGTATGTCTGCTTCTGTGATAATGAATTGTTTGCCTTTCCAGTTGGAAAGGACCCAGTGTACTCAACTCGCCACCGTAGCTGGTTTGTTTTTCTTGAGAGATGGTGCCATAATCAGGGCTCAGCGTTAGTCTCTGTTGCTAGCAAGTTGCATGTTTGGTGACAGAGCAGTCTAATCAGCCTTAATAAGCAGGAGGCTAAATACATAGCCTCCATTTCTCCCACTGTGACTACTCTTCACTTGTGATCTTTGTGCCACACAGAGCTGGCTACTGATAGAACCTGGCTGGTGCCAATTAACCAAGTTATTTTATGTGGTTGCCTGTTTAGGGCTCCTCTATGGATTCCTCATATAGGGGGTAATATGTGATGCTGTAAAGATCTTCATACTCTGTGTCCACTCTCATAGGACCATCTGCGTACTTCTGTTTCAGACTTCCTTGTTCCTGATATTTCAGGCTTCGTTCTTCTAGATTTCCCGATCACCTTGGTCAGGCCATTTGCCACACCCATGAATCAGTGTCTATTCTATCAGCCTCGGTCCACTTCTCTGCCTGCTTGAAGCTCTGCCCATTGTGGGGATCTTTCCTCATCACTTTCTTTCAAGGCCACCCCTGGGTAAAGCCATCCAATTTTGGATGCATCCACATTCTAAGCCACCACATATACAAACCAACCTTAGATTCCCCCCCCCCCCGTCAGATATTTACAAGAATTGTTTTCTCCACAGGGCAATAGGTGTCTTGTGAGAGAGGGGTACTAACCACATGATAATGGATGACATGAGGATCTGGGATACCTGGTTGCACAATTTGCTTTTTTCTCTGGTTCTGCTCATGTTGGATCCTACATATATCATTTTCATCTTATAATGGATTATTTTGGGGCCCATCTGACCCAGTTCATGAAGGAGAATTCCAGACATGCAAGACTTGATGTATCATGGCCAGGTGCTGTGTGTTTATCAGGACTCAGTGATATGCCCAAGAGTTGTTTTTCAAAGTGTGTATAGTTCTCCACTAAAGATAGCTTGGCCATGTTCCAGGCCCTCTGGAGGCCTGCACTATGATTCTTTCACTGCGACTTGCCGTATATTCCCTATGGCTTCTTTTCCTGCCACAGAAACTGCTGAGCCCGTAGGTCCAAGTGGCAGGGTTGCTTACACCAGAATCTGAAGATGAAGTAGAGTTATTTCTTCTCTGCCCCACTCTAAGCTGGAGCCCTTTTTGTCACTAAGTACATGCACCAGATTACTGTTCCCAGGTGTGGACAATGCAGCCTCCAAAATCCAAAGAGGTTTACCAGGCATTGCATTTTCTAATTCATGGTGGGAGGTGTGATGTGATACTTTATCTTTTATTTTGGTTGGTGTGTCTTGGCATGCTCAGATGACCGACTACCTAAAAATCTGTAGTGCCGTGAAAGAATTTTGACTATTCATCAGGTTTCTGTACCACCCTCTGCCGTCCATACATCTAAACAAGACCTTCAACATGCTGGCCACATCTTGCATATCCAATTTGATTAGCATGCTACAGTGGATCAGTGTGATGTTCTGTAGGATATTCAGAAAGTTCAGAACACTGCAGATTATACTATGACAGAGGGAGAGAGCCTTCACATAGCTCCAGGGCAAAACTATAAATGTACAATTTTGTACATTATGGATGAATGTAAATTGCTTCCGATTGTCTTTTCTGATAGGGATAGGAAAAAAACTCATTCACCAAATCAAAGGCCACATGCCAAGTACTGCAGTCATATTAATGAAAGATACAACATCTGGAATTGATGCTACATGGGGCCACTACTTGTAGTCTGCTGTCATCCTCAGGATCCTTCTAGTTCCTGGAAGAGCCTGACCACTGAACTAAATAGAGACTTGATAAAAATCATCCTTTAAATCTTAGGGGAGGCACTGGTTTCTGCTCTCTTTCTCCATACCCTGAAGTATGATACTAGATTTAATTTACCATTTTGGTGGGTTAAGGGACAACTTTCAGGAGCTTTCATCTGGATTTCCCACTATCATAGTTCTTACTCGTAGGCAAAGGACCCGGTGTGGACTATACCAAATACAGAGTATATATATCCTAAATATACATTTGAGGGCCAGGAAAATGACTTCTGACTGGTAATCAGACCATGTAGACCCACTATGAACCTGGTCTAGACAGAACATCACTTATTATCTGCCCCCCACATTGCACCACACTAGTAGAGAAACTATAATGGTATGTCAGGTCTCCAGGTATCAGGATCAACTTGGGCCTTCTTCCTGGGATCCCACAGGTTTAATGATCCCATTTCTCCAGCGTGAAGCAGCCTGAATAAATAGCCATCAGTCCTCCTAAGGAAGAACTGGGAGAGAATTATTATAAACACTTGCCATCCTGTTACAAGGTTTGGAAACTCAGCTCCTTTTCAATGAAGGGGTTCTAACTCTGAAAAGGGGCTCAGGTCCAGAAGTTAGACCCAGGAGTTTGTATCTACCCCTGAAGATGGGTGAGAGCTAAAGATTCTCTCATATCAGCATCTCAGCAAAAGAGGCATCAAGGCATTCCTTGGAGGGGGACCTGGATGGTGGATCCCTGTGTCCATTATAACTTCTCTCAGTTACTTATTTTAGCAGTAAGATTCTCTTTGATAAAACACATGAGCCTAAAAAACCTTAATTAATACTATTTTTGGATAATTTTGGAAGGCACCTATCAGATTCAGTGTAAAGGGAGGAAGAGATTGGAACATCAACATAGTGCTTATTTCTGTGAGTATGGCCTCACTATTACACATTTTAGCCATCACTACCAAAAACCATTTAAAAGTCATTAATAGCAACACAGAAAGTGGCTACATTGTGAGATAAGTAACCATACAAAAACAATGTAAAATAGAAAACTAAAGCAGTTCTAATATTGTCCCTTAAATCAAGGATTGTGACCAAAGTATCTCAAGCATCTTAAAGAAGAGTGATGATCTTGGACTGTGAAAAAGCCTTAGATGATTCAAGAATTAACCCTAGTAATGATTTCTAATCATGATATCAAAAATACATAAGAAGAAGATTGCTGGGTGGCTTGTCCCTCCCTCTGTCATGAGTAAGTCTTATGGTCTGTTCCTCTCCTGATCACATGATGCATGGAAAATTTCCACAAGTTTTTCTGGCAAGTTAAGAGCCATATGACAGCTTTCTTTGAACTAGCCAAGGCAATCCTTCATTAAATGAATATAATCTATGTAGAATCAAAATTTACCTCAAATTTAACTCAAATGGGGCAAGCAGTAAAAAGGGAGAAAAATCTGGCATGGGAGAAATGCTCAGAGACATGGAAGACCCAAAGAGAAGAAGTAGAAGAGCAGAATACTTGAATTGAGAATAAAAGAAGAAATAGAAGAAGAAAATTTCAGTATGTGTGCATGTACATAGTATTGCTCTAGAGAAGAATGCATTTTGTTATTTTAGGCATTTCATTTTATTTTATGCTTTGGGCCTTTGTAGACATCTTTAGGAAATCTCATTTGGTGGACAGTTGGCCTATTTCCTAAAGTTTATCAGAATCCTATTATACTTTAATCCTCTCCTAAAGCATTTATTCTTGGCTCTGGATTGTCCACAAATCCAATTAGCACACTCTCAACTCAATTTACCAAGTATTTAATAGCAGGACTGAGTAGAATGCAATTGAAAAGGGATTCCTCTAATACACAAGTTGTTGTTAGACTATTAAAAATAACTGCAACTCATATTCTGAAATTTTCCCCTTAAGATTGGAATGAAATCAAAAGTCTCACTGTAACAGCAGTAACAATAACCAACATTAGTATACTACACGTATTTTTACAAAACTCGTTCACAACCATCATTTTAGTTATTCTTTTCAATAACCCTTTGAGGGCAGCTAAGCATCACCAAATAAATTCTTGATACAATATTGATCTGACTTGGGAAAATGTGAAAACAGTAATTTATCTTTGTAACACTGATAAAATAAAACCCCTGAAATGGCTTAGGCAGTTTGGAATACATAAAGTTTAAACTTCTGCTCGATATCTTAGTATTGCCTATTAACCTTGTCTGATGATATCAAGCCATATTTTTCTTGTTTCAAAATATGCATTCTTATCCGTCATCCAACAAAAAGCAGCTATTCTTTTCAGAAATATACATGAAGGAAGGAAGAAAAAAATAATCGTCATCAAAATTTTCTGATAGGTGTTGAAACACCTATCAACGCACACAATGAAACTGCTGAATGACCATGTCTGCTCATGTTGGCTTTGGCCACTGCTTTACAAGGCTATTATGTCTCATCATCCTATTAGGTGGCTTCTTCTCCCTTCTATTTTGCTAAGGAGACCTTGCTGCAACGGACCTCGGCTGGCCACATGAGGAGTGCCAAGGTTCATGGGAGATTTTCTTTTGAGCTTCTTTGGATTCTCTAGAAGTTGGAACCATCAAACTGTTTTCTTTGGAAAAATGCAGCCCATCACTACAATAACTGACTTACTCCATACTCCAGACACGTATCACGTTCACATGTGCCCTCAGGAGCAAATAGTCATGAGGAATCATTTCAGAAGCAATCAGCCCCAAGGTTCTCTAACCCCAGTCAGGTGTTTTGAAGTTACCATGATCCCCCCACCGATGGAGACTGCTTTGCCAGGAAGGAGCACCTTAGTGTCTGTCTAAAGACCTTGTTAGGATCTTCAATTCCAGCCACGCTGGCTGAGAAATCCAGGAGGAATGCATTGATGGTTTTTCTAACACACAGTACAAGTCAACAGAGCATTTGATTTGCCCTGTGGACTGCCTGGCTGAAGCCATCCCTGGTGTTAGAGTGCTCTTCCTTGCCTTAGCTGCTTCTCTCTTCTTTGAGGGAAGTCTGCTGACTGACAGAGTGAAAGGCTTCCCCTCTCTTGCATTGCTGAGACATCTCTGGATGAGCGCAGAGCTGTTCCCCTGAAGCCTCCAGGAGCAGCGCTACACAGTCAACAGCTACTCTTCTGCACTAGAATTTCCACCTGTCCCCTGAAGAGGCTGAAGCCTCTCGAAGTCCCCTGAGTCTGGGAAAATGAGTTCTCACTTTTAAAAGGCTTTCTTAAAACCTTGATGTTTTTAATGATGCTGAGTTTTTATGAGAATATTATTTTTCAATCAATCCTTTCTCTTTTCTCTCGTAAAATTTTCTGTCATCCTCTGGGATTCTCTACGGTGCTTTTACTTCCTCTTGCAATCAACTGTGGGCAGGCCGCCAGGCAAGCATTATAAATGTCCCCATCTACGTGGGAAGATATATTCAGTTTTCACATGACCCAGAAAAGAAACTTTCAATACGAAAGAGAAGAATTTAATCATCACGCCAAGCGTGCTATACAAAATTTGGCTCTGCTTATTTTGATTCACTTTAGCTATTCACTCCCCCAGACCAAAGTGCAAGGCATATATATATATATATATATATATATATATATATATATATATTTATCATTGTCTTAACTTAGTCCCCATAAAGCAATGGCTGTGGTGGCGTATGCAGTTCTTCCTATTAGGGAGTGCGATCCCAGGGACAAGGAGTGGGTGGAAGGGGTGGTAGTGCGTGGGAACAGAGATTGAGCAGAAAAGAGAGACCTATTCCTTATCAGTCACCACTGGCTCATTGCTCAGCCTCCCTTTAAGGCCTGTTTCCACAGCGATACCCACTGGTAACTCTCAATGCAATAAGTATCTATTTTTCAAAATATAAATTCATACCTCTTTGTCAATTGTATCCGGAAGCAGACAATATTCAGGCAGTGCAGTTATAATTTTGGTAATAACATGGCATGTCTTTTTAAATTCATTAACAGCTGTGAAATGATTAATTTTTTCAGGCTTGGTGAAATCAATAGACTGAATTTAACTGAAGATATAAGGCCAAATAGATAACCTCTTCTTTCCTTTTCCCCTGGGCCCCATTCAAATATACTACAAAAAGCTCCCTAGAAAATAGAAGGTATTCATAGTTCTAGAAAAAAATCAGAACAGGAAGCGACACATGCCCTGTTCCTAGGGGAGGTGCAGGCTTTGTTGTTTGCAATGGCCCCTACAAACCCTTATAGAGAAAGAGGGGCATCTTCCGGTCTTATATGCATACACTGAGGATCTGATTTAACTCATGTGTTTAATACGTTTCTGAATATAACACTTAACTTACAATCAGGTAAGTGGTCACAACTAAACTCTACAGAAATCTCCAGCTTTTCTCACAGTGTTTATTTCAGCATACATGTCTGACTAGTTATTTTATTATTCACACATAACATGTAATATAGTTATCCTATATATAAACTCAGTAGTTAATATTTGACCTCTTTTGTCATGTTTGTTTTTCAAATAATGAGGCATCTGTGAGCCATACATCATCACCATTTTCCTTGATTTGCAAAAATCACTTCTACCCTTTTTAAACTAGGATTCCCTCGGGCTAGATCAAATTTAATGAGATGACCTCTCTTGCATAATTCCCTTCAAAGATGTACAGAGAGATATTCTTTTACTACATTTATAATTATAGACCAATTTTATAGAAACTTCAGCAACATGCCTGGAAGAAAACTCACACAGATTGATATATGTGATGAGAAATTATTCCCACAATTTTGTATTCTCTCACGCAGTCTGCTTGTGGCAATGGAAAGCATTAATATGGAAGAGTGTATTTTAAAATAGTAGATGAATGAATCATTTAGTTGAAAGGCAATAAAACAGGAAGATTTTTTTTGGTTCTACTACAATATCGGCAGGAGGATGATATGTTAAGTAGCTTAAGTAAACGTACTTTGAGCTAGGTGAGGAGCAAGAGTCTTCCTTGGATTCATCCCTGCATTTATTCAGGTTTGTCTTTACACATACCTCTGTCCCATGTTAATGCCTCCTCAATTTACTCTGGCTTGGTAAGATGGGTGGATAGGGTGCTGGTGAATGGGGAAAAATGTCGATATGGATGGGGACGGGGAACATAAGAGGGTAACATGACAATTTTAAGGGCAATATTCTGAAAGCAGACTTATTTGAAAACTCACAACATGGCCCTCATGGTGAAAAAATTGCTTCCCTGTGTTTTATAAACGTGCTTATCGGTTGATAGCCTAAAGGAATGACTCTTGAAATGTCTGACTTATAAACTCAGCGTCTTTACCTAAGAGAAATCCTGAGGGGTGGGAAGGAGGGAAATCAACATAAAATCAATGTGTGAAACATTTCAAAGAGAACAAGGTACCAGATAATAAACAGGATGCTTGATGAAGATGGAACAGAGTTGGCTCCTAAGAGACGGCCATAATCCCATCCCATCCTATTTCGGTGGTATCCTTGTTCAAAGCGATAGAAAAAATAAAGTTGAATGCAGTTTTGAATGTGGTAAAAACTTTTTTTATTTGATAAGCATTTGTGTGTTATCACCCTGTGTACCTCCCATACATCTGTATAGCTGTGTGTATATGTGTGCGCACGCATGTGTGTTTTGAAGGCTCTCGGATGTAAAGAGTTAGCACTCGTTTTTGTATTAATATAAAATATCTGAGTTACTAGGTTTCATTTGGCATGTTTTGAAAAGGAGTATCTTCTCAGCTTCTGCGAAAATCTAAAATGGATTAGATTGCTGATTCCATGGAGGATTATATTTTAATTCTGTACCACTCACTCATCTTTTTCACCCAGATGAGTTCAAAATGGAACTAATTTTAAAATTTAAAAGTGATTAAATACCTAATTGAAGTAACAATGAAAGTAGAATTGTAACAGAAATTAAAAACATATGAAGGATAAGAATTTGGAGGTTTTGAAGTTTGACAATTTTGTTTGCTTAATCTCACACATGAAGCACTTTTCCATATTCAAAGTATAGGATTATTTCCCAACCTAATGACATCCTCTGAACAGCAGTGTGATGCCCTCACTAGGCTAAACTTCCCTCACTAGAAGACCAGGCAAATTAAATACACATACAGAATACATATAATTCATCACGTACATAATGTGCTATATATTCATTACCTATGTTTACATAGGCTATCCATCTAAGGAGATTAAAAATATCAACATTTTCTGGGTGATGCTTATATCTTGAGTGTCTGTAACAAAACATAAAAAAGAGGCCATTATAGCCCAGGATGTGTCGCTCAGAGATGATGTGAATGGCATAATAACTTTTCCTAATTTGTTTATGATATGGCTGATGTTTCTCCCCATTCAGGAGCCCTGCTTTCATTCCAGGTATTGGTGATGTGGTTTCCTTAATCACAGATTATAATTTTACTAAACCCAATCCCTGGCCCACATGTGGCTATATAGCACGGCATTGCCCAGTCTGCCCTGTGTGCATAAGTTCTCATAGGGCTTTCGTGAAATAAATAGTTTTTCTTTATATTCTATGACTGTCCCCACTTTTAAGAGCTCTAACATAAATCTCTGATGTGGGTGAGGCAGGGAGAAAGTGAAGGGAAAAAAACACATAAGAAAGATCTCTCACATTGACTCATTGCCCTAGGACCTGACTTGTGCCCCTAGAGACTATTCCTATTACAACAAACTTTTTTGTCAGTCTCTTAAACATGACCAAACACATCAGAACATTCTAGGGAACCATGTTCCTAGAACATGGGAACACCTGACACATGCTCCTTCATTACCTATTTTTTTAACGTATCTTTCTAATACGTGATCATGAGGAAGGGAGATATGTTTACATTAATTCAAATTTTACAATCCAGACAATGTATTCTACTCATGATTCACACATAAACCATAATGCCAAGTGCTAAACCTAGCTAGCTAAAAATAATTAATGAACACAATTCAAAATAATGTTTTTCTTTTCCTCCACTGTCATGCAGTCAAGAGAGGTGATGGCACACTTTGAAAATATCTTCAAGTTTTGTGGCAGGACTCTCATTAATTTAGCTCATGTATATATCTACTTATATAAAATAACTCCTGTTGCAGTCCTCTTACACCATCCTTTAAAATCCTAGCACTCATTCAGTTGAATCTTTTATTTCCTCCTATAGTCACTTAGAGAGCTTTTTTTTCAACATGCCTATTATGTAGTAGGCACCTCTTTGCATCCAGCTAGTTTCTCCAGAAATACAAATGATTACCATGCATTATCTTTAACTAGCACAGTTTAATTTGCCAATTTGCAGTCCCCTCACAGAGAGTGAGGTCCTACGGCAAAGAGTAAGTTGTGAGGTGACTGTTGAAAATAAGGCTATTACTTGTCACAGATTGTTTCCTAAGTAGAATGCCACACTGAGGTATTTTGTTTAAACAAAGAATACCAAAAGCAAAAGAGAGGTGTACGTCAGGAAGAAGGTAGCAAGTGATAAGAGGTATCCTTAAAATAAACCTGCCAAGACTAAAGTAAATGAGGCATGGAGTTGAATGCCCCCAAAGCCAGATGAACCATCTAGATTCATGTGGCATTGAAGAGTTTCCTCAGATGTCAGACATTTAGTGCAAAAAGCAGGACAGTTGCTCAACCTAACCCTAAACCATTGGAGACCACGGAATCTTAGGTGCAGTTGTGACGCTCAATTAGTACAGAGACTACATAATATTGCAAAGCAAGGACCAGAAGGTTCTCTCTGGATATCAATTTTATTGCTACTTTCTTAGTAGGACAATCAAAAAAAGTCACTTAGCTCCTAGAACTCTTTGTACTACTTGAAAATAATTCATCACTTAAACTTACTTGATGCTTCTAAAAATGGTTCTTTAAGGAAAAATATCATGGCTCATTAACTCACAAAATTAGTTGAAAGGACTCTAGCCACCCTTATAATGCAGGGAAATGTAATTTTTTCTATTATTAAAATTATTGCCTTTTATATCAAACAGATGAAATTTTGTATATTTTTGTGACTTACCTAAAAGTACTCACATTCAACTATTAAGATGGGATTAAATATATTCTAAGATCATTCATTTACTTTTGCCTACTTTATCAAGTAAAAATAAATGTAATTAACATTTATGTAGGGCCACGCAGTTTAAAAATATATTAAAATATTTCATTAGGTATACACATCAAAAAAAGCTTTTTTAAGGATAAACTTAATTTAATATTATCCAAATAAATCTCACTGTATTTTTTACCAAATAGTTCACATTCCACTTAATTTAATTGTCCATATCTGAATTTGAAATAGTTTTAAAAATGCCTCTTAAAAAATAACTCTTTTCTAAATACAAATGATCACATTTCACAAATTAATTTTAGTATAGACATTAATGAGCTAAATATTTTTAAGTATTACTGTTGACTTACTTTAAAGATGGCTGATAGGGACACCTGGGTGGCTCAGTGGTTGAACATCTGCCCTTGGCTCAGGTCATGATCCTGGGGTCCTGGGATTGAGTCCTGCCTCAGGCTCCCCACAGTGAGCCTGCTTCTCCCTCTGCCTATGTCTCTGCCTCTCTCTCTGTGTCGCTCATGAATTAAAAAAAAAAAAAATCTTTAAAGATGGCTGACAAATATAAGCAGAGCCTGAAATTTGAGAAATAGATAAAATAATTGTCATGCATATAGCATAATCATTGTGTAATAACAAGTGAAGATAGATGCTTGCCTGACACCCCCAACTGATAAGATTCTATGCTAAATCATAAGATCTGTTCTATTGTTCTTACCTTCATTTATACACACTCATTGTTATAGAATGCTCAACAATTTGGCTCTGGAATATACATTCTTACAGGGTCCTCCAGGTTCATGATGGTTTAAAGACATGAGATTTACTTTTGAAAATATATCCTCTTTTTATTTTATCATTAATAATAGTGATTATCGAGTTTTTACATAAACCAGTGTCCCAAAATAGAAAGGCAGACTGATTCACTGAATATGAATGAAAATCTATCAGGTCTTCCAAATTTATTTTCATGTTTTTGTTTTACCTGTTATAATCCAGGAACCTTTTAATTTTTAATTTTTTTTATTGTAACTAATTGACTTTACTTATTGAATAACCTGGTCCAAAGAAAGACCAAGTTATTTGGTTAAGAGAAAGGCCAAAATAGAAAGGAAAAGGCACTGTGGCATCTCCATTACTGTACATATGCAAGCTGAACTTTTATGGATCACTAGGAGTCAAACAAATTTTTAAAAAATAAGATGGAAGTATGTGGAAGAACTTTGTAGATCAGAAAAAGACAATGACCTTTCTCTATCTACTACTAAATAATTTCAGAACTTTGATTAATTGTTGAAAATACCCATCCCAAAGTCATATTGTAAGCTTGTAAAAAATGCATTTGCTTGTCCAGTTTTTTCTGCTCTAGGAGTAAGTCTTTATTTTTGGTTAACAAACTTTTCTTCAAGGAAGAGAAAACAGTACTATATGTAACATATGTTTTCATATATTATAGGAATGTTTCACATATTGTAGGAATACAATCGTAAAGCAGAAAAATCCAAGGAAGTTAAAGACCGAGAGTGTGTTTACTCACTCATGACTTTAATAAGTATTTACTGAGCATTTACCACGTGGCAAGCACTGTTGAATGTCTGGGGATATGTGGCTATCTGAAGATGGATGGTGGTAATAGTTGCACAACAGTGTGAATATATATAATGCCATTGGACTGTGTACTTAAAATGGTAAATGGTAAATGTTACAATGGTAAATTTTACATGTATATTTTACCACACACACACACACACACACACCTAGAAAACACAGTGGGGGGAGAAAAGCTTTTATTTATTTTTTTAATATTTCAAGTTTTTAAATCTCAGTTAGCATATAGTGTAATATTGGTTTCCAAAATAGAATTTAGGATTCATCACTTACATCTAACACCCAGTGCTCATCACAAGTGCCCTTAATACCTATCGCCCAACTCCCTCTATCAACACTTGGTTTGTTCTCTATTGTTCAGAGTCTCTTATGGCTTACCTGCCTCTCTCTCTCTCTTTTTTCCTTTCCCCTATGTTCATCTGTTTCATTTCTTAAGTTCCACATATGAGTGAAATCATATGGTATTTGTCTTTCTCTGATTGACTTGCTTTACTTAGCATAATAGCCTCTCGGTCATCCATGTCATTGTAGATGACAAGGTTTCATTTATTTGATGGCTGAGTAATATTCCATTGTGCATATATATCACATCTTCTTTATCCATTCATCAGTCAATAAACATTTGGGTTCTTTCCATAATTTGGCTATTCTTGATAATGCTGCTATATATGAGCTATGGTTAGTCTCCTCATTTTGAAAATCCACTCAAAGGGGACAAATTATTAAAATGATAAGGTGCATTTGCCCCTTTGAATCATATTTTTGTATCCTTTAGAAAAATGCCTAGTAGTGCAATCGCTGGATTGTAAGGTAATTCTATTTTTAACTTTTTGAGGAAACTCCATACTGTTTTACAAAAGAATTATTCACCATGATCAAATGGGACTTATTTTGAGGCTGCGAGGGTTATGGAATATTCACAATCAATCAATGTGATACACCACATTAATAAAAGAAAGAATAAGAACCATATAATCCTCTCAACAGATGCAACAAAGCACTTGACAAAGTACAGCATCCAGTCTTTTTTTTTTTTTTTAAGATTATTTGAGACAGAGAGAGAGAGAGCGTGGTTGAAGGGGTGCTGATGGAGAAGGAGAGAGAGTCTTTAAGCAAACTTAGTGCTAAGCTCAGAGCCCTATGCAGGGCTTGATCACATGACCCAGAGATCATGACCTGAGCCAAAAGCAAGAATTGGACGCTTAACTGACTGTGCGACCCAGGTGCCCCCTCAACAGGGATGGAAGGAACATGCCTCAACATCATAACAGCCATATACAAAAGATCCACAGCTAAAAAAAAAATTAAAAAGCTACTTTAGATAAAGTGATATAGAAAGATAACTTAGAGAAAGCTATACCTCAGACAGAGAAAGAACCAAAGACACAAATATACAAAGACCCAAGATAGTCAGAGCTGACTGCCAGGAAGAGATTAAAAAAAAAAAAAAAAAAAAAAAAAAAAAAAAAAAGCTGACATAGCTTAAGCAACATGAGCAGTAGCATGACTGGTGAAGATGAAATCGAAGTAGTTTGCCAAAGTGTCACAGCGAACAACAGAGTCCATCAGGTTTTCAGGTTGTGCTCAACCCGAGAGTCACTGCTTTCTGCCAGTAAAGTCACTCCTGGTGACACGGAAGGGTGTAGACCCTTCAAGCTGGAGTGCTGGAGTGAGTGCAGCAGACTCTTCCCAGGCAAGAGGGAGAAAGCCCTCATCACCTGGATAACCGGGAGCCATGGCCCACATCTGCAGATGCACTTAAACAGCTTCTTCATGGTACTTCCGAGCCCGCACCAGCGACTATTACTAGACACAGCAATAGACACACAGTTGAAGCATCTGTGCCTAACTCTGAGTCACTACAAATGGGGAGGCACAAAATGTCATGCAGGCATGAGGAAGGTCCCAAAATAAGTGTAATGTGAGGTCCTCTGGATGGCTGGCCCCTTCCCTTTAATAGCCAAACACAGTGGCTGAAAGTCTACCCTCCATGTAACAGAATCTTTCTTTCACTCCTCTTTCTTGGATCATCTTCCTCTAGGACTTGAAAAGAGGATTGGTTTTCTCTTGTCTGCTTGAAGAGCCTGCCTTTGGTCAGCCTCCCCACCCTTACCTGGGCCCTGACCACTGCCCTAGGCCCAGCTTGGGGCCTCTGCTGGTTTAGCTACTCATCAATCTGACTCAAGGAGTCCTGCCCCTTTCTGCATTTCCTAAAGTCCCAGGAACCCAAGGTGAGTGGCTTACCTCATGTGTTTTCTTTTTTTGAGAATGTTTAGAACAAATAGAAGTTTACTTTTCCTGTATATGTGTTAGCCAGTCTCTGCTAAAGAAAAATGCATTGCCAGAGTCCCTCCAGTGGTCCAGGATTCTTGCCATCCTCCTCAGTCCCTCTTTCCACCCTTCCATCTACTCCTTCAGAGTCCTCCCACCCGTTATGCGTTCCCACCCCTATTACCATTCCTGGTACTTTATTTGGCAGCACAAGATCATTCTCCATCTAAAATATTCCCATGTAGATCATCCTAGGAGCTGTTACACAAAAACAAACAATCACACTGACGTGTTGCTGTGATCTATTTTTTAGTCATTTAAAGACTAAAGTATGTATTCTGTGAAATTTCCTCATTTTAAGAAATACTTTTTTTAAAATATTTTATTTATTCATGAGAGACACACAGAGAGAGAGGCAGAGACACAGGCAGAGGGAGAAGCAGGCTCCATGCAGGGAGCCCGATGTGGGACTCGATCCCAGGACTCCAGGATCATGCCCCGAGCTGAAGGCAGGCGCCCAACCGCGGAGCCACTGAGACGTCCCAAGAAACTTTTCATGGGTCATATTTGATGATGTATTGCAACAGTCTTTTCCTTACTTCCTCAATTTAATGGAATATCAAAGAAAACCAGTGTTTAGATAGCCTTTCGGTTTTGTTTGCTTTCTTTTCAAAAAGTCTTCAAACATGTCACTGCATCAACTCTGGCAAGCACACAGAGATTACTACTCAGTGCTTGGGGACCCTGAAGATCCAGGAAGTTTGTAAAATAGCCTGAGTTCCCCGCTCTGAACCCCTGCCCCCTAACCCCAGCCCCCCCAGCCCCTTGGAGTTAAAGATGAAGAGAAACGAACAGGCTAGTACACATACCTTTACCCCCAACATCAGTGAGCTCAATGAGAGGCATCTCATTCCCCAGAGATCCTGCTCTCAAGCATGCGGACCATTAGGAGTATGTGCTGGAGAAAGTCTTTAACCAGCTGCTTCTCATCCTCTCTAAGGGGAAAAAATCTGTGCTCAAGACTACGAGGCATGGGGCTTTGTGATATTGTGATTCATCATGAAAACATGGTTTGGTTTTTGTCCCCTTTTCTGTCAGAGTCCTAAAACCCTTGGAATTTCTTCAGTGGTATGAGCAATAAAGGCCATGTGTTATGTTAATGAGGTAACTTCTGGACACACCTAAGTTTGGGGCTGGTGGCCTGGAGAACCAGCCGTGTGACTGATGGGTTAGAACTTGCAGCCCCACCCCCTGAGTTCCAGGGATGGGAGGGGTTGAGGGGTTGAATTAGTTGCCGAAGGTCAAGGATTTAATCAATCACACCTATGTAATGAAGTCTCCATAAAATCTCATGCCCTATGCATCTTTCCTTCTTGACTGTTCCTGAGTTATATCCTTTTATAGTAAACCAGCAGTCTAGTTAAGTAAACTGCATGTCTGAGTTCTGTGAGCAGCTCCTGTTAATTAACCAAACCCAAGGAGGGGGTTGTGGGAACCCCCAACCTATACCCCAGCCATCAGAAGTGCAGCAGACAGTGTAGCTTTGCAATTGGCATCTGCAGGGTGAGGGGAGGCAGTCTTGTAGTACCGAGCCCTTAACTTGTGGGATCTGACACTCTCTCCATGTAGTCTAGCATCAAAACTTGAGTTGAGAGGAAACTGAGCTGGTGTCAGAGAATTGCTTGGTATGGGGGAAAAAAAACAAAAACAAAACATACATGGAAACTGGGTACAAAATCTTAGGTTTCTTTCCAGCCTATCACCATATAACTGTTGCCCTCCAAAAGGTTGTCATCTTCAGCTGAAGATAAGCTCGAAGATAGGGCTTATTTTTGTCCAGGAGGCAAAATAGGATAGTGCCTTACGGCTTTAGCTTTGGAGTCAGAATGTCCAGGTGTGAATACTGGATCTGCCAAAATTCTATGACATTATGTAATTTAAACCCTATAAACCAATGAGTCCTCTTGTCAGAAAATGGTGATGATAATTGCATTTATCTCATAGGATTTCTATGAAGATTAAATGAGATGATTCATGCACAGAATTTGGCCCAATGCAAGATACAGAGTAAGTATCAACAAATATTTAGAATTATGTATAAAGACCTTCTACCATTCTTTAATTTTCTTAGGGAAATCTGAGTTGTTTGTTTCACTTTGTTTTTTTTTTTGTTTGTTTGCTTAAAAGAGTTTTGTTCTAACAAACTGAATTAATGACTTTGAACAGAAAAATACAAATTGGTTTCAATTAAAAGTTAAAACAGTTGGAACATGTTTCCTATCTTCAGAGTATAGATTTTATAAAGGGAACTGGAGATATTTTAACTATAAGATTCCAAGTTAGTCTCCATTTATCTTTCCAAAAGCACAATTGTCCTTTAAGATTCTTAAAAATTCCACAGCCAAAGTTATATCATCTTGAAGAGATAAAGAGCTCCTCTCTTAGTCTTTTTTTTTTTGGCATAAAATAAATGGTCCTAAAAGTTAACTCTCATGATCATGAAAATAGAATTATTAATGGGCTCTTGAAAATACACATAAGGAAAAATAAGACCATGTTCATATTTCTCATCTGGCCTCAAAGAGAGATCATTTGGTCACAGCTTGGAGTCAGCCATCAGCTCCACCACGGAAAGAAATGACCTATTTCACTTTGGTATTTCTCACTGGAGATTAAGATATATAAAAGTTTAACGGGTAGTGTCTGCTGGATAGATCTATGCAAAGAAATCTGTGTAAATGTAGAGATATATATGCTTTAACTTTACAAAACTGTAAAAAATTATAATAAAAGCATTTCAAATGAATGCATTTCACTTATAGTTTAATATATTAAAATTCTAGAAACATTTTGTTATAGCTTTTGCTCTGCCATTTCCAGGAAAACATACAATTAAAAAAAAAAGCAGTCTTAGGTTTGTATATCATGAATGTTTCACTTTGTTTTTTCCCCCCACTCTGGGTTGCAAATAAACGCCTGGCTTAATTCCCTTCAACTGTATTTTAAAAATAACGCCTCAAGAAATGAAATTATAACAATGGAAGTTCTGAGTTGATTATAGACTGTTGTTCCTCCCTTTACTCTCTCAGCCCTGATTTCCTAGGCAGGGCAGAGAGATCATAGCAGCAGAGTGCTTCTCAGTAGGGTGGAGGCTTCAGGATCTGGAGGATGGAGCTGTTGGTGGACAGGCTGGATATCAACTGGTTGCTAGAAATCAGCTGGTTCTGGAGTTACTTTGACTCTGAGGGATCCCAACCCACTTGGTGTCTGACCCAGAAAATGGCATTTGATTGTGTCTGGACTTTATTAATTCATTGTTTTCGTGCCTCCAGAACAGTTGAAGGGAATAGACTGGCACATAGAAAATAATTAAAGAACAGCATTAAGTACAAATTGATGTGGTGTATACCTTGGTAGTAAATTCAGTGTTAAAATAGGGAGTTGGGCATATAAGAACCGAGATATATTCAAGAGACTCATCTTTGAAGTGAGAAAATTGCCTGAAGATTGGTTAAGGTTAGCAGGGATGAAGAGAAAGAGGACTTAACTGGAGTGTGCACAGGGGACACTCAAAGACTGTATTGTCTGATGGATAGGATGGAGCCTGACTGGGAAGGACACTGATAAAAAGTTGATAATATAGAAAAGTCGAGTAAAGGGAAAGCTTCATGGAAAGCCACATGGCAGCATTTGTACCAAAACCTCAACTTTCCAACGTGTAAACATCGGAGTGCTTGCATGCTCATATATTACAAATATATGCTGTAAGGAAAAATTTGTTTGGGGAGAGGTGGAAATCAATGAGGGTGCTATTGACATTCTGCGGTGAGAAACTCATAATCTCTCAATCTGTGTTAACATAATATTAACAGGATGGGCTCTTCCTTTCAAAGTTTGCTTATAATCCTTCCAGTCACTTGTTAATTCTAGCAATGGCTATAACAGCTCCGTCTACACAATGAAAATGACAAAGGTAAACAGCCTGGCAGCTATCCTATCTGTGGGTGGTTAGCTAGGTTAGCCCCTGGTAGTTCTCTATTTCTGGTTTGAAATTACATTCTGATTTCTGAGGTCCTAAGACACACAATCTACAGAAATAAAAGGTGACTACAACCTAATGGCATCTGGCAGGAACCTTGGAAAATCTTGCCATTCATGTCAGCCAGGACGGATGTGGGATCCCAGGAGGGGAGCAGAGCAGAGCGCACATGTGGCTCCTGGACCAAACCCCGGGCTGTAGCCAGCAGGGGAAGAGGAGGACCAAATGCTTTGTGAGCCAGGAACAAAGGCATCATCATCACATCGTGAGGCCTGGTTCACCCTTGTATTTGCTGAAAGAGGACTTTGGCCAAAAATGCAAACTGGAAGGTGACTTTGTGAAAACCTTGTTTTAAATTCATGTTACTACATTTCTCAGGGTTTCTAAAATGCTTAATAAATTAATTGTTTATAAATGAATACTTTTTAAAAATTATACTCGGATGGCATGTTATAAAACATCGTGCAAAAGAAGCTGTTTTTTCTTATTTTTTTTAGACTATCAATTTGCAGTTTGTTAAAATTTGGCTTTTGTAGTTTATTTGACTAATATACCTATGACTAATATTTCTTTCAATTGGACAAATACTAACAGACATCCTCTACTTAGAATGCTTTCTGTTATTTCCATATTATTACAGGGGACAACTGGAATTCATGTTTTCAAATCAAGGAAAAAATATCTTTGAGACCATCATGATTATTGTGTAGGTTTTCCCTTTTAGTTCTCCTTTTAAAAGGCACTGCAGTTCATCTTTAAAATTTAAAGGCCACTGACATGCAGAATGATAATAAAATAGATGTTTCATTGTTAGTGTGGAAAGCTTCTATAATTGGGTTTTAATTAAGTTATTTTAAATGGATATTTCAAAATCCGAGTGGGTGTTTTAATAATGTGTTAATATATGCAACTGATAATGTCTTTTCTCCCATTGGATTGCCAGTGAATTTAGACTTTTATAGGGATTAGAGCCTGTCATGTCTTCCTCAGACACCCTCTTTTTGTTCCCTGGATAGGCATTCTGGTGGCAGCCTTGAAAATATGAATAACCAAGAAACAAAACTCGGAAGCCATATTACATGGCCTCCACTCAAAATTTCCACTGTACATTTTTACTTATTATGTCCATATTACTTAAGATGCCAAACAGCATTTGTGGTTCAAAAGGAAGTATGTCATCTGAAGATCAAGCACAAGTGAAATTGTCCTGAACAGATCCTGTTGTTTAAGATACACTCTAGCCTACTTGACATACTGGAGAAGAAGAATGAGCTGCTGGAAAGTCTCGCAAAAAGTCCAGTCCCTCAATCATTTCATCTCATTTTTATTACCAGGAACTCTGAGTTCTAACTGGTACATGCAAACTCTCAGTGGAATCCATTCAAGATCTCTGGATTGGACTAAGAGAATTGGACTAACAATGAAGAGACTCCTCTGGCACTGCAGCAAGCACAGATCTGATAATACCATCCTCCCAAGAGTGTCCCATGGCTGACCTACCAACCAGCATCTCTGACTCCAAACTATGTTTGCAATTCATAGAACAGCACGACAGACTTCAACTCTAATAATTGCCTCCTTGTAATCTCTAGTAAGTACAGCAAACTTCCACTCCAGATGTCTACCATGACCCCGGGCTTCTCATTCTTGGTGTACATTTCATATACATGTCAGCCTTCCCACCCTTCCAGCCCTCTCCTTATGGTTTGCCTGCAGCATCACCCTGCTTCTGTGCATTCTAGCCAAGGTTGAGGCATTAGAGAGCATTCAAGAAAAGATAGGACATCTGTGAGTTGGACATATGCCAACACCGACATCCTATTATACCTTAAATTACTGTGCTAGAATGTCAAATGTAAAAGGGAAAATAGCCTTCCTACTGTTCTACTTACTGGCCAGATTTGGGTGGCTCAAGATAATACATTCTGATTTCATGCCTAGATGCTGCATTGATGTTATTATAGGAATACACTGATCTAGAGAAATGGATTTGATAACTAAAAATTCAGAATCTAAGAAGAAAGAAATGGCATCCTAAATATAAGTTCCAAATTCTAGGACACCAAGTATAGTTTCAATAAAACAATGGGCAATGCCAGTTGGTTTGATAAAGTAGTTAAGAGGAAGAAATCTAGAGCTGGGCCACCCACATTCATATCCTAGTTCTACTATTTTTACTATTTGTGTCTGATGTTGGGCAAATTCTACGAACTTCTCCAAGCCTCAGTGTTCCTAACTGTGAAATGGTAATGCTGACTCTCTCCTATGATTGTTGTGAGGATTTGGTGAATTATTATATGATTAGGAAATCACTCAAGGAGTCCTATATACTACTGTTACTGGAGCAAACAAAACCAATGGAATGGATTGTCATATATCACTGCTAGGAGAATAACTGACTCCGTTCAAGGCAAGTAAAAATGAAGAAAAAATGAAGAAAAGCATGTTCACTCTACATTTATAGTAGATAAGGATCTGGCAATATTTTCTTTTTTTTAATAAATTTATTTTTTATTGGTGTTCAATTTGCCAACATATAGAATAACACCCAGTGCTCATCCCATCAAGTGCCCACCTCAGTGCCCGTCACCCAGTCACCCCTCCCCACCCCACCCCACCTCCCCTACCAACACCCCTAGTTCATTTCCCAGAGTTAGGAACCTTTCATGTTCTGTCTTCCGGCAAATATTTTCAATATACAAATCACAAATGGAAGACGCAAAAATAAAATGGAAGACGTAAATTCAGTAAATCCCAAATAAATTTATCTAGTAGGTTGTGTTTCACTCAAAAGCTGGTATCAGAATGCTTTAAACATTTAATTTCCGGCTCTTTCGTTGCTAACCTTCTGAAGCTGGTTTTACAAACTTGTCTTTTTGTCCCTTATTCTCAAACTTCTCACATGTAACAACTCTTCAATGCCTACCAACCCTTCTTGGATCCACCTGAGCTGTCCCCATTTTCCTCTTATGTCTTTACTAAGAGGGGAGGTTAGAACAAATATTTACAGATTTTCATTCAAAACAAATGTTTTACTCTTCTCCGAAAAAAAATGCCTACAGTATCCGCATTAAAATGGTCCTTGTTTGGCCCCAGCATGGAACCCAGAATGGAAAAAAAGAATTGAAAGATTTATTATATAAGGTGGGCTCAGAATTCAGCAAGAAGAAACTACAAATAAACCACTACTATAGAATTAGCTTGATTTCCTGATCTATTTAGCCAAAGATGTAGACACATTTCACACAAGGTGGGGTCTTGTTAGACGACAGCACTTCGGTTTCTCAGTTTCACAGCTTCTCCATACCCATTAAGGAAAAACATGCTAAACATTGATATATGTATGGGCAGACACAGTATCTTGGCTTCTTCTGGCTTTTGATGGAAACCAATTAAACAAGACTCTATGGGCATCTAGAAGAACAAAGAGTTGTCAGCATGGTGCTCCTGATTTCCATCTCCAATTTCATAGTGTTCCCATTTGCCATATTCCAGCTTCTGTTTATCTCTCACTTTGCCATGGTATTAGCAGTTTGGTTTCGAACTTTGATAAAAAATCCAATTATCCACAAAAGACTATACCCATCGAAAAAGACAATTACAGTAGGTGATGTCTCTACTGCAAATACAAGCATTTGGCCAGGGTAATTGCATAGCCTAAAGAAAAAATATGTAACCTTATGTTATATGTGTGTGCAATTATGATTATGATTATGGTAATATGTATTAGTCTTCTTGGGCTGCTATAACAGAATGCCATAGGTTGCATGGCTGAACCAACAGAAATTTATTTCCCCACAGTTTGAGAAGCTGAGAAGTCCCAGATCAAGGACCTACAGTGTTGGTTTCTGATGAGAATCCTCTTCCTGGCTTACACACAGGGTGTCCTTATATGGCTTATCCACTGTACGTGTGCATAGAGATCTCTATTCCTCTTCTTGGAAGGTCACCAATCTGCTAGCCTTAATCTAGCAGACCCCATAAGAGGGGTCACAAGGTCCCCCTCTTATGACCTCAATTCACCTTAATGCCTACAAGCCCTGTCTCCTGATACAGTCACACTAAAGTTTAGGGCTTCATAGTATGAATTTGGAGGAAGGGGTACAATCCCACCCATGTCATGTAACAATCATATGGATATCACTCACAACGATTTATTCAGGAAATTAATATACTCTATTATAATCAATTGCGAAGTCGTCCTATTTACTCTATAGCCCATACCAGTCACTCTTTCTTTCACTTCTAGGCCTGTCTCAATAACAGGACAGCTTTCCTCATCACCTATTTCTCTGATGAGTTCAGTGAATACATCCAGCATCATTTCAGTGGTTGGTATATAAAATCAACGACCCTGCCTTTCCCACTCAGCCACTTTCTTACTTGTACATGCCAGTTCTATTTTACGACATTTGAACCTGTGGTGCTCTTTCTATTCAGGCTTCTGTAGTCCCTACATTGCACACTACGATCCTTGGTGTCATTTCTGGGATGTGGAAGCCACACCGTAAGTACTGGTCACCTCGCATCCATATGTGTTTGCATTTCATGTAGGAAGCCCAGCTTCCCACAATTCTGAGACCTTACTGATTTGTCAAGGAAAAGAACTTATTTAATTATGGTCAATTAATTTTAATCAATCTCCCTGAGGTTTTTCAGTTTCCAATCAGTATATCGCTCCTGATTACCCTCTACTTGCAAGGAGTATTCTTCTTGTCATGCCTATGATACACGCAAAACCCCCACCACCACTTCTCCTCCAAAGATATAAGTACCCTCCCTTCAGTGTCTTTTCATTCCTTCCTGCCATGTAGTACCTCTTTTCAAAAGAAAGGGATTGTATCTCACAGGCCCATAGATATCCTTCCCTATATATATGCAAAAAATTTCACAGAACTCGGAGAAGCCATCAGACCAAAGCCCAGTGTGTTGTCCTAATTACAGGCAATACAGCCTGAGTTGTCTTGAAGATTTTCCAGAAAAGTAACTGCAAACTATGTTGACAGTCCTGGCAGTTGCTACTGTGATAGTAGAACATGAAAACTGATCATTTATGACATAGATCATACATGTCTGGGAAGTCTACACCTAGAAGCCATTTTAGATAGCTCTGAGGTATTTGGAGAGTTGGTTTAAAAAGTTAAATGGGGGATCCCTGGGTGGCGCAGCGGTTTAGCGCCTGCCTTTGGCCCAGGGCGCGATCCTGGAGACCCGGGATCGAATCCCACGTCGGGCTCCCGGTGTACGGAGCCTGCTTCTCCCTCTGCCTGTGTCTCTGCTTCTCTCTCTCTCACTGTGTGCCTATCATAAATAAATAAAACAAACAAAAATTTAAAAAAAAAAAAGTTAAATGGTTTCTCAACATTGGAAATGGTAAAAAAAATCTTTTATTTACTAATCATCTTCAGGTTATCATGACTTTACTCAGTGCATTTGCCTTCGAAGAACTCACCTGACCATTCTCCTAACTAAAGCTGAGGGACTCATAATAGAGGCTTAAACTAAACTGGCTCATAAGGTTATGGTTATTGTGGGTTTTGGGGGATTTTTGGTGTATTTTTTTGGCATTTAGAATGGAGACTGAGATGTTAGTCATCCTCCGTGGGCTTCTTGAGCTAAAGGCATAGGAGTCTAAGACCTGCAGGAATTTCTTCTGCCAGAGAGAGCCAGGCTGCAGAGAAAACGGATTTAAGCTATTGTGCAAGGAGAAACAGAATCAGGATCCAGGTAGCCCTAGAGGGAGAGGGAGGATCACTGAGAGAATGTGCTTTGTCTCCAAGGGCTTCCCAGTTGCTATTTCCAGTGGCTTCTGAGGCCTGGCAGCTATACCTGCACTTGAGTTCCATGACTGTCCTCGAAGTGGGGGGCTGAGTGGCTGAATGTCTGTGTCCCTTCAAAAATGTCTGTGTCCCTTCAAAAGCCCTAGGCTGAAAGCCTAGTCGGCACTGTGATGCATCAGGAGGTTGGGGGATTAGGTCATGAGGGTAAAGCTTCATGAATGGGGCAAGTGCCTCTATAAGAGGCATTGCAGAGCTTGCTTCTTGTCTCTGCTCTCTGCCCTGTGAGGAGGGAGCAAGAAGATGGCGGTCTGCAAACCAGAAGTGGCTTCTCACCAGACCCTGGATCTGCCCACACCTTGATCTTGGATTTCCAGCCTCCAGAACTGTGAGAAATGAATGTTGGTTGTTTATGCCACCCAGTCTGTGGTAATTTCTTATGCAGCCCAAACTTGCCAAGATCCACCCAAACTCTCCAAATGTGGCCTTATTTGGAAGTAGGTGTTTTGCATATCTGAGTAAGCTAAAGGTATTGAGGTGAGAACATCCTGGATTAGGGTGGGCCTTAAAGCCAATGATGAGTGTCCTGATAAGAGAATAGAAAGGGGGAGACAGAGACAGAGGAGGGGGTGTGTGAAAGGCAGAGATCGCAGGGATGGGTGGACAAGCCAAGGCCGCAAGGGTTGCTGGGCAGGCAGGAAGAAGTTATGAGAGAGTGAGGCAAGGATTCTCCCCTCGAGTCTTCAGAGCAGTGCAGCTCTGCTGACTCTCAGGATGGAACTTCTGGCCTCCAGAGCTGTGAGAGGATAAATTTCTCTCTTCTTTAGTCAGCTGGCTTGTGGCAATCGGTCACAGCAGCCCGGAGAAGCTGATATACCCTGCAAGTCTTGTAATGCATCCTGCACAACCTGAGATGAGTAAAGCTTAATTTTACTAACAAACAAAAGTTATTTCACTAAGAGGTTATGTGTAAGTTATTTTACAGAGGCAATGACAATTATTGCAGAACAATTAAAAAAATTAGCGTAGTGTTAACATATTCCGGCAACTCCTGAATCATAATAAGGAGATAATATATAACTGGAGCAGCAAACTCCCTCTAATTGTATGTTTGGCCATTTGACGTAAGCTCAGCATCCAATTTGAATAATTTCCTTCGCATTCGAAGGTGTGAAGATTCTTGCACGAGTGTTATTTTTCAAAGTTTTGTTTTCTAATCAACCATGGGAAGGATCATCGCTTTTTCTTTATATGCCAGTCGAAGTGCAGTACAGATCTAGAGAATACTAAACTGGAAACAGGAAAAAGTCCTCTAATGGGAGAAGGAAAAGAGGCAAGAGGTGCTGCGGACCCTCGATTGCAAACACCACCACCCATGGTCTCCTTGACACATGGATGGGAATGCTCTCTTTGGCTGTGGCCCACTCTCTAGTATCTCAGGCTACAGTAGGAGACTCCATCCCCAACCACACACACACACACACACACACACACACACACACACACACACGGGGCCATCCAAACATCAAATCCACCTACACCTAGAAAATCAATGCAAACATTGAGCAGGGAATGATTTAATCGAACTCCCTCAGTTTATGGAAAAAGAAGCTAAGGCCCAGCGAGGTGATGTGAATTCCCTACAGCTGCAGAGGAATTAATGCATCTTTACTGCTAATAAATGCAGGAGGGAGGAGGTGGGCAGCTGGGCTGCTTAGAAATTCACAAGCCTGTAGAGGAAAAGGAAAAGAAAAAAAAAAAAACCAGCAAAAACAAAACACTACAAGATTTTAAAATGCTATTTTGTGGTCACTGGAGGGAACTCTGAATCCTGACTTCAATTCAATTTCTGTGTCCCTGAAGTGGATAAGAAAGTGGGGAAGTTCATGTTTCTTTTGAAAGCAATGTTGTCTGTTCAATAAAGACTGAAGAGTAAGAAAATTAGGCTCTGCGCTGCCCTTGTCCGCCGTTTTCAGCTGGCTGTATATTCCCGGGCTGTGTTACACCTCTGTAGGTAAATTAATCCAAGAAAAAAGAAAATGGTGTTTATTTAAAGTTCAAGGCATTTCTTAAATATAAGTATTTGGTCCAATGGGTCACTGATTCCATTTTCAGTGCACTGATAACAAAATCCATATATTTAAACATTAAAAAAATAATAAGGTAAACCCTTGTTTTTGCTTCTTCTCCATGACATTTCTTGAGGGCTTAGGCATTTGGCCCCTAATTTTATTTTCACTTCACTGCTCTGACAGCTAAGCTGCATAGCTTGGCATTAAAAAAATAAAAAAATCAGTACTAGGGGTTGAAATATATAATTTCCTTGGTTTGGGAAGGCTTGCAATGTCTGGTCACTTCCTTCCCAGCCTTGTTGGTTGGCTTTACTGACAGGCTGGGTCATGTGGCTTCGTAATGAAAGATGAATAGTTAAGAAAAGAGGGAATATAATTACCTGGTCTCTGAAGCCAGTTCTCGAAGCTGTGCGGATGAGCGTGGCACGTACTCAACTCCCCGTCCTCTTTCACCCACCAGGACAGGAATGGCAGTGGGGCTCATGCTCTATATAATGTAATATTCTTGGAACTACTCAGGCAAGAGAGTAGCGGTGTGTTGGGGGGGGCGGGGGGTTGCTTGTTTAAAGCAGAGCCCCTGTGTTGTCTGTAATTTTTTTTTTAAGATTTTATTTCTTTATTCATGAGAGACGCACACACACAGAGAGACGCAGAGGCACAGGCAGAGGGAGAAGCAGTCCCTGCGGGGGGGGGGCATGCAGGACTCGATCCCAGGACCCCGGGATCACGACCTGAGCCAAAGGCAGATGCTCAACCACTGAGCCACCCAGGTGCCCCCCGTAATCTTTATAACCATTTATTTCCACTCTGGAATCCTGGAAAGTCTGTCTTCAGATTTGCCAGGAAGATCTTCATCCTTATCAGACAGTGATGCTCTCAGGCTCTCCCTGGGGACGGCTGCTACCTTGGCTGCTGGCTCCCTGGGGCCATTGGCACATCAATTGTCACCTTGATTCCAGCTCCTTTGTAAACAGCTTGCAGGTGAGATTGTTAGAGTCCAAGGAAGTGGAAGCCTTCATCCTGCCTGCCCTTAGCTGTGTCTGTGCTCACTATTATTTCTCACTCGGAAACAACAACATGCCCTGAAATCGCTCACTTCTTGAGCTAGAATTTTCAAGACTCAAAATTTTTATTTACACTCTTTGGGGACAGAAGAAAGATCCTGCTGCCTTTCAAGCCCAACTGGAAGAGAGAGAGAGAGAGAGAGAGAGAGAGAGAGAGAGAGAGAGAGAGAGAGAGAGAGAGAGTCCTTTTCTTAGCTGGACTTGAAAACTAAAGGCGGGCACTGCCCAGAAGTGCCTACATTTGCGAGTTTATACATTGTAAGTGAACCGTGTAGATTCTGCGCTGTGTGTCGTGGAAAGGAAGACCTAACATTGAAGTATCCACTCATCAAAAATGAGCAACAGAAAGAATAGGAAAAAATAGAGTATAAGGGGAGGGAGGTTTTCTGGTTATTTTCTGCAAGGCGGAAAGCGGGGCTGTGCTGTAACTGCGCACCGGTGAGCATGAAGCTGCGGTCCTTGCAGGGTACTGGCGGGGATGCAGGCGCGGTCCTCTCAGGGCGCAGGCTGGGATGCAGGTGCGGCTCTTGCAGGGTGCGAGTGGGGATGCAGGCGCAGTCCTTGCAGGGTGCGAGCGGGGATGCAGGTGAGGTCCTTGCAGGGTGCGAGCGGGGATGCAGGCGCGGTCCTCACAGGGCGCGGGCGGGGATGCAGGCGCGGTCCTTGCAGGGCACGGGCGGGGATGCAGGCGCGGTCCTCGCAGGGTGCGGGAGGGGATGCAGGCGCGGTCCTTGCAGGGCGCGGGCGGGGATGCAGGTGCGGTCCTTGCAGGGCACAGGCGGGGATGCAGGCGCTGTCCTCGCAGGGCCTGGGTGAGGATGCAGATGCTTCTTACCAGAGTCGCTGGATGCAGTGGCCTCACCGTTGGGGAAGCTTGGGGAAGGAAATGCTGCCTGAGTAGTAGCCAGGTAGGGGACAGAGGCCTACTCACCTGCAACTTGCCTGAAGGACAATTAATTGAGGGCCCTGCTGGAACACCCAGAAGGCAGCCTCGGGAGGGAAAAGCCTCCGCCACCCCCATTGAATTAAAGGGCTTGGAGCTGATGTGTATTTTTCCCCCGTCACTCCTTGGAATTGGGTTTACCCAAACATTTAATGCCCTCTTGCCCTTTCATGTAATAGAACATATATATGTTATTTATCTCTTTTCTCCATTCTTGTATATTGCAGCCTTTCCAGCTTATCATCATTATTTACGGCTCTACTGAAATGTAAAACTGACTTCAGAAATGTCAAGCAGAATAATGGGAATGGAGAAATCAGAGACAGAAGTCAGCTATAACCAGTCCCATAGCTCCTACTCCTACATGGCAAATGTGAATTATTTTCTTATATTGAGTGCTTCTGTGGCAATGGGAAAATGCTATCCTTTAGCACACACACAGGCACAAACTTGTCCACAGAGGTAAAAAAAGACCATTTGCTGAGGTGTCAGTTTACTGAATTAAATCTATATTTAGTACTACCTGCATTTTATATTGAAGGGCTCACATGCTCTTTGTGGAACCATCCCATGTAAGCTCATTTTGATGGGCTACATTTAAATCAAAAGGGAAGAATGATGGAAGAGAGCAAAAAAGCTGAATTAATCAAAACGGAAAGGATGGAATAACTTTTTACAAAACAACAAATACCAGTAGGTAGGGATTACAAGTCAAAAAGAATTTGACCAAATTTCTATCATCCTTACAACTGAAAAATATTTTTTTTCTATCAAGCGTTAAGAAAACGGGGAGCCCTAGGTACTAGCTGTGGATCTTTTTCTAATAACCATATGATAGACAAATCTCTCAGCGGTATGATATCTCCACTTCCTCATGCAGGAAAAGGAGAATTAGAACAGACGACGCCTAAAGTCTTCTGAGACTCTGAAAGTATGTACGTTTAAGTCAATCTTAAAAATCCAGATTGAAAAAAATCAGAGGGGATTAAAGAGGGTATGATTTTTAAAAAGACACCGATTATTTTTAAGAATGGTATTTTTCTTTGAAAAATATGATTATGTTTATAAATGGAAACATATTCTTAATTTGATTTTTTATGCATCTAATCTCATTTGGAACATCATCAGATATCTGGAGGGTAGTTACCATTAAGCCAACTTTTTTTTTAAGATTTTATTTATTTATTCATGAGAGGCACAGAGAGAGAGGCAGAGACACAGGCAGAGGGAGAAGCAGGCTCCATGCAGGGAGCCCAACGTGGGACTCGATTCCGGGACTCCAGGATTGCGCCCTGGGCCGAAGACAGACGCTCAACTGCTGAGCCACCCAGGTGTCCCCATTAAGCCAACTTTTAAGTGTTGTCACTGAGCCAGGGAAAAGCTCAAAGACCCAGACTCACAATCTTAGTTTTCTGAGTCCTAGTGCCATGCTTATTCTTCTAAGCCAAGTTACTTCTTCAAAGGTACAAAAAACATAAATAACTTTTCAAGGAAACATTGAATGCATCCCTAAAATACTGAGTTCAATTCCAATAAATTTGAGGGAGATAGCAGAAAACAGGAAGAAATGGAGCTCTGGAAGGCTCCAAATATCACACATACAAATCTCTCTCCATGCAGGCACGAGAGTGAGGGCACGCTGTTATTAATGCCTGTTATGAATATATGCTGTCTTAGCTTGGTTCCCTGGAAATGGAGTGTAAATTGGAGATTTGTGTACTCAAGATTTATTGGGGATTGGTGTTGGGGATTAGACATGGAGGCAGAGAATGAAGCAGGAGCAAGCACAGGGCAAGGCTGAATCATGATGGAGTTGTAACACAGACCTCAAACAAGTCTTCAGAGAGCCCTAGAGCTGAGCTCCCCTACAGAGCTGCTGCTTACTGAGGCAGTAGGGTCAGTCCTCTGTGTCCCTTCACTGATCAGCTTTGGATGCAGGCTTTCCCTTCGGATGGAGACATAGCATTGGACCGAGCGATTTCCTTCTGCCAAGAGAGATTTTCACATCAGGACTCAGCTGTGAGATGTCAGTACCCAATAGCCCCAGCCACTAAAGTAATGAGTTTTCTCCATCCTAAAGGGGGACCTGGGTGGTCTCCACAGCATCTGTTACATAGTCCATCTCTTGGCTAAATGGGCTCTGTTAATCCTAGCCAGGAGGAACTCAGTCGTAAACGAATATATTTGGAAAGAGAAGGAAGGAACATCTCCTGAAAGTCTACCATCTATCTATGATTGCCAACTTACTAAATCCTCAAATGAGGTTCTCTTTATGTATATCGCACATGTTAGGAAATCATTGAATGTGTAAAACACCAAGGACTGACCAAGAAATCTACTTGTAACAGTATTTGAGGAAAAAAAAAAATGGAATCTAGAAGGTGACTACTGACTCTCTTTGTGGGGGTTAGTGTGGAACAATAGCAAAAATGTGAGTTTTGAAGGCAGATTTAATCTAATTACATTAACCCCTCTGATAAAGGTTATCCATCCTTCTCATCAAAGGCATTTTGTATATGAATCATGTAATTAACCAAGAAACATTTATTGATAAATTATAGTCTAGGATATGTCACTTGTCTAGGCAATGCAGGGGAGACAAAGAAACAAAACCCACTCTTGCCTTCCTCTTGTATAAAAAGGAAACATGTCACTGAGAAGACACAATGAAGTAATCGCAATGTAGAATTTGAAATAACAGAAAGCATTTTCAGGTAGAAATTGGATGAAATACATAAATAGCCATGAATAAATGAGTCATATTACATAGTGATTACATTCCCAAGGTAACGGATAGTGGGAGAAATAGATTTAAGGTTAGATACAGCAAGATTGTAGAAGGCCCTGAATGCCAAGCTAACAGATGAGACCTCTAGTAAATAGGTTTTAAGAAAGGGATATGAGCCAATTGGCCTTCTAAGTGGCATGTAAGAAGCATGCAGATGGAATGGATTAATAGAACAACTCAAGAGCCTGAAAACAGTCTTTGGCGTTTGAGGGTATGTTGATTTTCCCACTCATTAACCTGACATTGTTATGGAATGGTGTAAAAGATAAAAATAATTTTTAAAATGTCTGTACATTTTTATCTCTATATGATATTACTATGGTGTTGCTGATCAAAAAGAATTGTTAGAAGCTTTCTGAAAAATAGAGCACTTAGCAATTATTTTTTGTCTAAGCCTACAATATTCACTAATTTTCCCAAAAGCTAACCTTTCTTTCTCTAGAGTTTTGGTTAAAAATAAAACACTTTGAATTTGCCTAGACAATTTAGAGGTTTTCCTAATATTTTTCAAGATGTGTTACCTTTCTTTCTCTATATGTTTAACTTACATTCTCTCTGACAATTTTACATCTAGCTGCAAATCTAAACATTTCTTTCCTCTCAAGAAATGTATTAAACTGCAAAAACATGAAATCCAGGGTTTGTACAAGACAAAACAAACCAACGTCAAGATATTCATGAACTTCAAATCATTCAAAATTCACAAATCTGTATACATTAGGTTGCAGGAATTTTAGCAATATGTGTAATGTGACATGCTGTCTGCTTTACATCTAGACAAAATAAATGAAAATGGCAATGGTTTTGTGGAAATCTCCATACACACAAACTTTATAAGATATGTTTAGTAGGAAGTCTGTTATGAACATTAAGACGGCATCTTATATGTGACTTTTGCATTAAAGAACCTGACCCAAATATCTGATGGGGATGTATGACTATATCTTTTATTTTCTCAAGCATCCACAATTTAGAGAATTCCTGGTAAAGAGAAATTTTCACTGATTTTAGTGCATTTTTTTTCAGGCACTACCATGTGGATATAGACTATGCATAAACCTCTTCCTCTACTTACCTAATATTGAGGTCCCTCCCAACCAGGTTCTATGCACTCTTTTCTTACTCATATGCACTCTTTCCAGTTGATCTCAACCGTTCCCATGAATGTAGATACCATCTATAATATGATAAATGCTACTTTAACCCAAACTTTTCTCTTAGATCCAGGCTTACACCCAGCTGTCATTTTAAATCTACATTGAATGACTCTTATGCATCTCAAATAGCTTGAATGTTCCGAATATGTTATTTGACTCTCCGAGACATATTCCTGCCATAGTCACCCACATTTCAGTAAATGGTGCCGTCATACACTTAGTTACTGGCCAAGAATCTAAGAGTCACCCTTGATTCCTCCCTTCACTTCCTTCTCAGGTCCACCCACCAGCCTGTCTTGGGGCTTCCATATAAATCCTCACTTACTTTCCCCATCTCTAGTCTCAATACCCTGATCCAAGCCACAGTGATGTTTTGATTGGATTACTCATTAATCAGTCTCCCAATTTCTACTTTTTACCCTTTCAATCTCCCATGAAGCCACAAAAATGACCTGGAAATCGAGCAAGACACCGCAAGACACCCCCATTTAAAATCCTTGGCTTTCCATGACTGAAAGGCTGGCGCTTGCTTTCCCTTCCAATCCTTTATTTCTCCAGCCGCTAGATTCACTGCACTAAATCATACACCAAACTCTCCCATCTCAAAGCCTTCACATTCATTCTTTTCCTGTTTTTTCATGTGAGTGAATTTTTCTCAACCCTTAAGTCTCAATTTAAACTTCATTTCCATAAAGACCTCCCCACCCTATACCATCTTAAAGTTAGGCTCTCTAATTGTGACTCTATTTTAAAGATTCGTTTATTATTATATAAAGGTCTAGAAGCCCCACTTCTGTTCTTTACAACACTTTTCACAGTCTGGATTTTATTTATCTGATTACTTGTGTGCCTCTCCCCCACAGGAATGTGAGTTAGGAGTCAGGATCTGTTGAGGTTGGGTTCCTAATACTAAGCACAGTGCCTGTCATCTGATAGATAAGCCAAAAACACTCTGGAGTGAATGAATCAATGCATGAACAAATAAAATTTGGAATTTGAAGTTAAACTGTCAAAGGTACTAAAATTACAAATTCCTTTCTAGAAATTATTTTCTGAGAGCTTAGTGGTTAAGCATACTGGTAGAACTGACAAACAGCAACCATCTTGGAACAAAGTTCTTCTCAAAGGCATATACTATGGAAAAAGGGAGGAAGTAAAATATTTCCATGAGGAAAAAAATAGGCCATTTGTAATAAGATTGCCACAAATTTCTGGCTGTTTCCAAAGGAATTGGCAGTCTCCAGTTGAAGCCAAGCCAAGGACAGTAAATAGGATGTGGTAATATATCTCAGGAATCGTGTACTTGGGCAAAGTTTGAGGAAGACAGTTTTTCAACTGCTGCTTCTACTATATTTGGGCATGAGTTAGTATCATTATTAGTCTTTTTCTTCCTCTCAAGAATGACACAATTTACAGTTTTAGGAAAACTAGTACTTTACTCCTAAAAATGAGTCTAATTTCATAATAAGATGTGAATTCACAGTGCCTTAAAATGATGTCATAATTTGGAAATTTATGAAACACTCAAGTTTTATTTAAATCTGTTACAAGGGATCCCTGGGTGGCGCAGCGGTTTGGTGCCTGCCTTTGGCCCAGGGCACGATTCTGGAGACCCCGGATCGAGTCCCACGTCGGGCTCCCGGTGCATGGAGCCTGCTTCTCCCTCTGCCTATGTCTCTGTCTCTTTCTCTCTCTGTGTGTGACTATCATAAAATAAATAAAAATTAAAAAAAAAATTAAAAAAAAAGAATAAATCTATTAAAAATAAATAAATAAATAAATAAATAAATAAATAAATAAATAAATCTGTTACAAAATCACTATTATAATTAAGACCCTTGCGCTTTACTCATCCTGGCATTGCAAAAGAGGCAAACTACTAAGACATTTTCTAATGCTAAAATAAATGAATAATCTTTGGTAGCTTATTTTATACTTTTGGAAGCAAGACTGAGTTTCTTCTCAAAGCAAGGAATTTTTGTTGACCTCTTCCATTATCCCTATTGACTGGGGTTTCAATATTACTGTCAAAACTCTAGTACCCACTTGTGATTTTGATGATGTATTTTGCTTGCTGGGACAGAGACAAAGCTATATGTTCACCAGACTTTCTTTTGTTTCCCTCCTAGGCACAAGGAGACAGTTTCCCAGCCTTGTTCACAGTTAGGATGGGGCCATGTGACTAAATTCTGGTTGTTTGATGTGTGTGGATGTGATTTACGTTGCTTCCACATCTGACCCCTATAGATCTTACAAGATCCTCTATGATCCTTCTCTCCTTTACTACTGGACTCAGAGGTAAAACTTTCTGAGTCCAAAGATTTCAGATTCACTGCATAGAAGGAGCCTCGGTCCCTGAGTAACTCTGGGAAATACAGCCACCACCCTTCATCTTCACTCTTCTGGTCATCATTGGACTAGAGTGGGTGCAAGAATCAAACCTTTCATTTTTTAAATAATTGACCTTTTAGATCAGTGTTTTTATTGTAGTCAGCCTTCCCTAACTAATACATCAATAAACCCATATTTTGTAACTATTCAACTAAAACCGATGACTACTTTTTGTTTTAATTAAATGATGTTAGCTACTGAGCCCTTTTTGAGAATTACCTCATTTAAGTAAATGAGGATAATTATTTAAGTATCTTCTTTGCGAGCTTCTTGTATTGTTTTATTTATTTATTTATTTATTTATTTATTTATTTATTTATTTATTTATGTTTGGTAGTAAAAAAATCTTTAAGAAGGCTTTGGAGTAAAAAACAAAACTCTTGATACAACTTTATGAACTTTAAGTCAGCTTAGCAAATATATAAACAGCAATTTAGTTGTGTAAGATGAAAGGCCTGTTGCTTTTTTAAAAATAAAATATATTTTAGTTTTTAAAATTTATTCCATAAAGTACATATTTTCCTATAAATAACTTACATATACACAACAGGTAATTTTTTTTAAAAAATGCTTTATGTAGGAGAATACAGTTTTTTGAAGTCAGACTAACAGGTTTATTTCTGGTTCTATTAGTACTTCTAGTTTTGTGGAGATGCAGGCAGTTAACATGCCTCACTGAGATGCTTTTTTTAATCTGTAATATGGACCTTAATACCTAATATACTTGGTTCTTGTGAAAATTAATAGAATACTCTGTGCAAATACTATCACACCTGATACAGGGCAGGCACTGAATAGTGACTTAGAAATATGTGGTAGTATGCACGTGGCAAAATAATGCTTTTTACTTCCTGGAATACTTATCAATCATAATGAGAAAGTACATGAATAAGGCAAAAAATGCCAGGTGAATTTTTTAAACATGCTTTTGATCAATTAATCACTATAAGGCCAGAATCTATCAAAAGAGTTTTCCAGGTCAATTAACATGGAGAACCCTGATATGAAAACAAGCACTATAATGTTTAAATCCTGCTATCATCGTTGTGTAATGAATACATCAGGCCAATAGAGATCTTCAAGAGTGATCCTCTTGATTTTAGAGAGAATTTTCTCTTAAATTTGACTATTTGACCTAAAAGATGATCCCAATATTTAAGGACACATTAGGAGAAAACAAGGACATTAACAGTCAAATGACATGAATCAAATAAAGATGAATGTCAGTGCATAGTAGGAAAACAGTATCTGCTATTATAAAGAATCATAAATATAATTTTTGCATTTCAGTTGACTTTCTAATGATGAAAGTAATCTAATGATAACAAAACTCTATGAACATTTTAAAAGTATAAAAAAGAATTTATAAGTCTATTGGTATAAAAATCAAACATTCTTCCACAGTACAGAAATTATTCACATTGCAAATGCATGCAGAGCATTGAATATTTGCTTCTAAGTAGCAGAATACTTTTAGGACTCTTGAGAAGTGTGCTGTTGCATATATTTTATTTTACCCAATTAGTCCAGAACATTCATCTTACACATTTTCATTGAATTCTTCTTTGAGAAATTCAACTGATGAGCACTAAAGTTTCCCTTTCATCTTACAAAAAAGCACATGTAGATTACAAAATTAAATTTTAATTTTATCCTTAGTTCCCTTATCCTCCTTCTTGCTATACAATTAAGATCATCTTGGGAGTATCCTATTAGATATTTTCCTATAGATGTATCATATTAGATATCATCTTATTAGATACTCTCAATATCATCTCAATTGTATCCATAATCAGGACTGATTCTGCTTTTCATTAAGTTCTCACTAGATACTTGAGTTCTCACTAGGTCTGAATCCAACAGAATAATTATCCCTGTCATTAATTGCATTGATGAACTAGACCTGAAATTTCGCATTATTATAGTGGAAGGTGAGGGGTGGCAAAAAGTCTTTCAACAACAGTACAGACAGGGAAAGCTGTTCCATAAAGTCAACATTAGGTACCTCCACTGAAGCAGGGGTGCCCTCACTCAGCCATGATTACTATGAGCCACCACTCTGTGACTCCAGGGAAGCAATTTCAGTGAAGGATTAAGGAGTTATGTTGTGGCTAGTGCACATTTTTCTATCTATGAGAGTCTCAAAGGACTTCTTATCAACTCCTGTCTCTGCAGGGTCTTATGGGATATCCTTTCCACTGACTGAAAAATGTTCCCAAAATAAAACTATTTCCTTAAAAAGCAGACACCTTAGGGGTCACCTGGGTGGCTCAGTGGTTGAGCATCCCCTTTGTTTCAGAGCGTGATGCCGGGGTCCTGGGATCAAGTCCCACTTCAGGCTCACCACGGGAAGCCTGCTTTTCCCTCTGCCTGTGTCTGACTCTCTCTGTGTGTCTCTCATAAATGAATAAATAAAATTTTTAAAAATATAAAAATAAAAAATAAAAACCAGACACTTTATGCCCTAATTCCCCCACATAATGGTGTTTACATTGAAAATTTTCGCGAGAAGCATTACTGATTCATGTGTATCACATAACTCCTCAGAAAAACTTTTTTTTTATTTGAATTTGTGAGGAACCTGGAACAAAGTTAGCAACCATGCAGTAAATCAATTTCAGATTATTTGTAAAAAAAAAATTCTGGGAGACAGCATGATATAAACAGATAAACAGTTACCAAAATAACATCAAAACAAAGTTCTATATGTCAAAATTCTTTTCACTTTAATGACTCTCAATTAAAAATTGGGAGCTAATTTCTAGTATAATTGAGAGATTTTTATAGTCTCTTCCCTAATCAAATCAAAGATATTTGTGTTTAGAAATGGAAAGTTTCTCAAAGACTTCTATCGCCAACTATATTAGCCAAAATATATAATATTTGAAAAATTTTAAGCAAAATTTTAAAGAGGATTTCCAGCTTTCTACCCCGAAGCCACTGAGATTTAATATAATAACTTGAATATTTAAGAGGTTATATTTGTTTTCAAGGATCTTAGTTCATTTGGGCTACTGGTGGCTTCTAAATAATGAGCACTTACTTCTCACAGTTGTTGGGGGCTGGAAAGTATGAAATGAAGGCCCTGTCAGATTTGACCTCTGATGATAGGCCACTTGCTGGTTTATAAACACCATTTTCTCATGGTACCCTCACATGGTGGAAAGACAAAATAACTCTCTCTGGCTTTTTTATAAGGATACTAATTCCATTCGTGAGAGTTCTATCCTCATGACCTATTCACCTCCCAAAGCCCCACCTCTTACTATCATCATGTTGGGGATTAGGGTTTCAGGACATGAATTTTGGGGGATATATAAAGATTCAATCTCTTGCAACGGTTATAGACTAGGTCAGTTATAGATTAGGGGACCAACTATGTACATTTCAGGCTGTAGGAGCTCAATGAATACTTTCAAAATTTAACATGAATGATATATAGTGGAATCTAAATATATTAAAATATGAATTGATATAAACCATAAGAGAAGTAGACTCAGGAAGGGAAGTTTGTCCTGACATTATGAGCTTGGAGCCTCAGAGTTTTCTCACCTTCCAAATCCATGCGTATCACGTGATGTCACTTCCCATCAAGCCAGAACCGAATTTCTTCGAACTGTCATCGCCGACAGCACCACTACCATCACCACCATTCCAAAGTCCTTCTCCTGGGCTGTTGACTGCAAGCCCAAAAGAAGAAAAGGGTGCACACCCACAGAGCATGAGTCAGTGTAGAAAGCATATATGTAGAGTGTGTATAGGGAGATGGGAAGGGTTATTTATCCATTCAACAAGGATTTATGGATGTCTTCCATGTGCCACACTCTGTGCTGGGGTCTGGGTACAATGGTGAACCGATTGGACACAGGTTCTCTACCCACTGAGTTTGTGCTCTGGCAGGGAAGACAGATATTAAAAATCACACAATAGATATGTAAAACTCCAAGTATGATGAGTGATATGACAAAAAGATAAAGACCCTGTGAGAATATGTATTGGGGGTGCTGATCTAGTTGGGGTGGTCAGAGAAAGGTTCTTGGAGGAAAAGATAACTCAGCCGAGTGCATGAATACACAGGAACTAACTAGGTGAAGGAAGGAGGGGCGTGTCTTCCAAGCAGAGAAAGCATTCTGCGCAGAGACCTTGTGGCAAGTCTTTGTCAGAGAGATCCTGGGTAGCTAGAGGGAGAAGTGAGAGCCACTGTGGTCGAGGACGCAGCTACAGTGGTAAATCCATGGACTATGTTAGAGAGATTTGTTTTCATCTTGTCAGTACAAATCCATGACAGCATTTTAACAGAGGAGTGGCACAAACGTATTTATTTAGAACTATTATACTGGGGGAGCCTGGATGGGTCAGTCAGTTAAATGTCTGCCTTCAGCTCAGGTCATGATCCCAGCTCAGGTCATGATCCCATGGATCCCATGGGATCCAGCCCCACATTGGGCTCCTTGCTCGGCAGGGAGCCTGCTTCTCCTCCTCCCTCTGCCTGCTGCCCCTCTGCTTGTATTCTCTTTCTCTCTCTCCTCTCTCTCTCTCTCTCTCTCTCTCTCTCTCCCTCTGTCAAATAAATGAATAAAATCTTTTTTTAAAAAAAAGAAATTATTACACTGGATATTGACTAGAGATTCCTTAGAAGCTTCCATAAATATGATCTAGCAAATGTTGATAATTATGTAATTTGAAAGGCAACATGTAATGACTAAGCAAACCATTTTCTGAGCCTGTAACCTGAATTCAACCGCTTTGGCCTAGAAGAATAAGATTTTATTTTTTAATGCAAGCTTTCACATGCCAGAAACTCTGATGGTTTATTCATAATTTCTTTTAGTAAATACGATACTTGGTAACGTTTCATTCATAACATTTAAAAATAAAAGATTACAGAAAGTGTATATATACCATTATCAGAAATATCAGTCATTGTTTTAACTTCCAGATTTTAGGTTTTGAGGAAAACAAGTATAAAATCTATATGAGCAAAATTAGCAGTCTATGGCTAAATACAAGAAAAACCTATCACATTGATCACCTTCTCTCCCCTAAATATTTCTAACTCCCTAAGGAAATGGAGTTAGGCTAATATTGACAATTTCCTGAAGTGACCAACTCTGTACTTTTCAGGCTCTAGGAGCTCAATGAATGCTTTCTGACTTAATGAGTTTTCTAAGTACTAACACATTCTACCTTAGAAGAACATTTTGATTTAGTGGTTAGGGTAATGGCCATGCGCTACATGTTTTATGTTGTAGAGAATGGAAATGTCTAAACTATTATGTCCAACCTTAGTAGGATAAAAAGAATTTCCTGTCTAGTGAAAAACATTTTTCCCTATAAAATAATTGACTCTCATTAATATTCATAGTCAACGAACTAAGAGGCAGAGACTCCGTCATAAGACTGGAATGGTTGAAAAGAGGCTGTTGAAAGCACAATTGATTTATAGGGCTTGGACTCAAGGTGGAAGTTTATGGACAAGACATTTTTTGTCATGTATTTTCCCAGTGACAGGGCATTTACAGACTAGCCAAGTGTTACTGAGCTGATGAATTTATTAAACTGACCTGCCATCCCAGGGAATTTTGATGTGGGGGTGCTGAATGGTATGGTGATGAGAACTTTAGTAGCCCTTCCCTGCTCTCCTGGAAGCAAAAGCAAATACCAAGACAGTTAGTATTTTTACTTTGGCTTAGGAATATCTGGGCTGGGAAGTGGGATCCCAGACATGCGCTGGCCTGGAGGACTTCTACAAGGACAGCCTGGCCCCAGAAAGGCTCAGGGAGAGGGTCATAGATTGATTTGGGCCACCCCACTTTGAAACTACACCCAGAGAATTTCTGGAGTCAAGACTCCTCCAGGATATTCTCAACTCCTAATGATAACATGTTGAAGCAATTACATACTGTCTATTTTACAGGTATCCATTCCAGGCTGTGCAATAATGGAACTCCCTTTAGAACTACTGATTTGCTTAAAATAATTTCTTATCTCTTTGGACTCCAATCCTGGAAGCAAAGGATTTGAATCTCTGATGCAAAAGCCCTGGGGAGTTGGAGCTAGTATATTTTTTATTGTATTTTCTATGTTTTGAAGGGTACACACATTATCAAAAAAAGAAAAACATAAAAAAAAAGTTAAAACATACAGAAAAACAGAATGCTACAGGAAGACAAACTCACCATCCACATTAAACTATGGTTAATAGCTTGCGTTTTATGTCAATCTAGCTCGATACTCCATGAATCTACACTTACATCATTATTTATGTCTGTTAGACTATATCATTTAAAATATATTATATCATAACAGTTTCCTCTAAATTTTCCAGTATGAAAAGAAATGCTCTCCTGTTACCAATCTCCTGATCCTTTGACTCTTCCGATCCTTTGACTGTGTCAAAATGGACATGGGGCCGACGACGGTGCGGATAGTGTTTATTGCAAGCTCTTATCCAGGCATGAGGGTGTCGACAGCCTTAGTAAGGGGGATACCAGGCAGCTCTCTGAACAGTGGCCCAATGGTTTTGAAGGGGCTGAGGCAGGAAAGGAGTGATGTCAAGCATGTAGGGGACAAGGAAACACAGGAGCTGGGTGTGCAGGTGCAGCTGAGAGAACATACTTCTTCATCCATTGTATGTTCTATTTGCACATTACGTCTTCACCTCTGGTGGGGATTTCTGGCTTTATGATGAGAGGGGAAAGTCAGTGAAAGAGCAGGGCTGGGTCCATGGTGGCTGTGACTGGTCCAGTCAAGTCTTTGCAGGAACAAACCAACCACTTGTAAGCGGGCCCAGGAGTTTGTCTTCAGGCTTGGGGCTTTTGGCTTCCTAATTGTATGCAGTAGTGCCCACTGGATGGGCTAAAGAAATGGGTATCTGAGAGGCTCCAAAGCTTTCTGCAAGCTCTTATTCTGTAAAAGAAATGCCTAGCAAAGAGGTCTACAAATAGGCAGACAGGTATTTAAAGAGCTTTCATTTTGAAACAGGCTAAAATTGCAAGAAGTTTAGAAAGGGCCTAGAGCAACTGTATTCCGAGATATGCTTTTCCAGACAGCCACATCAGACACCCTGTCTCACTCCCATATGATCACGCCAGCATTTTCACACCTAACAGAATGTACAGCAATTCCTAATAATATCAGATACCCAGTCTATATCCAATTTCCCCAAATGTCTAACTATTTCTTTTGTAAATCAGGATTCAATCACAAAGTGCTTGGTACATTTGTTTGTGTCTCAAGTCTTTTTAAATCAAGTATAGTCTCTTCCCTTTTTTTTCTTCCTTTTTTTTTCTCCCCAAGCTATCAACTTTGTAAAGACATCAGACCAGATGCCATTTAGAGTGTCTTATATTCTGCATTTGTCTGACTGCGTGATCATGATGTAATTTGTGTGTTTATCCCCTGTATTTTTTGTAAACCGAAAGTTATAACTAGCATCGTGATTAGATACAAGTAAAACACTTTTGGCAAGAATAGTTCATGGAGAAAATTGGTATTTCTTGTTGCATTTCATTTATAGAATGTCTGGGTGGTTCACTAGTAAGTGGTGCTACAGGATTAATTCTGTTACAATCAGAACTTTCCACCAGAAATATATATTTGCAATTAACAAGTGATCTGTGGAGAGATACCCAGCAGTAGGTTAGTGTTCTGTTTCCCAGCATTTCATCAGAAAGTATTCATATCCGTTGAAATTTCTTCCCCTAGATGGTTCATTAAAATTAATAAAATGGTGATTTTCTACTTCTATTATTGCTTTTACATCAATTATTATGCTTCTGTAAATAAATAAAAGATTTTATCAACTAGGGTGACTTTTTTTAACCTTGAATTTTTTTTTTAAGATTTCATTTTTTTATTTATGAGACAGAGAGAGGCAGAGACACAGGCAGAGGGAGAAGCAGGCTCCATGCAGGGAGCCCAATGCGGGACTTGATCCCTGGACTCCAGGATCACTACCTGAGTCAAAGGCCGATGCTCAACCACTGAACCACCCAGGCATCCCTAACCTTGAAATTATAGTTCTTATTAAAGAACAGGATAAATATTTTGTTCTCATCTTTGAATTATCAATTTTCAATGTAAGGATATTATTCATCTCCAATGATGAAAAATGAATGTTTTTTATTTATATTCTCTTTGCTTAATACTATCAACTCAATGATGTATGTTTACATAGTGGATTTCAATGCATTATCATTATTGATGTTATTGATACTTAACTATCCCAATTTGTACTGGGGGTAGATACTTTAGATTGGTTACTGCATTCCTTTGAACATGTCCCCAAAGTCCTTGAATATTTTCTTAGAATTTCTAAGACACTGGTGCTGTAAGAGTCTCCACTGCCCTCACCTCACCTCTTTGCTTCTCTAGAATCAGCCTTCTAGTGAGGGTCTCGGAGTCCTTCGTGTGAATGACAATTAGATCGAAATCTCAGTGTGAAGAGTGCTGATTTCTACGGGAAGCATTATTACTTTCGGACTTTTCCAATAGAGAGAGCTAGAAATTTTACCTTTTAAAATAATAACTTCATTTAGTATTTTCAATTTAATATTACATGGTTTAACTTAACTTCTTAAAATTTTATGCCTCTTTTCTATTTCATTGCAACTCTTGGTTCTTAAACAAAACAACAATTACCATTAAAACTAAACAACTGAAAAAAAAACTAAACAACTAAATTTAAATTTCCTCTGCCTTTTTTAACCTTAGAATATATCTCTAAGAATAAGCAGAGTAGTATATTCTAAAGTCACTCAGATAGGAGTATTTCTATTTTGATAGGCTTGTGCTATACATTTTTTGTCTTATAAAAACCATCTCTTTATAATCCTCTTTCTATTGTTTTAATATAGCTCTTCCAGTAGCTTCTAGTTACCTTTAGCGTGAAATCTAATTGAATTTGGTTTTCCCAAATTTATTCTACATTTCTACAACTTCTTGTGTTACTTTTAAACCAAGACTTCTTTCTCCAAATATAGAAAAATTTCATTCTCATACACTCCAACCCCAGTGCTAATTTCCTTGATTCCTTCCTCACTTTCAGAACTAATCCAAAGTCTGTCTCCAATATGAACAGGGCATTCTCTAATACTACCAGCAACTACATCTTTTGAAAGACATTTGATTATATTTTTATGCTGCCTGACATAGTTATTGGGAATACAAAACAAGAAGTCATTTTAAGCCATCATAATGTGACACTGCGATGCCCATAAATTAGAGTGAGTATTGGAAAGAATCCACTATTTAATAGAGGAGAGAAAACCTTGAGTTGAAACAATTATTCTGACAACTCAGATGGGAAAAGAACTTAATGAAAGAATAGAACTACTGTGGAAAAAGTGAGGAATTTGGCTAAAATTATTGCAATTGAGCATCTAGTTTGATCAAATCCTCAAAATAATTTCCAGGGGTTCTATTTTTTTTTTCCTTTACCTGACACCATGGGCTTTTTCACAGTCTTTGCAGAGTTGTGGGAAATAATCACAAGATATATCTTGCCCATTATCAGAGTTGTGCTATTTTTCACTACCACTTTCAGGGTTTCCTCTGTGTGATGACTGATGCTCTCCCCATATAGAGCATTTATTTAGTAGATGATATATTTCTCAGACAAATAATTTTGGGGGAAATTTCATGAAGCAGAAACTTGATGGTGCTGCATCTGAAAGTCTTCCGTTTCCATAAACTTCAGCAAGAGTCAGCCCTGATTCTTGTGGCAAATACGAGTTATTTTTTCTACCTCATTCTGAGGCTCAATAATAAGAAAAAAATGATGTTAAAATGATTTTAATTTCCTTGATAATGACATCAAAGTATGCTGGATATCCAAGAGTCACATTAAAAAAAAAAAACAGAAGTGATTATATCTATTAGACAAGAATGTCAATTTATTTTTTATTTTTTTAGACAAGAATGTTTAATGAAATTTCCATTTGTATAGATCCACCTAGATCCTGGACAACATATTATAAAATAGTGATATAGTGTCTTCTATGTGATAGTTTGACTGCATTCTGTTTTATTTAATCTCAGAATGTACACTATACATAACAAGAACTTTCAGAATAAATAATATTGACTAAGAGGAGAACTGAGCTAAAGTATTTTTAAAAGGAAACAGGCATACAGAATCTAACTGCATATAAAGCATTTAATCCCATGATTTTCAAATGGGTACCATTGTGTTTTGTTCTATGCAATATTTCACTCTCTTTGCACATTTTAAGGACATCTAATTTTGAAGAAAATTAACAGAACGACACAGCAAAGAACTTGCAGAAATCTTTACTGCTTAATATTTTGGGAGCCTGAGAAAAATGACTTTGAGGACATATTAGTAATACCAAAGAGGATCAACATTATTTGTGGGTTCACATTAGAAATACCAAAATCCAAAGAGTAAATTCTGATGCACAGATTCATCCCTTGAAATTTAGTTTTTCTTTTGGATAAAGACAAATAGTAGCCAAAGAAACAATCCGGAAGAGACTGAAGAATATCTATTTTGGTATGTTGGGTAGATCACCAAATGTTAAAAACATACTGAAGCCAAAGAGAAGCAATGAATTAAATTCACAAAATAATATGATAATGTTCTTGAGCCACTGAAGAACATAAGCAATAATATTTCCAGCCATAGACATCTCAAATAAGAGCATTTGGATGTGTGACAGCTGTGGCAGTCCAATAAGGGAGGCATTGTGAAACAGTAGAGAAGTAATTTTCATGCAACTTATTTATAGTCACTAGGGCTATAAAGGTAGTGGGAGAGGGTGTGGGTGGTGTAGGAAAATCAATCCCGGTATTCAAGAGAAAAAAACTCAATACTTATTTTGTAAACGTGATACACTGAAACAGTGATACTGTAATTCCACTTCATTTCCCACACTTTTTAGATACAAATCGGGCCAGTGAAGAATTCTTACTGGTGCCAAGATGTGTCTCTCGGTAGTTGTCAAATGTTGTAAGACAGCTGTAAAGCTGCTAAGAGTAATTCAATTTTAGCAGATTCTAATGACGTTTGTGTTGACAGAATAATATTCATGGCATGTAGCTGGATGGAGCCTCATGGAGATCTAATAACCTTCTGGCCTAATGTGAATGCCTATCTCCCTAAAGTAGCCAACAAGAGTTATTTGAAGCAACCTACTGAGACATACTGTCCTCCGTTCCTGAAATTTCCACTGAGCACTGAGCCAAGATATCAGTTCAATGACAAAGTCTACCCCCTTTAAATGAGGGAGGGAGGTGATCTAATTATTGATCAGTAAATTGTGGGCCTGTCTTTAAACTCTTTACCCAAGACCTCCTAGCATAATTATAAGAGCAAGAAGAAAGAGAGAAACAGAGAAACATTTTTTTCTTCCTTTCTAGGAGGGAGAGGTTATGAAATCATAGGGAAAAAATGTTCTGACAAAATATGGTGTTTAATCTCTTAAAAATACCCTGTATGCCTCTTTACCCTGAGTGCTTCAACTGTGAAAATAATATGCCTTAAAAATTGCAAAATGCATCTTTTAAGAATTAGACTTTTAAAGTAGATTACTTATAACACCGTGGCTATTGTCCCCACAGCATCCCTGAGGGGATTAGCTTACGTTCTCCCAGAAAGAGAAATGCCATGTATTGCTCCTGGCAGAGACCTGAGCTGACTCTGGAAATAGCCACGTAGTATTCCAGAAATAAAAGTGTTATGAATATGGGAATCCCTGGGTCACTCAGTTCCGTGTCAGCTTGCACCCTCTCCATTTGGAGGAAACCAGGGACTTTGATGCTATTTTCAATGCCAGTCTTTTTCAGAGGTGACCCAGAGGACCTGTGGGTCAGATATGACCCAGGGGCTGTTTGCGTAGGGCAGCAGGAATGGAAAGAATAGAGGATAAAATCAAAGTGAAAGTTAAAAGGAAATCCATTCATTCTGGAGTAGTAGGATGAAATATAGAAAAACTAGGGAAATCTGGTTTTTCCACATAGCAATTGCTGTGCAATCAAAATAATTTTTTTTTTTACTCCTTCTTTAAAGGGTCTTTTAAATCAGCTGGCCTTAGAAATCTCCCTTTATCTCTTATTTTCCCCCACAATATACAGGTATAGTGCCTGGGACGTAACATAAGTGAAAATAAATTCAGTAAGATTCAATCTCCCTTGCCTGAGGCATATACTTCATTTGCTCTGTTCACATGGCAGTTGTCACACACTGCCTTACTTCCTGATTTTATAGATTTATCTGTGTCTGTCTTATTTCTCTTAATAAGGTGTAAATTCTTGAGCATGGGGACCTTGTCTTATTTAACTTGTCTTCTTCAAAGTGTGAAAGGTCCTTCAGGAGGACCAAAGTTGCCAAGATAAACTGGATCCCAGAAAGCACAGCTTAGCATAAAGCAAAACGACGTCACAGAGAAATGCCCTTCATCTTTCTCTTTCTCAGACTCTAATGACTGTTTGTAGGGACAGAACGATGACAGAAAATGTAATGTGAGTGCCGGTAACAATGGATTCCATTTTGAGAAAAGGGCATATTTAAAAATTTGAGTATAATTTTGCTCTTCTTTCCCCTCTAAAGTTGTGTGTTTAATCTAAGGGTGGCAGAGTGGCAGCCACCATTGTGCATATTCGGAAATAAAATGTTGGGTTTTTAAACATTTCCTACGATAGGTCTGATTTTTTTCTACACCATCCAACTGGGAAGTAGGAAAAAAAAGCAATACTTCCAATTGTCCGTCAACAGTGTACACCTTTTTTCCAGTATTAAGCAGGAATAGTCTACTCACTATCCCTATTTCTGATAAAGGCTCCATCTTTTGGACTGCAGCTCATTGCCACCCTCTTCCCTGCATTTACATAGCACACATGTGTGCACACACACAAACTCTAAATGCATGCGGACAGACACACAACTCCTGTACAAGATGGAATCTGTGTGAATGAAGAAGGAAGGAGATGTCCTATTAAAAAGGGAAAGAGGAATAGGCATGCCTGGGTGGCTCAGTGGTTGAGCCTCTGCCTTTGGCTCAGGTTGTGTTTCTGGGGTCCTGGGATCGAGTCCTGCATCGGGCTTCCTTGCAGGAGCCTGCTTCTCCCTCTGCCTATGTCTCTGCCTCTCTCTGTGTGTCTCTCACGAATAAATAAATAAAATCTTCTTAAAAAAAGGGAAAGAGGGACTTACGTTAATGAGGTTTTATTTGCATCTTTGTCTTTGCTTCAAAATACAGGGTGACGTTTTTGCTTGCTCCCATTACTCTGTGAAGGACTACGGCCATTTGTTGCTCACGGGTGCTGTTAATGCCTGTAGATCTAAGCTTCTTCCACAGAGTGGCACCTCACAGGGCCCTCCAGCCAGCAGGGAATCTCTCACCAAGGTGGTTCTGTGGCAGGTTTGTTGGCCCTTACTTCAAGGACCTTCAGCTTCTGGATTCTTTCCATGGCACACAGAAGCTTGAACATGATAACTCGGGCCATCTTCTGCCTAATTGTGCCATGCCACTTCTGGGGGCCCCACCATTCAGCGGTCCTGCTATGGTTGTGCCATTGTTGATGAGCCCTGGAAACCCCAAGCTTTCTCTTGCCATGGTGGCAGTAGCCCAGCAGTCTCCCTTGTTAATATGAGACCTCCCAGCGAGCAGCCGTCTCTCAAAGTTCCAGTGGGAAAAAGGAGTATTATTAGCCTTCTTTGATTTTAGTTTTTCTGTCCCATGATCTAATGTCCCCCCATTCTCTCTGGGTTTTCATCCAGAAGAGGGAACGGATAGATAATCATCTTATCCTTTCTTTTTTCTCCATCATCTCAGATATGTGAACTGTTACCTCATTGCATAACCATAGATAAGACTAGGAAGGCATCAGTCAGGCAGAGAAAGACAAATACTATATGATCTAACTTATATACAGAATCTAAAAAAAAAAAAAAACCCAAACTCATAGAAACAGTGAACAGATTGGTGGGGGGAGGGTAGTGCTGGAAGGATGGGTGAAAGTGGTCAAAGGGTATAAACTTAAAAAAAAAAAAAAGATTTATTTATTTGGTTAAGGAGTAAAGGGCAGAGGGAGAGAGGGTTAACACAGGGCTCCATCTCATGACCCTGAGATCACGACCTGAGCAGAAACCAAGAGTCAGACACTTGACCAACTGCACCTCCCAAGTGCCCCAAAGGGTACAAACTTTTAATTATTAGTAAATAATTTCTAAGGATGTAATTAATGTACAGCATGATGACTATACTTAACAACATTGTACAGTAATCCCTTTTCTGTGGGGGATACATTCCAGGACCCACACTAGATGCCTGAAACCATGGATAGTACTGAACTTTACACTTATTACAATTTTTCTGGTATATATATACCTATGATAAAGTTTATCAATGGGGTATATAGTAAGAGAGTAACAGCAATCACTAATAATAAAATGGAACAATGACAACAATATACTCTAATAAACTTGTGAATATGGTCTCTCTCAAAACATCTTACTGCACTGTGCTCAATCTCTCTTCGTCTTGTCATGTGAGATGACAAAATGCCCACCCAATGAGACGAGGTGAGGTGAGGTGAATGAGATGAGGTTGTGATGGATTGTTGGGCCACTGCTGACCTTCTAAAGATACATTAGGAAGATTATCTGCTTCTGAACTGCAGTTGACCACAGGTAACTGAAACCGCAGAAAGCAAAACTATGGATATGGAGGAGTGCCGTATTACATATTTGAAAGTCACTAAAAGAGTAGATCTTAAAATTCCTCACCAGGAAAAACAATGCAATTATCTGATGATGGGTTTTAACTAACCTTATGTGAATTTTGCAATTTATACACACGTTAAGTCATCGTGTTGTACACCTTAAATTTTCACAATGTTACCTGTCAATTATATATCAATCAAGTTGGAAAGTAGAAACTCATCAAATTGCATACACTACATATGTGCAGTTTATTGTGTGCCACTTATATGGCAATAAAGCTGTTTAAAATGAATAAAATGGGGCATGTGGGCGCTCTGTCAGTTGAGCGATGGACTCTTGGTTTCCACTCAGGTGGTGATTTCATGGATCATGAGATGGAGCCAGGGCCTGGCTTCCACTCAACGGGGAGTGGGGTGAGGATTCTCTCCCTCTGTCCTTCCTCCCAACTTGTGCGCATGTGATCTCTCTAAAATAAATTTTAAAACATTTTAAATAAAAAAGTACATAAATAGGTAAAATATCAAGTGGGATGGGACGAGAGGAAAGAATCTGCAAAGCCATGGAAGCCGAGAGAGGGATTCTGAGTTTCTCAAGTAGTACAAATTTCAGTGCGACATCAGTGTAGGTTTGGGAGGAGGGCACGAGAGGAAGGAAATGAGCAGCAGAGTGAGGAGATGAATCCCACATCTTTGGTTCACCCTCGTAGGTGAAGTGCTTATTCTCTTTATGTATTTTTATTCCACTGTGCTCGAGAGAGGAAATCTGGAAAATGAATATGTTGCACAAACATGGTTCTGTGGATCTTCAGTACGCCTCGTGGATGAGTTCCCCAGCAGCTCTGCCATATGCAGATGTCTTTGGTGGAGTGTGTGAACCTAGAAACCAAAAGGCAAACAGAGTTATTAGATGTGATTTTAACAAGATCCAGTTTGGAAAAATACATGATAAGAAACAAAACAAAGGTTAGAAATAGTCATCTCTGAACCAGGGAATCCTGGACACACTTGAGTATTGGAAGAGGAAGGTGATGTCACATACAGTACTCTGAATGTTGTGGTAAAACCAGGCCAAAACCATAGGAAAAGCTGTCGACAGTAGTTTGGCATGAGTCAGAGGAAAGTCTCGATCATTCAGGAAGATTTTTCCAGCTCTCATTTATCTAATTCTGTGAATATTGACAGATTTGTTTAAAGAAACACAACAATACAGGAAAGAAGCTACAGGGAACTTGCCAATAAACAAAGTATGTCAATTTCTGTGCCAAGTTGTCTTGCCAAGTTATCCTTAAAAATAACGCCCGGAATTACTATTAAGTGATAATTAAAAGAAAAACATATGCTCAGTGCTGGCTTGATTTATTGGGGGATGGTAAATTTTGAAAACCCTGTACTTCATAAGTGGGTGAGTAGTTTCCCTTATATAGTGAACGAACACGGGCTAAGGTATATCTTTCGATTGATTAAAAATGCCAATATATGCGTGATCAATGTACTATTTCTCTTGCTATATATTTAATCATTAATTCCCCATGGGAATAATTAGCAAAATGATTAACATAATGATTAACAAAAAAACTTAAAACTCTTTTATTTGATTAATATAAATCCTTATGTGGATAGAGAACTCAATCCAGCAATGTCCAGCAAACAAAAGAAGAGAAGGAATAAACAGAGCCTTAAAAATGATCTCTCTGAAAAGTTTAAACCAGATTGGAATAACTGTAGAGAATTTTTTTGACCTAAGATTAATGTCAATCGGGACAACAGATAAATTATGTCATAAACTAGCATGGTTTATTCATTTATGATAAAGCCAGGGAATAATGGGAAAGCCACCAAATTAGGCCGTTCTCTCTGGAAACATTTGACTCCTACAATACTTTGTCCACATATAGACATTATAACTAACCTATATGTCATTTGCCATATGTCATTTTTACAGAATTGTTCAATACTATGATACCTTTGTTCCTTAAATTATGTGAATTCTGTTTCAAGGCATTCTTCACTGTACTATGAGATCAGCCCGCAGGAGCAGGTTTGAAAGAGGAAGGAGAGCTCTAATTTCTTGCTTTTAATTCTGAGAGCGCCTGAGAGCCTCTCCAGGACCTGATGTCCCAGAGTGACATAAAATGTTACTTTTTGTTTGAGATAGTGCTAGAACACAATCATTCCCATAATCCAGCAAAAGGATCATAAGGTTATGATCTGGATGTCTTGCAAACAGCGCCCCCCACTCCCATTCTAAGATTTACATTTTGTTTTACAAATAAAAGTTTATTTTGTGGAAAACAATACAGCTCTACTTGGACTGGTGAAAGGACAGCATATGTCACAGGGGCTAAGGAAACGTTGATGCAGAAATCAGAGCCTTAGTTATTTGCCTAAAAGGATCCAGAGAAATAACAAAACTGCTTTTACAGACGTGTTTCTAGAGATCAGATCTCTGTGATTAGGATGTGAAAATCAAGGGGTTTGCGTTCTAATATTTCTCTTTCCATGCTCCCTTCGGGTCATGACAATTAAGTGCCCTACTTGGGGTGAAGTGCAGCTAGCTCTGTGATATTTGCGAAAAACCCATGTTGGTCAGAGTCAGGATAAGTCCTTGGGCATTTCACTTTGCGGTCAATGAGAGAAGGAAGCATGAACAGCCAGCAGTTGCTTTTTCAAAGCTCACACATGAAAGATTGTACGCAGTTTGAAAGTCACATTATTAAATATTAGATGGGCAAAATCTTTTTAGAGCTGCGTATTGAGTATTGCTGCCTTTCATCTAGTTTGCTCATGACTAACGTGATCCACGTGGATTAAGGCAATAATTCAATCTGAATGTTTGCCTTGTATTTTAAAAACAAATGAAATGTTAAACAGTTGTCAGGTGTTAGCTTGATCTTTATTGTAACTCTTTGCTAAGATTACAAGGATTATACTGAGCACTTGAAGCAAGATTTCAATAGTGACAAATACCAGGTTACCATTATCTTGTTTCAACATCAATCAAAGAAGTATTAAATAATCAGATAATGTCTCCAAGCACTCAAAAAACTAAATCCCTTTATGCTAGTCCACGCATGCTACTAATCATGAGGCAACCACAGGAAACTATACAAGAAACAGCATATATGATTCCATTCACAGATGGTGTGTAGCCAATATAAATTAAGAATTAAGATATTTCGTCTGACTCATCTACACGTCACTTAGCTATAGGCAAGAAAAGAAGATCTATGGGTTTGCAGGATCTCTTCTAACTGGTGAAGCTCGTTGTGGGATCTCCCTGCTTGCTTCTGGTGATGCCTTCCTATTTTTCATTGAACTTCGGACCCAGCTTCAAAAATGGAAATATAATTATTATAGAATCATGGTATTTGAGTTAGACCCTTAAAGTGGTGCAATCTAATCCACTCACTTTATAGATAAGAAAACTGGAGCCTCCACAGGGTTCTAGTGCACTCGAAGTAGAACTCAAAACTCCTGACCCACAACTCAATTCTATTTTTATTACATCAAATTACTCTATTTTGGAATTTTATTGCCTGCTTGCTCTCTAATCATCATTACTTATGAAGAAGAAAACATTTAGAATCGTTTATCTTAACCCAAGAATGCTGCTTTTTTTTTAATTTTCACTATAAAGGTGGGTGCCTTTATAAACATTTTCAGTGAGAAGCAAGGATTCTAAGTATAGCATAAAGTTATCATGTTTACTTTAGTAGGTTCTTGTTTGATGATAATGATTGATTGACTGCTTCCCCTCCCTTGTACCATCTCATTTCTCTCCTGCATATGTGCCTACATTTCTTTGAACAGACTATTTCCTCCCACTCACCATCCACTTTTCTCTGCAATTTGGTTTCCATCTTTCCTAAATTCACTGAAACCTGTGATTTTTCCCTAGATCAAAGCCAACAGCCTTTCTCCTGCCATCCGCGCACTGCACTAGAAGGAATCGCATGACCCTCCTTCCCCTTAACCCAGTCTTACTCTGTGTGATTCTGCCTTTGACTTCTGTGGCTGTGGGTATTTCCTAAGACTAAATCCTGGATCTCAAATTCATTAGTGAAAATTAAGGAGCTGGACGACAGTTTCTGAGACACTGGGAAGGCTCAGCATAATAGGATTTAGAAAAGACTTTTTACACCTGTAAGGAAAAAATTAGGTCAACTCACCTCATAACTTTTACTGCCTAACTTCCTACACTTTCAGATTGGTAGGGCCACTCTGAAGCCACCAAACTTAAATGATAGACCTACATTTTCCTTTCTGGGTTACTGTCCTATTCTAGTCAACGAGTCATTTGACATCAGCTTGTTTATAGATCTCCCATCTTAAAAATTAGGGAATCCCACTCCAAATCCCACTTCATTTCTCTGCTTCCCTTTGGAACGAAATATACAAAAACTTTTTTGGATCCCTGTTTTCTGTTGTCTCTCCTCTCGGTCTCTATGTGGTTGGGGTCTGCCCTTACCTCCCCATGACAATGGCCCATGCCAGGGTCAACGCCCTGTTGCTACTTGATATGGTCATATCCCTGCTTCTATTTCACCTGCTCACCAGCATTTGATACAGTATGTTATTTCTTTCTTCTTAAAGTCTTTTTTTCTCTTGGATTCTCAGACTTAACCCACTTCCACTGAGAGTTCAGTCCTAGGCTCTCCTATTTTTCTCATTATCTTCTGTTCTTAGGCATAATGTAGCCTAACTATCTCACCCCAACTATGATTTTTAATGCCCAGATATCTCTAGGTTAATGATTCTCTTGCTATAATCTCTCTTTTGATTTCCAAATTTATAGATCTCTTATTGAATGCCATCTCTTTTTGGTCTAAATTCAGATTTAACAAAGCCCCATGTCTACCATTTCTTATTTTTCATCATCTCAGTAAATTGCACCACTATCCTCACTGGGTAGCTCAAACCCAAATCCTAGAAGCACCACTGATTACTTTCTCTCCCCACCTATTCCCAATGCATTAGCAAGTCTGAAATACTTCCAGAATCTGAATTTCTCTCCTTCTCCACTGCTACATATCTATTTCAAGTTATTCTCTGTCACTATAGTATTAATGCCTCAACCTCCTGTTGGTCTCCCACTTTTCATGATTGCATTGACCTCCTTCAATGAATACTCCACACCACTAAAAACAAATCAGATTGTCACTGACTATTTAATACCTTATAATACCCCTTCCCAGGATAGGTCATTAAAATCCACATCCTTTACCAGGGTAACTTGTCCTATCTGATCTGGCCATTCACTGCATCTTCCATTCTCCAGCTCACTTAGTACTTTCCAGACATACTGGGCTTCTGTCAGGACTTCAGATCTGAACAAAACATTACTATGTCAGGTTCTATGTGTTAATCTGTTTCTAATGTTGGCTTGCCTTGCTCCTTCTGTCATTTATGTTTCAACCCTAATGTACTGTACATTTATAACTTATTTTTCTTGTTTATTTTCAGAATCCTTCACAAAAATGTAAGCTCCATGAAAGCAATTAACTTGTGGGTGTACTTGTTTTTATTTTGCTTTATTTTTTTCTGTTGTTTCTACACTGCCTAGAAGAATGGCTAGCTAGCACAATTATTTATCTGTGAAGTGACTGTCCATATTCTTTGCCATTTTTATGCTTGGCTCACATTGATTTGTAAGAGGTTTTATTTCTTTAAAATGTCTTCCTGTGCCAATAAATTCTTAGCCTTAAATGAAATTCATAATTTTCTTAATAAGATACAAAAATGACTTATGAAGAAACAGAAACCTTAAAGATGCTGATAATCATGAAATATAATTATTTAATAGAATAATCAAAATCTACTTAAATATTATTGGGTCTAGACTATTTTACAGAAAGATTTATGTTAACCTTCAAATAATAAACAGGCTTTACCCTTTAAAGGCTAAAAAAAAACAACACAAAAACATGGATTAAGAGTACACTTATCCTGCTGAGCACTGAATAATAAATAGAATTGCTGAATCACTATATTGTATATCTGAAACTAATATAATACTGTATGCTAACTGCACTGGCATTAATTTTAAAAATAAGGAAATTAAGTGAATTTCTTATAGACAGCAAATAGTTGGATCATGGGGTTTTAATCCACTCTGCCAGTCTCTGTTTTTAATTGATGTATTTAGACTATTTACATTTAAGATAATAATAGGTATGTTAAGGCTTATACTGCTATTCTATTATTTGCTTATGTTTATTTCTTGTATTTCTCATTCTTCTGTTTCTCATTTATAGCCTTCCAGTAGGTTACTTAAATATTTAAAGTTCTTATCTTGATTTATTTAATTTATAATTACTCCAAAGAAAATGAAATACTTAGCTGCAAATCTAACAAAACATATACAGCATTTGTATCCTAAATATTGCAAATATGTTGATGAAAGAAACCAAAGAACTAAATAAAAGGAGTGACACATTGTGTTCATGGGTTGGAAGGCTCAACATAATGAAAATGGACATTCTCCCTAAACTGATCTATAGATTAATACAATATTTATAGAAGTTCCAGCAGGAATTTTGTAGATGTAGAGAAGTATATGCTAAGTTGATACGGAATAACACAGAATCTAGAATAACTAAATTTAGATCTTGAATGGAAAGAATGAAGTGGGTAGAACCACTCTATGCCATACTAAGGCTTACTATATAGCTACAGTAGTCAAGCCAGAGTAGTATGAGCAGAGGAATAGATACATGGGTCAATGGAACCAAACAGAGAAATCAGTACTAGATCAACACAAATATGCCCAACTGATCTTTGGAAAAGTTTTAAAAGCAAGTTGTAATAAAGTGTGTGTGTTTTTTTAAAGACTATTTCAGAAAATAGAGAAGTACACCTTAACTTTATTCAGGCTAGTTTAACCTTAACAAAACAAGGGAATATCCAAATTTCCATTTTTTAGTTATGACAGAATAACTAATACTATATTGGCCCTTCTACTATAAGCTTTAGAAAGCAGGAAAAAAATACAAGGGGACTCTTTTCAAAGTCCTGGACAACAGGCAGTGTAGGACTCATCTTTGAGTAAAGAGAATTACATACAGTTAACCCAACATTTATCCAAGTTTTCAGCCAGTAGACTCTTTCTAAACCACAGTGCAGGGAGGATGAGCAGAAGATGAGCAGAGGATGAGCAGAGCACTGTGGGTTTGCTGAAGTGAAGAGGCACAAATTATAATTTAGAGATACAGGAGAGACTGGAATTTGTCATAAGAATTCTAGGGAGGGGGCAGTTGCATCCAGAGGGGTTTCAGATGTCTGAATGAAGGTTCTGCCTAGGTTCTTACCCAAGAACAAGGTTGTGAATCGGAGGCAAGTCTGCGTCAGGTCTACCAGGGAATAATTGTTGTGGGACTAGGAGTTGAGTAGAGATATTAACATTCTGGGAGATTAAAGTTCCAGTCTGGTCACAGTAGAGAAACCTTGTTGAGATCCTTGGCCATTCAACTGAGACTTGAGAAATGTGCCTTCAAAGGTGGAAGAACTGCAACCCAGAATAAGGTGCACATGTTATGAGTTAGGTCTTAGGAGATCAGCTCTAACAAAGGAAGAAGTTAAGCCTACCACTATCAAAAGGATATAATAGTCATTAAGTGTTCAAGAAAGAACATTTAATACCCTTTAAAGAACACAATATTAGCCAGACTCCTTATAACATATCATCCAAAATGTTGAATATGCAAAACCAAATAATTATAAGTGGAAAAGCAAATGATTAGGCAAATGAAATAGTCACAAGAAACAGGATCCAATATAATTCAGATACGGCTATTAGCAGGGAATATTTTTAAAACTATAGAAAATATATTCAAGGATTTAAAGGAATAAGTAGCATAATAAGTGAGAGGGATTTCTGTGTGCAAACTATCAGTAGTGACAAAAAAAAATGTGGCAGAGTAAAAGGGGATGGGGAAAATAATAGAAGCCATTACCAAAAAGCTGGTTTAGAATGCAAACTTTTTACCTTTCTATATGGATTATAGTCACAGGAAGTATCAATACTTCCTAGCTTCCTATACATATTAATATTGGGGGTAAATTAAGTCTTTTCAAATTCTTAAATATGGCCAGTACAAAAATATCCATATAAAGATAGATGAGATTAGCTCTAAAATTAATCATTGGACATATATTGATACTAAAATTCATTGATATTTATTATGTGCAAAATACTGTTTCCAGTGCTTTCATGTACTACTTAATATTCACCATCATTTACATGTATTATTTCCATTTTACATAAGAGGAGATTGGTCCTTAGAAAAATTAACTGAATTTCTCAGTGTAACACAGTTGTAAGGGGTTGAGAAAGTCTTCATAGCCAATGTTGGCCAATTTCCCAATTTATTGCTTTGATCAATAACCTATAATGTCATTTTCAACCAATAGGAACGTAGCATGTGTTCAATACATACATTTTTTGAGAGAGATACACACATTGATAAAAAGTGAGATTCAAAATTCTAAGTGTAGATAAGTTTGAGTTCTGAACCCAAACTGAAATTTTCATGACATGGTTTCAATGTCTGAAGTCATTTCAGTTACAAGTCTCTTTATCCTACTTTCATGCAAACTATCTCTTTGGATGAATACATTACTTAACATACAAACATTAGCACTATTACAGAACTGCTAAAAAGAATAATTTAAGTGGAATGATTTTAATAATGCCTAATTAAGTTAGTTTTACCATGTTAGGAATGAGTTTATAAGTTATCAAGTGTTAAGTACAGACCCAAGTAATTAGAATAAGGCAAGTATGTTCCACAGCTTGGTTTCCTATCTTTGGGTCTGTTCTGCCTTTTATTCTCATGCAATCAAGTAATTTGGTGTTATATGTGCATTTGTGTGAGTAGTAATGTGTGAAGGCAGACATGTATGTGCATGCACGCATGTGAGTTCCACAGGTAATGTGGGATAATACTACTATGCTAAGACATTTCTAGGGCAAGGGAACTGGAACTTGAGTATCTGGTTGCCCTTGGGAAAACTATCTTGGATTAAAGAACTTGATCCAATAGGCCTTTTGGCCAGAGTCCAACTCAATGGGAGGTCACATTTTTCAAAAGTGAGTTTGTAGTTTTGTATGTATATTTATTTATTTTGTAACACCACTGAGGCATCTAAGAATTTAAACTCTTACTACTTTTTAAATATATTCTGTTAAGTATACTTAGATGTTCTTTTTCATGTATTGCTTCAAATTGGGTTCGGATACCTAAGGTGAGGGTATTCTGCGTCCTGACCCTTAAAGTTAATGACTTCTAATTAGCCCAGCAAGAAGCTAATGACTTGTAATCACTTGCCAATTGATTCTGGGTATTTTCTTTGTGAAATTAGTCTGGGTGAGACTGGGAAAATTCTGGCTGGTAGGGAAAAAGCAGAAGGGGATCAGAGTTTAAGAAGTCACTCACAAGATGAGTTCTGGAAGATATTCAGTGTGACAAGAACAATATTTGTGATCTTTTATCAATTACTATAACATCTATGAAAGATGTAAAAAAAAAAGTTGCACATATTGGAAACTGTATAACTGAAACCCTGAGAAAATTGTTACCTAATGCCAGTTTTATGACATTCGTGTTTATAATTTGCATCAATTCAGCTACAAAGAGAGGAATAAACACAGAATTATATATCAGGTCATTGATCTGATAAGATACTTTAGTTATGGAGATAGACTTACTTTGCTTGATTAAAGTTGTTCCATAGGAAGAGAGATAGAATGTGTATGGTTATGAATCATACAAACATGTATTGAGAATCTGCACTTGGATCAAGCTCTGGCTACGCATTGGCCATTGAAAGATGAATAATCCACAACCCCTTTTTTCAGGAGTTCACAGTTTACAACTGAGTTTACACCGTCCCAGATTAAGAAATGATCATTGAGGGTCAGAAACTCTATGACGAAGAAATAGTCTACAAGGATATAAATTTGAAAATGGACATATAGTCCTTTCAGATCCTTCATACAAAGCATACATATATTTTTATACCTCTTAAAAATTTACCAGTTACTAGCCACATTGAAATTCAGGAGGCTGACAAAAGAATCTCAAAATAAGGAAGATTTGTGGGAACAATGGTGTTGGCTAGCCTTATTAGAATTGCAAGAAATGTTTCAGAACCTATTCAAAAACACTCCCTAAAACTCTAGCTATGGAATAAGATATCTAGTTTAAGACTAACACTATTCAAAAGTCTTATGCATTAAAAAGAGTATCCTATGATTAGGTATAATTGGTTGTAGTAGAGTGATAGCAACTGGGGAATAATGTCATTACCAGTTACTATTCTTCAAGATAAGAAAAGTTACAGAAAAGCTTGACATTATAGAACAATTTTTACAGCCATGATATAAAGGGCTGTAACAATAAGGAAAATTTTAAAAATAAAATAAAGCAAAAAATGCAATGTTTCAAACACTATCCTTTTGTCTCTTAGAAAATGGTTAAAGAGAAATTCACCCCTATAATTTTTGTCCAACAGAGAAAAAAGAAGATCAGAGTTATCAGCAACACTAGGTACTCATTAAGCCGTGGTCTTCTCTGCCTTTAAACATTGCCAATACCTAATTTCTCACCAGTCCTATAGCAGGATCACCCATCAACTCGTTCATTTTTACCTGGCACCCCTATTTTTAAGTGCTTGCCAAAATATCTTACTTAACTACAATGGAAAGAAAAAAATAATCAAATAAGGAGAGTAAAGAAGGAATAAGGCTGGGCACCTAGGTGGCTCGTGCTTTAGTGTCTGCCTTTGGCTCAGGTCCTGATCCCAGGGTCCTGGGATCGAGTTCCACATGGGGCTCCTCGCAGGGAGCCTGCTTCTCCCTCTGCCTATGTCTCTGCCTTTGTCTCTCTGTGTCTCTCATGAATACATGAATTAATAAATAAAATCTTAAAAAAAAAAGAAAGAGGAAAAAAAAATAAGGTCACTGTCTGTGCCGGTACCTTCTAAGCTGGCCTGTCATTTTTTTCTGGGAGAGAGCTCAGAACTGAATTGACTTCCTTAAGCCTTAAGCTCTATTCTCAGATCAACCACTATGACTGTGTGACCTCAGTCAAACTCTTTGATCCACCAGTCTTCTCTCTTTAGACGTTGTGTGTGCTTGTTCTTGAGTATGGAGACGTAAGCATCTAGGTAGGGCTAATCAGATCCCTGACACCTTAGATTTGACTTTTTAGCAGGAGTATCACAATTTTTAAATTTTATTTTGTGGTTTTAGTTGGTTTTAGTAATTCTAATATAAATATGTGTGTATATACATACATATTTATGTGTAGATAAAATATGGTATATAATATTATTACATAGTGTATATGTGTATGCTTGTATGTGTATGACAGCCTTATAATAAGCACATTTTTATTATACTTTTACTGAGCACAAAAGACAATTTGAAAATCCTTGGAACAATAATCAGAAATGTCTATTTTTTACAGATTCACGCATCTGTGTGCCCTTAAGGACAGAAATGAAAATAACAATTCAGCATGATAACACTGACATATTGGAAAACAAACTCATTGATTTTCCTTACAGAACAAAAACTGAAATATGACAGAGTTTTGTTGTTGTTGTTTGAGACCAGAGGCTGGTACTTCTGGTTCTCCTCTCATCCCAAATTCATTTCCCCCCTACTACTCTCCGTATGATGCTCTCAGCACTAGTAATCCCTAGAGAAGATCTAGTTTCAAAAACACAGGAGAGTTCAACCCTAACTTCTATTTGCAAAGTAAAATATGATGTGTTATCCTTGCAGACAAATAGGGAAGGATCATCAATTGATCTTTCCTCCAAACTGCATGATCCTCTGAGTAAAATGAATAAGGACAAACACTATCATGCCCCATTAACGTGGGTAAAATGTTTATGTAAAGAACCTCTAGCTAAGTAAATGCAAATGGTGGTAAATCACAGGCATAGAATGTTTGCCTTGCTGTTCCCTCTGTCCAGAAGGAAATTTTCAAAGATCTTTGCATGGTTTCTTGTTTCTCATTATTGAGGGTTGAACTCAAATGTCATTTACTGACAATGGCCATTATTAACAATGCTATCTCATAAAGCACCCCAAACTCCTTTTTTCCACATTACCTTGTGTAGCTTTTATAGCACTTTGAACTTTATTTATTGTTTCTTTGTTAATTGGCTGTCTGCCTCTCCCAATAGCCTGTAAGTTCCACAAGAGCCAAGAGCTTGCCCCCCCTGATTCACTACGATATTTCCAATGCCCAGAATAATGCTTGGCACATAGCAGGCTCAAATGATTATTTGATCAGTGAATGAATTAAATAAATGAAATGTTCATTTACCCATTATAAAGAAAAACATTGTCTAAAACTAAAACCGTGATCAATTACTAACTGAGTTCAAGACTAATATGACACGGAAATACTTGCTTAGTTTACCAGGCAATGCTTATTGCACACTTGAATATTCAGACCTCAGTATATTAATCTTCATGAAATTTTACACAGAATAGCCATCTTATAGAAGTGTGGAGAATATGCAAAAAGACTATACAAATAACAATGACAAATGGAAAGTATTACAGTGAAGGAAAATCGACAAATCTAGGCTTATCAATGTGACAACTGGCCTACAGTTGAATTCCTAAGTAATTGAAAAAGAATCAAGTTTCTTTTTTCTTGCAAATTTACAGATTGAGACACACTATCTTCATTCCAAAGTCATGAAACATAGCAATTATAAATTAATCAAAGTAGGTTGTAGCAGAAAAAATTCATAACTCAGCTCTCTTGTCACCTATGGACAACCAACCAACACAACAGAAAACAACAGAAATTGTTTAATTTCAATATATGTTCTAATTATGTTAAATGCTGCTCCATAATTTGATTTGGAATTTTCATGAAAAGAAAACCTTAACAAACAACTATTTCTTTTTTCCTAGCGCAAAAATCAAAGTAAGAGTTGTATGTTTCTTAAAGTACTTTTTATGGCTTATCTCTTTGCTATAAAAATGTAGTAAATTATATGATTTAAATATACAATTAAAGGAATGACTGAAAGGATTTTGATCAAATCATGTTTCAAGAATATTTGTCTTTTCCCCTGTTCTGTCTTTTCAGAACAATGTCTGAGCCTCTATTTCACTGCACCAAGGAAAGTTTTAATTATTTACTCAAAGGTGCTTGCAAGCACTAATGCCCTGAGAGGTGATCAATAACTTCTAGTGATTGATTGACTGTTGTCTCAGTTCTGGACAGAAGAGTTTCTAAGTCACACAAGCCTTCTTGCAAGATGAAGACTGAGGTATAGCATTGTATGGACATATTGTAAAATCACCTCTTTGAACTTGTGGGTGATTTGCACCATTAATGTAAATTCTGAACATTTTATATAAAACAGACAAGGCCATGGTGAAATTCAATGTATAATGGGTAACAGAATATGATTTAATCATTGTTAATTGAGAAAAATATCATTAATTTTATGATTTTATTTTTAGTTTAAGTGATTTGGAGCTTAAGTTATTTATATTTTTTAAATTCTCCTGTGTTTCTTTCTCACATTCATTCTGAACATAAATTTTCCCCTCCCCTAATGGACTTGCTGCTAAGGATATAGTTATTTTAATATGGTTTATACTTTAAAAAAATCAAATCCAGAAATGATATTGCAACATCACTTTCTCATAGCACCTTGGTCACAATCCTGAGAAAATATTGACAAAATTATTATTTTTTGATATTAAGTACCAGTAGTAATATGTGTGGAAATCAGGCTAAATAATATGTTAAACCCCACCTGTTAAGAATGTCAGGAAAAATTAGTCCATGGAAAACTTAGATTAATTTTTATCTATCAAGTTTCACCCAAACTCAATCTTTCTTTCCTCTTCTAGTTTTTATATATTTTAGGAAAATCCTGATGATATAAATATTAATGAATGCCAGCTCATAACAGAACTCATTCTTCAGTCTATTGGAAAAGATATATGTAAATAATAATTAAGATACAATCTGTGTAGAACATCATGTTTCAAGAATATTTGAACCCTGATACAATGCTGGCAAGAATCTAAAATGGTGCAGCCAGATCAGAAAAGATTTTGGCAGTTCCTCAAAATGGTAAACATAGAATTATCACATTATACAGTAATTCTACTCTTAGGTATTTACCCAGGGGAAATGAAAACCCACATCCACACAAAAACTTGTACACAAATATTTATAGCAGCTTTACTCATAATAGCAAAAAAAAATGGAAACAACACAAATATCCATCTACTGGTAAATAGATAAATAAAATGTGGTGTCTACACAATGGAATATTATTCAGCAAGATAAAGATAATGAATTACTGACATATGCTATAACATGGATAAAGCTCTAAAATATTTTAAGTGAAAGAAGCCAGTCACTAAAGACCACATATATTTATCTATTTATATGAAGCATCCAGCATGGACAAATCTATAGAGAAAGGAGTAGATGAGTAGTTGCCTAGAGCTGTGGAAGAAGAGTGGGTAAAGGTGGAGAGAAAGGATGGAGAATACTGCTAATGAGTACAAAGATTTTGGTGTAATAGCAATGTTCTGAAACTAAGTAGGATGGTTGTACAACTTTGTGAATATACTAAAAACAGTTGAATTGTAAGTTCGAACAGATAAATGTTATAGCATATAGATTATGTATCAGTAAAGCTATTAAAATACAAGGTAACGTGTTATAATACAAAAATAAAAAGTAAAGTGCACCTGAAGGATGAATAGCAGAATGAGTAAGTCCTTGTGGGGTAGAGTGAGTGAAAAAATAAAATGTTCAAGGTATCCTAGAAGAGGAAACATTTATGCTGGATCTTAAAGATTAAGGAGTTCTCTGAGTTGAGAACATATGTCACGTTAGACAGAGGGGTTAAAGCATAAACCCAGGAAAGGTCATAGCTTCTTTGAAGGATGATAAGGTAGTGAGAGGATAGACTTATGGGATGGAAGGTAGTTGAAGTGATAGAGAATGCCTGGAAAATGAGACTAAAAAGCAAAGTAGAAATCGAGATGGGGAAGACCTCTTTAGGCCACATTAAGGCATGATATATTTCCTCATAGACAACAGAGAGCTACTAAAGCTACTGGATGGCTCAGTGGTTGAGCATCTGCCTTTGGCTCAGGTCATGATCCCTGGGGTCCTGGGATCAAGTCCCACATCAGGCTCCCCACAGGAAGCCTATTTCTCCCTCTACCTATGTCTCTGTCTCTCATGAATAAATAAATAAAATCTAAAAAGCAAGAAAGCAAGCAAGCAAACGAGCTACTAAAATTTTTGTTAAAAAAATTAGCATACTTCCCTTTGTTTCATAGGAATAAAATACATCTCTTTCAGGTAAGCTTTCCATCCCTGATCAAAATCGTCTGTGGAAACAAGTAATAAGGCATTTGTTGGTTTTGACTGCCTAGCAATTGAATCAATGGGAAGAGCAGAACTCGTCCACTTTGGGGGAAAGATTACTTTTAACTGTGGTTCAAGAGGGAATTGACATATTCTTCTAGACATACCTCCCTGGCCACAAGTACATCCAATGATACCCTTGAGCCAGGTAAGGCCAAAAGTAGTATACCATGATTCTGTCCAAAGTCTCTAGCCCTTTGTCATCATTTTTTCCCCCTCTAATTGGATCTAAGAAATGAGAGCCCCTTTCTGCATGATGTTAAAAACCAAAAAGATAACTCGAAGCTGCTGGTATCTTTACTGCCAGCCTCACATGGAATATATCTGTCTATCAAATTTAAGCAGAGAAACAAAAACTCTCAGGAGTAAAAAGCCTGGGCATCCCTCTGGGAATCCTGATGGCATTCAAATTCACTGCTCTTGGCAACCTTTCAGGCCACACCCTGGACTTTCTCATAATTTGGTCACATGAGCCATTAATTTTCTCTTTTGGCTGAAACTGGTTAAAGTTGAGTTTCTATCACTTGTGAAAAAATATTTCTAAAAATGGTGGAGTTAGCTAGTTTAACCAGTCACTCGTAGATTCTTGCTGGCTTACTTGGTGCCAGAATTTATCAGTCATCTGATACTCTGATCCTTCTGGTTTAGCTGGAACCTGGGTACTTGACTCAGAAGCAAGACTAATGTGTATGTGGTGTGGATAGGAGACTTTAAGGGAGAACTTCCATTAACATTGAACATCATGAGTTCCCGGCCATAGATGTTAGGACGCTCTACATGGACACACTTACTTTTAGAAAGCCATTTGCAACTCAGAGTATATAGATCAGAGATACCAAATATCCAGCATGTATGTATCCACTCTCCTTGATACCTTTGGCAGCCCTGGCTAACTGACAATGGAGCTATTTCACTCTGTCCTCAAATTCTTCCTCTAGGAAGCCATTGACAAGTAAGTAGTTTGCATGCAAGTTAAAATCTACCTGCCAGCCCTGGAGTAGGTTAGTGATAATTTACATAACAGAATCATTATGACACCAATTCTCTCTCCTGCATAAAGTTATATCCTACTACCCATGTAAGACGGAAGGCCTGTTTTCAGGAAATCTATTATTCGCGTATGCCACGATGTCAGTTTAAGCAAAGAGTCACCTTTCTCATCTTAATCCTTTACTACAAACATTGGATGAAAGGATTTCCCTTTGGTAATAAAGAATTCCAGGCATCTGAAAGCAAATGGGAGAGTTATTTCAGGAAGACTTTTTCCCAGAGCCCCTGAAAGCCCACCATGTGTTTGGAGCTAATCCGCCTTTGTCAGAAGTCACACCATGTATATTACAGTCACCAGACCCACTCTCAGCAGAATTTGCAAGAAAGTTGGAGCTGGTTCATTAACGTATAAGATGTTAAGGCAAAGCCTGCACACACTTCATTTTATAGATCAGTTCAGAAGCCTGTCAAGTCTTATTTGAATATACCTCAATACTTTATATACCTAAAGTCAGAAAATGATATATCTTTTTCTACCTGTTGTATTATTTCATTTTTCTTAGCCAAAGTAATAGTGGGGGGAAATCAACCAGCTGTTCCTAAAATCTAAGCTCCTGAATCCTTGCAACAACTGTTAGGAGCCTGTTCTCTTATAAAAATAAACACATGCATACACACACACATACACACACATATGCACACACACAAATAAAGGAGATTATGACAAACTAAGGAAATCCTATTAATATAATTTAATGTGCATACACATGTTAATGCCTAGGGCCAAAATTTGGAAACTGTGTATGGAGGGAAAATCTTGTTTCCTTTTTTCCTTCTTAAAGTAGTCCCACTGTTCTTTGTTTCTTCGCATGATGTTGTTCAGAACAATGAAGGGTCTGAGGTTTTATCCAAACTGGAAGTTTACAAGTTAGTGTACCACATTTTCGCAGATTCAGTCAAAAGTCATGAGACTCATAGATCAGAGACAAAGGACCTTATTATTTAGGAACTATCAGTAGCTGGAATGTCAGCATGTTCTTGCTCCAGTTCTGTAAACCTGACTCCTAAAAGGCAACTCAAAGATGATATTGGTACCAGCAGTGGGATGTATTAGAAAAGATTCCTGAGCTTAGGGAACTCAAATCTCTTATAATGGATAGCAAAAAATTGCTCTAGAGGAAATACATTATACTATATATCATATCGTGTTTTATCATTATTATATTAGGAAATCCTCCCTTTTGCTCTAAAGAGAGACACTATCTCTATCTCCCCAGGCTGATATATATATATATATATATATATATATATATATATATATATATATACTCCTTTAAAAAAGGAGCTGTGACGCAGTGACAGCAGTCACTGCCTCTGCTCACAAGACACATAAAAATGAAAGAGACACATGGAAAATGATCTCCCAACAGATGTGCACAACAAATTTTTATTCATGGTCAATATGGTTTTGTTCCTATGAAAAGTGATATAAATGAAACTTAACTCATGGTGATCAGTAGATTTCATGATAAAACTTTTCACTGAGATTTTTGTGACTGTAATATTAATTGATTACAGCCATGTAACTGGGGAAATATTGTCAATATATAAATTCAGAAAATATCAATTTTCAAAAGGAAATAGTTGCCTTTTTATCCTCATCTTATTTCAAAAGTGGTACACACATTGAAAACAAGAAAAGTTTTTAATTAGAAGAAGAGTTTCATCTATCTAAAATCAATCATTTAAAGATGGTGTAATACATATTGGACATTGTTTGTCTTCATAGCAAATGTGTAAAAAATATGAAAATTAATTGCACATGACCCAAAAAATCAGCTCTACTTTAGGTAAAATATAAAACCAACTAAACCAAACATCATACATTTATGCCAAAAAGGATAACTCTCTTCAGATTTTATAATTAAACTCTGTAATCAAGTAGTCATTTACAAATATGGTATTGCTAACTAGAAATAACATTTGACACACACTACCCTGTAATACTTAATCAAGTGATTGAAGTAATTCCAATATTTTGACTGTAAATATGCCAGGTTTGTAAAATGCCATTACCCATGTATACGAATCCCATAGCTTTGCTCACAAAGTTCTGGCACAAGCAACGATCTCACTTCCAACCTAGTTTCAAGCTTATGAAGGACCCTCAGCTCTCACTTTGGACACAGATTAAGCTCTGCCTGCCCTGACAGTTGCAAGGTTGTGTCTTTTCTAGGTTGGCACCTCATGTAGGGGACCTTAAATAGGAAAGGCCCTTTGAGGAGTTGCCATAGAATCAATATAAATCATTTGAGTTGTACGCCAGCCAGTGACCCAGCATGAACTTGATCCAAGACCACACCTGGTGGGTCTCACACTGGATTGAACCTCTTGGGCCATCTGAGATCCATTGATTATGACAGTATTCGTGGTTTCAGGGATCTAAATACTCCACATTCTGTTAGTTTCCTATGGTTGCAGTTCTCTTGATTCCTGTATTCCTTTCTAAACATAAGTTTGAAGGACCATATACCAGGTTATCATACTTTAGTTGAAGGCTTTTGTAGTGGCAAAGTTGCCCTCCTTGAGAGTGAGCCTGCGTAAGTAGATGTTCAAATATTTCCTCTCTGCCATATTCCTTGTTTCTATATTGTACTATAAGCCTGAATGTTACGCATTAATGTTTCACTTGCCACCAGGCTGGTCTGTGCCTTGTACTAACAATTCCTTCATTCTCTGTCCCTGCACATAAATCTTCGCCCTGTCCAAATTAGCCCATTTCAAGTTATTCTCTGGAAGTATGGCTTCCCAATCAGCATGCCCTCCACCCTTCAGTGAGGGTTGGTTCAATGGTATCTTTAACATTTTAAGAACACTGCTACAGCGTACAGCATAATGACCACTTTTGTTTTTTCTTTACTTCCTTCATGTCAGAGCAGCAGAGTGTACAATGAACCTTGTAAATATGATACAAGTTTGTATTTTTCTTCAGTGTAAAGCCATAATTAGTTTGTTTCTTTTATACAGTGGAAAACGAACAAGATGGATTAGAGTGGTTGCTTCGAGTAATTATGTAATTAAGATGTGTGTGCACTGCTAAGTGAATTCATAATCTTTGGGAAATTCTTTTCAGCCATAACTAGTGCATAGTAAGAAATGTTTTAATGTTTAAAATCTCAAGAATTATTTTCCTTAACATGCCAAATTAGACTTTACTAACATGTTGACCTACTAATTTTCCTGTTTATATTTAAAATTTAGGTGGCATAGAAATGCTCCAGAAAGGCTCATGATCAAGTCTGATAATGTGAATTACCTAAAGAGTACTTGTTAAAAATTACCTCAATGTGCTTACGGAAACTAATAGTCAACAGCTTGGATTTTATGTACTTCTCACTTCTAAGAGCTTGCTATGAATTAAATCTGTATAGCCTGACAATAACATTATCTGAACATTCAAAATTAATTGCATTGCTGCAAATATTCTCCAGAAAGCTAAATCAATGTGAAATTCAAAAGTGCACAACAGGCTTATTTGCTTCATAATACATCTATTTACTTTTTTAAATTATAGAATTATGATTTTTGAAATTAACCATCACTCTATCCTAATTTGTCTTACATTACCACCTAAACAGAATCAATCAGAAATGAACAGAGGATTTGCTAATTCAACATTAATAACCACCATTCAATAATTCATATCTAATGAACCAGACAATATTCTAACTTGTGTTATAATTATTTTTGTACATGTTTTATATTACCTCTGGACTCTGTCTTATTGTGATCAAAGCACCTTGCACAGCACATTGAACATGGATATAGACAAATATATTCAGAAGGAAGGGATGGAGAGGAAGGGAGAATGAAGAAAAAGAAATGAGACAGGAAAGGGGAAGGGAAAACAGGCTTTTGGATTTTTTATTAATTCGCAAATATTCAAAAGTCAAATATAAGCTTAATTGTAATAGGTGAGGCTATTATACAGGATCCCAATGAACACAACACTTTGACTTTTCCATTAAAATTATTTTGAAACATCTAGGTAAAATTTACTTTTCAGGAGAAGTTGAGACTATGATGGTAGATATTTTAATGTCAGAAATAAAGTTAATGGAATATTTTCTGGTTTGAACTTTAGAATATTTTGCAAAGGTATTTTATATTCTCTAAAATATATTTAAATATGTTAGTAGTCTATAAACAATATAACTGAATCCCATGTTGCACAAATGTGAAATTATTCTATCATTATTTTCAAATACTTTAACCCAGCTTTGACTTTTTAATAATATAAAGAGGTGCCTGGGCAGTTCAGTCAGGTATCCAACTTTTGATTATGGCTCAGGTCATAATGTCAGGGTCGTGGGGTCGAGCCCTGAGGTGAGTCTACTTGTCCCTCTCCTTCTTCTCCTCCCCTCGCTCATGCACACACCTTCTCTCTATCTTTAAAATAAATAAATAGAATCTTTAAAAAAATAAATACACATTTAAAAAGTAATATAAAACCCAGTATGTTTACTAATATGATCAAGTTCTTTAGTAATTATGGATTTTCACAAGATATTTTTTTTATTTTTGACTCCTAAGATTTTGGGTCATCAAAATCAGAACATTTTCTATCTTTCTCTTAACTTTGAGGCTCTCCATCTTTCTCTTCTACCTGAACTCCAGGTTTGGAAATGGCATCTTGCAGGTTAGCCTCATAGCTTTAACTTGGATTAACGTGTGCTGACCACTTCTCAATCTTCACTTCAAATACAGTTGTTCATTCCATGCTTCAAATCTTCAACTATCTCATAACATTACAATCCAAAAGTAGTGATAATTTCAATTAAAATTGAATTTGAACTCCACAAACAGTAGTTACCCTTTATTTGCTATTTCCCTTTAAGCAGTTTCAATTACCCAAGGTTAACTGTGGTCTGAAAGCGGAAGACTCTCCTTCTGACCAATCATCAGAAGGTGAATTGTAGCCTGACTTCATGATCTCAACGCTTGCATCATTCACCTCACCTCCTCTCCTCATTTCATGGGCATTTTGTTCTTTCACATCTTCAGAAGAAGGGTGAGTACAGTATAATACAGTGCAATATTTTGAGAGAGAGAAACTACATTCACATAACTTTTATTACAATACATTGTTATAAGTTTTCTATTTTATTGTTGTTAATATCTTCCTGTGCCTCATTTATAAGTTAAACTTCACAGTAGGTATGTATTTATTGGAAAAAACAGTATACCTAGGGTTCAATAGCTATGCATGGTTTCAGGCATCCCTGGGGGTCTTGGAACATATCCCCTGTGGAAAGGGGGATGGTCTACTGTTTACTACCCCCACTCCCATGTTCTTATCTGGATCCATGGCACCTATACCTCCAGTGACATGTTTGAAATAACCCTTGGCCCTCCTTAATCCCTCTGAGAGGTGACTGCCAACTCGTTCTCTAAATTTTTGTGACATTAGACTTTTCTTAGAAAAGAGTTGAAATCACAGACTGGAAGACTTATGATACTTTAAGGTTTGAACATATTTACACATGAATTGCTTCCTATTTCAAGATTGTTAGATGCAAACTCAGCAAGAAGAGGGCCACTATTTAAAACCAAACCTCAGGAATTGTAATATGACCTATGATGTTGGGAATCAAGTGATCTTGACTGTTCAAGTAAATACAACATTGAGAAATTGTATTATATTCAAGAGTCAGCATCAAGATGCCACAAAGTCCTTTTGTCTCTCCATCAGGACCTTTAAGTGTTCCTGACAAAAGATGAAATAAGACACCCTTTGAGGTACACCAGAAACTAGTGAGAATGTCAAGCCATAATGTTACACTTTTCTCAGCTGTCTTTCAAGCCTCATTCATCAGCTGTTGGTTGTTGACCAATGTGTTACAGATGATAAGCATTTATCCCTGAAAGGAGGCTAGTCCAGATAGTTTGGGTTATCTATCGTTTTCTAGTATTTTATGGAGAGTCTCGATGTCTGGGATTCTGGTGGTGGCCAAATTCCATTAGGTCCTCTATAACTAATACAGTGAACAAACCTGATGTGTGGGAGGCTTATCACAAAGCAAACTTACAGAATTCTTACTTCCATTACGTTTTCTAGAGTATTTACCCTACTCTTGGATTAGAGAAAAAAAATTAAAAGCAGTTCCATTATTTCCTGGTCATTCTTAGGTAATAGAGTCTAATGGTAACTTGTAAAACACAAAATACACTATTTTTTTTAAAGGGAATGTTTGTTTCCATAAAATAGTCAATACTTTGATCTTCATTCAAGGATAATTCTTCTCTATCAATAGCTGCTACTTCTACACTTCCAGGTGTGAGGCAGCAGGGGTTGAAGGTAGGAAGAAGGATCAGGAAAATCCTTATTAAACAGGCTCAGTGCTAATCGGGTTTTATTCTCTGAGTCTGCAAGTTGTTTGAAGAGGACTCCCTCTCATAGAAGAGTCTCTCTCTTCTCTCCCTATAGGAGAATTATTTCCACTTGGGATATGAAAATGAAAATCTTTGCATGTTACTAGATTTTCTAAAGATTTCCTCCTCTTCCTCTTTTTCTAACTCTCCTTCCATTTATCTGTGAGGATCTCTGACTTACAGTTCTTCTCTATTCTGGCCACTTAGTCCTTCAGTGGCCTTTTAGAAGTTAGGGGTTGAACTCCAGCAATTCTCTCCATGAGTAGTTCCATAGGACTGTGGGGAATGAGGACAGAGCAGCAGGAAAGTAATTAAACCATACACAATCTAATCACATTTTTCCCATCTTGTTCTTGTTATCAGCTAACTCAGCCTTTGGGTAGGAGAAGGATTGTAAAAACACATGCTGAGATGAGACACTGAAGAAGCGAGAAGTATAAAGGAAGGTTAGATTGGCCCTATAGAAGAATTATTTCCACTTGGCATATGAAAAAGGGAATAATGTAGTTTGATTTTAGATTCACAAATTAATTAAACATCCATTTTATTTCCTAAAGACTGAGAATACAAGTCTATTAAAAAATTCTAGAATAATTTTCCCTTTAGCAAGAGGAAGTTAGTTTTTGCCTTTTTTTTTAAGTCTATCTTAGAAAGTAACAGCAAAGTGAAAAGCCCAAATATTTTGGTTTTATCCATATTCACCCATCGCCGTGTAGAACTGATCTAACTTGCTTACTGGTAGGATTCCGTCTCAACCTCCTTTCTCTGTGTTACATGGCATTTTAAAGCTAAAATTGCCTAGGACCTTTAATTTGACTTCCACGCAATAGTTTGGAAAATCCCACAATGGAAAAAAAAAATTGGCAACCAGAAAGGAAAAGTGAGCTTTGTCAGGACAAAAGGACTGAACTAACCCCCTGAAAGTAATCAGACACTTTTCAAAAAAGGTTTCATAAAGTCAAAGCATGTACTAGCTGGATAGAAACTCCATACTGACCAATTCTCTTAGAAGGTTAAAATTACACCAATTCAATATCAGAGCTCTCAGTGCAGTGTTGATATGGAAGTGTGATACTTAATTCAGTGGGATAGAATTTTCCGGTATAACTAAATTCAAGGCTATGGTTAGTGTGAAATATAAAAAAGACATGTAATTGTCCAAGTATTTGATACAGGGAATATGTTTGTTCATTAGAAGTGTTCAAGATATCCAGAAGTAAATTGATGATAAGCGATTTGTCCACCAAAGGGAGGGGGAAATGGTAGAAAGAAGACTGGCGAAAGGCAAAAGAGGATTAGAAGAAAACTAAAGTAGACCTTTAATCTCCTTCTTTAATTGTTTCTTTGCTTTTTACATAAATATTCAAAAGCCTGAAAATGTGTTTTTTAATGGTCTTCTTAGAAACAAATACATAAAAGAAAAACAAATCCAATTGATTTAAAACTGTTGAGCACTAAATTGTTTCAGAACAACTTCTGGGAGAAAAATTAAGTTAGTTGGACACTAAAGTGAGCATGCATGTGCACACATGCATCTCTGCATCTTGTGGAGTCACAACAAAGCCGAGGCAGTTGAAGGCTCATCAGCTGGGGCCAAGAGGTGGCCCATCGAGGCCATGAAGCAGCATGACATAGGTCTAGAAGGCTGCAGAGCTGGACGGGGATTACTTATGCTCCTCTGATGGTAGATAGTATTGAATTACTGAGGTGAGATTTGAATTTATATATCCTCTCTTCTACCTTCACATCATCGATTTCTTTATACCCATGCCAGTTTTTTTTAAGGACAGGTAGTAGCTATACTGTCAGCCAATTACAGCCTATCCTCATGCAAAGTCAGCCATGTTATCATTTAATAATAATAATTGCTCATTATTTTATACAGCTCACAGCACAGCCTAAAATCCTCATTTTTTTTTTTTATGGGAAAAAGGAACCCTAGCTTGTTCAGTCAACTTGCCCAAGGCTGCTGTGTATCTAGCTAGAAAGTGTCAAAGTCAGAAATTGAATATAAGTCTTACTTAATTCAGGGCTCATGCTTAAAACACCATTGCTCTTTACCTTTTCCCCCTCCAGGTTTGGCCTTTGTTCACAATGCTACTCCAGCTTGCCTGTCAGAAGTAAAAGGCTCTCTTAAATCAATACTTAACTAGAGTATTTATTCCTGAATCATTTGGCCAACTTTCATTGCCCACGTAGCGACTTGCATTTTTTGAGATCTACCTAAATATCTAGAAGGACAAGCCCTAATTCTATCAAATAACTTTCTGTCCAGCTGCATTGGGGTCAGATGGACAGATGAAATATTGAAGACTAAATTTGCTTTCATACTACATTTTGTGAACAACTTTCTTTTTTTAAGAATCTATTTATTTATTTGAGAGAGAGAGAGAGTGCGCATGAGTGGTGGCAGAGGGAGAAGCAGACCCCCCACTGAGTGGGGAGCCTGATGTGGGGGTTCCAACCCAGGACCCTGAGATCATGACCTGAGCCAAAGGCAGAAGTTTAACCAACTGAGCCACCCAGGTGCCCCTATGTGAATAACTTTTATCTCCACCAGCTTCTCTCATAACTTCTTTCCTATCTTGAAACTGTGACATGCACAAAAATATAGACCCTGGTAAAAGCGCAATAACAATGCTAGGTAATGAGGTTGAATGGAAAACAATTGTACACAATTGTTTTTATTTTTATTTAAATTCCCTATTAGTATGCAAGGTCCAACCCAAATCCCTTTTTACAAATATGGAGAGAATAGTCTGTATGTCTGGACTGACAACCTCTATATTAACAAATTTAATTTCCAATAATCAAATAAGCCATCTTCCTCAAAACATCATAAAAAAATCCAGTTGTTCTGCCTCGAGCATTTCTTTGGCTAATATCCACAAATAAACTGTCATCCTTAGAATTTTTATCAATTTTATTTACAATGTACATTTATTTGCATTAGTTTTCCTCAAGACCTAAAATAATCTTAAGTCCTTGGCTATTTTTCTTCTTGTAATGCTGACTCAGCAGTCAAAAATCAAAAGTCCTTTTTCTGTGTGATAGGCTGCCACCTAACTCTTGTTACCAAAATCAGTGGAGTTGCCCCAAGTTGCCCTTGAGGTAATGCACACTTGTGAGTCATCTGTCTTTAATCTCCCCTTCCTTCCTGCCTTGCCCCCCACCCCAACCCTTTGCTCTCTTCTCACTCTAATTTCAGGTAAATATCTTCTGGCATTTGTATGACCTGGCCAAGGTTGCAATATTGTGAGTGCCATCTAAAGAGTTTCCATATTTTGCAGCTCCCCTGTGGATTAGCCCCCGTCTCTGGGAAGCACAGTGACCTAGGTCTATTCCTTCTGTCACTAACAGTTGACCCTCATCTAGGCGGACGAAGTCAGAACTGCCAGAAGAAAGTGATTCCCTCTAGGATGGGATAGAAAAACATAATGACATGTGATGTTGATAATTGGATCCAAGGCTCATTGAGTACTTACCGCATGTCAAATAGTACACTAAGTTTGTTTCTTCCTCGCAGGAGCCTTAGAAGAATCTATTATTTCCTTTAGAAATGTTCAGAAGTGAGGACCTAAAGCACAGAGAAACTGAGTCATTTGCCCAACGTTGCACATGAACACACAGCCTAGGGAAGATTTTAACCCTGGCAGCCCAGCTCCAGAGCCTGCTCTCCAGGCAGTGTTGTGAACTGCCCGTGGCAGGTTGGGTGGACAGTAGGGAGAAGGCAGGGTGGTGGGCTGTGAAGCTAATGAGGATGGATGAGCTTTCTGAACAATGTTCCGTACACCCCAGACTTCACAGTTGTTTGAAAAGAATAAAAATCAGCGTGAAGGGGATATCAAGGATGAATGCCTTCAACACTGTACATTGATTTTACTCAATCTAGGTGCATAAGAATACAGATGGCTGCATAATTTAAGCCAGTCTAAGCCATGTAAATGATTGGCAAAATAACTAAAGCCCTTGGCCTTTGGGGAAAATGCCACTGTGGTTCCAGATGTTTAGAAGATGTGCTCCCTGGACGAAGCCAGGCAGAGTCCCCTAGGTGAATTAGCACCATTCTGTGAATCACACCCAAACATGTAGGGGATGTACTGTATTTTTATTTATTAAGCAACCATGAAAGACAAAGCTACAGAGAATTCCCAAAGCACCAATAAACAGTGGAAGAAAGCCCAACTGTTGTTTTGTTCACGCTTCAGTTTTCCCACATGCCCCCCCTTCTTCGCGAACTGCAAAATGACGATTCATCCCCAAGTTGACTTTAACGAAATGGGGTAATCTGTAGGGATCGTTTTCTTTTAGGAGCAAATAGCAATGAAGCTTGCTATTTAAATCTCCTTCCCATTGATGCACTTGAGTATTTAAATTGCACAGTTAAAAGTAGTGAGCACTTAGTATCGTTTTCTGCCGGCATCAAACTGCTCTGTCCCATTATCTAAGAGGAGGTATTTCATTCTGAGCTTCTCAAATGAAACAGAAGAGTTTTTAACCTGTTTTTCTTTTGTATTCTCATAATTCCTTGGTTCTCCCAAGTCCTTAGGCCAGCCTCTTTCTAAGGCTTGTATGCTTTCTTTAAATAATAAACAGCTCTTTGAAGCTGTCTCAGCAATAACACCTTCTGCCTGCTTTTAAAAGAGCTGTCAAAATTAGTAAATCCACGACATCAGTGTTTTCCCTAGCATGCTTCCTCTAAATCAGGGATATTAGCTTCTTCTGCTGTGAACTTCGTTATAAAACAGGAAAGATATGATTAGCATATTTCACGTGTAGATCAGTGTGTGACTTGCGAGGCACTGATTCCCAGTCAGAGGTGTCACAGTGAAAGAAATAAGGATTTAAAAATAAACTTGATGTTTGGTGACCCAGACTTCAGCTCTGGGGTGTAGTTTCCACCCAACAATTAATTCTCAACAGAATCAACGACTGACCGCCAGAAATCTCAGTTGAGGTACAATGTCTGTTTCAATTAGATTGTGTTTTTCCCCTCCCTCCTTGGGATGGATTAATTGAAACACAAGTCAGTCAAATGGCCCATCCAGAGTGGTGCCCTGAGTCATGGCTCCGTTTGTACCTAACAGTGTCCATCTGGCTGGCAATCTGGATCCCATTCTGCTTCTCACCACCCAAGCCTCCCTCGGCTGGTCTTCCTCACTGTGTCAGGGAGCAACGGGCAACACACTTCACATACTTCCTCTATGAAAAATGATACCTCCACCTAGAATACACTAGATCTGCTCAAACCCAGGGTGGGGAGTCGGGGGGGAGTCCAACCTTTCACATACCACCCACCTCTCACCTGTCTCTAATGACTTGATGTTGCATGACAGTAGGTTTTTTTATAAGAACAATTTTTTTTTTTTTTTTTTAGGAAAAAGGAACCAAATATAAATCCAACAGTTAACTCACTGTTGTTGTTTTTTTGGTTTTCTTTTTTCTTTTTTTTCCTTTTTTTTTTTTTGAATAAACTGCTTTATGGACAGTGAACTGACATAGCAAAAAATAAATATTTTTGAGTTGTTTTTTAACAACAAGAAAGTATGAAACCTTTTTGAAAACAACTTTCAAGCAATTTAGCCAAAACTGCACGAGTCTATATTTAACATCTGAGAGGGTACTTTTAGATGCAAAGAAGAGAAAAACCTCTCAAACCTTTCTTTGTAACTTGTCAAAAAAGAAATTCATTTTTTAACTTTATTCATTTTTCATCACATTATTTCATATTACTATTTAAAATACATGTCAAATGTGTATACAATATGCAATATTTCAAGCATGATACAAATATTCATTTAGGCATCATCGTCCATTATCCATAACTTTGCTTTTCCATTATGTTGAGTTTATTAATAATAATGTAAAAATATCAGTATTCGTAACTGATATGTTTAGTTTGGCCTGATTTCATTTTTATAATACCACATATACATGTAGATTTGTGTGCATGTGATTTTTTTTTTGTTGCTCAATGTTAATGTTTTGATATACATGAATGTTTAAATATGTGACTCTCATTTATGCTTAGAAGACATTGAGTGAGGGGTGCCTGGGTGGCTCAGTCAGTTAAGCATCTGCCTTTAGCTCAAGTCTTGATCCCAGGGTCCTGGGATCTAGCCCCCATCAGGCTGCCTGCTGAGTGGGGAGTCTGCTTCTCCTTCTCCCTCTGCTGCTCCCCCTGTTTGTGCGCTCTCTCTCTCTGACAAATAAATACAATCTTTTAAAAAAGAAAAAAAGAAGACTGAGTAGCTTTCAGGTCTTTGCTTTTGTGGAAACATAGCTATGAACATTATTGTGCATTTCCTGGTGCATAGAAGCAAGAGATTCTTTAGATTATATTCTAAAGAGTGGGACTGCAGTATTTTTAGGTACTATGAATGTCTGCCTTTACTAGATAAAGCCAACTGAACCCCAGAGACTAACTGACTAATAAATCCAATCATAATCTGAGATTTAAATTTTCTCTCAGTAGATGAAATGTCAAATGGCAACTAAATTATGATCATACCTTTATTTCCATGATTTTTAAAAATTTTTAAAGTTTTATTTGTTTCTACTTACTTAGCACAGTGTTCTATTAGTTTCAGGAATGCAATATAATGATTCCTCAATTCCATATATCACCCAGTGCTGATTTCAACAGGTTCACTCTTTAATCCCATCACATATATAACTCATCCCCCCACCCACCTCCCCTCTGGTAACCATCACTTGGTTCTCTAAAGTTAAGAGTTTTATTTCTTGTTTTTTTTTTCTCTCTCTCTCTTTCCTTTTAAGCTCCCTTTGCTTGTTTCATTTCTAGATTCTACATATAAATGAAATCATATGTATTTGTCTTTCTCTGACTTATTTCACTTAGCATAATACTCTCTAGTTCCATCCATGCAAATGGAAAAAATTCTTTTTTATGGCTGAATAAAATTCCATTTAATCTATATATATCTTTACTTATATATATAATGTATACATTCCATTTAATATACATTATGTATGTATGTATACGTACATATACACACACACATACACCACTTCTTCTTTATCCATTTATTAATCAGTGGACACTTGGGCGGGTTCTATATCTTGGCTAGATTAAATAATGCTGCTATAAGCATAGGCATGCATGTATTCCTTTGGTTAGTGTTTTTGTATACTTTGGATAAATACCCAGTAGTGTGATTGATGGATTATATGGTAGTTTTAACTTTAAATCTTGGGGGAACCTCCAACCTGTTTTCCACAGTGGCTGCACCAGTTTGCATTCACAGTAACAGTGCAAGAAGATTCCTTTTTCTCCATATCCTTGCCAGCACTTATTGTTTCTTGTGTTGATTTTAGCCTTTGTGACAAGTGTGAAGTGATATCTACTGATTTGCATTTCCCTTAAGATAAAATGATGAACATATTTTCATGTCTCTATTGGCCATCTGTGTGTCTTCTTTGGAGAAATGCCTGTTTATGTCTTCTGCCCATATTTTAACTGGATCATTTATATTTGGACTGTTGAGTTTTAGAAGTTCTTTATATATTTTGGATACTAAACTTTACTGGACATGTCATTTGCAAATATCTTCTCCCATTTCATTGATTGCCTTTTAATTTTGTTGACTGTTTCCTTCAGTATGTGGAAGAATTTTATTTCGATGTAGTCCCAACAGTTTATTTTTGCTTTTGCTTCCTTTACCTCAGGGAACCTATAAAGAAAAATGTTGCTGACTGATCTCAGAGAACTTCTGCCTGTGTTCTCTTCCAGACCTTTATGGTTTCAGATCTTTTCTTTAGATCCTTTTTTCTTAATAAATTATTTTTATTGGTGTTCAATTTACCAACATACCCAGTGCTCATCCCGTCAAGTGTCCCCCTCAGTGCCCGTCACCCACTCACCCCCACCCCCAGCCCTCCTCCCCTTCAACCACCCCTAGTTCGTTTCCCAGAGTTAGGAGTCTTTATGTTCTGTCTCCCTTTCTGATATTTCCCACACATTTCTTCTCCCTTCCCTTATATTCCCTTTCACTATTATTTATATTCCCCAAATGAATGAGAACATACACTGTCCTTCTCCGATTGACTTACTTCACTCAGCATAATACCCTCCAGTTCCATCCACATTGAAGCAAATGGTGGGTATTTGTCGTTTCTAATGGCTGAGGAATATTCCATTGTATACATAAACCACAACTTTATCCGTTCATCTTTCAATGGACACTGAGGCTCCTTCCACAGTTTGGCTACTGTGGACATTGCTGCTAGAAACATCGGGGTGCAGGTGTCCCGGCATTTCATTGCATCTGAATCTTTGGGGTAAATCCCTAACAGTGCAATTGCTGGGTTGTAGGGCAGGTCTATTTTTAACTCTTTGAGGAACCTCCACACAGTTTTCCAGAGTGGCTGCACCAGTTCACATTCCCACCAACAGTGTAAGAGGGTTCCCTTTTCTCCGCATCCTCTCCAACATTTGTGGTTTCCTGCCTTGTTAATTTTCCCCATTCTCACTGGTGTGAGGTGGTATCTCATTGTGGTTTTGATTTGTATTTCCCTGATGGCAAGTGATGCAGAGCATTTTCTCATGTGCATGTTGGCCATGTCTATGTCTTCCTCTGTGAGATTTCTCTTCATGTCTTTTGCCCATTTCATGATTGGATTGTTTGTTTCTTTGCTGTTGAGTTTAATAAGTTCTTTATAGATCTTGGAAACTAGCCCTTTATCTGATATGTTATTTGCAAATATCTTCTCCCATTCTGTAGGTTGTCTTTTAGTTTTGTTGACTGTATCCTTTGCTGTGCAAAAGCTTCTTATCTTGATGAAGTCCCAATAGTTCATTTTTGCTTTTGTTTCTTTTGCCTTCGTGGATGTATCTTGTAAGAAGTTACTGTGGCCAAGTTCAAAAAGGGTGTTGCCTGTGTTCTCCTCTAGGATTTTGATGGAGTCTTGTCTCACATTTACATCTTTCATCCATTTTGAGTTTATCTTTGTGTATGGTGCAAGAGAGTGGTCTAGTTTCATTCTTCTGCACGTGGATGTCCAATTTTCCCAGCACCATTTATTGAAGAGACTGTCTTTCTTCCAGTGGATCGTCTTTCCTCCTTTATCGAATATTAGTTGACCATAAAGTTGAGGGTCCACTTCTGGGTTCTCTATTCTGTTCCATTGATCTATGTGTCTGTTCTTGTGCCAGTACCACACTGTCTTGATGACCACAGCTTTGTAGTACAACCTGAAATCTGGCATTGTGATGCCCCCAGATATGGTTTTCTTTTTTAAAATTCCCCTGGCTATTCAGGGTCTTTTCTGACTCCACACAAATCTTAAAATAATTTGTTCTAACTCTCTGAAGAAAGTCCATGGTATTTTGATAGGGATTGCATTAAATGTGTAAATTGCCCTGGGTAACATTGACATTTTCACAATATTAATTCTGCCAATCCATGAGCATGGAATATTTTTCCATCTCTTTGTGTCTTCCTCAATTTCTTTCAGAAGTGTTCTATAGTTTTTAGGGTATAGATCCTTTACCTCTTTGGTTAGGTTTATTCCTAGGTATCTTATGCTTTTGGGTGCAATTGTAAATGGGATTGACTCCTTAATTTCTCTTTCTTCAGTCTCATTGTTAGTGTATAGAAATGCCACTGATTTCTGGGCATTGATTTTGTATCCTGCCATGCTACCAAATTGCTGTATGAGTTCTAGCAATCTTGGGGTGGAGGTTTTTGGGTTTTCTATGTAGAGTATCATGTCATCGGCGAAGAGGGAGAGTTTGACTTCTTCTTTGCCCATTTGAATGCCTTTAATGTCTTTTTGTTGTCTGATTGCTGAGGCTAGGACTTCCAGTACTATGTTGAATAGCAGTGGTGAGAGTGGACATCCCTGTCTTGTTCCTGATCTTAGGGGAAAGGCTCCCAGTGCTCCCCCATTGAGAATGATATTTGCTGTGGGCTTTTCATAGATGGCTTTTAAGATGTCGAGGAAAGTTCCCTCTATCCCTACACTCTGAAGAGTTTTGATCAGGAATGGATGCTGTATTTTGTCAAATGCTTTCTCTGCATCTAATGAGAGGATCATATGGTTCTTGGTTTTTCTCTTGCTGATATGATGAATCACATTGATTGTTTTACGAGTGTTGAACCAGCATTGTGTCCCGGGGATAAATCCTACTTGGTCATGGTGAATAATTTTCTTAATGTGTTGTTGGATCCTATTGGCTAGTATCTTGTTGAGAATTTTTGCATCCATGTTCATCAGGGATATTGGTCTGTAATTCTCCTTTTTGGTGGGGTCTTTGTCTGGTTTTGGAATTAAGGTGATGCTGGCCTCATAGAATGAATTTGGAAGTACTCCATCTCTTTCTCTCTTTCCAAACAGCTTTAGTAGAATAGGTATGATTTCTTCTTTAAACGTTTGATAGAATTCCCCTGGGAAGCCATCTGGCCCTGGACTCTTGTGTCTTGGGAGGTTTTTGATGACTGCTTCAATTTCCTCCCTGGTTATTGGCCTGTTCAGGTTTTCTATTTCTTCCTGTTCCAGTTTTGGTAGTTTGTGGCTTTCCAGGAATGTGTCCATTTCTTCTAGATTGCCTAATTTATTGGCGTAGAGCTGTTCATAACATGTTTTTAAAATCGTTTGTATTTCCTTGGTGTTGGTAGTGATCTCTCCTTTCTCATTCATGATTTTATTAATTTGAGTCTTCTCTCTCTTCTTTTTAACAAGGTTGGCTAATGGTTTATCTATCTTATTAATTCTTTCAAAGAACCAACTCCTGGTTCTATTGATCTGTTCCACAGTTCTTCTGGTCTCAATTTCGTTGAGTTCTGCTCGAATTTTAATTAACTCTCTTCTTCTGCTGGGTGTCGGGTCTATTTGCTGTTTTTTCTCTAGCTCCTTTATGTGCAAGGTTAGCTTTTGTATTTGAGTTCTTTCCAGTTTTTGAATGGATGCTTGTATTGGGATGTATTTCCCCCTCAGGACTGCTTTTGCTGCATCCCAAAGATTTTGAACGGTTGTATCTTCATTCTTATTAGTTTCCATGAATCTTTTTAATTCTTCCTTAATTTCCTGGTTGACCCGTTTATCTTTTAGCAGGATAGTCCTTAACCTCCACGTGTTTGATGTCGTTCCAAACTTCTTGTTGTGATTTAGTTCTAATTTCAAGGCGTTATGATCTGAGAATATGCAGGGGACCATCCCAATCTTTTGGTATCGGTTCAGACCCAATTTGTGACCCAGTGTGGTCTATTGTGGAGAAAGTTCCATGTGCACTTGAGAAGAATGTGTATTCAGTTGAGTTTGGATGTAAAGTTCTGTAGATATCTGTGAAATCCATCTGGTCCAGTGTATCATTTAAAGCTCTCGTTTCTTTGGAGATGTTGTGCTTAGAAGACCTATCGAGGGTAGAAAGAGCTAGATTGAAGTCACCAAGTATAAGTGTATTATTATCTAAGTATTTCTTCACCTTGGTTAATAATTGGTTTAAGTATTTGGCAGCTCCCACATTCGGGGCATATATATTGAGGATTGTTAAGTCCTCTTGTTGGATAGATCCTTTAAGTATGAGATAGTGTCCCTCTTCATCTCTCACTACAGTCTTCGGGTAAATTTTAGTTTATCTGATATAAGGATGGCTACCCCTGCTTTCTTTTGAGGACCATTTGAATGGTAAATGGTTCTCGAACCTTTTATTTTCAGGTTGTAGGTGTCCTTCTGTCTAAAATGAGTCTCTTGTAGACAGCAAATAGATGGGTCCTGCTTTTTTATCCAGTCTGAAACCCTGCACCTTTTGATGGGGTCATTAAGCCCGTTCACGTTCAGAGTTACTATTGACAGATATGAGTTTAGTGTCATCATGATATCTATTTAGTCCTTGTTTTTGTGGATTGTTCCACTGAACTTCTTCTTAAAGGGGAATTTTAAGAGTCCCCCTTAAAATTTCTTGCAGAGCTGGTTTGGAGGTCACATATTCTTTCAGTTCCTGCCTGTCTTGGAAGCTCTTTATCTCTCCTTCCATTTTGAATGAGAGCCTTGCTGGATAAAGTATTCTTGGTTGCATGTTCTTCTCATTTAGGACCTTGAATATATCCTGCCAGCCCTTTCTGGCCTGCCAGGTCTCTGTGGAGAGGTCTGCTGTTACCCTAATATTCCTCCCCATGAAAGTCAGGGACTTCCTGTCTCTTGCTGCTTTAAGGATCTTCTCTTTATCTTTGGAATTTGCAAGCTTCACTATTAAATGTCGAGGTGTTGAATGGTTTTTATTGATTTTAGGGGGGGATCTCTCTATTTCCTGGATCTGAATGCCTGTTTCCCTTCCAAGATTAGGAAAGTTTTCAGCTAGGATTTGTTCAAATACATATTCTGGCCCTCTGTCCCTTTTGGCGCCCTCTGGAACCCCAATTAAACATAGGATTTTCTTCCTCAGGCTGTTGTTTATTTCCCTTAATCTGTCTTCATGGTCTTTTAATTGTCTGTCTCTTTTTTCCTCAGTTTCCCTCTTTGCCATCAACTTGTCTTCTATGTCACTCACTTGTTCTTCCACCTAGTTAAGTCTCATCGTTAGGACTTCTAGTTTGGATTGCATCTCATTCAATTGATTTTTAATTTCTGCCTGATTGGATCTAAATTCTGCAGTCATGAAGTCTCTTGAGTCCCTTATGCTTTTTTCTAGAGCCACCAGTAGCTGTATAATAGTGCTTCTGAATTGGCTTTCTGACATTGAAGTGTAATCCAGATTTTGTAACTCTGTGGGAGAAAGGACTGTTTCTGATGCTTTCTTTTGAGGTGAGGTTTTCCTTCTAGTCATTTTCTCAGTGCAGAGTGGCCAAAAACAAGTTGTATTGGGAAAAGGAGAAAAAGAGAGGGAGACAAGGAAAGAAAAGAGAAAAAGAAAAAAGAAAAAAGGAAGGAAAAAAGGAAAAAAGAGAAGAAAGAAAGAAAAAGAAAGAAAGGTGAAAAAAAAGGGTGGGGGAAGCAATCAGAAATCAAAAAGGAAAAAAAAAAACACACGGAGGAGTATCTTCTGATTCTGTAGACTTTAAGTCACTTGGCTTCCCTTGGAACTGGTCCGTCTAGCTGGTCTTCTGGGGGAGGGGCCTGCTGTGCTGATTTTCAGGTGTTAGCACTTGGGGGAGCTGCTCTGCCCCTGCCTGCTGCAGGGCTCAGTGGGGGTTGTTTACCCTGTGAGGCCCCAGGAGGAATAGTCACAGTGGCGGGGCCAGCTCTGGAGCCCTGGATTCAGACCCCGCAGTAACTACAGAGCTCTCGGTCTGCAGGGCCTGGATGCTCAGCTCGGGGCAGGAGCGTCCTTGCTGTCCTGGGCCCTCCCGGCCTCTGCCTGTCCCGGGGGAGGCCGGATCCTGGGCTGTGTCCCGGCGCCCTGTGCTCCGGGGCCTGCGCTGGTGGATTCGCGCTCCCGCCCCGCAGCCCCCTCCGCGGAGCCGCCGCCCGAGCCCCTCCGAGCTGCTCCGGTCGGTCCCGCCGTGCGCGCTGCAGCCCTTAGGGAGCTCGGAGCACTCTCCCGGGGCGCAGGTGTGTGTTAGTGTCCCCGGGAGCCCGAGGGCATCCCCGCCCTCCTGGGTCCTGCTCCACCTCCCTGCGGGCCCCTTTCCGCCCGCCCGGGAAGGTTGGTGCAGCTCCTGCTCCTCCGGGACGGGGACGGGGCTCTCCTGTCCTGGGGACACTCGCCCCGGCCTCAGCCCGGCTCCTCGCGGGGCCCCTCCCCCTCGGAGGCCTTTTGTTCCTTTATTTCTTTTTCCCCGTCTTCCTACCTTGATAGAAGCGCGGACTCTTCTCACTGTAGCGTTCCAGCTGGTCTCTCTTTACATCTCAGGCCGAATTCGTAGATTTTCAGGATGGTTTGAAGGTTATCTAGGTAATTTGGTGGGGACAGGTGACTCGGGGACCCTGCTCTTCCGCCATCGTGCCCCTCCCTCCTTTACTTTAGATCCTTAAATCTCTTTTGAGTTTATTTTGTTTATGATGTGAGAAAGTGGTCCAGTTTTATTCTTTTGAATGTAACTTTCAAGGTTTCCCCAACACCACTGGTCAAAGAGATCATTTTTTTCCCATTGCATATTCTTGCTTTATTTGCCAATTAATTGATATATAATCATGATTTTTTTTCTGGACTCTTTATTCTGTTCTATTGATCTATGTGTCCATTTTTGTTCCAGTACCATACTGTTTTAATTACTAAAGCATTGTAGTATATTTTGAAATTTGGGATTGTAGTACCTCCAGTTTTGTTATTCTTTTTCAGAATTGCTTTGGCTACTCAGGGTCTTTTGTGGTTCCATACAAGTTGTAGGATAGTTTGTTCTAGTTCTGTGAAAAATGATGTTGGTATTTTGATAGAGATTGCATTAAGTCCGTAAGTTGCTTTGGGTAGTATGGACATTTTAACAATGCTTGTTCTCCCAATCCATGAGCCTGAAATACCTCTCCATTTGTTTGTGTCATCTTCAGTTTGTTTCATCAATGTTTTATAGTTTCAAAGTACAAGTTTTTCATGTTTTTGGTTAAGTTTATTCCTACATGCTTTTTATTTTGGTGCAATTGTAAGTGGGACTATTATTATTAATATTATTATTATTATTATTATTATTAGTTTCAGAGGTAGAATTTAGTGACTCATCAGTTGCATATAATACCCAGTGCTCATTACTTCAAGTGACTTCCTTAATGCCCATCACCCAAGTACTCCATCCCCCTACCCACTTTCCCTCCAGCAACCAGCAGTTTGTTTCCTATACTTAAGAGTCTATTATGCTTGCCTCCCTCTCTGTTTTCATCTTATTTTATTTTTCCTTCCCTTCCCCTATGTTCATCTGTTTTGTTTCTTAAATTCCACATATGAGTGAAATGATATGATATTTGTCTTTTTTGTCTTTTTCTGACTGGCTTATTTTGCTTAGCATAATACCCTCTAGTTTTATATATATATATATATATAATGATTATTATATATAATATTATATATAATATATACTATATATTATTTTATATATGTATATATACGATCTTCCATTTCTTTAACCATTCATCTGTCAGTGGCATTCTGGGCTCTTTCCATAGTTTGGCTATTATATATATAATAATTATTATATATATATTGTAATATAATATATTAATTATAATATATATATATATATATATATATATATATATATATATGATCCCCCATTTCTTTATCCATTCATCTGTCAGTGGCATACTGGGCTCTTTCCATAGTTTGGCTATTGTGGACTTTGCTGCTATAACTCGGGGTGTATGTACCTCATTTGAATCATTGTTTATCCTTAGGATAAACAAACTCAACACCCAAAGAACAAATCTAGTCAAGAAATGGGACTATTTTCTTAATTTCTCTTTCTGCTGCTTCATTATTAGTGTATAGAAATGCAGCAGATTCCTGTACATTGATTTTATATCCTGCAACTTTACTGAATTAATTTATTTGTTCTTATTGTTTTTGTTTTGATGGACTCTTCAGGGTTTTCTGTGTAGATAATATCATGTTATCTGCACTCGGTGAAAATTTGAGTTCTTCCTTGCCAAATTGGATACCTTTTATTTCTTTTTTGTTGTCTGTTTGCTGTGGCTAGGACTTCCAGTACTATGTTGTATCAAAGTGGTGAAGGTGGACATCCTTGTCTTATTACTGATTTTAGGGGGAAAGCTCTCAGCTTTTCACCATTGAGAATGATGTTCACTGTGTTTTTTTTTTTCTTTTCATATTAGGCCTTCATTTTGTTAAGGTATGTTTCCTTTAATCATTGATTGATCTTATCATAAATGTGTTTTGTATTTTGTTAAATGCTTTTTGCGTCTATTGAAATAATGTAGCTTTCATCCATTCTCTTGTTGATATTATGTAAACATCGATTAATTTGTGAATATTAAACCATACTCTCAACCCAGGAATAAATCCTACTCAATTATGGTGAACGATTTTTTTTTAAATGTACTATTGAAATTGGTTGTCTTAAATCTTGCTGAGAATTTTCACATCTATGTTCATCAGAGATACTGGCTTGTGATTTTTGTTTCTCTTTTTTTGTAATGTCTTCATCTGGTTTTGGTATCAGGGTAATTCTGGTCTCATAGAATGAATTTGAAAGCATTCCTTCCTCTTCTATTTTTTAGAATAGTTTGGGAAAAATAGATGTCAACTTTTCACTGAATGTTTCGTAGAATTCATCTGTGTATCCAACTGGTCCTGGACTTCTGTTTATTAGGATTTTTTGATTATTGATTCCATTTTATTTCTGGTAATCAGTCCATTCAAATTTTCTTTTTCTTCCTGCTTCAGTTTTGGAAGTTATATTATTAAGGGAATTTATCCATTTCTTATAGTTGGTCCAGTTTTTTGGCATATAATTTTTCACAATATTCTCTTAAAATCCTTTGTATTTCTGTGGTGTTAGTTATTTCTTTTTTTTTTTCATTTCTGATTTTATTTGAGTCCTCTCTTAATTTTTAAATTTTTGTTGTTGATGATGATTCTGGCTAATGGTTTGCCAATTTTGTTCATCTTTTCAAAGAACCAGCTCGTGGTTTCATTGATCTATTTTGTTGGGATTTTTTGTTTTATTTTTATTTATTTATTTATTTATTTATTTATTTATTTATTTATTTTTCAGTTTCTATTTCATTTATGCTCAAATATTTATATTATCCTTCCTGTGTTCTGTTTGGTCTTCTCTTTCCAGCTCCTTAAAGTGTAAGTGTAGGGTGTGGCATTTGATGTTTGACTTGTTTCTTCAGGTGGACCTATATTGCTGTAAACTTCCCTCTTAGAATGGCTTTGCTGCATTCCAAATATCCCTAGCATTCTTATTTCCACTTTTTTTTTTAATTTCCTCTTTGACTTCTTGGTTAACTTCTTCACTGGGTAGTGGCATGTTATTAAATCTCTATATATTTGTGTTATTTCTAGTCCCCCCGCAACCCCCCCGTGGTTGATATCTAGTTTGAGTGTTGAGGTTGGGAAAGATGCATGATAGGACTTCAGTCTTCTTTAATTTGTTGAGACTTATTCTGTGATCAGACATGTGATCTGTTCTGAAGGATATTCCATATGCCCTTAAAAAGAATGTGTATTCTGGTGTTTGAGTTTAGTATGTTCTGATATGTCAGTTTGATCCATCTAGACCATTGAGTTATTCAAAGACACTTCTTTTTGTTGATTTTCTGTTTGGGTGATCTATGTCTGGATGTAAGTGAGATATTAAAGTCCACTACTATTTTTTGTGTTAGCATCAATATTTCCTTTATACTTGTTGTAGATGTTTTGTGTATTTGAGTGCTGTCATGTTAGATACATAATTATTTACAGTTGTAATTTTTTTTGTTGGATTATTCCCATCATAATTATATTAAGTTCTTCCTTGGCTCTTCTTAATCTTTGTTTTAAAGTCTATTTTGTCTGATGTAAGTATTGCTACCCTAGTTTTCTTTCACATTCATTTCTATGATAAATGCTCTTCATCCTTTCACTTTCAATCTGCATGTGTCTTTAAATCTAAAAATGAGGCTTTGTAAACAGTATAGAGATTGGCCTTATTTTTTTTTTAGCCATTCTGTCATTCTATATTTTTTGATTGGAGAATTTTGTCCATTTAGATTCAAATCAATTATTGATTTGTATGTACTTATTGCCATTTTGTTACTTGTTTTGTGGTTGTTTTGTAGTTCTTCTCTGTTCATTTCTTCTCTTGCTCTCTCATAATTTATTGGCTTTTTTTAATGATATACTTACATTCCTTTCTCTTTATTTTTTGCATTATTACTGGTTTTTGATTTGCAGTTATCATTAGGTTTCTATGTAACATCTGCATGTAGCAATCTATATTAAGCTGATAATCACTTGAGTTTGAACTCATTCTAAAAACACTAAATTTTTACACTCCCTCTGTTTTAGGTATATGGTGTCATGCTTTACATCTTTACATAAATTTACTTTGTGATTTCCTTGACTGATTTTTATAGATATAGTTTTGCTGCTTTTGTGCCTCCTCCTTTTTTTTACTACTCCTTATGGTCTTTACATTCCATTCCAAGAATACCCTTACATATCTTGTAAGGCTGCTTTAGTTGTGATTATTAATTCCCACTTTTGTTTGAGAAAATCTTTATCTCTCCTATTCTGGATGATAGCCTTGCTTGAGAGAGTATTCTGATCCAGGGTTTTTTCTCTCAGCACTTTGGATATATCGTGCTGCTTTCTTCTGGCCTGTAAAGTTTCTGCTGAAAAATCAGTTGATAGCATTATGCAGTTTCCCTTATATGTAACCATTTTCTCTTGTGCTTTTAAAATTCTCTCTTTACTACTACTTTTTGCAGTTTTAATTACTATGTATCTTGGTGTGGATCTCCTTCGATTGATTTTGTTGAGGGTTCTCTGTGCCTCCTGGATCAAGATTTCTGTTACCTTCCCCAAATTTGCGAATTTTTGCTATTATTTTTTGAAATCAATTTTCTCCCCCTTTTCTCTCTCTTTTCTTTCTGGGATCCCTAATATGAGAATGCTTGTTATTCTTGATGGTGTTGCTGAGTTCCCTTAATCTAGTCTCTTTTTATCATTTTTTTTCCTTTCTCCTATTCAGCTTGACTTCTTTCCACTACTCTCTCTTCCAGGTCACTGATCCATTCTTCTGCTCCCTCTAGTCTCCTGTTTATTCCCTCTAGTGCATTTTTAATTCCAGTTATTGAGTTCTTCCTCTTTTATTGGTTCTTTTTAATTTTTTCTATCTTTTTACTAAGTGTGTCAGAGAGATTCTCACTCTTGTACATCTCAGTGAATATCTTTATAACCATTACTTTAAATTCTCTATCAGCATATTACTCATCTCCATTTTGTTTATTTTTCTTGTTGTGGTTTTATCCTGTTCTTTTTATTTGGGACATATTCCTCTCTCTCCTCATTTCAGCTAACTCTCTGTGTCTGTTTCTATGTCTTAGAAAAGTCAACTATTTCTTCTGTTCTTGAAAGTAAAGTAGTGTCCTACAGCACAGTGTTCCCCGTTTACCAGAATCTGGCACTACAGATGTATCTCTTATGTGTGTTTTGTGCACCCTACTATTGTGGCTGAGCCACATTTGTCTTCAGTTCAGTTGTCTGCAATGACTCTCTTTACCTGCTTGTGGGAAAGTTTTGGTATGTTTGGTGTTAGCAGACCAGTTTGGGGCTGTCTTGGCCTTGAGTTAAGTCAAACCATGCTTGCCAGAGTTACAATAGCACTAAAATACAGAGAGATTTCTCTGTGTTGTCCTCTGAGAAGCTTTAATTGGTGGGCAGGGCCTACAGTCAAACCAGCTCTTTGCCCCCAGCCCACTCCTGGGACTGGTATTTGTGGATATCTTCTCCTTTCTCCCGGGATGGAATCACTTTGAAGTGCTCTTGACCCCATCAGGGTGGCTTGCACCACACCATGCCTGTGGTCCCATGTTGGATGGACTCTTGAATAATGCTTATTGGATGAGTTAGGTCTTCAGGAAAACACAAGGGTGGGATAGGCTGTGGGGTATTAGTAAGTTTTGTGCTAATCTGCTTTGCGGGGGGACCTCTTGGTTTTGAGGACTGCTGAGGGTGTGTTGGATGGGGCATGTCCAAAGGAGAATGCTGGAGCAGGGGGCACTGATAGCAAGCTATGTGGAAAATGTTTGTATGGAACTGGTTCCTACAGGTGTTAGTGTATCTAAGCTTGAGAGTTGGGGAAGAAAATGGTTCTACCAGTCCTTTTGGTTTTGGAGATGTCTCCTAAATATCTCTGCCCCTCCAGCACATGCTATAAAATTAGTAAACAAATCTCCCTCCTATTCATCCCAGTCATTTTTCAAACTGCTGCTTTTATGCTTTATTTCAGCAGGGCTGTTTTTGTGCTGTCTCTTTAATTGAGGGAGAGTCAGCTTCCTATTGCCTTCAGGATTTCCGAGAGCTATTCTTGCTGATTTTTAAAGTTCAGGTGTTAAGAACCACCCCCCATCCCCCATTTATAAGAATTCACAAAGTTAAGCCCCTCTAGTTTTCAAAGCCAAATGTTATGGGATTCACCTTCCAGTCCTTGTCTCCCATGTCTGCGGTGCCTGGTGTGGGGTCTGCTTCTCTCTCTTCTATTTGTAGTGTCCCTCCCTCCTGTGGGCAGTTTCGAGGGTCAGTTTCATTTCTGACTGTGTCTTCACCCTTCCTTCTCTTTTTTCATTATGGCTTCTTCTTCTTCATGTTTAGCTATGGTAAGTCTGTTCTACTAGTCTTTTGGTCACTTTCTGGGTTATTTACACTGATGCGGGTGTTGTCTAGGTGTATCCATGCGACAGTGTCTGCTTAGAATCCTCCTACTCCACCATCTTTCCAGAAGTCTAATAATTTATATATTCAACTTTATATGTTCTGGACACTAACTTTTATCCGTTGTAAGTGTTAAGTGTGGCTAACATTGTGTCCTAGTTCATATTTTCTCACTCTCCTTATTGTCTTTTATGAAGAAAAGGAATTCTTAATGTTAATGTGGAACAATTTAGCATTTTTCCTTATTTGGCTATAATTGCTTTCATTCGACAGTATGTTGCCACCACTAAAATAGATACATTTTCTATTGTTATATTTTTAAATGTTTTTTGTCACATAATTTTTTGATCTATCTGGAAATTATTTTTAATTAACTGTTCCCAAACTAATCCACTGATCTATAATTTCATTTCTATCATATTTCCATGTGTATGTGGTTCTGTCCAGATTCTTTATTCATTGCATTCATTTAGCTTTTTTTCTCTAATATTGACAGTATCACTATTACTATTTACTAAGAATTCCATGTAGTTTGGCAAATCTTCCTGATCTAATATTTTTTTCTTCAGGTGTAACTGGCCATTTATGGAGCTCTGCTCTGCACATATGATTTTAAAACTGCTTACCCAGTTTATGAAAAATTATTTTGGAAATTTTATTGGAAATACTAAGAATCCCTGGATCATTTCAGGGGGAAACTGGCAAATTTATGATACTGAGTTCCCCCCAATAAATGCACATGGTCTAACTCTCCGTTTATTTAGGTTATGTTGGATATCTTTCAGTTAATATGCTAGTCTTCATAATATATATTATTTCTAGATTTATTCCTATACTACATTTCAACTGTCACTGTACATAGTATTCTCAGTATTCTCTATTTGGCAATTTATAAGCACTATTTGTTAGTGCATAAAATAAAAGTGACTTTAGTACCTTGAATCTTTTATCCAGCATTGTTAAACCACCTTATTAATCTCCGTGATTTGTATCTTTTTCTGAGTTTTCTCTTTACTTCAAGATAAGGTTGGTGTTGTGGTGACCCCTGGAAAGGCTGGAAGAAATGTACATCCAATTTAAATCTGGGATACACGTGATAAGCTGTAAAACACTGATATAGAGAAAAATGAGACCAGTGCACAAGCCACCCAGGCATCCTCAAACTGGGATATCTATAAACATGCTTATGTAGAAGGTGTCTGAGAATTCTCTTTTAAGTTGTCCATTTTGTTGCTCAAGTTTGAATTAAAATCTCCAAGATCTTCTTCCATGGGTTTGTTACTCTCTACTATCTTCTGGTTCTAAAATTAATGCTGAATAATTAATGAAAAACATTTTTCCCTTATAAAGAGTAAATAAAATATAATAGAACATTAAACAAACATTATAAGGTAGATAAATTATAGTATTTTACATGAATACAAGATGTTTAGAAAGCATCCCTCCATTAAGTTCATTTATCTGCAACAAATATTTATTGAGGGCCTTGTGCATGGAAGACACTGACCCATTAAGAAAAGTATTTGTTTGGTCATCCCTGTCCTAGGAAAATGAAGAAGATGGTAAGTTTAACTAATTTAAGCCATCAATCTTAGAAACAGAAATAACCCCCACCCATGTCTTTACTCTGTAATAGGTTTTTCACCCTGATTTATTGCATAATTGCCTAATCCATCTTGAATATGTAGACACGAATTCATCAACCTGAAGTACTTAAATGTATTCATCTTTGAAGGAAAATTCCAACTAGCTAACCATTATGTCCTAATTCATTAGCTATGGTCATCACTCAACACTTTCTAAGGAAAAGCCATACAAAGAAAATACTCATGAGAATTCTTTTTCTTACTCAATGAAAATTCTCATATTTTTAAGTTCATGTCTAAAACATGAAAACACTATCATAATGGGTAGCCAGCCCAGATGCAGAGAGTTCTAGGGATCTAATTCCTGGCTGTACTTCTTATAGGAAGTGAATCCCTGTAAGCATAAGAAACCCCTATACATGGTATGGATCTTCAGTAATTGTTATCTGATCACTTTTCCTCTCCTTTATCCTTGTGCTGGGAGGTGGAGGTGGGGAAATAGCTTTCAGAATAGGTAATACTTTGAAGACTCAGATATTAGGTATTTGAAAGATTTGAAATATTAAATGTCCTTTTAATTTAGTTCCATGTTTATTTGAGTTACCCAAGCTTTTTATACACTTGTTACCTCTGCTTGTAATATAGGAATATGTTTATATATAATAAATCCAAACAATTATGATGTATATTTGGTAAAAGTGCAAATCCTCCCCTATCACCACCCAATCTCATTTCCCACCCAAGAGACAATGAAAGCAGTGTACTTTGTAAACTTTAGAACATTTTTCTATTAATTTACATATATAGATACATATATGGACAAAAAGAATGTATAGAATATATGATTCTTGTTGTTTTAATAGAAAAGGAATAAAAATATTTCTGTAAAATTATTTTCTCATCTTAAATGTGGTCTTAACTATGTTGCCATGTTTAAATTTTCATGTCTTTCCATTCAACTGCCACAGAGTAGTTTTTTATATATCTTGATATTATCTAACAGCCATTTTCTTATTGATGAAAATATATATTTACATTTATGTATATATTTTAGATCATCCTGCAGTGACTATTGCTATACATGCCTCCCTTTACAGCAGTGAACAAGAATCAGAGAAGATACTTGTACATTCTATTTCCCCAAAGAAAATCTATCCTACCAAGACCTCCCCACTTACACAAACTTACATTAGCAGAATCAGACTCATAGTCCCAGAAATTGAATACTTCCTCCCTTAATCCACAGTACCCATGTAGAAGATTCCCTTAAATTCAGTTATATGTTTCTGGTATGTCATTCATGTAATTTTCATGCCCAAATACTCTGTTTTTCCCAATTCAATTACCACTATATCAGATTCTGTAAGATTAATTCTCTGTATTAGTTATAATTTCTAGTAGCCAAGAGATGCCTAATATATGATACAATTCAAAGATGCATATGGTAGAAAAAATTGGTTAAATTTGGCTGAATGCAGGTTAGCTGAAACCCAGCTATTCAAATCAACAATTTGTTCAAAAATTAATATGTACAATGAATATAGGTAGGAACTGGTTTTTCAAGTATTACTTCTTTTGTTGCATATTGTGTAACCATCATTAACCTTTTTAATATTTGTACAGACCCTTTCTTAAAAGTTAAAGTGTATGTACTATATATCATATAAATATTTATGCCCTACCTGCCAGTATAAATGATATCATAGCATTATTTTGTAATTCACCACAATTTATATAGGCTGTTTTTGTTGCATGTTTTGGAAAGTTTGAGTTTTTGACATGTTAGAAATTGTAGATATCTTTCTCCAATTTTTCAGTACAGTTATCAAATTATTCCTATAGTGCTTGCTTAATTCACTGCTTTTACCTATACTTTTAATTCATTCTTAAGTAACTATCCCCACTCTTTCAATTTGATAGAGAAATATTAGAAATACCTAAATCTCAAACAAAAGTGACTTAGGAAAGAAAGCAAGCAAGAAAGGAAAGGAAAGATCCTGTTCCATTTTTCCCTTGCACAAAGATGAAAATATAGCCAAATAAGCATAATTGTTTTTGAATTGATATTTTTAAAGTAGAAAAATCCCAACCTTCAAAGATTGTTCTTTTTTTATTAATGATTCATTATTTCATTATTTGCTTCTCTTTATACTTTCCCAAGTGAGAAGAGAAATATGTTTTATTTTTAAAATAAAAAAATATTGGAGGGCACATAATGTGATGAGTACTGGGTGTTATACATAATTGATGAATTGTTAAAAACTACATCTGGAAACTAATGATGTACTATGTACTGGAAAATTGAATTTAAATAAAAGATTAAAGTAAAAAATATAATTGATAAAAGAGCAGAAAAATATCTCTAGAATTTTACCTTTCTGAACTATCATTTAACCTTTTTGTTATCTATACCTCTCCTTTCTAAAATATAAAGTATGTTTAGTATATATACATAATCTATGTGTTTTATTCATCAGTAGAAATTGGATCATATCATTATTTTTTAACCTAAGATAATTTATTTAACAACTTATTAAATGTAGATATTCATTTTATTCCAACATCTATGTTAACAGAGTGTGGAGGAATCATTTGTATGTCAAGTATGAATGTAAAAACAAAAAAGTAGGGAATAAAAGCAATGATTGTTTGAACATGAAAAGAACATGACTGAACATGGTATTAGGTATCAGGAGGCAAAATTAGAACAAATTATTTTAAGATTTGTGTGGAATCAGAAAAGACCCCAAACAGCCAGGGGAATTTTAAAAAAGAAAACCATATCTGGGGGCATCACAATGCCAGATTTCAGGTTGTACTACAAAGCTGTGGTCATCAAGACAGTGTGGTACTGGCACAAAAACAGACACATAGATCAATGGAACAGAACAGAGAACCCAGAAGTGGACCCTGAACTTTATGGTCAACTAATATACGATAAAGGAGGAAAGACAATCCACTGGAAGAAAGACAGTCTCTTCAATAAATGGTGCTGGGAAAATTGGACATCCACATGCAGAAGAATGAAACTGGACCACTCTCTTGCACCATACACAAAGATAAACTCAAAATAGATGAAAGATCTAAATGTGAGACAAGATTCCATCAAAATCCCAGAGGAGAACTCAGGCAACACCCTTTTTGAACTTGGCCACAGTAACCGGAGAAGGACAAACAGTGTATGTTCTCATTCATTTGGGGAATATGAATAATAGTGAAAGGGAATATAAGGGAAGGGAGAAGAAATGTGTGAGAAATATCAGAAAGGGAGACAGAACATAAAGACTTCTAACTCTGGGAAATGAACTAGGGGTGGTGGAGGGGGAGGAGGGCGGGGGGTGGGGGTGAATGGGTGACGGGCACTGAGGGGTACACTTGACGGGATGAGCACTGGGTGTTATTCTGTATGTTGGTAAATTGAACACCAATAAAAATTAATTTATAAAATTAAAAAAAAATTTAAAAAAATAAAACCCTATTATCAAAACAAAAAATAAAATAAAATCCTATCATCATTTCAGCCAAAATGACCTGTTGACCAACTTGCTTTTAACTAAATAGCTTTCAACAAATTATGTTCTATAAAATTACACTTGCTCAAATTGCTTATTTTTTTAAAGTGGTCATCAAGTCATATACTACTATCAAAGACAGAACTAGAAATCTAGAAGTGGTTTCATCTCATGCTTAGTTCTTCTCTCTAGCTCAGTGTCTGTTGGTATTTCTCTTTCTCTCTCCCTTATCATCCTCATTCTTCTATTTTATGATGAGTTGATTCCTATCCAGGGTCACGTAATTCCTTCTGTGAATGTGGACACCCTTTGAAAGATTACCTTCTTCACATCATACCTTTAGAAATACTGTAGAGTGATGGCTTTTTGACCATATTGTATCTAACTCCAACTTTCAGTTTATCTTCTAGTTTGGGGATGTTCTTTTCAGTAATTTCAAACTAAATTCCATGTATCATCTTTTTTCCTCTCCTTATTAGATGAAGACAAAACATTTCTAGTAAACTCTTGAAAAAAACTTCTGGTGCTATATAACCAGTGAACAAATCAACCAGGCTATTCCATTGTGCACTGCAAAATTTTATGACAGCAAGCTCTTTCCACATATAACCAGAACGCTATTTCTCCATCTTTATAGCTTCATCCTCTAATTCCCAAAGCTATCTGCACAATGTTGCTCTCACAATAGCAATGTAATAGAAAAAAACAAGTTATTAATATACCAGCATTCACAGCTTTTCTTCCCTGAATTCCAGGAATTCTTGTTTGGAAGGTCATTTGTTGGCTTCTTGACCACTGTGCCAGATCCAAATAGCAGGTCCCAAATCCCAATAATCTGTGAGCCTACACTTTCCAATGGCTGCACAGGGCAAGGCAATGGTCTAGTATGACATGTACTTTGGAAGAGATGTGGTAGACATGGTGCAGGACAGTGTTTTGAATGAGGGTTAAGAAAGCAGTAGAAGCAAGTAGAATAGAAGCACAGAATGTCATAAAGGAATAGGAGAATATTTTATTATATGTATCTGTGGTTTTCCTGAATGTATTATATGGAAAGAGGAAATTTTATTGAGAAAACAAATAATGTTAAGCTTCCTATGTCATGCACGGAGAAAAATGCCTGGGCTAAACTTGTTAAGAAGATAAAAAGCAAAAATGATGCCTTAAAGTTTCTGGAGTCAGATCTGTGTTTCCTTTTAATGTGACTCTGCAGAGTCTGGGTCTCTGTGGGGACACAGCTTACATATATATGATCATGTGTCCAAGAACTGACTAGCATGGCCTGACCACTTCCACACAAGTAAAATTAGGATAAAACCACCCTTACCTGATGATGAGCTCCCAGGGAACATTCCAGTACCAAGAGGGCAAGGCTCTCTTGCCCTAAGTTTTGCTCCATCTGCCTAACAGAAATTTGCACAGCAACCACCAACTCTATTCTATCTCAGATTCTTCTCAACTCAAATGTGAACCCATATTCAAATTTGGATGAATCCCTTTTAGCCTAACTACACCACACTCAGTATCTCATTTGAGTATGGAACACAAATCTGTAATCTGAGCAATATTAAAGTCTTGCCATAACAAGGCTGGTTACAGTACTTCTAAAATCACCTGGTTCTGAAGAAAAAGCCAGAGAAAATACAATCCATCTATATATATCTATATATTCCTCTCTCTCTCATGGCATCATTTTACCACCACCATGCCAAGACGACCAGAACTCACATTGGCAGGAGGGTGGAGTGGTAACACTGGAAACGTATCAGATGCTGAATTCAAATGCTATAATAGTGGCAGCAAGATTTTGCACATAATTTCAAAAGAAACAGGGATGGGGATGCATGGAATAGGTGATGGGGATGAAGGAGTGCACTTGTGATGAGCACCACGGGTTGTATGAAAGTGTTGAATCACTATATTGTACACCTGAAAAATGTATTACAGTGCATACTAACTAACTGTAATTTAAATGAAAACTTAGGGGGAAAAAAGGACATCGTCAAGAATTCACCTGAACCTGCTGTGTAATCTCCCTGTGCTTCTCACACTGCTTGTGACCCTTGTCTGTTAGTATCCCTCAGAAGCAGATCTCCATGTTCATACTTCTTTGATTTTCCCTTTCCTGTCTTGCAAAGATTATACTGGTCCCTAACTTTGTGTCTCCCTTAAGTCTACCTATTTTGTTCACTGTTGTATTTCTAGCACCTAAAACGAAGTTTGGTATATAGTACATGTACACATGGGACCTCGTGTATATCCTTTATCTTTTTTGCTCCTCTTTCAGTTCCAACAGCTCATATTCATCTTAAGGGGGTGTATAGAATCTGCACCAATTTCAATCATCAAAGGAAAATGGTTTGTTCATAATAGTGAAGTTAAAGATAGGAAAGATAACACTTTGGGAAAGAGCAGAAAATCCTGTTAAGAAGAATAGCTAAGCACCAAATGATGTTTGTTTGCAGTGTTTTAGGAGCTGAAGTTTGTGAAGAAACTAAAATTTATATATTTTGAAAGTTTACATGAATATATAACATTTGTATAAATGTATTTATATAAATATAAATATGTAAGTAGTTTATGAAATATTTATGTATAATTTATATATTATATATAAATATATGTATAGTTTATATGTATAAATTATGTATATATAGCAGTAAGAATATCAATATCAATATATTTATTTATAAATTTATATATAAATTATACATATATTTACATATAAATAAATAACACATAAATATAAACAAAATTTGTAGCTTTGAAAATATGAATAATTTATTGTTTGACAGTTCTACTATGCACCTGGCCATGTTCTAAGCACTGTACATAGGGGTGAGATGAAGAGCTCCAACGTCTTTCATGCAGTGCATTATTTAAAAAGCAGGAGATAGAAAATAGGCATGCAAATGAACCAAAAAAGACCATTTCTCATGTTAGTAATTGCTATGAAATGATAAAAACTGGGTAACTGGATAAAGAGTTTATAGGAAGCATGGTTACCTTTGTTTTTGTGGTTAGGAAAGGCCTATCTGAGGATATTGGATAGAGAACCAAACACTGAGAAGCAGGTCCACGAGCAAACCTGAGAAATCTTTCCAGGCATAGAAAAGGGAGTGTGTTCTGAGGCCCAGAGGCAGGAGTGAATTCAGCATGTTTTAGAGGCAGGACCAGTGAATGAAGTGACAGAAGGTTAGAACACCAAGCAGACACAAGTCTGAAAGATCACGTAAGGAAATGTAGGCTCTAGAAAAGAATATTTTCATCCTAATTGCAAAAAGAAATCATTAGATTATTATTTTTTTTTAGTGGAGAATGTTATGCTTTGATTTATGCTTTTAAGGATCAGGGCAGTTGCTGTTGAAAAGACTCGGTGGGCCCTGTCGGTTTGCAACACAAATTCTATTCCCAATACCATGAGACTTCCTAACAGATAGCCAACTATACAGAAGAGTTATGAATAAGAGAGCAATTCTCATTTTAGTTAACTGACATTTTAAAAACTCATATAAAAAAGTAAGAAAAAGGCAGACAACTCAATAGGAAAATTGGATAGTATATTTCCAACAAATGAATGGCACTTCACAGAAATGGACATCCAAATGACCAATAAATATCTTAAAAGATGCTATAAACCACCCATTGTTAGAGAAATCCAAATTATTTTTTTTAATTTTATAAATTAATTTTTATTGGTGTTCAATTTACCAACATACAGAATAACACCCAGTGCTCATCCCGTCAAGTGTACCCCTCAGTGCCCGTCACCCATTCACCCCCACCCCCCGCCCTCCTCCCCCTCCACCACCCCTAGTTCATTTCCCAGAGTTAGAAGTCTTTATGTTCTGTCTCCCTTTCTGATATTTCTCACACATTTCTTCTCCCTTCCCTTATATTCCCTTTCACTATTATTCATATTCCCCAAATGAATGAGAACATACACTGTTTGTCCTTCTCCGGTTACTGTGGCCAAGTTCAAAAAGGGTGTTGCCTGAGTTCTCCTCTGGGATTTTGATGGAATCTTGTCTCACATTTAGATCTTTCATCCATATTAAAACCATTGTATATATCACCATATACCCACCAGAATTGCTAAATAAACATAAAGCAACACTACCAACCACAGTTAAAAGTGTGTGTCAAGTGTGTAGAGTACTTGGAATTCTCATGCGCTGCTGGTGGAGCGGTAAACTCCTTTGGAAAATTTTGGCGGGTCAGTGAGCTATGCTGGAACTGACTCAACTGACTTGTGAAACCTACCACTGGGTGGTTGAAATTGACAAAGGTGGGAATAGTTACACCACAGAAATGGCCACAAATCAGAGTTTGCTTTTTTTGTTTTTGTTTTTTGTTTTTTTCTTTTTTCCTCTAAAGCCCTAGTACTTAAATATTAAACACATCATTGACTAAAGTTAAGTATACACATTCTTGGCTGAGAAACTCATACTCTTGAGCCAAATATTTCTATCTATGGTAAAGTGTGGGATAATGGAATATTATATAGCAGTAAGAATATCAAGAGGCAATGACATGGATGGATCTTACAGAGAAGTATTGAGGAAAAGAAGCCAGAAAAAGAAGAGCATATAATGTATGATTCTATGTATATAAAGTATTCTGTCCATAATAGTCAGAAAAGGAGTTGCTAGGGACTGGTAGTAGGAGAAAGGGTTCCAACTATGTTTTCTTTTTTGATATGTATGCTGATTACATAGTGTGCTCACTTTGAAAATTTATCAAGCTACTCTTAGGCTTTGGGTACTTCTATGTGTATATGCTTCCTTTAACGATTTTTTTAAAATTGTAAAGTATGGAAATTCTCATAAGATCTAGTAAAGGTTCACTTGTATATTATTAAAGGTAAAGGAACCAAGTTTCTTTATTTCAAATCTCTGGGCAGGATATTTAACAACTTCCATTATTGGTGTAGAAAAACAATTTATATCTCATCTTTAAATATCATTTTAAAAATATTCTCTAATTTGAATAATACAACTCTTATTATATTTGGTGTTACTGATATTAGATTAGAAATTGACAAAGTGGGGCACCTGGGTTGATCAGCGGTTGGGTCTGCCTTTGACTCAGGTTCCTGGGATTGAGTCCCACATCAGGCTCCCCGCAGGGAGCCTGCTTCTCCCTCTGCCTATGTCTCTGCCTCTCTCTCTCTCTCTCTCTCTCTCTCTGTCTCTGTCTCTAATGACTAAATAAATAAAAATATTTTTTAAAAAAATAAAGAAATTGACAAAGATAGGAATAGGATAATGCAACTCTTATATGTGGTGTCACTGATATTAGATTAGAAATTGACAAAGGTGGAAATGGTTACATCACAGAAATTGACAAATGCCACAAATCAGTTTGCTGATTAGAAAAGGAAAATCTCCAGAATCTCAGTTTCAGAGTCACCCGAGGGATTCTTTATGAAATCAGATACCTGAGGCTTTACCACAGAAGCTAATTCACTAGGTTTGTTTGACCCAGATATCTGCATTTTAATAAGCATCCTATGTGATCTGAAGCAGGCAAATGTATGGGGAAAACTGCTAAAAACCTGATTTAGATGGTAAATGTTTACCCAGGGCTATCTAGAGAAAGAGAGACAGAAAGAGAGAGGGAGAATACTTTGTATTATTCTGGTGGACAGTTTCCAGTGAAGTAAGAGTCCCCGTATTAAAATAAATGATCAAAGAATTATAAATTCTTACACTTAAAAAGTTATGCACTTAAATGTTTATGCAGTTGAAATTATCCTGGTATAAAAAGAATCAAAAAAATATATTTTCATGTAAGTTTTTTAAAAAGATTTTATTTATTTATTCATAGACACAGAGAGAGAGGCAGAGACACAGACAGAGGGAGAAGCAGGCTCCATGCAGGGAGCCGAATGTGGGACCTGATCCTGGGTCTCCAGGATCACACCCCAGGCTGCAAGCTGCGCCAAACCGCTGTGCCACCAGGGCTGCCCTATTTTCATGTAAGTTTTAAAAGATATTATAATGGAAGGAATAGTAAAAGAATTATCAAGCAAAATACAAACAGAAATGTATAAGCTGTTAGGGATATTTGTTTATAAATTTTTGGTTAAAAATTATAAATATGAATTGTCAGCTGACAAAATATACCCTAGAAAGTGGAAAATTAATCCTAGAGACTTCAGGATTATTTGCAACCATGGTGGGAAAACATGTTACTTCAGTTTATTTTGCTCTATAGAGAACGTTCTTATGTCGCATGGAGTTGCCCACAATTCTGTTTTAATAAAGGTTGGTGTGAGTGGAGGAATCAATACAGTATTATTTTTTTTTTCAATACAGTATTATTAAGAAAATATCAAATATCATCAAAACACAGCCAATGAGTGTTTAAGTATATAAAAATGGAACTTATTCTTATAAATTATAAGGGGGTAATGAACAATGTACATGACAGGATATATGACAATATAGCTGATAAAAACTTGATTTCAAACACACACACAAATATATAAAGGTACCAGTCACAATCTGTTGAATAAGTAGTCATTATAGTTAAAAACAAAACAAAACAAAACTTACCCATAAGGAAGTAGAAATCACCAGCCATACCAAAAAAACAAAACACAGAAGCACAAAAATAATTTTGTTGCCATTACAAATACACAATACTGCCTAAATGTATAATGCTATATATTGGCTCATTCCTACTTCAGGGCAACCCATTTTAGTGTAACAATACTGTTGAGGATCCCACTGCATGAATAATATTATATTTATATTAAAATGTGCTATAGAATTATATACATTTGGAAATATAAATATTATGATTTATTTGATAAATCATAAGTGTGTAAAATGAATAGTAGCAAGAATTGAAATAGAATTTAGTATTTTTGCTTTGGATATTCACAAGTGTTTTTTTTTTTTTTTTCATAAAGATTCTGAAGCATCTTAGGCAATAGATAATTTAAATTCCCTGATAGACCCTTTAACAATGGAAAAAGAAGGCTTATCTTATGTAAGGAAGGGGTATTTTTTGTTGTTGTTACTGTCTGTCAGTGGGTCCAGAATCAGCTTCCCATGACAGTTACCTATTCATTTCTCTGTGGATGATATAATCTCTCAGGATAACTTTTACTTCTTTTCTTCCTGGCATCTCAACCTAAAAATCTAAGGTAATAAGATCACATTTCAGCATTTCCCTTACTAAGGATTTTTATTAGTCAAGACACTTGCTGTTCTCAAAACAACTAATGACACAACATGGAACACTGTCCACCATTTTCCAGATTTGGGAGTCCCACTCTGCTAGCTTCCCCAGTTGTTCTCTTGTCTTCACTGGACTTACAGTCATATCCACTTACCTGTTGATTACTCTTCTGTCCCCAAAGAATAGGATAAAGGATATGCCCCCAACAAACACAACTATTTGTTCCTGGCTGAGCTTCTGCTAAAATCCTATCTGTTTACCAAATGTTCATTCAACTGGGCAGCTATGGAGGCCTCAAGAATTGCACATGTCCTTCACCATAAAGCCTAAAGAGGAATTAACCTCCCTTCACAGTACTCATACCCCAACTTGACGTTTCTAAATTCCCCATAAGGAAAGAAGCCTTATAAACAAAGAAAAAAATAATTATATAATCTCAGACATTCTTTTAAATTCTTTTATTGGAGGCAACCAGATGACTCAGGGGTTGAGCACCTACCTTTGGCTCAGGACATGATCCTGGGGTTCCAGGATGGAGTCCCACTTTGGACTCCCCAGAGGGAGCCTGCTTCTCCCTCTGCCTATGTCTCTGCCTCTCTCTGTGTATCTCTTGGATAGATAAATAAAATCTTTTAAAAATAATTATTTTATTGTTGCCTGATGACCTGGTGCTCTCCAAGGGCAGGGTTGAAATAGAAATAGAACATTATTCGGTGCCCAGACTGCTTAGCCTTAGCATGTCACAACTCATCCAGAAGACGGATGTGTGAAGAGAGAAAGTATGGTCAACGTTTAAAGTCTGAAAAATATTTTCTGAGTCTATGCATAATAATGCCTATTAACTAGCTGAGCAGTATCTAAGTTTCCCTCGTATTTCACCTTCCCCCTTTTCTTGAAAATAAAGATATTTACATAGTTTCTTCATGGGCTCCAGTTTATTAAGAAGATTTTAGATTTGAGTAAGTAGGAAGAGGTAGAACAGTTTGTGAAATACCTTATGGGAAAAGGCACCTAGAGGAAAAACTTAAAGGGCATGTGCAAATAACATTTATATGAAAATTTAAAAAGGCCATCATCATTGTTTCCAGAACATTATATTGTTCAGCTACATAATTTCTATTGGAACATAAGGCAGTGGGCAAGCAGAGGGAAAGCTTGAAACTTGAAAGTAAGTTATAACTTTGCACTGATGGATTTTAAGAGGAAATTAATTATGTCTCCCTTAATAGAAGGATAATAAGGGGAAGTAGAAACTGCAGAAGATAGAGAAAAAGGCTATAAAATTTTTGATACTTAAATAAGGTATTTTAACTTCCACATGAGGAGCCAGTGACAAGTACCATAAAATCAGTATGCCCCAGTAAAGACTCAGGATGAACTAATTTTACTCAAGAATGAGAGAAAACCAGCATGAATAATAATTGAAGATTATGGGGAAAATGTATTTAATCACACTTAACTTAAAAAAATCTGACCTAAATTATATCTTATTCATTTAAATGCACATTATTTAAATGCACTAGATAGTAATTATAGTAGACACTAAGTATAGCTCTTTTAAACACTCTTGGTGTTTTAAAAGAATAGAAAAGGGGCATTGGTTTAAATGTCTCAGTTAATCATTCTTATAGGAAGTCAAGAGGTCAATATGAGAACTTAGCCCAGCTTCTCTCCATATACCTGGTAGACAAATATAGAAATTTGAAATACACTGCCCAGAAGATAATTCTTTTGAATCCTTAAGTTGCAGCCTACAAAATACATGTATATATTTATTTTATATGTAATATATAAATATATATAAATTTTATATATTGTATATAAATATATTTTTAAAAATTATTTATTTATTTATTATTTAACAGAGAGAGGAAGTGAGAGAGCACAAGCAAAGGGAGCAACAGAGGGAGAGGAAGAAGCAGGCTCCTCACTTAGCAGGGAGCCTGACATGGGGTTTGATCCCAGCACCCCAGATCTTGACCTGAGCTAAAGGCAGATACTTAACCAACTGAGCCACCCAGGCACCCCCATAAAGATATATATTTTTCAAAGCATCAGTATAAATATATCCAAACTGTTTTTTAAAATTTTAGCTAGGTCAGTTTTGCCAGGTGGTAACTTTAGAAAACTTGGAGAAGCCTACCCAGTTTTTGCTATTATAGTAATGACTCCTCATTTTTGAAGCACATTTTCAGTGAATAATATTCTAAGCTCTATGTCAGATTGAGAAGAAAGTCTATTGCATTCTTGAACTTATCTGAATGGATTCCAATGTTACAGTCTCTTTTTTGTTTTCATTGTTGGGATAAGAGAAAGTCAGAAATATGTTTTCTGTGTCCAACGTATATCTTTCTACTTTCTATTTTTAATACTGTTTATCACTACTGAATAATAACCGGCCTTTCAATATGCTTCCACATTTGTATATGAGTATTTCCCCATTTTATAGACATTTTTCATCTACAGTGTACCGTATGCTTCTGTCAAAAAGTGGTGTTTCTATGAGCTGTATCTGAAGTTCTAGTATTAGAACAAAAGCCTTATTTTCAGAGAAAGGACAACCAGCAGTAACTTAATTTGTCTTGTGATGCTGCATTTTCTTATAGAAGAATCTTTCATGCTTCAGAAAACATATCCTTCACATCTTAAATGAGCTAATTTCAGAGGATAGAATCTTCTACTTAATCAGTATACTCACCCCTATATCTTGTGTCCATTCTTATACTCAGATACTTGTTCTTTCATATTCACTGTTTGGTTTATAAATTGTAATTTCTGCCATGAAAATACCAAAGACAGAATCTCTCTTGCACTTTGGACTCCACTTAGGTTGTTAGGACTCTCCTTGAAGCTGAACTATGAAAATGTTATTTGCAGATTTATATTGAACTTTGGGTATTATGGGATCTCAGTAATCAAAAGTGTATACTCCCATGGCCTGATGAGATAATTTAGTGGAATTTTTAATTTTTTTTTAAATTTCAAATTCATTTACTAAAAGATGTACATTTATTAGTTTCCATCAATAACGATGATTATCTTTGAGATCTTTCTTCTAGGTTTTTTTTTTTAGCAAGATTTTCTTTTAGCCGTAAAACCAGACAAAATTCTAATCCAATCCCATTTCTTCTATTGACTAAGAGCTGAATCTTAATCATTACTTAAACTTTCTTTCTCTAAAGTTTTTATTTAAATTCCTTACTTTATTTTCTTTATCTCTATGAGTACAATACCAGTATTTAGCTATTATAAAGATTGAGAGACTATGCTCAGTAAGAACTATTTCCTTTAACCTAACTTTTCTTTTTTTCAAATTTATAAATTTTGAGATAATTGTAGACTCACATGTAGTTTTAAAAAATTATTGAGAAATTTCCTTATACCTTTTAACCAACTTCCCTCAGTGGCATCATTTTGCAAAACTATAACCAACATCACAGTTATAACACTGATACAATTTATTACTCTTGTTCAGATTTCTCCAATTTTACCTGTACTTCTGTGTGTTTACATTTTTATTTAAAAAATATTTAAGGGGCACCTGGGTGGCTCAGTGGTTGAGCATCTGCCTTTGGCTCAGGTCATGACCCCTGGGTACCTGGGATCAAGTTCCACATCAGGATCCCCACAGGGAACCTGCTTCTCCTTCTGCCTGTGTCTCTGCCTCTCTCTGTGTGTCTCTCTCTTAAAACTGTGTGTCTCTCTCTTAAAACTGGGGCACCTGGGTGGCTCAGTCAGTTAAGCATCTGCCTTTGGCTCAGGTTGTGATCCTGGGGTCCTGGGATTGACCACTGCATCAAGTTCCCTGATCAGCAGAGAGTCTGCTTCTCCCTCTCCCTCTCCCCATCCACCTGCTTGTGTTCTGTATGCAAGAGCATGCTTTCTCTCTCTCTCTCTCTCATTCACTCAAATAAATCTCTAAAAAAAATTAAAACTTATAAAATGTTTAAAAAAAAAGTACCAAGAGCATTTTTTTCTTTTTCTTAAATCATTTAAAATGCCAACCTGATGCCCTATCACCTGCCACATATGAATTTCTCACAAAGACATTGTTCTATATAAATAAAATATAGCTATTACATTCATTCATTCATTCATTCATTCATTCATGAGAGACACAGAGAGAGATACATTACCTACCGTTTGTATTACCTACCATTAGGAGATATATTACCTACTATTTAATCCATGGACATTAAATTTCCACCATTTCCCAACAATATCCTTTATAGAAAAGGATCTGATTCTATTTAGTTGGCATGTCTGTTTAGTTCCATTCACATTGGATCCATTCTTTCATCTTTACTTGTTTTGCATAACTTGACAGTTTAAGCAATTACAGGCCATATTTCATAGTATGTTTCTCAATTTAGGCTTTTCTGATTTTTTTCATGTCTAAATTTAAATTAAGAGTTTTTGGCAGGAATATCAGAGAAAAATAATACAGTATTATTCTCATTGCTCCCCATCAAGTTATAAGCAAATTCAATTTGTGCCATTACTGACCATATTAAACATAAGCACTTGATTAAGGTAGTTTCCTCCAGGTTTTCCCATTGTAAAGAGTCTCTCTTTTGCCTTTCTAATTGTTACGTATTTTGTGTAGAAGTTCATCTAATCTACGTAACCCTCCTGTGCATCATCTTACCCAAATGTATTACGTGCATTAATATCTTTGTCTGCTTTATTTATTACTGTGATGGTAGCCATATGATTTTCTTCTTCCATAGTTTTTTTTTCTGTATGTATTAGTTGGCATTCCATTATAAAGAAAATCTGTCACTTCTCCTCCTCAGTATTCATTCATTCATTCATATCTGCGTGGACTTGTGGATTTCTTTTATTTGGTTGATTATAATCTGTTACTATTTACTTCGATGTTTAAATGTTCCAGAATCAGTAAGTGGGAGTCTCACCCTGGTTCATGTATCCTTTTGACATTTGGTTTGATCATTTTTGGAAATTTCCTTGTTTTCTGGTACAACAAAATGTTTCTGGTTTATCTCTTTCTTCTCTTCATCAGCTGAGGGATCAGAAATTTCTCCAAGGTGCCCTGGGTTCTTTTAGTGGAGAATGGTATTTATAAAGCAAGATCTGAGTGAAACATATGCTTATTGCTCTTGGGATATCTCTGCTTCTAGGCTCTCTCAGGACAGAGCTAGGATATATATGAATTATATTACATATAATTATATTGTTTATCCACATGTCTATATCCATAAATATCTATCATCTATCAGTTGAAAACTATGAATTGACATTAATATTTTCATTTTCTTTTTTTTAGAGTTTTTATTTATTTATTCATGAGAGACAGAGAGAGTGAAAGCGAGAGTGAGAGAGAGAGAGAGAGGCAGAGACACAGGCAGAGGGAGAAGCAGACTCCATGCAGGCAGCCTGATGCGGGACTCGATCCCAGGACTTCAGGATCACGCCCTGGGCCAAAGGCAGACACTAAACCACTGAGCCACCCAGCAATCCCCAATATTTTCATTTTCAATCCAACATTTCAGGAATCATTCTAGCTTTTCCTTTTTCCATATTTGTAATTTCCTCCTCCAGCAGCAATGAATCTGACTCCATTGTTCTCAATATATGTAATTATTTGATCCTTTCTCTTTACATGTACCCAACTCTTATTAAAGCCATCATCCCTCTCCTCTCCACCCTCCTCATCCCACCCTGCTGGTGTAGACAAACTTTTCAATCTGCTTGGTTTCTCAATATATAACGGCAGGGGCACCTGGGTGGCTCAGTGGTTGAGCATCTGCCTTTGGCTCAGGTCATGGTCCTGGAGTCCCAGGATTGAATCCCACATCGGGTTCCCCACAGGGAGCCTGCTTCTTCCTCTGCCTATCTCTTCTTCTCTCTGTGTGTGTCTCTCATGAATAAATAATAAAATCTTGATAGAGAGATGATAGATAATAGATAGATGATAGATAGATAGATATAGATAGATAGATAGATAGATAGATAGATAGATAGATAGATTAAACAGCAACTGCTTTTGTGATTCTCCCTCACAGATGACATCTTCACCCAACTCAATCTCTAATACTCCACACTAGACCACCACTACCCACTTCCCCTGTCAGACATCTTCCCCAGTTTAGGCATGCTTTACTAATCAGCACCAGGCTGCCACAAGTGCACTCAACTCCCCAGATAGCCTCCTTACCTCACTCAAATTCTCAAAGTTGCTGACAGATTGCTTCCCCACATGGATGTTTTCACATCTTTACCTAAGGTTTGTCTACTAAATTAGGAAGAAAGGGAGGAAGGAATGCAGGGAAGGAGGAGATTAAGGAAAAAAGGAGCAAGGAAAGGAGGGAAGGGAGGAAAGATTTTGTTGTTTTAAACCAAGGAATTTAAGGAACCTTCTTTTAAACCGCATGCAAAAACCAACTCAAATGGATTAAAGATTTAAACATAGGACCTGAAGCCATAAAGAAGAAAACATAGGTGAAAAACCTCTCTGCCATTGACCTTGGCAAACAATGTTTTGGATTTGACATTGAAAGTTCAGGCAAAAAAAGTATGAATAAACAAGCAGGATTATGCCAAATTAAAAAGTATTTGCAAAGCAAAGGAAACCATAACAAAATGAAAAGTCAACCTACAGAATAGCAACCCATGGAGAGGAAGAAAATATTTGAAAACCATATATCTGATAAGTGGTTAATATCCAGAATATATAAGGAACTCATACAACTCAATAGTAAAAAAAAAAAAAAAAAAAAAACCCTACTAAAAATTGACAAAGAAACTGAGTAGGTGTTTTACAAAGGAGATATGCAAATGGCCAACAGGCATATAAAAATGTTCTTAATGTCACTCATCAGGAAAATGCAATTCAAAACCTCAGTGAGATATTACCTCACACCTGTTAGAATGGCTAATATTAAAAAGACAAAAGATCACAAATGTTGGTGAGGATATGGAGAAAAGGGAACCCTTATACGCTACTGATGGGATTATAAATTGGATCACTATGGAAAACAGCATAGAGCTTCCTCGAAAAATTAAAAATAGAACTACCATATGACTTAGCAATCCTGCCTTCTGAGTGTATACTGGAAAGAAATAAAATCAGTACTTTGAAAAGATACCTGAATTACCATTTTCATTACAGCAGCATTCACAGAAACAACCTAAGTGTCCACTGATGGATGAATAAATAAAGAAATTTTAGTATATACAGATAGTGGAGTATTGTTCAGTCTTTAAAATGAAGGAGCTTTGGAGCCACTGCGTGGCTCAGTGGTTGAGCGTCTGCCTTTGGCTCAGGGAGTGATCCCGGGGTCCTCAGATCAAGTCCCACATCGGTTCCCTGCAGGGAGCCTGCTTCTTCCTCTGCCTGTGTCTCTCCCTTTCTCCTGAATAAATAAATAAAATCTATAAAAAAAATATAAAAAGAAGGAGCTTCTGCCATGTGTGACAACATGGGTGAAAATGGAGAACATTATGCTAAGTGAAATAAGCCAGGCATAGAGAGAATTTTCCATGATCTCATTTTTCCATGGAACAATAAATAAATAAATAAATAAATAAATAAATAAATAAATAAATAAATAAAATGGCTGACTACCTGGAAGCAGGGACAGCGAGATGGAGGAAATGGGGACATGTTGATCAAAGGGTATAAAGTTTCTGTTATGTAGGATGAACATGTTCTAGAGATCTAGTATACAGTATAATAACTGTAGTGTGTAGTACTGTATTGTATACTGGAAATTTGCTCAGGGAGTAGATTTCAGGTGATCTCACAACAACAACAAAAAGTGCTAACTATGTGAGCAGATGGATATGTAAATTAACCTGTCATAACCATTTTACTGTATATGGATACAAAACTTCACATTTACACCTTATAAATACATAATTTTTGTGAAAAAAAATAAAAATAGAACTAACATGTGAAGTAGCAATCTCATTTCTGGATATTTACCCAAAAGAATTGAAATCAAGGTCTTGAAGAGATATTAGTTCTCCTGGGTTCATTGCAGCACTAGTCACAAACAGCCAAGCTGTAGAAACAACTTAAAAGTCCATCAGCAGGAGCACTTGGATGGCTTCATTGATTGTCTGACTCTTGATCTCAGCTCAGGTCTTAATCTCAGGGTCAAGTTCAAGCCCTGCATTTGATTCCATGCTGGGTATGGTACCTACTTAAAAAAATAAAAATTAAAAAAAAAAAAGAGTCCATCAGCAGATGAATGGATAAAGGAACTGTGGTATGTACATATAAAGGAATACTATTCAGCCTTAAAAAGACAGTAATTCAGCCATATGTGACAATATCAATGAACCTTGAGGCCATTACGCTAAGTCAAATAAGCCAGTCGCAGGATGGCGGATACTGAATGATGCCACTTATATGAGGTATCTAAAATTATTGGATTCATAAAACCAAAGACTGGAATGATGCTTTGCCAGAGGCTGGGCACAGGGGAAAATTGGTAGTTACTACACAATGGGCATAAGGTTTCAGTTAAACAAGATGAATATGCTCTGGAGATCAGCCGCACAACATTGTGCCTCTAGTCAACAATAATATATGGTACATTTAATAAAAGTTTTAGGAGGTAGATCTCATGTTAAGTGCTTTTTCTACAATAAAACTGAAAAAAATAAATTTTAAGAATAAGACCGTGCTAAGCCTAGCATCTAGCACAAAGATAAGGTCATAAATAATTGAGGAATAAGAAACAATTAAAAAATAAGCCAAGGGATTTATTGATCACCTCTCCCAGTAGAGATACGAGAGGGAAACTGTTCACCACTGAAGTGGCAGTGTGCTTGGGTCAGTGAGACTGTGTGCTGAAGGAAAATGTTAATTTAGGTCATTTAAAATAGGCCACAAGTCATGCCCTGAAAAGTTTACAGCATGGTCAAAATTTGGCTCTTTTGCCTACATCCTCCTCGTTTTGTGTTTTTCTGCTTTCCTCACATATCGTGGACACCCAGGACTATCACAGACCTCACTCTCATCCAACAAGGAATTGGATGAAATTCAATTTGTGAAATTTGTTCATATCCTGTAAATGAGCAAAAGCCAGTTTTTTTGTAGGTACTCACTACCCAGAGACCAGGTACTAAGTATTCTTCCTTGACTTCAGATCTTTTTCTAAACCAGTGACTCTCCCTAGGCCCCCAGAAATCCAACCTCCCCATGCTTGCTTCTGCATGGTGCGTAAAGCCTAGGTCATGACCCATTTATCCCATACCTACTTTCTCCCTGTCTGGACCAGACCACACCCTTGTTCTGGAGAGTATCCATCACTAGTTCTTGCTTCTTTCCAAGTAAAAAGATAGAAATGATGTCTCACTTGCTAAGTGGAAAACCTGATGGATTGCAGATTGGATGGGAGAAGTAGGAATCAAAGAGAGGGCCATTTGTACTCACTCTTTCTGACCTTGAAAGGGTGAGAGGGCGACAGAAGCCAAACACCAGTAGAACTGTTTGACAAGGGGACCAGAGTTGCAAGAGGCAGGAGGGTTTGTGTGCAGAGGCCACTGGAAGAGGGGAGAGCAGTGGTTGGGAGAAGCCTGAGCCTTAGTTGCGGTGAGCACACGCTCAGGACTCCTGTCAGACTTTCTTTAGACTTTCCTTCCCTTATGGTTCCTACACGGTGAGGTGTTTTATTGAATGTCTGGAGTAGCAGCATAGGAAAGTGTCATAAAACTGGAGGAAATTAAACAAAACATGCCCAGTAGGAGCCGAGCACAAACGCGCCAGTTTCTGTTATTCATTGCTGTTCTTTCCAGATGTGCAGAATTTTCTTGAAATGGAAGAAAGAAAGAAAGGGAAAAAAAAAAGTTAGTGTCTAAAAATATATAATTGGATTCAATGACTATTGTGCTGGAAAAGTGTTTTTCAGAAGTACTTCCTGGAGGGAAAAGCCATGGGCGAAATCCTACTCTGGCTGGCCCAGTGACACCAGTTTCCACTCTGAGGACTGCGACTGTTTTATCTGGCCATCATCCGCTGGGCCTCACTGAGTATCAACCCTCGGAACACACATTAAGAGCTGAGTGCCAAGGAGCTGTTCAACGTCTCCATCTAAGCTTCTAGGTGGCTGGCAATTGCTACATGTTAAAAAAATAAAATAAAGAGTGCTGTGGGATATGTGACAATATTTTCCTTATAGGTAGGACTTAAGTGGCAGTGTGGGAAAGAGTCACTAATGTTGGGACGCCTGGGTGGCTCAGTGGTTGAGTATCTGCCTTTGGCTCAGGGTGTAATCCCAGGGACCTGGGATCAAGTCCCCCATCGGGCTCCCCAGGGGGAGCCTGTTTCTCCCTCTGCCTGTGTCTCTGCCTCTCTCTCTCTCTCTCTCTCTCTCTCTCTCTCTCTCTCTGTGTGTGTGTGTGTGTGTGTGTCTCATGAATAAATAAATAAATCTTTAAAAAAATCACTAATGTTTTAAAAGGCTTTTTCTTTTTTAAGTTGCTTGAAATCCTTTTACCTTCCCCACTGTGGTATGTTGACGGAGGGTCACCCCAAGGTTTGTCTTTCTGAAGGAAAGTCCTTTTCCCAGTACCTTTCTCCATGGTCTGATTTTATGGCCTTGTTGTGATGAGTGATTAAACTGCACTTGGCCTCTCTCTCTCTCTCTCTCTCTCTCTCGTCAACTCCGCTCACACACTGATTTCCTTACCTGAAAGGGGGAAAAAATGAAACTTGATCTTTGAAACTGATAATTCGTGAAGTTACACGTGCCCCAGACAAACTTCCCAACGTTCTGTGCCCCTTGTGTTGTCTTAATCCTGTTATTTTCCAGCACAATGTCTGAAGTAAAAGCACATGTGCGGGAGATCTCAGGAAAGAGAGAGAGGCGTCTGCACCAGCAAGACAGCTTTGCCATTTCCCCTGTATCCAGACATCCTGTTCATTAACCCATTCATTTAATATCTGTCTATTGAGATTGACTATAAGGTAGAGAATCACACGCGTTGGGTGATAGAAGGATCTATTAGATGCAATCCCTGTCCTCAGAAACTGAGATTCTAGTAGGTGAGGGAGGATATTTTTAGAATCAGAGTATAAGTAACAGTTTAAGCTAAGGGTTATCAGAGAAGTACCTGCTAAGTGCTAAAATAATAGATGAAAAGATGTCTGGGAAGCATGTATCAAGGAATTATGTTGTTTATTTTATTTTCTGAATCAGGAAATCATTTTATGAGGGAAGTTCCATTTGATTTGGGACAGGAAAACCTGCATTTCCGTAGGTTGAGCTAGAATGGAGGGAAAATAATTCAAACAAGACCCATGTACACACAGTCACTGATGAACACCTGACCAGGATTGTTTGCTCATGGGGGGTGTTTCTCATGTAGGGATGACAGGAAACGTTTCCCATGCTGGCGATGCTCACTGAGACATCTATGCCTTTCATTTCTCCTCTTGCCCCTCCTGCTCTAACCCTGACTCCTTGACATGCTCTGTGGAGTCAAGGAACACATGAGACCCTTCACTTGTCTGCACCTCCTTGGCTGCTTCAAGTCCAACCCATTGACCCTTGAGGCCAGAGGCTTACACACGCATGACAAGGATGGATACAACCACAACCCCCACATGAATTTTCAGAAATATAGGCTCTCAGCCCTGGAAAGTCACAAAGTCACTTGGGCCTTCTGAATATTTTTCTTTCTTTTCTTTTTCTACAACTACCAAAACCCTCTTTGAATACTTCCAGTCACATGGAACTCACTGTTCCTAAAGAGAGTCCACTCTTCCTTCTGCAGATCCTCACTGCTAGAAATGTATTTTTCACACATTAAGTAGAAATGTTATCTTCGCCTTCCAACTTTTCTCTCCAAGAGGACTGTGCCCAAAAGCAGTCAGGCAATATGAAAATCCTCTTCTGCTACAAAGACCAACTCTTTTCACCTTGTATAAATTAACTTCAGGTTTCTGGGATGACACACACACAAAATGCTTCCTACTCTCCAGCCCATTATTTGGAATATTGGATGGATTATTTTGTGTATTTACTGCTAAATTCCAAAGACCTCAAAAAAAACTTCCTGAAAATAAAACTCTTACCATTAAGAATGAATCACGAGGAGAGAAAAGAATACATTCAATTATCTTGGCAAAAACATAATGCCTTTATAAACCTCTCTCTCTCTCTCTGTCTCTCTCTCTCTCTCTCTCTTTTTTTTTTTTTTAATGATATGTTCCCTTATGGAACCCAATAGCTTGGGTTTATGGAGGCTTCCTTCCAGAATGTTTACAACATGAGCTGGGAAGATGGCGATGCCATAATTAAGGAGGCAAGAGTGGCTTTCAGGAACTGTTTACCACAGGCTGGCTGTAAGGGCCTGTTTTGTGAAGGGAGATAATGTTAGTTAGGACTTGGGGAAAAACCGCTTATTGTCAAAAGTACTGTTGACTCTTTTATTAAACAAAAAAAGTATACCTAAGCTCAGAGACCAAAATCCAAAATGGTTCCAAGTTTTTGATTTGGCTACAGGAACATGTCTACATCCCCAAATAAAATTAAAATAAACAGCATTTCTGTGTTTCTCAATGATTTGACGAGAAATGCTTGTTTATTGCCAAATGTTTGGTGAAGCTGAGTCCATACCTATAGAATGTCCAAAATGCTTGGGTGCTTTTAAGACTGTGCCCCCAGCTGGCTAGTGAAACTCCTTTCTCTAAGCTTTCAAACAAGCTACTGGATACCGATTCTGATGGCTTCTTCGAAACCTATGCTCCTTACTTGTATAGGGTTGGACCCCCCTCTCTTCGAAACTATCCTCCTCTTGAATGTAAATATACTGAAAAGAGCTAGAATAATACAGAGTTTGGGTGTTTATGACACCAATGATATTTTTAGAAATCTTTTTATAAGAATTGATAGATATAGGGATCCCTGGGTGGCTCAGGGGTTGAGTATCGGCCTTCAGCTCAGGGCCTGATCCCGGGGTCGTGGAATCGAGTCTCACATTGGGCTCCTTGTGAGGTGCCTGCTTTTCCCTCTGCCTGTGTCTCTGCCTCTGTGTGTGTGTGTGTGTCACTCGTGAATGAATAAATAAAATCTTAAAAAAAAAGAATTGATAAATATAAAGGTGTATCTCTCACTAGCATTATCGATTTGCTTTTAATACTAGCTCAACAGACCATTTGGATTTTATTTTGCATTGTGATATGCGGTAGGCTCATTTTTCTCTGCATAGTGAACCAGCTCTTCTAATATGATTTAACAAATATTCTATCCTTTATCATTGATTTTTTTTATGCCAGTTCAACTATATACCAAAGTCTCATACTTAAAGGATTTGGTGCATACATGCCTTTATTCAGTTGGTCAGTTTATGTATTTCCATGCTAATGTCATACTCTCGTTTTTTTTTTTTAATTGAAGTATAATTTACACACAATATTATGTTAGTTTTAGGTGTACAACAGAGGGGTTGATATTTTTATATATTTCAAAATAATAAATTTAGTGAAGTCCATTAACTTAAGTTTTATATTTGAAAGATATAATCAACAGCTAAGGAATTGAAACAGTTAATCTCAATGATTTCTATAAACTGTTTATCTATATTCCCTTTGGTTTAGGATTATTTGAAGATTTAGGAAACAGTGACATTCTGCAGTTTCATTCACTTAGTTTTATTTTAATTTCACTATAGTTAACATGCAGCATTATATTAGTCCCAGTTGTACAATATAGTGATTCAACAGTTCCATATATTATGCAGTGCAGTGCTCATCAACGTAAGTGTGCTCTTAATCCTCTTCACCTACTTCACCCATCCCCACACACACCTCCCCTCTGGAAACCATTAGTTTTTTTCTCTATAGGTAAGACTCTTTTTTTGTTTATCTCTTTTTTTTTTTTCTTCCTTGGTCATTTTGTTCCTTAAATTCCACATATGAGTGAAATCATACAGTATTTGCTTACAATGACTGGCTTATTTCACTTAGCGTTATATTCTCTAGCTCCATCCATGTCACTACAAATAGGAGGATTTCATTCTTTCTTGTGGCTGTATGATATTCCATTGGGCATATATACTATATCTCCTTTAACCATCATCTATATGGATGCTTGGGTTGCTTCTGTAATTTGGTTTTTGTAAGTAATGCAGCAATAAACACTGGGGTGCATATATCCCTTCAAATTAGCATTTGCATACCCTTTTGGTAAATACTCAATAGTGTAATTCCTGGATCATATGGTAATTCTATTTTTAATTTTTTGAAGAACCCTCATTCTGTCTTGCACAGTGGCTGCACCAGTTTGCATTCCCACCCACAGTGTACAAGAATTCCTTTTCCTCTGCATCCTCACCAACACTTGTTTCCTGTGTTTTTTATTTTAGCCATTCTGATAGGTGTGAGATGATGTTTTTTATTGTAGTTTTGATTTGCATTTCCCTGATGATGAGTGATGTTGAGCATCTTTTCATGTGTCTGTTAGCTCTCTGTATGTCTTCTTTGGAAAAATGTCTGTTCGTGAATTTTGCCCATTTTTTAACTGGATTATTTGATTTGGGGTATTGTATAAATTCTTTATACATTTTGGATACTAACCCTTTGTCAAATGTTATTTGCAAATGACATTTTGTCCCATTCATTAGATTGTTTTTTCTTTTGTTGGTTGTTTCCTTTGCTATGCAGAAGCTTTTTATTTTGATGTAATCACAATAATTTGCTTTGGTTTCTCTTGCCTCAGGAGACAAATCTCGTAAAAATGTTTTTACAGCCAATATCAGAAATTAATGCCCACGTTCTCTTCTAGGATTTCTATGGTTTTAAGTCTCACATTTACATCTTTCATCCATTTTGAGTTTATTTGGTATATGCTGTAAGAAAGTGTTCCAGTTTCATTCATTTCCACGTAGCTGTCCAGTTTTCCCAATATCATTTGTTGACGAGACTATCTTTTCCTGTTGCATATTTTTGCCTCCTTCAGTTAATATTAATTGGCCATATAATCACGGGTTTATTTCTGGGCTTTCTGTTCTGTTGTTCTATTTTTGTGTTATTATACTTTTCTAATTACTACAGCTTTGTAATATAACTTCAAATCTAGAATTGTGATACCTCTAGCTTTGTTTTTTTGTTTGTTTGTTTGTTTCCAAGATTGTTTTGGTTATTAGGGAGCTTTTTGTGGTTCCATACAAATTATAGGATTGTTTGTTCTACTTCTGAGAAAAATGCAGTTGGTATTTTAGGAGACATTGCATTAAATCTGTAGATTGCTTTGGGTAGTATAGACATTTTAACATTTGTTCTTCCAATCCAAGACCATGGAATGTCTTTCCATTTGTTTGTGTCATCTTCAATTTCTTTCATCACCATTTTATAGTTTTCAGAATACAGGTCTTTCACCCCTTTGATTATACTTATTCCTAGGTATCTTAGCATTTTTGGTCCAATTGTAAATGGAATTATTTCTTAATTTCTCTTTCTGCTGCTTTAATATTAATATGTAGATATGTGATGGATTTCTATATGCTGATTTTATATCCTGCAACCTTACTAAATTCCTTTATCACTTCTAGTAGTTTTTTTGGTGGAGTGTTTTAGGTTTTCTATATATAGTATCATGTCATCTGCAAATAGGGAAACTTTTAATTCTTCCTTACTGATTTGGATGCCTTTTATTCCTTTCTGTTGTGTAATTGTGGCTAGAACTTCCTATACTATGTTGAAAGGAGTGGTGACAATGGACATCCTTGTCTTGCTCTTGACCTTAAGAGTAAATTTCTCCTTGTTTCCCATTAAGTATGATATTTGCCATGGATTATCCGTATATGGTTTGTATTATGTTCAGATATGTTCCCGCTAAACCTACTTCGTAGAGGGTTTTTATCATTAATGGATGTTGTATTTTGTCAAATGATTTTTCTGCATCTTGAAATGATCATATGGTTTTTAACCTTCCTCTTATTGATGTGATACATCACATCTTGCATCCTGGGAGCAAATATTGAAACTTCTTGCATCCTGGGAGCAAATCCCACTTGATCATGGTGGATGATTTTGTTAATATATTGTTGGATTCGGTTTGCTAGTATTTTAGTGAGGATTTTTGCATCTATGCTCATCAGAGATATTGGTCTATACTTCTCTTTTTTGCGTGCTGTCTTTATCTGGTTCTGGTATTAGAGTAAAGCTGGCCTCATAGAATGAATTTGGAAGTTTTCCTCCCTCTTCTATTTTTGGCAAAGTTTTAGAAGAATAGATATTAACTCTTCTTTAAATGTTTGGTAGGATTCACCTGTGAAGCTGTCTGTCCTGGACTTTTGTCTGTTGGGAGTTTTTTTTTTTTTTTTTTTTTAATCACTGATTCAATTTCATGTCTGATTATCAGTCTGGTCAAAGTTTTTATTTCTTCCTATTTCAGTTTTGGGAGGTTATATATTTCTAAGAATTGAGCCATTTCTTTTACATTTTTGGCCTATCAGTTTTCATAATGCTCTCTTTCAATAGTTTGTATTTCTATAGTGTTTGTTATTTTCCTCCTTTCTGATTTTGAGTTCTGTCTCGTGTTTTTTTTGTTTGTTTGTTTGTTTTTTTTTGTTTTGTTTTTTTTGTGCACACGTGCCCGTGTGTGTGTTGGGGGGGGGGTCTGGGTAGAAGTTTATCAATTTTGTTGAACTTTTCAAAGAACTATTCCTCACTTCATTGATCTGTTTGTTTTTTTCATTTTCTATATCTTTTATTTCCGTTCTAATTTTATTATTTCCTTCCTTTGGCTGGCTTTAGGTTTTGTTTGTTCTTTCTTTTTCTAACTTCTTTAAGTATAAGGTTAGGTTACTTTTTTTGAGATTTTTCTTGCTTCTTGACATAGGCTTGTATTGCTGTAAGCTTCCCTCTTAGAACAGCTTTGTTGCATCCCAAAGATTTTGAACCATTGTGTTTTCATTTTCATTTGTCGCCATGTATTTTTTAATTTCCTCTTTGATATCTTGAATGACCCATTCATCGTTTAGTAACATGTTATTTAACCCCCACATATTTGTGTTCTTTCCAGACTTCTTTCTTGTGATTGATTTCTAGTTTTACTACATTGTGGTCAGAAAAGATGCATGATAAGACTTTGATTTTTTTGAATTTGTTGGGATTTGTTCTGTGGCCTAATATGTGATCTATTCTGGAGACTGTTTCACATGCACTTGAAAATAATGTGTATTCTTCTGGTGTTTTAGTATGGAATGTTCTTAATATATCTTTTAAGTCCATATGATCCAGTGTATCATTCAAAGCCATTGTTTCCTTGTTGATTTTCTGTTTAGATGATCTGTCCATTGATGTAAGTGGAGTATTGAAATCTCTACTATTTTTGCATTACTTTCAATTGGTTCCTTTGTATTTGTTATTAATTGTTTTATGTATTTAGGTGCTCCCAAGTTGAGTGCATAAATGTTTACAATTGTTATATCTTCTTGTTGGATTATCCCTGTTTATTATATAGTGTTTTTCTTTGTCTCCTGTTGCAGTCTTTGTTTTAAAGTCTCTTTTGTCCCATATATTATAGCTACTTCAGCTCTCTTTTGGCACCATTTGCATGATAAATGTTTCTCCATTCCCTTACTTTTAATCTGTAGGTTCCTTTAGGTCTTTAGGTGTGAAATGAGTCTCCTTTAGGCAGCCTATAGAGGAATCTTGGCTTTTTGTTGTTTGTTTTTTATTCAATCATTATCCTAGTCATTTGATTGGAGCACTCACTCCATTTATTTACATTCAAAGTAATTATTTATAGGTATGTATTTATTGCTATTTTGTTATTTATTTTATGGTTATTTTTGTAGATTCTCTATTCCTTTCTTCCCTTGCTCTCTACTTTCACCATAAATTGGTTTTCTTTTGTGATGTACTTGGATTTCTTTCTCTTTATTTTTTGCATATTTATTACTGGTTTTAGATTTTTGGTTACCATTAGGTTTCTATGTAACACCTTCTGCATACAGCAATCTATATTAAGCTGATGGTCATTTAAGTTTTTACTGATTCTTTACTCCCCTCCTCCCTATATTTTAGGTATATGGTGTCATATTTTACATCCTTTTGTGTGTGTGTGTGTGTGTGTGTGTGTGTGTGTGTGAGAGAGAGAGAGAGAGAGAGAGAGAGAGAGAGAGAAAGAGAGCGAGAGAGTCCCTGGACTGATTTTTTTTTACAGATATATTTATTTTTACTGCTTTTGTGATTCCTACTTTTCATACTCTTACTTATGGTTTTTCTTTTCCACTCAAAGAGTCTCCTTTAGTATTTTTTATAGGGCTGATTTAGTGGTCATGAACTCCTTCACTTTTTGTTTGAGAAACTCTTTGTCTGTCCTTCTATTCTGAATGATAGCCTTGCTGGAAAGACTACTCTTGGCTGCAGATTTTTTCCTTTCATCACTTTGAATCTATGATGCCACTCCCAGAGCCAAGCTTGCTGATTTTTAAAGTTCCAGGCTTTAAAGTCCTACTGGTTGTAAGAAATTATAAAATTCACCCCCTCTGATTTTCAAAGCCAAATATTATGGGATTTGTCTTCCCTGTGTGGACCTCTGGTGTGATAGTCTCTTACCTTCACCAAACTTGACCTCTAAGTCTCTCCCTCTGGTGGACAGACCCACAGGTCCATTTAGCTTTCTCTAACTCCACCCTTTCTACCCACTTTGATATGACCTTTTCTCTATATTTAATTGATGGAGTTTGTTCTGCCAGTCTTTGGTCATTTTCTGGGTGATTTGCATGATGTGAGTGTTATCTAATGGTGTCCGTGGGATGAGGTGAGCTCAGAGCCCTCCTACTCCACCATCTTCTCCAGAAGTCTGCAACATTCTACAGTTTTAGATCGCTAACAAACACATCCAGTCCTTAAGAAATTTAAGTAGGACTGCAATTTAAAAAGTTAGTTGAAAATAAGAATTTTAAAAATGAAAATAAGACATATTCCTTACATTTAGTAAACTTCATCTAATTGTTCTGAATATGCAAAGATGTTTTAACGGGGAACTAACCCAACTTATGACTCCGGTTTCCAGAGTCATATATATTTTTGCTGTTGTGTTTTTAATGGTGGAGAATTGAAGCAATCAGCCCCTCATATGACCCACTGATATTCATAACTTCATGTAACCCCTCTCATTGAGTGTGGGTGGGGCCATGACTTGCTTCTAACCAATAAAATGTAGCAAAGGTGATGGATATCCCATAATCACTTCCATGATTATGTTATGTTGTATAAGACTCTGTCTTTGCACACTGGATCAGAGTCCACCTTTGTGGGCTTGATGAAGTAAGTGGCTATTTTAGAGAAGCCACATAGCAAGAAACCGTAGGCAGCATTTAGGACTTGAGAATACCCTCCATCTGACAATCAGTGAAAAAGCCAAGGAATGCCAATCAGTCATATAGCCTCAAGAAAATGAAGTATGCCAATAATCTGAATGAACTTGGAAGCTGATATTCCCCAGTTAAGCCTCCAGATGACAGTGCAGCCCAGCCAAGTCCTTGCAACTCTGAGCAAAGGACTCAAACAAGCTCAGCCCAGATTTCTGACTCATAGAAACTGAAATAATAAATGTATGTTGTTCTAAGTTGCTAAGTTTGTGACAATTTCTTATGCAATGATAGAGATTACATATATGATAATGCTTACAAAGATGTGATAAATGAACAAGACTAGAGTTTGAGGGACTTTATTTAATTTTTCAGCATAGAGAATGGCTAAACATGGAAGATGTTCTTATGATTCACTGAAATGAATATGTTAATAGGAACTGTAGAGAGTTATGCAATTTGCTGATCCAAAATGAAAATGGATTGCTTGACTTGGACATCAAAATCGGAAGGCAGAGAAAGCTGTTCACACATAGAAAAAGAAGACTTTTGATCATGGGTATTTGATAAAACCTTCTTAAAGTAGACCCACATAACAGGGACAGATAGTATAGTAAATACTGGAGGGTGGGGTGGGCCAAGGCTCTCCTGAGTTCTCCTCTATAAAATTCAGTGAATTTGTAAATTATAAAACAAGTTTATTTCATTCTTAATAAAAAATAAAGTTATAATTGTGTTCTAAGAATAAAAATCAATCAAATACTAGTTAATGGATTGGACTTTTTTTTCTTGTAATATCATTATATTGTAGAGGTACTGGATTTCCTACTTCATGTTTGAGTTGAAAACAAAATTAAAATATTTATCATTTTTAAAAGAATTCTTCGAGTTTATTAATTTTTCTCAAAATCTTTCTCAATTTTTTAATGATTAAGTAATTCTGTCTTACTATTATTCATCAACTTTGTTTCCTTTCCTTTTCTTCCATTTTTTGGTTGTCTAGACTTCTAGACTTTCATTTGTCATTGAGTTTGTTGTGACCTGAGCAGTCTTTTCATATCACTGTTATTGACTTCTTGAAATATTGCATCTTTTACAATATTCACCCTTTCACTTTGCAGAAGTTTTATATTATTTTTCCATTGTATTGTTGAATATTTAACAATTTGCAAAACCACTCCCTGTCTCATGGCAAAGACAGATTGTAATATTGAATCTTAAATGTGAAATCTGCAAAAGCAAAGATTTGTCTGCTTTGTCTATAATAGTCTCTTCCAAGGTCTTAATGCAAAAACCTTAATTTTTACTGTGAAATATGATTTGCCTTCTATTTCTAGCCTCATTCAGCCCACAATCTCCTCTCCTTTTTATCTCTAGCAAGTTAATTCTAGTCCTCTGAATAAATGTACAGCTGTAAGCCCATGAACTAGACTTTCTTGTAGGAATACTCATAACTGAGGACTACTTGGTACCTTCTTATGGTTTCACCCTGTCTTACAGAGTGGCCTCTGTGAACCAAAAGAGAAGGGAAAGCTTCAATACTTTATTTTCAAGTGCTAATAAAAACCAATAAATGTATGTATGCATCTATTTGTTGTCTCTTGATGGTTATAGTTCAGATTTATCATACCTATACATTCATCAAGATAAATCAATAGAATACATGTTGAGTATAAAGTTACTCATATTTCCCCTGCAATATTCCACTTTGTCCCATTTTCATATGTAGTATCTTTTAGTGTCTGGTACAAAATAACTTCTTAATAGAGGTTGAGTAGAATAGTCAAATATCTACTAGCAATAAAACTACTAATCATTTTTAAGTTTTAAAATACAAAATTATGTGTAAATGTCAGTACTACTAAACTTCTTAATGTTACCCTGAACAAATGCAAATGAACTTATAGAAAACAAAGACAAGGACTTTGGGGAAATTTTGCACTTTACACTGTGTTGGAGGTGGTCAATGTGGCATAACTCTGTGGGATCCATTTGCATATAGCAGGAAAATGGCAGGCATACACATAGAGTCAAAGTTGTTTTTTTTTTTTTTAACATAGACATGATTTACTGGTGATCAAGTATGAGCAATGACAAAGCAAACTTGGTTGCCATTTGAAATATTTGGCTCTATCTCTGGGAAAAATTCAAGGCTTTCTAATAGATAAGCTTACAGTGTATATAGTTCATTAGTTTCACTGATTAGAACACTGATTGGTGAGGCTCAGATTAGAATCTGAATTCCTGCGGAGATCAAATTATCTTCAGTCTATAGCATGGCCAACTTTTACCTCCAAACAGCAATTCAGAGTTGTTGGTCTCACAATGATCTGAGTGAGAAGAGGGCACAGTTTTATTTTTTTTATTTTTTTTTATTTTTTATTTTTTTGAGGGCACAGTTTTAAATTAAACCTGTCATTACAACTGAAGAAACCATCACAGCTGTAACAGTTGTCATTCTGGGCTATGAAGACTTCCTTTCTGCAATTACAGCCAATCTAAAAGGACAAAACATTAAGTAATCTTTTAAGTAAGGTACTGGGATGGGATTTTTCTTTGTTGCAGTTGAACTAAAAATTCATCCACCCGAGCAAAGTGACATCTTTATTAGAATCTAATTCTAACCCATTAGATTTGCTGCTCAGGTAAATAAAACAGATTCCAGTGTTAAATACAAAATGAAAATGAGAGCTACCTTATTGAATATTAGGCAAAATAAAAAATTACAGAATTGGATCCTAAGCCCAATTTATATAGAAAATTTCAATGCAGGAAGAGAGTTACAATATAGTCTTATTCTTTTTGCCTCTATTTAACAGTATAATTATGGTCAAATGTGTTTCCTTTGTTTTTGTTGTTCTTGTTTCTTTTTTGTTTTTAGTTCAACCCCAAATGGATTTTGTTCGTCAAATAATCTGAAAACATTAAATTCTAGTTTTTAAGAATGAAGAATATCCCTTGATTTCCTAAAGGATCATTTTTATTAAGAAAGAAGAATATCCCTTGCTGTCACTGGAAGCTTAATATGTTACAAATTTAGTTTTACTAAGCCAAGAAAAAAGCCATCTAATGACCAAGTATTTGTCCTTGCCAGACTATTACTGTTCTGTCTTCTCCTGGAATATTGACAAGGATATTAAAGATAATTAAGTTTTTGGACAAATAAAAGCAGCATAGAAGAAAAACTTGATCCATTTAAAGAAATTTTGATTATAAAATATTAGAAAGGCAAAGGGAAAGATATAATAAAAATATTAAAGAAAACTTAAAATTTTATAATAAAAATCATCAATAAAATACTCATTGAAATACAAAGCCTGACTTTTCTTTACCACCAACATTTACAAATTATATTTAGATATTGAATTTTTACTCTAAAATAAAATATGTGATCATTTATGGAATTATTTTCCACCTGAACATTTTATGAGAAGTGGCCATGGGCTAAAATTGCAATCATTTTTATTAAGAAATGAGTTTTCTTTGAAGTCAGCAAGTGTACATCGGTCCTAATAGGATCTATTACAAATTTTTTTCTAGTCCAAAATCACACATTGCTTTTAGTTTTTAATGTCTCTTTAATTTAGAATAGGGCAGCATTTTTTTTTTTTTTTTTTTGTCTTTCACGGATTTGAGCTTTTAGAAGAGTAGAGGCCAGTTATATTATAGACTGGCCTTTATCTTGGATTCATGGGATGTATCCTCATGACTAGATCTAGTCCATGCATTTTTCACAGGGGTACTTAACATCAATGATGCTATATCCTCAGTGCATCATTTCAGGAGGCAAACAAAGCTATCTTAAAGAAATAATTTAATAACCATTCTGCCATCTTCATGACAAGTTTTGTTTTCTTTTTTCTATGATATATGTTTTCATCATTTTTAATACTTATAAACACAGATATACAGTTTTTCTGTGCTTCCTCTTCCATTTCCAATAGTATAGCATTTTTATGTCTCTTTATAACTTTATAATTTATTTAACCAGTTTGCTACTAGGGAGTCAGGTTGTTCCAAATGCTTCCCTATTTATTAAATAAAAACATGATAGGCTATGTACACTGTAATTGGAGTCATTAGGTTCAACTGGATAAAACATGAGGACAAAACGTGATGCTAATGGAGGCGAAGTTCTTTTCTGTTCTCAGAACTTCAGCTACAGCTCCCTGATGCTCAGCCAACAGACATACAGATGGAAGCTTTGCAACAAGTGGGATCTGGCAGGGAATGAGGGTGAGACCAACCTACATTCATTCCCAAACCTAGAAAATAATTTTAAATGTAAGCCTTGTTGACAGTGACCCATCCATGTCATTTTTGCTCATGGGCCATAGAATGCTTTTGTGTATACATCAGCTTGAGCCAAAATAGAATTTAAGTTGGCTTATAAGCTTAAATTTGTCACTTAAAAAATGATTTATTATAAAAAGCTTAAGTATATATCTAGAAGTTTTACTTATGCCTTCTCCAGTCTTTGTACTATAAAACACCTAAGGGAACACTTTGCACACTTCCACAAGTGGAGAGAGAACAATGTTTTATATAAGGAAGCTATTGTGAATGCAACCAAAATACTGTCAAGTGACAAGAAACACTATGTTGAAGTCCTACAGTGAAACCTTACAGATCCTTCCTGCAATATGAGATTTTCTGTTAGTGCTGGCAGTGGATCATGTGGAATATCTCAGAAATTAAAACTTGAATTACAATGCCAGGCATCCTAACACAGTGCCAAACTCCCAAGGCAGAACGATGGAAAGGAGAAGAGAAGACGATGTTGCCTATATTCACAGCAATGAATTGTGACTGCATTTCTAAAACTTGTCCAACCACCAGCCTGATAAAGAGCCTATCAGAGTATCAAATACTAAGTGGGATGGAAAGAATTATCATGGCTCTCACTGGTTACATCACTGCTTAATTTGGCTCTTCCCTATATCAAGTCAACTCCTAATTATCTGCTCTAATGGGCCTCAGAGGGAGGGGTGGGAACGGGGAGCTGTGACACAGATAATACCGAATAGCAAAGACTGCAAAATATTTTCTGTTAGGCTTATGCATATATCATATGCTTAAGAAGGAAGTATGTTTATCTTTCTAATTATGTTTTGCTTAGACTATTTTTTTTTAATTCCCATGCCAATGAGAAAGCTATTTCATATTCCACAGATAGTGAGGAGAGCAGCCTAGGTTTTAAAATCTTCAAGATAAAATTCATGAAATTGGTAAACTACAAGTTAGAGACACATTTTTTTCTGAAAATGTGGCCTCCCAGTGTCCCTGTAATTCAGTTCAGGCCTCCACTACATCTTAGCCTGACTCCCCATTGCTGCCTCCTCTGCAGGCTTCTTTCTCGTCAGCACTGTAGCCCAAAGGGAACACCACCATCCTGATTCACCTGTAGGTGCTAGGGGAGTGGGAGTGTTCCCTTCCGCATCATCACCAATCCCTCAAAATTTCTGCATTCTGTATCAAAAGACCTGTGCGTATTTTAACTGATATGGTTTCAGATCGTGTGGTGCAAATTGCAAGGGAAGGAGGGTGGTGAGCTTCAAAAGACTATTTTGGAGCAAAAGAAACATGAACCTTTTTTCCTTCCTTCCCCCTGTCTCCCCACCCTGGCCCGCCCCCACTTTGCCTTTCCCCTATAGTAACCTGGACCCTCCTGACTAGGCCTGTTCATCCAGCAGATAGGAGATCACTTACAAAAAAGTTTTGGAAACCATGGATATAAATATTTCATCTGCTACTTTAGGAGGAAGGATTGCTGTACGCCAGTGTTGTGCCTGTGTTTAAACAGTCCACTGAGCTCCTAACATCCTTGGCATTTAGACTGCATGTCCTGCAATTACCCCTGGCCTCCCAGCGTAGTGTGTGACCCCGACTACACCAAACACAACAAACTGTTTTCCATTCATCAAAGATGGCACGTGTTCAAGTTAAAACACTTTTAGGGTAGTGACCCCGTTAAGAGATTATGGATTTGTGAGCCCAAATATAGGCTCCAGGCCCATAGCAACCAAAGCAATACCTTGGTCGAGGATTCAAAACTTTATTACCCATAAAAAAGGCAAAACCGGTTGCCACCACTCACCCTGCCCTTTCAGTCTGCGTCCTCATTGTGGATTGAAAAGGATATTATGCCTGGAAACTGTCTAATAATGAAGTGCTGCTCAAAAGGTTTGGTGTATGTATAGTTTGCTAGGTCTGCGGTCGTAACTAACATAAGCAAGAAGGATTACTACATTTCTTTCCCCATGACCCTCCCCTAGACCAAAGAGAAGAGATTTTTATTATAGGTGAATTCATGTATTTTCTCTTGTTTTCATTTTAGTTCAATGAAACCATTGAATCATCTACATTGTGTTCTGGGAGGCACAATAGGTCAGGTGCTTTCAAATGTTTTTGACCTAAATCCATAGTAAGAATAATTTTTAATCCTGACCCATATATATGCAAACATTGCTTCCCTTATATACCTATATATATATATATATATATATTAAAATGCATGCAAATATACATGCAAGTTTTCTTTATTATATGTGGTACTCTCTGATACTTTCTAATTCTTTTCTATTTGTTGATGCTTTTTGCAAACCATTGCATACCGTGACCCAGTGCATCTGCCTCCACATGACACTGGTTGTAACTTGCTAAAAGCTGCCTGACTCCAGCTACTCTGGCCAGTTCCAAATGACTAGTAGGCCTGGTAGAGATAAAGAGATCCCAGTCCCAATATTTTCATGGTACCATTTATGACAAAACTCAGACTTCTTTTTTACTTTCATTCCTCACATATTAGAAAATCCTATTGGCTTCTCTTCAAATTATTTAGCAACTGACTACCCTTCATCATTTCCACCACCGCCAGTCCAGGCCAAATCACAATCACCTCTTGCCTGGACCCCAGCAAAACCGTTAAGTCCTCCTTTTCACTCCTTTGCCCCTTTAGAGTCTTTCTCACAAAGAAGCCAGAGTGGTCCAGTTAAAAGGTAAATTACATTACGTCACTTTTCAGTGAGCACCCTCCAATAGCTTTCTCCCATAACACTCTACATAAATCAAACCAAAGTCCATGCCATGTCTCATGCTACCATGTGCTGCTTGATCCACCCTGCCACCTCTTCAATCCCATCTTCTATTTCATTTCTGTTTCAAGCACTCCAGCTTCAGACCAGCCACTTTATTTTTCCTCAGAGCACTGAGCCCTGCCATGGGGCATTTTCAATGGTCTGAAGTCTCCCTCCAAACTCCTCATACGGTGATTTACTGATTTGTCATGCTCATCTTCATTTTCCACTTGTTAGAATGTGAGCTTCCCAAGGGCACACAGATCTTTGTTTTATTCTCCAATGGTATATCCACAGTAGTGAGAAGAGTGCTTGCCACATTTTGGGTGCTTCTTAAATATTGATGGTTGAATGCAAAAAATGTTAACTATCATGTTAATACTATCAATAACACAAGCTACTCTTGCCTTTTACACATACGCAACAATCACACAGCTCCTTTTTCTTCCCAGGATCAAACAAACCAAACCAGGCACAGATTTAACATTTTGAATACCAACCATATACAGCAACAGTGAGAGAAAAAAAATGATATTTAACTTCATTATCTTTGTTTTGGGTTGGTCAGTAAATCATTTGTAATAAATGTTTTGCAAAAAAAAAAATCTTTTCTAGTAAATTCTGAAGTCTATTATCTACATTTCAGGCTGTCTCCAACTGAATAGTTATGATAGGTATTCAGTGCATGTTTTCTAGAAAAGATTTTTTTTAAAAAAAGCCCAGTTAGACCTTTCAGAAAGCCATTTCTATACCATTAAAATTACAGACTCGCTGAAATAAATCATTTCATCTAACACCGGTGCAAAGAGAACCAGTTTGCAGTGTGGGGTCTTTTCACAGCCTCCTGGATTGCCATTTTTTGCTCAGAATATTCAAATGAGCCCCTTCAAAATCACATGTTGGTTATTAAACTGCAGACCAGGTAAGTGCAAGAGTTGACAATCTGGGAACCCTTTAATGATAATTCTCTGCCCGTGTTAGCCATGGTTTTCCTATCCCTGCAATAATCTTCAACTGTGTAATCAGTTAGAATTTAATTCAGTTCAGGATTAATCTCTAAATCCAGACCTGAGCATTTCTCTAGTGCAAGACCACTGGGGATTAGCCAATGCTGGATTCTGAGTTCAGAGATCAGAAGCAACACAGGAGAGAAAGAGGGTAAAAGAGGACTGCCAAAATAAATGTTGGTTCGCATGGATATGTCGGCTTCATCCCCTTCACAACTATAAAATCTAGAAGACTGGTTTATTTTGGGAATTAATCTTTCCTTTAGTATATATCACATTTTGCAAAAAAAAAATGGTTTCTATAAAAATGTCTATTCAAAAGTTGCCATGGTGTACCTTATAAGTGTTTATATATTATGTGAAGCATACGGAGTGAAATAAAATCCGACTCCCGTTTCTTCCCTTGAGCAAATTCCAACATCCACCCTGCCAAGCAAGAAGCCATCCAATCTCTGCTTTGTTTAGCTCCTTTTGGAAGCAGTAGAATTTGTATGATGGAGATTTAGAGAAGTCTTCAGGTGGTCATGTGATAAAGCATTTCAAGTATCATTATTATATGTTCGTTAGTTCTTCTTAAGTGTTCTGTTTAATTAAGTGGGAAGCCACCTTTACCACAAACCAGAGAAGAATGTCAATGCAAACTACTCACCTGGGTTGAATGTGCTACATGCAGGTTAAGAACATAAATGCTGAATTAGATTGCCTGGGTTCAAATCCCAGCTCTGCCACTTACTAAGTAGACAAGATTGGTTATGTTACTTAACCTTTCTCTACCTCTAGATGTTCCCTCTAAGGATAATAACACCTTCCTTGTAAAGATACTTTAGGATTTTTTTTAAAGATTTTATTTATTTATTTGAGAGAGACACAAACAGGGAGAGGGAGAAGCAGTCTCCCCATTGAGCAGGGAGCCTGACACGGGGCTCAATACCCCTCCCAAACCTGAGATCACAACCTGAGCCAAAGGCAGATGCTCAATGGACTGAGCTATCCGGGTGCCCCAGGATACTTTAGGATTTAACAAATTACTAGTCTGCTCAGGCTGCCCTAACACAATCCCTACAGACTTGGTGGCTTGTACAACAGACGTTTATCCCAGAAGTCCAAATTGAATGTGCTGGCACAGTTGTTTCCCAGTGAGGACTCTCCCCCTGGCTTGCAGATGGCTGTCGTCTTGTTGTGATCTCATATGGCCCTTTCACTGTGTGCACACACTCTTGGTGTGTATTCTTCTTAGAAGGACACTAGTCCTGTTGAATTAGGGCTCCACCCTTATGGCTTTATTTAACCTTAATTACCTCTTGAAAGGTTCAATCTCCAAATACAGTCACACTGCGGATTAGGGCTCAACACATGAATTTTGTGGGGACACAATTTAGTCCACTGTAGGTCATATATACAGTGTCAGGTACATAGTAACTTCACAATAAATACTAGCTCTTGTTATGTGATAGAGTTGCATTTTTCTCTCAGTTGTGTATATGGGTCTAACATTTATTGTTTTGGTTCGTTAAAATTCCAGTTTATAAGCAGAGGCACATTTACATAAGTAAACCCCAATTAATGCATTTATTTAAAGTGACAATGAAGTTTCATTCTAGCGAGACGACTTAAACGCAGACATAGACACTTCACCTGTTCTTTTAATACATATTTTTTAAAGATTTATTTATTTGAGAGTGTGCGAGCATGAGCAGAGGGAGAGGCAGAGGAAGAAGTCCACAGGACTCGGTCCCAGGACCCTGGAATCATGACCTGAGCTGAAGGCAGACACTTAACTGACTGAGCCACCCAGGCACCCTGTGTAAAATGCTTTAAAAGACACTCAACTGTAATCCTATAGAGTACATCATTGTCAGCAAAGTATGGTTTGTGGGCCAAATCCAGTCTATGGCTTGTTCCCGTACAGCATGTGAATTAAGAATGTTTTTTACATTTTTAAAGTGTGGCAAAACAAACATGCACACATGTGACTGAGGCCACCTATGGCTCATGAAGCTGAAAATATTTACTACTTGGCCCTTTGCTAAAAGACTTCGCTGACCTCTGCTCCATGGATGGAGTTTAGCCTGAGCTCTTCAAATACATCCATTTCTTGTAATGTGAACACCTCGGCTTTCCTCTACCCTGAGCAAAGTGTCCCTTTGTTTTTCCCAAGCATTTTATTTCTATCTTAATTATCTTGGGAGAAAGTAGTCTACAGACCCTGTCAGGTCTCACCAACATCTGAGAAAGATACTAAGTATAATTTCACATTTTCTGGGCTACTGAGACCCAGTGATGGCCTCAGAAGTAAAGATGGATCATGGTGTTTTTGAGTTACCTTTTCTACTTAAGGTCTCTTATGGTCAGGCTGGGTCTGTTACTTCCTGCTATTGTTGTCTGTCCATCTTTGAAATGTCCTCCTCTTCTGTTTCTAATCTGCCTTGGTCTTGGAAAAGGAGAAAACAGAAATCACTATTGAGTACTCTTTCATCTATAAGATTTCATTAGATTCTTCTCATACATTAGCTTCTTTAGTTCTTACAGGATGACTCGATGGTTAAATGTCACCATTTCTACTTTACAGATTAAGAAAAGGTTTAATTTACTTGACCTCAGGCCCATGTCCCTCCAGCTCCAAAATTCAAGGCCTTTCACCAAGGAAACCCAAAAACCTGGCTGACCTAAACTGTAAGTAACATTAGTGTAAACAAACTAAAATGATGCTTTTGTAAATAGTGCCCAGTGTTGAAGTGTTCTAGGACACCTGTTTTGTTTTCCTTTCAGTCCCCAGCTATGTTCTAGATGGTTCAGTTGTCTGATGGACAACTTCCAAATCAGTGAGGTGCTGTGATAACACTTTAGTTGTCCAAATATATCCTCGGACATCATTCATTCAATTAATGCTGTATGTTTTTCAAAAGTAGCTCATATCTGAAAGTATGTGAAAGGATACTTATTGAAATGGAGATTTAGTGTAGCTCTCTTTGCAAATTTCTTTCCCTGTGCAGAGCAGGGGGGTCTCGTTATTCTTTCTTGTCATAGGGAAGGATGGGATTCCAGGTGGAAAGCAGAAATGGTTAAAGAGACTTCTTTCCTGGATTTGGGGTTCCAAAAGCCTGAGCTCCTTTAGCATCCTTTGCTAGGGCAAACTAGTGGGGTGGAAGGTGGGGACAGTCCCAGCAGCTAAGAGGAAAGAGTGAAGATTCCCTGGTGTGCTGTGGGAGAGAGGGTGAGTAGTGCTTTTCTTTACACATGTTATTTAAAAGATCAGGAAAAGCTAAATATGTGGGCAGCTTGGGTGGCTCAGCGGTTTAGCGCTGCTTTCAGTCCAGGGCGTTATCCTGGAGACTCAGGATCAAGTCCCATATTGGGCTTCCTGCATGGAGCCTGCTTCTCCCTCTGCCTGTGTCTCTGCCTCTCTCTCTCTCTCTCTCTCTCTCTCTCTCCCTCTCCCTCTATCTTTCTCATGAATAAATAAATTAAATCTTAAAAAAAAAAAGCTAGACATGTGTGTTTTTGTGGATTTAGAGTGAAAGGCTGATGGCCACACTAATGGATCCCTTGTGTAGTCACAATGAAGCTGTAATAGGATTTGGAAAGCACTAATGAGATGGCAGTGTTGTGCTCGGCAGAAGAGATGGTTGTAGATTGCGGGCCACCCTGACGTGTGAAATATGTTGTTCAGGCAGCAGTGACCTTCTCTGGTATAAATCATGGTGGACTCAGTTCACAGTAGCGTCCATCCCATTGGAGGTTGGACGGGTTGTTTGATTTGAACATGTGGAGAGAATGTGTTTGTATGAAACTTTGGTCCACAAACCCAGAATTATAAGATTGACCATACTCCTTTATTGCTTTTAAGTCAAAATATTTTGTCTTTGAAACTCCATCTCAGTTATCCAGTTATTACTGGGAGTCCCTCTCCTTCTCTCGGTTCCACAAGAATACAAAAAAAAAAAAAATGTTTTGTGGCATCTAGACATTTCTTGTAGTATCTAGGAATTGGGGAAAGGACTCTCTCTTTTCTTAAGGTTAACATGGTGATATCCAGTTTCCTCTTGGTAGAGAGGTGGTACCACAGTGGTACCTTTCTAGCAGCCATCTTAAGAGCTTTATGTTACTTAAAAGGTCAAAGACACTTCTGTAAATATATGGATTTAAGAACTCAGATTCAATCATAATCACAAGATCACTTCTAAAAAGTATTATTTATTGGTCTTTATTTTTCCTATTTATAAACAGATAATTGACCAAAGCAGAGGAGTAGAAAATCCAGAAAAATGCAGAGAGAATAAATATCAATACCTGTGATACATATTCTTCCAAAAACTCCTCCCCATCTAGATTTTTTTTAATATGCAGAGTTAATATTCAAAACATTGAACCACCTGCACAAGTTTAGGCACCAACTAATCAGAAACAAGTTCTGGCTGACAATGGAGAAGGATTTTGAGCCTCCCTACCAAGCTCCCCTTTCAGACTTCATAGCTCCTTTATCTTGAGGAGGTCCAGATTTGCCATATTTGGGGATGCCATGTGTGGTGGGGGGCGGTTATTGGTGCCCCGGCTATTTACCAAATGATATAGAACTCCTTCAATAGTTTGACAATGAGTATGGGTGTATGGCCATCTGTACCATTATGCACTGATGGAATTATTAGCCTGGGATATATTATAATTCCTTACTGTCTGGGTTTACTCCACTTAGCAAAATGTAGTAAACATTTTTGTTTACTACAAAAATGCTTATGCTAATTCCTGTAGCATAATATGTTCCTATAAATGAGAACTTTGTAACTGCAACAAATTTTTGGTGATGCACTCTAGGCATACCAAGACGATGGATGATTCCATCACCTCTCACAGTGGCTGGGTGGACATGTGCTAACAGCTTCCAAAACCAGTCACCTCTAGACACCTTGACAGTTTGCCCTAGTGTGATATAAAAATACTGTCATCATCTTCATGTGTCATGATGTGAAAGGGTTGAGAAGAATCCCTTTACTATAAGGTTTTTAATGGGAACATTCTCATGATAATGGCTGTAATATGGTTTACTTAGCTCACCCCCTAGTAGTGGACTTCCATCTTGTTTCTCATTTTTTTCAGCATTTTACTTCTAATGGATACACTTAAACATATATCTGATTATTTTCTTAAGACAAGTTCCCAAGAAAGGGGTTTTGATATATTAGGTCCTATTTAAGACTTGGACACAGGAATGCCTGGGTGGTTCAGTAATTGAGTGTCTGCCTTCGGCTCAGGGCATGATGTTGAAATCCTGGGATGGAGGACTCCTCTCAGGGAGCGTGCTCCTCCCTCTGCCTGTGTCTCTGTCTCTGTCTCTGTCTCTGTCTCTCTCTCTCTGTATGTCTCTCATGAATAAATAAAATTTTCAAAAAAAAAAAGACTTGGACACAGAGTATCAAATTTCCCTACCTTTCTATGAGTACCAAAGAATAGAGGCTCTAGATCTAGACTACTGGCATATGCAAGCTGTTCCATCACCTCATTAGATGTGTGACTCAATGCCTCTGTGCCTTAGCCTCCTTGCTTAAAATGGGGATAATCATTATATTTATCTCACTGGATTGTCATGAGGATCAGATGAGTTAGGAGTACTTAGAACAATTCCTGGCTCATTATTAGCACTCATTAAATCTCAGCTATTTTCTTTAGTAGTTGTAGTTTTGTTATTTTAACATTTTTAAAATAGTTATTTTATTTATTTGAGAGAGAGAGAGAGCATGAGTGGGGGTAGGGGTGGAGGGGCAGAGAGGGAGAAGCAGACCCCTCCCCCCTAACACACACACTGCGCAGGGAGCCCAACATGGGGCTCTATCCCAGGACCCTGAACCGAAGGCAGACAGTCAACCAACTCAGCCACCCAGGTGCCCTAGTTTTTGTTATTTTAAAGTTTTCCAATTTTCACTCCCCCAGAAACATAGAATATCATTTCTCCCATAATCTCAAAGGCATTGGGAATTAAGTTCTTTATGCTTATTGCTATAATATTATAGGTACTTAAAGATTTTCCTTTTAGAAAAATGAACTTTAATTACTTATGAGTTTAAATATGAGATTACAAGTCTGATTGACATGTTTTGTCTTTTGTTTTTTGCTCATTTTCTATTAGGCTGTTTGTCCAATTCAGGGATATTTTTAAAAGTGAAAAACATTCTGGGAGTCCTAGGCCGCCTGTTACGCCATTCCAGGTAAAATGAAAAATAGAAAAGCCAAAGTAATCGGAACCGCATGGATGTGCTCTAGATAGGGAGTTTCGGTTTTACAACCTTGGCTGCCCATTGTAATCACCTGGGAAACTTTAAAAGCTGCTCATGACTGGGCCACACCCCCAGAGATGGTAATTTAATTGGCCTGATTTAATTACCTGGCATAGGGATTGTTAAAAGCTCCCCAGGTGATTCTAATGTGCAGCCAAGACTAGTGTAGGTGGGTACGGATTAATTCAGGGTCAGCAGGGTGTGTCTGTGGGGCCGGGTGCTGGAGAAAATGACTTTCACGATCAACGACTCTCCAGGCCAACTGAGTCAATTGCCACCGTGTAATTTGGCTACAAGCCTTCTGACTAAGACTGAAAATAAAACATCCAATTCTGCTAGACTTTGCAATATCTTAAAATTTTTGCTCTGGACAGTTACTTTCACTTTCAAATGTTTCCTTTTTATTATTATTATTATTATTATTATTTTTAATCTGCCCAAATGTTACACTTGCTTTTTGGTGGTAGAAAAGATACCTGGAAGATATTTCCCGTTCTTGACTAAGTTTCTTCTGTGTTGTGTTGCTGTTGATGAAGCAAACAATCACAAAAGGATTAAATGACACACAAAACAGACTGGATAATATGCACCCTGTATACAACAGCTTTGATCTTTTGTCTTCTTTGACTGTAAGTGCCTTGGGATTCAGTATTTTAAGAAAAGAGTACTTCCCTTGGACTAAAAACTATAAACTGAATTTGTCCTTGAACTGGGAATTTTCAACCACAATGTGTTTTCAAGGAAAAGCTTTAAGAGTAGCTTCAAAGAAGTCAGAAACTTAAGAGAAGGACAAGATGCTGATGTGTTAGGAAAGTCTACAGTATTTGCCTCTGTGGTTTTGAAGATGTAAATAGAAACAGCTATGGCAGAGAAGTTCTATAATTAGCTTTCATCCTGATTCCAAAAGTTGCTTATTTTAGAGCTATTAATAGTATATAAAACCCACTGTTTAAAACTCTGGGTTTGGATTTTCTGGTACTTTAATGAAAAAATTAGTATTTTCAAACTTTGTGGTTACTCTAAAGTCATAAGCTAGAGAAGCAGAAGTCCTCCGTTGCTGAAAGGTTTTTGGGAATGGTGGATGCTCCAGTAATTTTCTTCTTCCCAGGCATAGTTTTCTTTAAGAGTCAGAGCATGAGTTTAAATTAGAAATTAAATAAATTACTGATCTAAACTGTGGCTCTAGTTATAGACAGACACTGGTATTTAGACCAAACAAATGTTCTCTTTAAACACAGTGACCTTACCCAGTTGTTCTTCCAAAACCACAACAGAAAACAATCTTGCTCAGTTAATCATGTCTCCCTGAAGAAACCACCACCTAGAAGGGTAGCTTTCAGAATACATTCAGCAGCAGGATGAGGCAACCACATCCTACCCTGAAAAGCGAATCCTCAGTATTTCCTCCTTAATCCAAACCACCAGTCAGCATCAAATTCCTTCCCTGTGCTCAGCAAATGTGTTGTTTCATTACCTGTTTTCTCACTTGGGTGAATTCCTAGTAGATCTGGATCCTAAAGGGTACCAACTGAATCTGGAGAAAGATTTTAAATAAACCGCTACCCCCCACCCCAACCAAATTTTACCCAGGTGCAAAGTAGCCCAGAGGGGCATAAGAGACACTAAGCTGTATCTTTGATGGAAAGAATGGATATTAATGGAGTCAAAGAACATTTATGGAATTCTTGAGTTCCCATTTCATGTTTTTCTAAGTTTTAGGGAAAATAATTTTAAGCAATGGTGACTAATAGAATCAAAGAAGTGAATAAAGTTATAATTACGTTACTCTTTATATACCAGAAAGAAAAGGGGAAAAAAAGTTCTGGATTAGCCTCTTGGGCATGAGACAGGGAAAATGCAGCCCGGTGTACCTGGTCATATGTAGAGATGGCAGTGAGTCTTAGAGAATACCTTCTAGAAATCAGTCAAATAAGATTTGTTCTGCATTCCTCCAAGAATTCAGGACGCTGTTTGATGATCGCTGTGTGATTCCCCTGGAATCATATGAACCTACCCAAGAGGGACTGAACCCTTCCCTGCAGTGGTTCTCAATATTTATTTCTCAGAATTATCTGTAGAGAATCTTAGAAAATTACCCATACTTGTAGCCTATCCCAGAATGTCAGAAACAGAATCTGTGCTGGTATGTATTTTAAAGAAACATCCATAAATCTATCCACAAGTATTTTCTGGTGCACAGCAAAGTTGAACACCTCTGAATTTAGGCAAATAGAAAGGACCAGATTTCCCCAGAAGAAACTAGCTTTTCTAAGGAGTCGCGTGCTAGGGGTTTTTGAAGTTGGTTTAGATCATCTCAGCAGTCTCTTTAGAGGACCTCGAATCCTTCCAAGTGTTCTAATGAACAAGATGGTCACAGAAAGGACACTCTTTAATTGTAAAGTGTCTTTGACATCAAAGAACTATGAACTTGAAAGCAAAATTCCAACCAACCTTTTCTCTAAGAATTAAGTTTCGAGATGACTTTTGTTTATAGTGTTTGTAATTTTATTAAGAAAAGAATGAGAACTCTTTCAATTAATTGGGACAATCTTCTGTTTTCTACAAACATACACTTCACATATATATGTTCCTGTTTTTAGATTTTGTCATATCATTCCCAAGAACGTTTCCATTAGAAGTTATTTGCCAAAATATGATCACACAGTTCATAAATGCATTTTCTGCAATTTATTTGATGAAAAAGAGTGCATGCAGGAGATTAGATTCATATTTACTGCTCAGGAAAACATTCTTTAAATAATGGATTGGTTATCATTTGTCTCATTTCACTATCAAAAACTGAAGTTCAGATTAGGAGAAATCTTCAGCAGCATACAGTTAGTAAGTAATAGAGTCAGGACTTAAATTCAAGTCTGCTGATCCCATAGCTCATATTTTCTAAATTGCATTATCCTGGGACAATCAATAGAGAGGCAAATGTCCTTTCTTGGTCCTTGAAAACATATCATTTAATGATTTATATGCTAGAGGACTAATTCTGTATTCACAGTACAGCCATAAAGATCACACAAGTAGATATCTAATAAAGACTTTTTCATCTCTCCTATTTTCCTATTTTTCATGAAGGGGTAGGTAGACGTTTTAAGGAATCTTTAAGGGGGTCCGATATTTTAAATTATCTTCCTAACCAACTAAGAAATAAAACAAAGAGTAAGACAGATGAGAGCCTAATTATTGCCTTTATTATGGACCAACTTTAGACTGAAAATTATGGCTTGAATCTGAAGGAAAGTGGGCCATCTCAAATTGAATCCCAGTTTTAAACAGACTTCTCAAAAAAAAATAAAAATAAAAAAATAAAAATAAAAAGTAAACAGACTTCTCTGTCCCAGCACAGGCAGTTCCCATTAACACTTGAAGCTTGAAGGACTAGACGTACATGTCTGCTTTCTCTACCCAAGCTTGCCCTTAAGAGAAAATCAAGAGGAAAAGTCTAGGTCTCTCCAAAGTCACCAATGAGATAAGTTACTCTACCAGCAATAGATTAAATCCAACATTGCTCCAGCTATGGTTCCGCCTGCACTAGGGGGAAAAAAACAAAACAAAGCACCAAAAGTGAAGAGAACGCTTCTCCTAGACTGAAAATGATGCCAGGAAGGTTTTTTTTTTTTTTTTTTTTTTTTTTTTTTTTTTTTTTTTTTTAAGATTTCATCTACTCATTCATGAGAGACAGAAAGAGAGAGAAAGAGAGGGGGGGTGCAGAGGGAGAACCAGGCTCCATGCAGGGAGCCCGACATGGGACTCGATCCTGGAACCCCAGAATCACACCCTGGGCTGAAGGCAGGCACTAAACCGCTGAGCCACCCAGAGATCCCCCAGGAAGTTTTTCACATGCTTAATAAAAACATGTAAGGACACATCTAAAGTTAAAATGTATTCACTCTGCTTAAGGAAGAAACAAAAAGCTACCAAAAGAGCCACCACGTTCCCATATTTACAATCCAGTCCACTGAAGAGGAAAAATGAAAACCTTCATGTAGAAAAACCATGTAATATCAGTGTTTCTAGTACACACTAATAAAGCAAATATTAAAAGTAAGGGTTTGAAATATCATCACTTGGGGTCAGAAAAGTTAAGAATTTGGACATTTCTACTGTCCTTAAAAAACAAAATTCTATGCTTTCTTTTTTTTTTAATTTAAATTCAATCAGCCAACATATAGTACATCATTAGTCTCAGATGTAGTGCTCAATAATTCATCAGTTGCATATAACACCCAGTTCTCATCACATCACGTGCCCTCGTTAATGCATCCCCCAGTTACCCCATCCCCTCACCCTCCTCCCCTCCAGCAACCCTCAGTTTGCTTCCTAGAGTTAAGAGTCTATCATGGCTTCCCCCCTCTCTTCCCCCCTCTCATGCTTTCTATTTCCTTCATCTTTCGCAAAATTTGCTTTAAATTAAGATACCTTTGAAGAAACATACTTCACAACAGAAACTGAAATTCCTTGTCAACCCAAACCGTCAGTTGTATATGAAGACTGAGACCCTCAGAACTGACAGCACTGTCTACTTAGCTTTAGATGTTCTTTTGATTCTTCTTTAGTACATTTGAAGGTAGTACTTCCACCATTTAACATTTATAAATGTGTGGAGTATTATTTGCTCAGCTAATAGCCCATTTACACCAGGACACAAAAAGTTATTTCATAATTAATATACATTTATTTTTTAATTAAATTTAATTTCTAACAAGGTCTTACTCTTCATGAGTTTTTAGCTTACACTTTAAAAACAATGTATAATATTAGAGCAGGTTTCAGAATAAGTTAGGTCAACCTCCCTGCCTCATCCTCCTAAAAAGTCTTTCTATCAGTTTCCCTAAATTTGAGCCAATATTTGTTTGATGTAATATCTCAAAAGTCATAGAAATACTAGAGCCAGAAGGCACTAGGTCCCCTGTCCTCATTTCATAGATAAAAAAACCTTGGACTTAAAAAGATGAAATGATGTGACAAAGATTGTGTAACTTATTTAGTAGCACTGGAGCTGGAGCTGAATTCTTCTAACCCCTGAAAGGATTTTTCAACAGGAGTTACCATATTTTCCAGTTTACTTCCATATGAATAATTTCCAATTTAAAAATTGTAACCTCTAGAATATTTCTCAATCCTTGTGGTTTTCTTTAAGGTTTGATAGTATAATTTTTATTTTATTTTATTTTCAGTTTTTTTTTAATCTAGTGTGATTCTACAATAAGTTTTTATTGCTTTTATTGATGTTTTTATAGCCCACACACAGAAATCACATGATATCAAAAATCTTACAAAGCATGTGGTTTAGCTCCATCTGGCTCCAATTCTAGTATGCAATTCTAACTTCATGAAAGAAATGCATGAGCACTTTCCACTCACTGAATGTTTCAGTGCTTGGGTTTGTTTTCCCAGACTTGCTCTCTCATTCAGATTTCACTCTCATTACCTGCATTTTGTGGGAGTCCCTTTGCCTTTTCCAAGGGTACACATCAGATTGGGAAATCATCTTGAGTTACAAAGTTGGGTACAGTTATGTTTATTTACTGTTCTTTAGTAAAAAGCTAAAATGTTCCGGCCTGTTTATTACATTAGAAGATGTTTAAGTGCATGTCCTAAATAAGAAGCGCCTTGTTTTCCACTTGGCTTCAGGCAACTTTGAAATCCCTGGGGGTGACCATGTCTGTTCTTGGAGGTTCTCCTTGCAGTCCGATTGTGTAAAACAAATCTGCTCTTCTCCAGCCACACTTGGAAGTCTCTCTTTTCTCTCTTGTTCCCTCTTGATTAAAAAAAAACCTGCTTAGCTACTCCAGATCAGAAGAAAAACACTACTTTCCTAGCCAAAGATTTTTGCATTGACTGAGGCTATTTTGATGCTCAAATTTATCTTTCAAAATTGGAAATCAGGTTTCTTCCATCTCAGCAACGATTTCCATCAATATGATGGCCCCGTTACACATTTCCAACAGGTAAACCTATGAATAAATGTACTTGTGTTTAAAAATATCTTGATGCAAAATGTAACATAACACAGCTTATGTTGACACAGTGGGAAACTAAAGGAAAAGAGCCCAATTTTCTGACCCACTGGCGTGACAGTAAGTGGACTTGGATAAAGTGAGAAAGAAGCCATCAGAGAAACAAGATGTTCTGATAATCCTACCCTTCCCAGGAGCACATCTGCTTTGATATGAGGACATAGAGAGGAGTGCTGGAAATGGACTGTCAGTTTCCCACCACTCTGTTCACGACTGTGGCACCAATGACCTGCATACAGATCAAGAGGAGGCTTTGTCAACGACCTCCAGGATCTCAGGACAAAGAGAAGTTAGAGTCATCACCTGTAAGCCTAATCTACTTCAGCTGAAATAATCACATAATTGAAGTAAAATTACATTATTAACATTGAATTACTGATTCACGTCTCCTTCTTTCCATGTGTACACTCCCAGCCTAGTAAACTGAACTGGCAATCTTGATGGACTTTCTAAATATCTCTTTCTTTCTTTCTTTCTTTCTTTCTTTCTTTCTTTCTTTCTTTCTTTCTTTCTTCCTTCCTTCCTTCCTTCCTTCCTTCCTTCCTTCCTTTCTTTCTTCTTTCTTTCTCTTTCTTTCTTTCTTTCTTTCTTTCTTTCTTTCTTTCTTCTTTCTTTCTTTCTTCTTTCTTTCTTTCTTTCTTTCTTTCTTTCTTTCTTTCTTTCTTCTTTCTTTCTCTCTCTCTCTCTCTTTCTCTCCTTTTTTGTCTTTTCTCAACCTTTAACCAAAAAAAAAAAAATAGAGTGATATTTTTTAGGAACTTTTAGGGAGCCAAAATGTATGTTAGATGCATTAGTTTTATGTCGGATCTAGGATCTAAGGGAAACAAGAAATCCAGGAAAAGTTTCAAAATCAGACCGAGTCTAAGAGGAAGCAGTCTTTGGCTTGGTGCCTTAATGGACAGCAGGAATGATGCAGAGAGGATTATAAGTCACTCATTCCCCAATTAGATCTCATTTTCCCTGACGGCACAATAAAACCATGTCTCCACACAGCAGTAAAATTCATATTCCACTGATCAGTCAGGTTCTTTATTGCTGATTAGATTTCCTGAATAAAGAAGGTTCAGTAGTAGCCATAATGAAAAAGCTTCAAATGTGATGGATGGTGAGAGTTGAGCCTCGCTTAATAGAACTATTTCGGTTAAGGTCTTCAAGACTGTTGCCAAATTGAACTTGAAATAGAGCCTCAGCATATGCAACCTGGCCGTTTTCACAGCACACGAGCTATTGGACCCGAAGTTCCACTGACAGAGCAGAGGCACATAGGAAGGTCACACCAGCAGCGTGGCATGTGAGAACAGGCGACAGGTCTGTGCTGTGGCCCTGATCTGTCCAGAACCATTCACATCATTCGATGGTGGAATGCGTTTCCCTCTCTGTGGGGAAGTCGAATGTGAGTTCTCCGGGCAAAACTGCTATGGCTGTAGGAACAGCACAAACCAAATACTCTAATCACATGGAATCTGGCTTTCCTCCTCAGGGCACGTCAGCCAAGGCAACAGAAACCAAAATAGTGCAGGAGAAATGAGTGTTTTGGGTGCAACCTCTCATCCCGAGTCCCTTCCCTCCTCTCTGCCAACAGGTCCCTAGGTTTTGCCATTCCCATGACTGCTGTGCCATAGAGGCCAGTCGAGAAAGACATGACCAGTTACCTTTTGCTTAGACCCATAATGGTGCTCTTTTGAGAACAAGAGATGGGATAAGGGGGCTTTTTTTAGGAAAGTAAAGGTAAGAATTCAGTGTCAGATTTCTTCAAGCTCCTCAGCTTAGTTTTATGGAAAAACCTATGTTTCCATAAAGAAGCAGTACTATTATTTGCTATTGAGATTCCAAAGCTTCAGATACTTGCTTATTATGGGTGCGCTTATCAGGAAAAGATGAGATAACCCTGTTCCTCCAAAACTATGTGTGTTTAGGTAGGGAGGGGAGGCCCCTCGCAGTTCTGCAAGTATGCATCAAGACAGCAGGGATTCGGGGATCCCTGGGTGGCGCAGCGGTTTGGCGCCTGCCTTTGGCCCAGGGCACGATCCTCGAGACCCGGGATCGAATCCCACGTCGGGCTCCCGGTGCATGGAGCCTGCTTCTCCCTCTGCCTGTGTCTCTGCCTCTCTCTCTCTCTCTCTGTGACTATCATAAATTAAAAAAAAAAAAAAAGACAGCAGGGATTCTCATCAGTTCTAGAGAACTGATTTAGAATCAAATTCCTAGAATATTGACCAACTGTAAGATGAACACTACCCATGTACAAAGACTGCTGGGCCAAGAGAGACTGATCAGCCATTCCAAGCAGAAGCTGGCTGTTGTGCAGAGAGTAGGAGCCAAGGGCAGCTGGCCACAGGTGTGAGTGGTGCTGGTGGCACACAAGCTCTAGACAATTGCAATGTAGGCAAAGCTCTTTCCTGATCCTGCCTCGCCTTCTGCTATGAAATCTCCTCTCTCTCTCTCTCTCTCTCTCTCTCTCTCTTTCACTCAGTACAAAACACTCATGTACCAGTTCCAAGGAAATCTGCTTTCCCTATCACCAGGACCCCCTGGCTGACAATTACCCTCCCCTCCTTTTTCATTGTCAGACGTTCCATTCAGGGATCCTATGCCAGTTATTGTTTGCCCATGAGAAAGTGAAAAATAATCTTTAATCCTCCATTCAGCGGATGTTTGTATCCTAAAAGACATCTGGTGTTCAACTCAAGAGGATTTCTCATTTGTGGTTAGCGGGGGTTATACCTCTGAGCATTGGTTTTTATGGCACCAGAGTCTCCCATTCACCCAAACTTTCGTAGGGAAGGAAATATAATAAAGCAAACCAATTTTATTTATCTCATTTAATCTTCTATGTACAAAGATGAGTAGGCTTTATATTTGTAGTTTTATAATAAATTCAGAGAGGCTAACTGACTTGCCCAGACCTCAGTAACTCTGTGTCCCAAATACTCTACATGTTTTTGTACTTCGTGACATCATAATCTTTAATATGTCTAGCAGAAGTATTAATTTTAGAAGTAAATGAATTGTCTTTCCAATGTCTGATGTTAGAATATAACATTCTTATACCTAAAATAGCAGGTGCTTTTAAGCCAGAAAGACCTGAGTGTGAATCCCAGCTAACCGGTTCTGGGACTAAAGGAAAGGCCTTTAAACATTTTCCCAGTGGAAATGAACTAGGGGTGGTGGAAGGGGAGGAGGGCGGGGGGTGGGGGTGAATGGGTGACGGGCACGGAGGGGGACACTTGACGGGATGAGCACTGGGTGTTATTCTGTATGTTGGTAAATTGAACACCAATAAAAATTAATTTATAAAAAAAAAAGACATAGTGAAAGGGATCATAGGGAACGAGGAAAACTGAGTGGGGATAATTTGGAGAGGAAGGCAAACCATGAGAGACTCCTATCTCTGGGACTCATACAAAAGGTTGCAGAAGGGGAGGTGGGTGGTGGGACATGGTGCCTAGGTGCTGGGCACTAAGGAGGGCATGTGATGAGATGAGCATTTGGTGTTACTATATGTTGGCAAATTGAACTTAAATAAAATATTGAATAAATAAAAAAAAAAAAATTTTCCCAGTGAAGGGGTAGTACATGTTTAAATTAACTGCTGTATTTAAAAACCTCGCACCAGTAGCCATAATCCTTATTTAATGTTTCATATTTTTTGAGAAGTGGAAAAATATCCCATCTTTGAAAAACCATCCTTAGATAGCAAAAATTCATAAAAAAGTGTTCATGGCTATTATTATAAGGGCCTGCTTCTTACATCTTCATTTAAACATATGTGCCAATTAAACCAGTAACTTAAAATTCCTCTTGGAAACCTACAACACACAAGGCTAGTGTTAAAAGAGTGAATGCATTGCTCTCTAATTGAGAATTTTCTCCTAAATAAGAAAAGTAATTGTATCAGTACTCAAATGCAGCTCAAACCCAGAGGCGATGGCAAGGAAATGCCAAATCCTTTAGGTAGATGTGGAGTTTTATCTTTCAGCGATGGAAAAATGTATCTAAAACTTTCCTTGCTTTCTGTGGTTCCCCACAAGCAGCATCAATTTATGTAACTGGGTGATACATAGCACTTCTGAGCAATAAATAAAAGTTACCACCTAATGGACTCGACTATTTATATAAGGATCATGATTCCCTCCTAGATAATTCATAAATTTAGAAATCCATCCCAATAAGTACAAATTTTTTAGCTTCTTCAGTGCTTGCAATTCTTCCTGAATATTCAAGAAGAGGCAAGAATGACTAAGTTATGGTAACTTCAAGGATTTAAAGTGTGATGGGAAAGTTAGCCTCCCAGTACAAAGCCATTGACCTAGGATAGGTTGTATAAGCCAAGTGGCATAGGAGGATAGAAGAAGCTTTGATTCTGCCTGGGGCACCAAAAAGGGCTTTGGAGAAAGTAACAGTTGAGTGGAGACTTCAAAAATTATAGAGTGGGAGGAAAGTAAAATTCAGAGAGACAAAGAAAAAGTAGAGACAATGTGAGCAACACAGAAGTATAAATGTGAATGATTCTTTCAGTAACAGCAAGTTCTCTGCTTTGACTGGAGCATAAAGTACATGGTAGCAAGAGGCATTATTGTGCTAAGCAGAATATTGCCCACCCCCGGCCCCCAGTGATGTCAGGGTCCTAATACCTGGAAGCTGTGACTATGGCAAGTTTCATGGCAAAGGGCAATTAAGGTTGCGAATCCACCGACCTTAATGGAGGGAGATTATCATGCGTGATCTGGGTGAGCCTGAACTAATCAGAAGGATCTTACAAGGGGAAGAGAGAAGAAGATATCAGAGAAGCACGTGACCTGCATTTGGCACCTTTGAACACAGAGGAAGGTGTCACAAGCCAAGCAATGCAGGAAGCCTCTAGAAGCTGGAAAAGACTAGCAAGTGGGCTCTTTCTCCAGCCTTCAGAAAGTAATGCAGTTCTGATGACACCTTGATTTTAGCCCAGGGCGATCCCTATCACACTTCCAACCTACCTAACTGCCAGGTAAGAAATTTGTGTTGACGCCACGAGGTTTGTGGTTGTCTGTTACAGCAGCCACAGGAGACTCCTACAGAGGTGAGGAGTGAAAACATGGACAGGGGTCAGAGTGAAGAGCTTCGATGCATCGCAGAGATATGTGGACTATATTCTAAGAAAGAAATGCCATGGAAAGAGAACCACATGATTGGTTCTCTGCTTTGGAAAGCTGGATTTGGACACAGTATTGAGGGTACACTGGAGGGAAGTTAGGTCAGAGGAAGGAGGACCCTTTCGGGGCTGTTGCAAAAACAGAAGGCTGAGTTAGGGCCACAAATCTGGACATGCAGATAGATGGAGAAGGGTCGTCATAACCCAGGACATTGAATTTGTGCTACAGATCCAGGGTGTCCTAGATCCAGAGAGGGAAGTACCATCTTGGTAGCCGATTCGGTGGCTGCTTGAAGCCTATTTCTCAAAGTTCAGCAAGTGAATTAAGGGAACCAGTTAGAGTCCCCTTCCCAGGTTTTATCATTGATAGCTTTCACATGATATTTTCTATTCATTTATTACTGTTTTATTTCTCCCAAGAGGGAAAATCATGCTGAAAGGCAAGCTAAGAAAAAGAAAAAAGAAAGGTTTAATAGGCAGTTTTGTGTGACTGAGCCCCTGGCTAGGAAAATCACAGCAGAGGACCGGATTCAGAAACCTGTTGATCCAATCATTGTGCTGAGAACTCAGAGGCTATTGAAGGTTTTCCCAGTGTGATCACTTTCTCAGGCACGGCCCCCTGGATGTGCGTCAGTACAGAGCTACATTTCCTCTGTCTTCATAAACCAGTTCCTTCAAGGAATTTGGGAATAAGTCAACGACATATTGTACATGCTTCCATTCATTCTCTCATCCAAAAATAAAATAATAATGATCACCACTAAATGTCAAGGCTTCCCTGTTCATGGGAGATAGCATGTCCCTACCCTGATTTGGGACAGAGGGGGCAATCAGAGTATGAACTCTGTGAAGCAGCAGAATGGCATAACAGGGGCATGAAGGGGGGACAGTGGAAACACAAACCAAATTAACACTGGCAAATCATGGGGCACCTGGGTGGCTCAGTGGTTGAGCGTCTGCCTTGGGCTCAGGTCCTGATCCTAGGGTCCTGGGATCAAGTCTCACATAGGGATCTGCGTAGGGAGCTTGCTTCTCCCTCTGCCTATGTCTCTGCCTTTCTCTGTGTGTCTCTCATGAATACGTAAATAAAATCTTTAAAAAATAAAACACTGACAAATCAGCAAAGGCTTTTCAGAGAATTTTGAGGGTTATATAGGTGCTACCAAGATAAAAGGGAAGGCAGAGTTAAACATCAGCAAAGAATGGAAGAATGAAAGAAAAAAAATAAAACATATATCTCTTCACTCTTAACTCTGTCAAGAGAAATAGAATCAATAGGATAGAGAGGGAGGGGGGAAGCATTCTTTTTTCCTCAACTTCACTGACGTATACATAATTGGCTTATAAAATTGTAAGATATTTAAAGTACACATCATCGTAACATGATGTATGCATACATTGTGAGAGAAGTCCTCCCATCTACTTAGCATATTTATCTTTTTTTGTGTGAGAATATTTAAGTTCTACTTGCTTACCAAATTTCAATGATACAATGCAGTGTTATCAACTATATTTATCACATTTTGGATTAGATCCTCAGAACTTCTTCATCTTATAGCTGAAAGTTTGTACCCTCCTACCAACCTCTCCCTACTTCCTGCACCGCCCTGCTCCTGAAAACCACTTTTCTACTATTTATATGATTTTAACTTTTTTTTTTTTGCAATCTCTATTTAAGTGATACCATGTAGTGTTTGTCTTTCTCTGTTTGGCTTATTTCATTTAACATAATACTCTCCATGACCATTTGTGTTGACACAAATGTCAGGATTTCCTTCTTCCCTTGAGGCTGAATGATACGCCATGGTCTAATATCTACCAGATTCTCTTTCTCCATTCACCCTTTGACAGACATCAAGGTTGTCTCCCTATTTTGGCTACTTTGAATAATGCTACAATTAACACAGAAGTGCAGCTATCTCTTCAATACCCTGTTCATACTTCCTTTGGATATATATGCAGAAGAGAGATCACTGAATTACATGCTAGTTCTATTTTCAATTTTTTTGAGGAGTTTCTGTACTGTTTTCCATAGTGGCTTGACTGCCGACAATGTACAAATTTTCCTCAAAGAAAAGGCATCCTTCATCATTTTCAATCTGATCATAGAATGTCAGAAACTCGTCATCCCCTCAATGTCCCCATTGAAGAGCCTCTACATTTTCTTTTTAAGAAAAACAGCATTAGTTTTATTTCTGCTGCTTACAATTGAGGGATTTGGGATGGATACATATGTAATCCAAGCCAAAAAAAAAAAAGAAAAAAAATTACTGTTAGTTTATTCTTTCATAAATATTCTTTAAAGCGCTAAAGGTGTTAAAGTCAGAAACCCACTCACAAGGGCAAAAACAACACTCATATACACACACACCTTTATAAACACTATTTCTATATTTGAAGCTGCCAAAAATTCTAACCAAATAGGACAGGTACCCCTAGGCCTTAATGCTCCAGAATTGTTTCAATTTGTTGCTTTTCATAAGAAAGGTTTTATTTCCCCAGTTGATCAGAGAGCATACTTGGGGAAAAAAAAAATCTGTTGATATTCCCCTTGCCGAGTTTTAAATAGCCTGAGTATGTGTGATATATCTTTTGTAGTGAGTACTTTAGAGAAAAAGTATTGCTTTTAAATCTCATGCATGCCCCAAATGTAATGTGAAATAAATTCCACTGTGAATGAGCTCCTGCCATGTCTAAAAACTGAATTGTAATATGCAAGGTTTCTCCCCGACAGGCCTTTTTCTCCTTTTTTTTTTTTTTTTTTTGTGGTCTTAAAAGCAGGAAAGCTAAGAGGATTGATAAATTTTAAATCTCTCTAGCAGATTTCATGTAAAGCAGGAAGTTTGTATCACATGCAACTCTAGTAGCAAAAGCCTGAGTAATTCATTCTGAGGTTTCCCAAGAATGAAATTCTGTTCAATTAACAGGGCTCATTGTATTCAACATAGTGAAGTAAGAATAGTAATAATAATAATAATAATAATGCCAACAACCTCAGGTTTGCCCTCCAGGAATTTGTACTTAATCTCGGAGATAAACTCAGGTTCAGAGTCGTCTCTGAATTTTGCCATGTGGTTGTCAGCATGCTTCTAAAACTATCAGATTGTAATGAAAAGCTCCAAATCAATCCAATCCCTATTCAGCAGTTCACTTCTGTAAAGAGTAAAGGGGCAACATTTTTTTTTTTGAGGTTCTCTCTTTTAATGGTGAGGGGTCCTTTCTGAACTCTGAGAGAACATCTTAGGTTCCCTAGACATCCTTCTCAGACAACATGGGAATAAAATCAGCATGGCCACAGCAGCCCACATTTCCTGAGCTCATACTACATGCCAAGCCCTTCTGCAGCTCTCTATGCATCATCTCCTTTAATTCATACCATAACCTCCTAAGTAGAGGTCTTGTTATTTCTAACTTGAAGATAAAGAGCCCGAAGATCCATGAGGTCATAAAGTTCTTAAAGAAGGAGCCAAATTCAAAACTCAAGGTGTCGTTCACCAAAGCCTCTGTTCTTTCCACTGTTCCTCCACTCGCCTGGAAAGTGCCTCCAGGGCCCCCATATGAAGCTTCCAAGTAGCACATTAGAATGAGTACACCTAGAGAGGCTCTGGCTCACTTTCTTCTTACACACCTCTGATCATTTCACAAAATACTCAAGCTTCCTCTGTAACCTGAGAAAAAGACTTCCCAGAGGCACTTCACCTGCCATCACTGAAGATAAGAAAGCATTCCATACACTACCCCAGCCTTAGCTAAACCCACAGAGCCCACCCCTTCGCTGTCACCGGGGCTTCCTGGCCCAGCAGAATGGTAACCTGGGGGCCAAAGGGACATTCGTGTGAATAGATAAGACTTGCAAATGTCAGCACCTGAGTAAAGTCAGGTACCATGAACCACTGCAGGATATGCCCAGTATAAACTGAAATATGCAAAATAAGTAGCTGGATATGCAAACAGGTTTTTTTTTTTTTTTTTAGAAAAAAGTTACTTGCAAATGCAAATCAAGGCTGAACAGGCACGAACTGTGCAAAGGAAACATGAGGACCTTCATGGTTCATCTTTTCAAGTTCCAAGAATCTTACAGCCACTCTTAATGTGTGCATGAATATTTTATTCCTGCGTTTTGAAGGAAGGAGTGTATTACCTTTCCTACAATTCTCCATGAATGGCAGATTACAGGAAATTTTTCTCAAATGCATAAGCATTCCTGAAACATTGAATCTTATTCTCCAAGTCCAGTGTATTAGGGCTGACGTGTAATTTCTTAAGTTTTTGATTTTTCCTTTAGAGTAGTTCATTGGCTTCTGAAAAACATTTATATCAAACATTAGATTTTATAGGGTTTTTCCTTTTCATGTTCTTATCAGTTACATGTTGTTAAAACTGGGTGATTTTACTGGTTAAACTGACAGGAGAAGAATGTTTTCTAATGTTAAATTCCACTTTATTAAGCCATGTATTGTTTTTTAATTATGGCAAAATGCACTTAACAAAATTTACCATCTTAACCATTTTTAACTGAACAGTTGAGTAGTATTAAATACATTCACATTGTACTTACCACCACTATCCATCTCCAGAACTCTTTGCACCTTTCAGAACCGAAACTATACCCATTAAACGATGACTCCTCATCCCCCCCACACCTCCAGCCCCTGGAAACCACCGCTCTACTTTCCATCTCTATGACTACTCTAGGTACGTGGTGTAAGTGGGATTACATAATGTTGGCCTTTTGTGATGGCTTATTTCACTTAGCATAACGTCCTTAAGGTTCATGCATGTGGTGGCACGTGTCAGACTTTCTTTTTAAGGCTGAATAATAATCCATGGTATGTATATGTCACATTTTATTTGTTCATTCATTCATGATACTTGTTTTGCTTTCTCATTTGGCTATTGCATATAATGTTGCTCTAAATATGGGTGCACGAAGACTTCTTTGAGATTCTGCTTTCAATTCTTTTAGGAATACACCCAGAAATAGAATTGCTGCATCATATGGGAATTCTATGTTTAATTTTTTGAGGAACTGCCATACTGTTTTCCATAGTGGCTACACCACTTTACATTCCCATCAAGAGTAACCAAGTATTCAAAGAGTTCCACATTCTCATCAGAACTTACTATTGGGGGTTATTTTTTATTATTATTATAACCATGCTACAGGGTATAAGGTGATATGTCATTGAGACTTTTATTACATTTCCTTAATGATCAGTAATGTTGAACATCTTTTCATGTGCAAATTGGCCATTTGTATATTTTTTTCTGAGAAATGTCCATTCAAGTCCTTTACCCATTTTTTATTCAGGCTGTTTATTTTTAGTTGTTGAGTTGTAGGAGTTCCTTATATATTCTGGATATTAAATCTTCATCAAATATATGATTTGCATATATTTCTCCCATCTTATGTGTTACCTTCTCATTCTGTTGATTGTGTTCTTTGATACACAGGGGTTTTTAAATTTTGATGTAGTCCAATTATGTATCTTTTGTTGTGTGTATGTTTGGTGTCTTGTCCAAGAAATCATTGCCAAATCTAATGTCATGAAGCTTTTTCCCTAGGTTTTCTAACAAGAATTTTACAGTTTTAGCGATTCCATTTAGTTTTTCATCCATTTTGAGTTAATTTTTATATGTGGTATAAGTGAAGGGTTCTGCTTCATTCTTTTATATGTGGATATATAGAAGATGTGTACATAGAGAGGATATGTGCGTGTATGTGTATGTGGTGTATATAAAATGTATCCATATATTATACACGTACACCATTGATTCTCATCATGCATGGTAATTATGTTCTGTAATTGCACATGCTGAATTAGGAAATACTGAGCCATTGCTCTAGAAAAAATATAAAATTTTAATATAAATAATATAAAGTTAGTCTATTGCAAACCTCTGGTCACATTTTACCAGCCAATCAATACATAACCTTATTTTATGTGTGTCTATGTTTAAAGACATATTATTCACATCCTATTCAATGTGCATTATTGATTTATTAACATAGAGCTCACAGCAAACAGCCCTATCACTCCTGCCTGAACAAAGCTTATCTAACTAACACACTTATTTTCTCTGTAGGACAGCACAACGTTACACATAGGAATAGGGAGCAGTAGTTCAACATCCTCTGTTTGGGGCCATTTTAAACAGTAACATCACCAACAAAAAGCATTAAAATAGCACTAAGGACACCATGAAAAGGACATTTGTTTACAGTATGAGAGCAGAAACAAGAAGGCAGAGAATCTCCTTGTTCTAATTCAGTTGGGAACATGTGCATAGATCAGCTTCAGTGTTTCACTGCTCTGTGCATGTCCACAAATAGCCATGAAAACACCACAAGTATTGATTTAGGGATTACAAATACGTTGTAGTGAGTAGATAGATTTGCAAATATTGAACCGATGAGTAATTGGGATTGATGGTTCAAATGTATAAATAGATAGATGATAGATAGATAGATAGATAGATAGATAGATAGATAGATAGATAGATAGATATAGATACACACATAGTCTACTTGCCCCAGGGAGCCTTGTATCTCTGGCATGCATTGAGAGAGGAACTGAATGTGCATAAGCTGTGGAGAATAAAGATATATGTGTTTGGTCTTGGTTCCCCTGTCAGGGCCTTTGAAATAATTTAATTATCCCTACCCCTGCCCCTAAAACTAACTTTCTCTCACCCATAGATATAATTTCAGAAATCACTGAGAAAATTTTTATTCTAATTCTGTAATTATCTGAAATTATCTCCATAGATAGGTCAGGCTGCCTCAAAGATCTAGACCACTGAACAAATACCTTCCTGTTGTATAGATGCATCTGATGAGCAAAACCCAATGTCCTTAAATATTTGCAATACATGTAGCTGGCTGCTGCATAGCTTACCATAGGGCGAGAATACCTGAACAACTACTGTGAGTGTTGGTCACGTTGACTGTGAGGTCAACCGGCTCTATGTCGCCGGCAATTAACAGGGATGCTCTGTTATGTTCACTTCTTCTGAACAACACTGATCTGAGAGTGCACAGACAGGAAGGCTGGCAATTCTGCAATACAGTAAGGTCCCAGTCTTGAGGAATTCAAGGCTGAGTGCAAACAGGAGCCTGTGGTCAATCCAAGTTTCAGATAATTTTGTGAAGGTTCTTGGGCTCTTCAAGTCGCTCTCTCTTGTTAAGATTTCTGTCATGCCTTCAGACAAGTGAGCTGATTTTATTTAAAACTCAAACCAGGTTTTCTGTTCATTTACTTCACATTTCTAGATTTCATAATGAATGCTACTTAATATTTGTGTCTATGTGAAGACTTTTGCATCAAAAATATACAAAATACATTCAGACTGTGTGTGTGTTTTTCTTCTACGTCTAGATTGCAGGACTATACCAGCAATTTCTTGGAGACTTGTGGCTTCTTCAACAGAAATAGACTGCCTTTAGGTGTTCTTGTAGGTTGAATTGTGTCTCCCAAAAAGATATGTTCAAGTCTTAGCCCCTAATTCCTGTGAATGCAACTTCATTTGCAAATACAGTATTTGCAGATGTAACCAATTTAAGATGAGATCAATAGAGATTAGGGTTTTTGTCCTTACAACAAGAGGGAAATTGGGACACGGAGACACTGATACACAAGGGGAAAAAAATCACATGAAGACAGAAATGGAGATTGGAGTGATATATCTATAAGACAAAAAACACCAAGGATTGCTGTCAGCCATCCCGGTTTGGGAGAGGCAGGAAAGGATCCTTCCCTAAAACCTTCAGAGAAAATATGGCCCTGCCAACACCTTTATTTCCAACTTTAAGCCTTTAGAACTGTGAGATGATAAATTTCTGTTATTTTAGGCCACCCGGCTTGTGGTAATTTGTTACAGCAGTCCTTGCAAACTAATACAGACGCCTTTTCTGGAATCATTACTATGTATACACTACTCTTTTGTATTCCAGAGAATTTTTTTTTCTTTAAATGACTGTGTCATAGAGAACATCTATATAATTTCCTCATTTTATGAATATGGAAACAGAGATTCAATGATAGTATTTGTTGTAGATTACAAAGATATAAAGGGGAAGAATCAGAAAAAAATAATACAACCCTGTGCTTCTTTCAATGCATACTCTAGCAAAGGAACTGAAAATTAATGGGTGTTACACAACATGTTGGCAAATCGAACTCCAATAAAAAATATACAAAAAAAAACCAAACATGTAATTCTTTATCATCCTTTTAAACTCTAGTTATAGATTTAGCTACAATTACAAAATATATTCAGAGCTACAGGAACTAGCATCTCACTGCTCCAAACGTAGATTCTGCTTGGTCCAATAAGCATTTTTTAAGAGTAACTTATCACATTTCCTTGGGTTTTGCTCATTATTATAATACTGCCTGTAGCTAGATTCAAACCTATATTGTTTAACTCATGACTTTAGCAAATAAACATGTTCTATCTCCCTTTTCCCAGATGTACCCTTTGCACACACAACATACAAACCTACAGTAACATCTAGACCTTGATTCGTGTATCAAGTTGGTGTGAAAAATCTATGCATTAATGTATTTGTCCATGAAATAAGATCTGTTTTTCCCCAAACTAATGTGTATAAGGTACAAATATTAATATGGAAAGGCTCAGCATCAAAGAGAAAAGGTGAGGAGGCCAGTGAGGGCAAGAATTGCCACGTATATTCACAGCAAAGACAGGAATATCAGAGCTTATTTTATTTTCTTAAGATTAAACAACAAATCTTATTTCACAAGGTTGATCAAATATAGAATTTGAGTTATTTTATTAACACTTGAGATTTAAATACACAGCTATGATGATTTAAAGTCATAGGGTAATTACTCTTGTTTGCCTATTCATAGTTACATAATAATAATCAGTGATATATTTACTTTTCTGAGTGCCAGAGCATGACATTGGGTTTTCTTTAAAATCACTACTTTATGTATACTTACTGTTGCTTTTTGATGGATTGTCTTAATGGATTATCATTGCCTTAAGAGGAGTTCAGTCAAGTTTACTTTACATTGCTTTTTTTTTTTTTTTTTTTTTTAGCTAGCAAGATTCATTGAAACCTAGTCCCACCTATACTTTTTCATATTGCATGTATTCTGGGACTTATTTAAAAATAAATCTCCTGTGTTTTACTGCCAATATGCACCAATATGTACCGGTATTCACTGACAACATATGCTTTTTAGCCATGTAATTTTATAGCAACTTTTTAAGTTTTTATATAATATTACTATATAACCAAGTCTTCTGATCCCTTTCTGGTATATATATATATATATATATATATATATATAGTTATATATATATAGTTATATATATATAGTATTTTAAACTGCCCTTGTATAATTAAGAAACATCTTACACTTCAATATCTTACACTTACACTTCAACTAGTCTGATGCACTGGTAAATTGATGCATTGAATAGTCTATTGCTACGCTAATATGGTAGCTGTCAATCACATGTGGCTATTAAATGTAAATGAATTAAAACTAAATAGAAATGAAAATTCACTTTCTCAGTCACACCAGCCACATCTCTAATGTTCAATAATCACATGCGGCTTGTGGTTACCTTATTAGTGCAGATATAAAGGATGTCTATCATTGCAGGAAGTTCTGTTGGACAGTGCTGGTTTATAGTGTTAAATGTTAGAATTTAAACTTGAGAAAAGATAGATTATTTAAGCAGAAAATTAATGTGGCCCACTCATGTATTCCTAAAATGAGAATTTAGAATTCTGTACAATAAAGGCCAAAAGAAAAGGGAAAATAAAGGATCTGCGTGTTTTTGCATAAAATACTAACTAGTCAGACATCCTACATCAAATTCCCTCAGTTCTGGTTCACTAAAATTTCAATCAGTTCATTTACACCTCGTAGCTATACTTTCCATTGCCTTTCCACTTAATTTTAATAATTTGCTTGCTTTCTTTCACATACTCAGTCTATGTGCCATAGAATGATAATACTTAGTTATATTACTAATAGAATATTCATTTCAATTAGGGATTTAGCTGGCCTTTTGCAAATATCGAGATTTAATTTTAAATCCCCTGGTACATAAAATAGTAACATGTGAGCATCACATATAGTCTCTTTCCAAGATGAATGCAAGGTGGGGTGGATAAAAGGATAAAATACACATAATGTCCTAAAAACTATATGTTAAAAAATTTAATGCTTTACCTTACCTGTACGTTAATTCAAGGTGTACATTCATTTTTATACAAAGTTTGAATCCGTACTCTGAAAAAATGAAGACTGTGAAAATTTACACAAAATAATCTCAGCTAAAGGAAAATAAGCTATTAAGTTAGTGGAAAGGAGTAAATTTGGGCCCTAATTTAAATTCCCCCTTTCTGTCATTCATAATTTCTAGCTTTTAGCTTTAAAATGAATATTAGATAAGAAACTCGATCAAAGCATGCCTTTAACAATTCTTAAATAGTATGTCACAAAAACTGCTCAGGGTCAGGGCTCAAACACCAGAGGGAATAGCTGGTGGCTGTCCAAGGAGCTTCTGACTAACAAACAAAATACTAGCTTCAGGGACATAGGGGTGCCTCCAGCCAAAACAAGAAGAAGGGTTTCCCTCCAGACTTGAATAATGCAATAGTCTGTCAGAAACCCTGTCCTATGGAGTCTGGCTAGAGAGATGTATTCTAACAGAGGAGATACTACTCCCAGCTCTTTTCCTTGTCATCACAGTGAAAGGAGTCTTACTTCACTTTCTCAGCCAACCATTCTTGGTTATAAAAATTAAATTAAAAAAAAAAACAGTACATAGAACATGTTCAAATTGTAAAGCTCATTAAAGTTATGTTAATTTAACAGGATATGCTATGAAATTGCCTAAATATTAAGAGAATGTTCATTCAACTGTCACGTACCAACCAACCATTGAATGCTAATGTTCGTTGTACAAATAAACGCAATTCATGAAAATAATAAGGAAAAGGAGAGGGGCCAACTGGGAATCAACTCTCAATCTTTTTAAATTCTGCTCCAGCTTTCTTTTAAATCTCTTTGGATTTGTTTGAGTTCTTTAGCAATGTCCCCTGGAAGATTTAGAAAAGAAAAAAAAAGATGAGCAAGATAATTAAAAAGAAAGTATGTGTGGGAAAGAGATAAAAGAGTTGGTCGTAGGGTAAATTTTATGTAATCACTAAATTGAATTGGTATTTTGCCCTATCTCCAGCACCCTGCTATACCCTGAAAGAGATACTGATTTTAGCCAATTAAATCTAATTGCAGTGAGGATATATATATATATACATCATGCCTTAAAATAACTTCTGGAATCAAGTAGGGCATTAGTTAGTTAATTAGATCATATAAATAATTACACAATAAAAAGTATACTTAGTGTCACATTGTCTTGTACAGAAACATGTCTTTATCATGTGATAACAGTTCAATTATAGTTCAAAGAAAGGGGAAAAGCCACAATTAGTTGGATTCACCTAGAGGAAGGAAATAGGAATTCATTTGGTCTTGATGGGTTATTCATAAACATAGAGGAATAAAGGGGGAAGGAGGATCCTCTGGGGCTACAAAGAAACCAAGCTAAAGATGACTGAACACTTCAGAAGGCAGTCCAGGCTTGGCTGGAGTAACTGAAGTTTGCACACCTGCTGTAGGGCATCAAGTTAGGAAGGGTGGATAGAGACCTACAGTTGCAGTTGGGCCTCAATGACATAAAAGCCCAAAAGTACAATGAGGAATAAAACAAAATTATGAAAGATGATGATGCAGATGAAGCTTCAACAGTGATGAGTGACATCAATAGATTTCTGAAGAGTGTTGGGGGGGAGGGGAAGCACAGCCCTCTCTACCGCTTTGTTGCCTAGAAACTCTAGAGCAGGTCTAAGAGGCTCCGGTCAGCAGGTGCTGCTGAGGGCTGAGGAGGGGGCATGCACTCAGAGAGAGAGAGATGGATCAATTGAATCAGCACTTCCACCCCTCAGTCCCTATCCCAGATGGAACGTGAATAATGGCTCATGCTACCCAAGTGTCAAGCCCCAGAAGTTCTCCTCTCAAGAAATTGAAGCAAACATTTGGGGAAATCCGATGCTCCCAACATGGATGTTGACATTCCGGAATAAATCTTCCTTTGTTCTGTTATTTGGGGGATTTGCGCTCTGAAAGCTAGCTCCTTGTCCACTTACTGAAAAAAGGATCTACTAATTAGCACAGCAGGCCTCCCTTCCTGAACCTACACATCATTTCTTTTTTCTTTTTTTAGCCAAGTTGGAGACCTCGCCAGAAGAAAAGCCGTACTTTTAAAGCAGTAAATGAAAAAATTCACATGAGATTCCTGCTCTTCTCTTTGAATGTGAATTAATCAACACTTAGGCAGAAATGCCTGTTAGCGTCTCAGCAACATTTCTGCTGCTTTTTATACATAGACCCAAATCCTGAAAACCAAGTCAACCTGGAATGGGTGGTATAAGCAAAGGGGTGTAGGAGGATAGAAGAAGCTTTGATTCTGCCTGAGGCACTCGAAAAAAACTTTGGAGAAAATAACAGTTGAGCGGAGACTTCAAGAATATATAAAGAAGAATGGGGCGCCTGGGTGGCTCAGTCGGTTAAGCAGCTGCCTTTCGCACAGGTCATGATCCTGGAGTCCTGGATTCAGTCCTGCATCGGGCTCCCCTCCCAGTGAGGAGCCTGGTTCTCCTTCTCTTCTCTGCATGTGCTCTCTCTTGCTCTTAAATAAATAAAATTGTTTTTTTTTTTGAAAGAATATACTGAGAACAGGAGGAAAGTAAAATTCAGAGAGACAAAGAAAAAGTAGAGACAATGTGAGCAACACAGAAGTATAAATGTGAATGATTCTTTCAGTAACAGCAAGTTCTCTGCTTTGACTGGAGCATAAAGTACATGGTAGCAAGAGGCATTATTGTGCTAAGCAGAATATTGCCCACCCCCGGCCCCCAGTGATGTCAGGGTCCTAATACCTGGAAGCTGTGACTATGGCAAGTTTCATGGCAAAGGGCAATTAAGGTTGCGAATCCACCGACCTTAATGGAGGGAGATTATCATGCGTGATCTGGTGAGCCTGAACTAATCAGAAGGATCTTACAAGGGGAAGAGAGAAGAAGATGTCAGAGAAGCACGTGACCTGCATTTGGCATCTTTGAACACAGAGGAAGGTGTCACAAGCCAAGCAATGCAGGAAGCCTCTAGAAGCTGGAAAAGACTAGCAAGTGGGCTCTTTCTCCAGCCTTCAGAAAGTAATGCAGTTCTGATGACACCTTGATTTTAGCCCAGGGCGATCCCTATCACACTTCCAACCTACCTAACTGCCAGGTAAGAAATTTGTGTTGACGCCACGAGGTTTGTGGTTGTCTGTTACAGCAGCCACAGGAGACTCCTACAGAGGTGAGGAGTGAAAACATGGACAGGGGTCAGAGTGAAGAGCTTCGATGCATCGCAGAGATATGTGGACTATATTCTAAGAAAGAAATGCCATGGAAAGAGAACCACATGATTGGTTCTCTGCTTTGGAAAGCTGGATTTGGACACAGTATTGAGGGTACACTGGAGGGAAGTTAGGTCAGAGGAAGGAGGACCCTTTCGGGGCTGTTGCAAAAACAGAAGGCTGAGTTAGGGCCACAAATCTGGACATGCAGATAGATGGAGAAGGGTCGTCATAACCCAGGACATTGAATTTGTGCTACAGATCCAGGGTGTCCTAGATCCAGAGAGGGAAGTACCATCTTGGTAGCCGATTCGGTGGCTGCTTGAAGCCTATTTCTCAAAGTTCAGCAAGTGAATTAAGGGAACCAGTTAGAGTCCCCTTCCCAGGTTTTATCATTGATAGCTTTCACATGATATTTTCTATTCATTTATTACTGTTTTATTTCTCCCAAGAGGGAAAATCATGCTGAAAGGCAAGCTAAGAAAAAGAAAAAAAAAGAAAGGTTTAATAGGCAGTTTTGTGTGACTGAGCCCCTGGCTAGGAAAATCACAGCAGAGGACCGGATTCAGAAACCTGTTGATCCAATCATTGTGCTGAGAACTCAGAGGCTATTGAAGGTTTTCCCAGTGTGATCACTTTCTCAGGCACGGCCCCCTGGATGTGCGTCAGTACAGAGCTACATTTCCTCTGTCTTCATAAACCAGTTCCTTCAAGGAATTTGGGAATAGATGAATGACATACTGTATATACTATATTGTATAAATTCACCTCAACCCTTATCTCTACCAAAAAATCCTAGTTTCATTACCCAGCTTCTGCTCGAGACCTAATTTTCAAAGCTTTATGTCCTTCACACCTCTGGTTCCATTCTCTCCTTCACTGTCCTCATCTGGAGCTCACTTTCTGCCCTTTTGAATTCTGAGAAACTACCATTCAGCTGTCTCTTTTCTTTTTGTATACTCTTCATTCATTCATAAGCATTCCCAAGTTTTTATAATTAGAGGAAGAAATGCCCCTTGGCCCTTTGTATCCTTTTTTTTTAAGATTTTATTTATTATTTGAGAGATTGAGAGACAGCACACAAATGGAGGGGGGGAGGCTGAGGCAGAGGGAGAAGCAGACTCCCTGCTGAGTGGGGAGCCCGGACATGGGATGGGGGACCTCCATCCCAGGACCCCAGGATCATGGCCTGAGCCCTGAGCCAAAGGCAGATGCTTAACAGACTAAGCCACCCAGGTGCCCCTGTATCCTTTCGTTATACTCTCTTTCTTTTCCTTAAGACCAAGCCAGCCTTTCTGAAGGACACCATCCTGCTGCCCCTCCCATCGTGGCTCTGGAACCAGACAGCCGGGGTTGAGATCCAGGCTCTGTTGCTTCTATTTCTGTGGCCTTAGATAAGTGACTCAACCCCTCTGTGCCTCCGTTTCTTCATCTGGAAACTAGGGAAAAAATACTAGCCGAGTATTTTTCTTGGTCACCGAGTTGATGCAGCCAAAGCACTTCGACAAATGGCGCGCACATAGCAGACAGCAAGTATTAGCTACCTACTGTGAACTCTTATTTCTAGTTATCTCACTGCCCTCATTCAGGTCATCAGAGATCTTTGCATTTCTAAATCTAACACTTCTATTTCAGTCTTATGTCATCAGACTTGTCTGCAGCATTTGCCACTCCCTACCACATCCTTGGAATGCCCCTGTCCTTGGCTTCCAATGCCATGCCAGATTCATTTTCTCCCCACTCATGCCGTGTGCTCTTTTGCTGAACTGCTTCTGTATCTGATTAGGCCATGTTCTTCCTTGACTCTGGGCTCCTTGAAGATGTTCTAAGTCAATTGGTTCACAAAATAATGGGGTTTTTTAAATTGCTATTACTGTTATTAATAATAGCAACCACCAATAGATAGAGATAGGTACAGGAGATAACAGGCTGGAAACCACTCTCTATGTCATGTCAGCTCGTGGGCAGCTCCAGCTTCGCAGCCTGCCTGCTGAGATCATACCTCTCAGGAGAGGTTCACAGAGGCAAATAAACCACATGTTACAGCTAAGATCCAGCCTATATTATAGTTGGCATCCTCTTAAATAATAATTGGATGCAGATTCATTAATAGGTGAGACCTCAGGCACGATCCCTAAAGGATCAAGTCATATGGATTGCATCACATTTTCACCATGTTCTTACAAGGATGGGAATGTCTCCAAAATGTTTTTGCCAATCCACATGTCCTGAACACCACCGCCTCACTAATGTAAGCCTATTTCTAACATCCATTATGTTAACCTACAAACCTCTAATTTTACCAATGAAAACTCATTTCTAAGGTTAAGTATGCTAAATAACAAGACCCTCTGGTAATGATGCAAGATAATAAAGCTGAAATGCTTATAGAAGCTGCTTCTGCAGAATTATCTTCCTTTTTACAAACTAGCTGAATACCCTTGAGGTATGTGTTCCTGATTAGAGCAATGGACCCTGAATCTCAACACCGGCTGTCTGGATCCAGGGCTACCACAGGAGACACAGTGGGTAGAAAGGTATCTTTCAGAAATATTGGCTTGCTCCTAAGGAAAAGAAAGAGTATATAATGGAAGGATACCAAGACGTGTGTTCCAGACCACTCCCACAGGAGACAGATAAGATCATACTATATCCAGTGGTGTTTTGTAAATTAAATTGGAGACATCATAACAGGTCTTATCCTAGCCCTCTCCAAAGTGAACCATTCTTTTTCCTACCCCTTCCTTAGTCCCTCTTCTCGCTGAGAACTTCCATGAGTGTGCCAGACCTCTCCTTAGACGACTTCCTGAGATGCCTCCTCATCTCTAAAAATGTCTGGCAAGTGACTCATCTGTGTGCTCTGCTGTAGTGTTATTGCCTTTTATTGAAATTGTTTATATACTTGTCTTTGTCTCTCCTGTAAGACTGCAAATTCCTTGAGATCAGGGACTGGATCATTGTTCATTCCCAGAGACCACCACACAGTGGTATAAAGTAGGTGCTAAATGAGTGATATCAGAATTGATGGAAGGGAACAAGCCTAATAACAGCTTATATTGGAAAGCTGCTATTTTGTTCATGTTGAACAAATGTTTTGAGTGGCTATGATGTAAAAGGAAATGCACTGTTATCTGGAAATATGAAGAGAAATAGGTCAGGGGCCCTGATCTTAGGAATTCACATCCTGGCTAGATAGATACATAAAATAAGCAATTGTAACAGGATGAGGATAAAGATATGCATCCCCACCCGCAGGGGTAAAAGCTGCTCCAACCAATCAGCGTAATGCCATCCTCTTCTTAAAATTGACTCAATGAGGGATCCCTGGGTGGCACAGCGGTTTGGCGCCTGCCTTTGGCCCAGGGCGCGATCCTGGAGACCCGGGATCGAATCCCACATCGGGCTTCCGGTGCATGGAGCCTGCTTCTCCCTCTGCCTGTGTCTCTGCCTCTCTCTCTCTCTCTGTGACTATCATAAATAAATAAAAATTAAAAAAAAAAAAACATTGTTTAAAAAAAAAAAATTGACTCAATGATCCAGGCCTAAGTCAATTAGTTTTGCCATTGTCTTGGTCAGACAGTGCTGTAGAAAAGGGCTTAGTACACATTTAAGAGCCAATGAGACACATGGAAGGTTTTGCAGTGGTTTCTGGAAAAGAAGCTTTCAGGTTCTTTCAGATCCACCAAGAGAAACATTTTCTCTTCTAGTCTTTGTGATGTTCTGATCAAAGCCTGGAACTGTAGCAATTTTGCTCTAGTGGAGGCAGCCAGTCTTAGGAAAGAGGCATGGGAGGCAAAGAAGAGATATGGGAAGAACCAGTTCTTTCACACACAAAGATGAGTTGCTGAATCAAACCAGCCCTGAAGCTGTGCCTTCTATAGGCTTTCCATTATAGCCATACTTTCTCTTACCTTGGTTTCCTCCCTTTTCCCCATTATATATCTAGAAGCAATTAATCATAAGTATGAAAATAGGACCCTGAATCCAGATTTCAAGATTTTACGCACTTGGCTAATAAAGCTGCTCTTTTGACTAACATGACAAGTCACTTAACTTAGATTAATTGTAATCAGTACACTCAGATATTAGAGTTATCTGGGGGAATTAGTCAAACCACCAGGAGTTTGGGCATCAAGTAAACACTCAATGTGGTTTGAACTTCCAGGCATTCCCTATAAGATACTTAGTTGTAGAAGAAGAAAGAATCAAGCGGGAATGAAAAATATCACGAGTACTGAGGAAGAAGTTGAAAAGGAATAACCAGCCCTCATAGGTAGAATGTTGCCTTCTGCGAAAAGAAAAAAAAAAAAGATTTTTCTATACAATTTATAGAATCAGACAGAAAAAAAAAAAACATGAATAACTATAAAATCACCACAAAATGATTAGGAGCCAAATCTTTTTAAGGCAGGATTTAAACATATCTACCATAGGATGACCTATCCTCCAGTGCTCAGGGTTTGCCAAACTCCTTAAATGACTTGAAGTCAAACAAAATATATTTTTCAAGTGATTTCAGAAGTTTGAGCACAAATCCTCATGCTTGTTTGGAAAATTTAGCACAACAGCAGCATTCAGAAGTAAATCCCAGCCCTACAACCTGCATAGAAAGAAGAAATAAACTGAATCTCATTACTTCTGCTGCTTCTCTGTCTTCTACAAGATCCAAGGTAACTGAAAAGAATTAGTGTAACTCTCACAGATAATCAATTTCTTTCACTAAATTTTTAGAACATTTTGTATAGGGTTATATTAGAATATTAATGTTTGGCAATTACTTCATTTATGATAAATGCCTGATTCTACAGTCTCGGTTCAAAATTCTGAAAGGATTATTCTTATGCATTAAATCCCATTGCCAATCACACTTTGGCAGGTAGCAGGTAGGTGATTGCCCTAGCAGGTAGGCGAGGCACAGTGTGAGATAAAGACAGTGAATACCATAAAAGCTGCTGAGTTATGGTGAAGAAATGATGGGCACACGTAGAAAAGACAGAATAATCTTAAAGCAGGGCTCTTCAATCTCAACACTGTTAACATTTTTGGTCCAATCATTGTTTTTGTTGTGGCCAGTGGTTCTGTGTATTGTAGGATGCCTAACAGTATCCTAGACCTTCATGCACTAGATACCAGTAACCCCCAGTTAGGAAAATCAAAAAGTCTTCAGGCACTGGCAAAAGGCCCCTTTACTTTAGAACCACCAGTCTAACGTAAAATAATTTCTAAATGAAATGATGATAAATTGGTGCTCAATGAACACGATTTTTTTTAGAGTAGCTTGCAAGGTAGATACTATTAGTTTATCTTAAAGGGAAATAGAATTAGGGTAAGAAGGAGCAAACAATGGCCAAAGGCCCAATAATAGTACTGGATTCAAATGCTAAATATATCTGACACTGTGCTAGACTCTGGACATTCAACAGTGATCAATGTATAATTTTTGTCCTCGAGAGCTTCTAGTTCTTTGGCAACTGAGGGGTGATACGAAGACAAAGAGTATCATGACTCTTCATGCAGATAGAGTTGGGAGGAGAAACTCAGAGGAAATCTTACAGAGAAAGACTGAGGGTAAACTGAAATTAACCAGACTAATGGGGGTGAAGATGGGATTTGGGGGTGACAGGAGAGGTGAAGAGTACTCCAAGGAGCAGAAGCAGATTTTATAAGTGCCAATATTTAAAAGAGTTCAGCATGGCTAGAGAAAAGGATGGGCAAGAGCTCATTGCACCCATAAATGTGTCTTGGAGCAAAATGATGAACTGGAAACAAACTCAGTATTTTCCCAGGTCCCTCATCACATGTTGGAAAAAGCTATAGCCTGCTTCCCAAAAAGCGGGTTATGATATACATTACCTGTGCTTGCAAGGAACTCCAGGTCTACATATGTGGACCAGCCAAAGTGTTTATTGGATAATCGGATTAATGCTGTGTTCTTGATTAAGCATTAGAAATGGAATAACAATAAAATACGAGGTTGAGATTCTCTTAACCTGCTGAAAATGGAAAATAGTAGATACTGAGTGTTAATATTATTTGTTTAATTGAATTTTATCCAGGCTATTACTTACATACATATAACTCAGCTTTCTTTTTTTTCTAGAACTTTCCTACATACACACAAATCCAGTGGAAAAAATATCCACTGTTATCAAACTGCAAAGGCTGTCTCCACTCTTTGCTGCTCATATTATTATACAAGAAGCACAGGGGGCTCAGAGGTTCTTCAGAGCCTGAGGGATTCTGCTCTCCAGGAGCTCTGTCCCCAGGGTTGGTTCAGGTAAACTATCCTAAGAAGAGAGAGAGCTTTGAAAAAATATAAGAGTAGACAGTTATTGACAGTATGCTACAATTTGTGTGGAAGACACGGTGTGTGGGCTTCATGAGCACCCTGTGTATATGGTGTTTGAAGTAGTTTCCTTCAGATAAAACTAAAAACAGTTAACTGGATCTCAAGATGTGAATGAGCCAAACTTCTCTTTGTCTTCAACTTAGATTTTCAAGCTATCAACTTCATGATTATATTTAATGTATTTAGAAGAGTAGGGGGATGTGGTATAGTTTTTTTAAAAATGCACTGGCATAACAGTCGAGATCTGGGACTCTTGATACTTTATAAATAGCAAGATTGACACTGGGTTGCCATAGATAAGTCACATGAATTGACTGGCGTGTGTCCTGACAACCTCACCGGGTTGTCGTGGGGATCAAAATAATGAATTCATATAAAAGTGCTTTAAAAAGTGAGATGAGTAATGAAAATGTCTTTGGGCATGATGTTTGCATTTCATAGCTCCTAAATTCTAAGCATCTACATTTTAAAATATTTTAAAGATTCCCTTTGCTTGCCTAAAAGAGAGAGGACCACAGGAATAGGACTTTCAATAGGTCCTTAACAGAAAAGACTCATTGTTTTCCAGACTTGCGAGATGGGTTCCTTGCCCAACCTCCTTCTCAGGCAACCCCCACTATCAGCCTGCCTCCTTTCTCTCTATAGAATCACAATCATTATCTGTCAATAGTCATCGTCTTTTCCATATTTAAAAAATAAAGTCCTTTCTTGGTTTTATTTTTCAGCTGCCTACTTACTACTTTTTTTTCTTTTTTTGCTTTACAGCCAATTATTTTTTTTAAATTAAAACAACATGGTTTCTGTTTCCTTTTCTTCCATGAATTTGTCAGTCCCCTCCAATCTGCAAAGGCTGTCCCTAGGCTTTCTAATACCCAGGTCACTAAATACTGAGGTATTTTTCACTCCTCAACCCATCTGACCTTTCGCGTCATTGAACACTGTTGCCCTGCCCCCCCCTTCACCTGGACAAGCTTTCTTCCCTCGTCCACCTGATTTTCCTTCTACCTCTCTAGCTCTCTCCTCAGTGAACCTTGCAGCTCACTTCTCTGTACTTGACTTAATTTTTGGGAATTCAACAAGGTGCTTTCCTTAACCCAATTCTCTTTTTATTATATAATCCTTCACAAATGGATGTCATTTGTGACTGCAATTTCAGTAACCTCTGGAGCAGAATGCTCATTGACCCCCGTGGATGTTTTCTTCTCTCTGAGGGAAGCGGCTCATATATTTTCCTCCTAGTACTTGTCACAGTTCACAGTTATGTATCTCAGTCATTCACCAATTAACACTGTGTTCCCCATTCTGTTCTAAAACTAATGGTAGAAGACACAGTATCTATTTCTCTCTCTCTTAAATTCCCAATGCCTGGCAGAGTACTTGTTACAGAGTAGACACTCAGCAAAATGGGATTAACTGAGTGAGTGACTGAAAAACTGGATATAGAAAGGGAAGAATGGTAACATTTTCATGGATCATAGGCTCCAGTGGGACACCCAAACTCTAATTTTTGTCTCTGTTTCTCTAGTGATAAAAACAACATATGCTTCCTCAATTTATTCGGGTTTCTATTTATATGTCATTGCCCTAGTTAAAAAGTACCCCTTCCCATCATCCTAGGCTCTGCTTTATTTTTTTGTAGAAATTAGCACTATCTTTTTTTTTAAGATTTTATTTATTTATTCATGAGAGATACAGAGAGAGACAGAGACATAGGCAGAGGGAGAAGCAGGCTCCCTGCAGGGAACCCTATGTGAGATCCCAGGACCCCAGGATCACCCACTGAGCCAAAGGCAGACACTCAACCACTGAGCCACGCAGGTGCCCCCAAATTAGGACTGACATAATTTTATTTACATATGTAAATAAATAATACTTTTATTTATATATTTTATGTATACATAAGTATAGTGTGTATATGTTGTGCATGTGTCTATTTTCTATGTCCCCAGGCTAGGGGGCACATGAACAGTGAGAGGGAGGAGATGGTGGGAGCAGTACACTCCAGGAGCAAAGAGTATTTTATCACTGACATTGTTTAAAATTGAGTGATATTTAAGAGATGACTGACATTTGGGGTTTGTTATTTCCTTTTAGTTCTCCATAGACAATATACCCTTCATTGTTGTCTGTATTCAGGGTGGATCACTCCCTATACCACACCCTTAGTGCCCTAGTGCACACTCCATGAGAACAGAGATGTCTTCTGTTTTGTTTATGGCTTCTTCCCATATCAGACAAATGAAAGGTCAATGTATTTTGGAAAATAAATATGAACATATTAAGAAATAGAAAAAGGCATCCATCCATTATCCTTTTACCCAACAATTTAAATATTTTTAACATTTTAACATATGTTCTTCTACCTTTTTCTATGTATTTTTTAAAACATAACTAAGGTCCTAAAATGTGTTCCCATACCTACAATTCACTTTTAATGTTTTCCAAGTAGTTAAATGGACACAATCTGAGAGCAGATAGTCATGGTTCCAACACCTGATCAACCATTTATTGTCTTATGAGCTCTTAAGCCAGATGCTTAACATCTTTGAGCCTCAGGTTCCTGATTTTAAAAATAGGATAATCACATAACTGCTTCATTGGGCATTTACAAAGATTAAATGTGATCATCTATGTTTTATGCCTCATGGTAAATGTTAGTTTGAGGGATGTACAGCCTCTAAATGGTCCCCAGAGATCCCAGCCTCCTGGCATTCACACCCATATATAATTTCCTCCCTTTGAGTGTGGACTAGACCTAGAGACTCACGGCTAGAGAACAGGATGTGGCAAAACTAATAGGGATGCCACTTCGGAGAATTGGTGACAAAGGGACTGTTGCCTTCTGCCTTGCACAACATCTCTTGCTCCTTTACTCACTGAGGGAATCCAGCTGCCATGTCATCCTATGAAAAGGCTCACATGGCAAGGAACTGAGGGAGGCCTCCAACCAACAGCCGGTAAGAAACTGAATTTTGACAACAACACAAATAAACTTGGAAAGGAATTCCCCTTGTTCAAGCCACCGGCTGAGACCACAGCCCTAGCCATAATGCATTTACAACCAATGTGAGAGACCTTGAGGCAGCAGCACTCAGCTAAGCCTTGCCTAGATTTCAGATCCACACAAACGGTGAGATAAAAAATGTTTATTGATTTAAAATCACTTCCAGGGACATCTGGGTGGCTCGGCTATTGAGCCTCTGCCTTTAGCTCAGGGCGTGATCCCAGGGTCCTGGGATTAAGTCCCACATCGGGTTCCTTGCAGGGAACTGTTTCTCCCTCTGCCTATGTCTCTGCCTCTCTCTGTGTCTTTCATGAATAAATAAAATCTTTTACAAAAATAAAATAAAATCACTTCCACAATTTGGAGGCAGTTGTTATGTAGCTTTTATTAACAGGCAGTTTCAGATGTCGGCATGTCAAGAGAGTCTTCTAGAATATAACTCTCTTCTTTCCCATCAGGTTTTTGAAAAAGAGAAAGAATATGTGAAATCAATATACCACTTTTATTAATAAAAACTAAGCTTCAGTAATTGACTTAGTGTGATCGTCAAATAAACTTTTTAACTGAATCTTAGAAGTAAGGAAACGTAGAACCCTATCTTCGGCAGCACTAGATAGAACAGGCTTTCTCATGTTGATGGAAAGTATGTGGCTCTGGAAAGATTTTGTTGCTGGGGAGAAGCAGAGAGCAAAAGCTCCCTGAAAGCAGCCAGACTTCCAAAGGGAAGATGGATCTAGCAGATCGTGGCTAGTTTTCCATCCTGAATTTACCAGTCATGTCATGGGCAATAAGAGTGATGGGGAAATATAAGACTAGGAGGACTGCCCATGGAGTTCGGTGCTGCTGGAGAGAACTTAATCAACACTAATCAGTAGTACTTCCTGTCAATTGTGAGTCATTAGAAACTACTTACGAGTATCACTGTCATTTTTTACAATATCCATCATGAGGTGTTGTGCTCTAATTTATTGAACTAATCTCCTCTTGTTGGAGACTTGGGTGCTTTCAAAATTTTAGTGTTATAATTATTGGTTCCATGAACGTCTCTTTATTTCTTTAGCATAACTCCCCAAAAAGAGAGTTTGGAATTCAAAGGTTATGAGCATGTACATGTTTTCTCTGTATATAGCTAAAACTGCTTTCAAAAGGCTTGACTAATTTCCATTTCCATCAGCACTGTGTAAAAATGTGCTTTTCTGACCCTAGAAGCTTCAGGCTTTCACCTTTATTTGATAATCTTTGCTAATTTGATAAGTGAACCACATCTTCTCCTTAATTTGCAAGTCCTTGATTATTAGTAAGGTTGGAAACTTTTCATTGCTAATTGGCCATTTGTATTTTCTTTTCCTTAAATTATCCATGTCTAGTGCTCACAGATCTGCTGGCATCATTCACCTCTGTCTATAGGGCAAAACACTCAATTTCTCTCTTATCTGGAACACTGTAATCCCACAGAGAAAAGGGCCGGGGGAAAATACCAGTGCATGTTTTGGGTTGTTTTTAATATTTCTGTACTTTCCTTTTTTAAAATTTATTTTTTCTTGCAATGCCTCATTTTCTACTATGGCTCATAAAACACCTAATAGAGCATTGTAGGAGTGTTGAATGTGTGTCAGGTATTGTTCTAAGAGTTTTATATAGGTTACCATGTTAAATGCACACACCAACCCAAAAGGTAGCTACTATTTATTTTTACAACTACAGAAAAGGAAGCTGAGGAGAAAGATGTTATCTGTCTCACCCAAGGTAAAACAGATAACAAGCAACTGAGCTGGGACCTCAATCCCAGCCTTTCCATGTCAGGGTCTATGAGTTTATCCACTAATCCACTCAGCAAAATACTGTATTTAACTCTAGATGACCATGGACTTAATTTTTCTAATGAGCCATCCTTAATAATGTGTCTGCAACATTAAAAATGGTAATGATCCTCCCTCACTCTGATAAGGTTTTAATAATAAAATGATTATGTAAAAAACAAAACAACTTTATTTTCTGATTGTAAATAAGGTGTATATTTTGATCATTTAAAACATTCAGGGAGGGATCCCTGGGTGGCGCAGCGGTTTAGCGCCTGCCTTTGGCCCAGGGCGCGATCCTGGAGACCCGGGATCGAATCCCACATCGGGCTTCCGGTGCATGGAGCCTGCTTCTCCCTCTGCCTGTGTCTCTGCCTCTCTCTCTGTCTCTCTGTGACTATCGTAAATAAATAAAAATTAAAAAAAAAATAAAATAAAACATTCAGGGAATGCAAAAATAATAATAATAATAATAAATAAATAAAACAAAATAAAAATGAGGGGAAGCCTGGGTGGCTCAGCGGTTTAGCGCCACCTTCAGCCCAGGATGTGATCCTGGAGACCCGGGATCGAGTCCCACATCAGGCTCCCTGCATGGAGCCTGCTTCTCCCTCTCCCTGTGTCTCTGCCTCTCTATCTCTGTGTGTCTGTCATAAATAAATAAATAAATAAATAAATAAATAAATAAATAAATAAATATCTCATCCTCCAGAAATAGGAAGGATGTGGTGTAAAAAAATGGAGAGTAGTAAACTAAAATTCAATTTTTATATTATTGCAAAAAAATCTGATGAGATGAGGGAAAGATTAAAAGCATACAATTCTACCTCCTTTAAAAGACTTTTATATCACCCATTGACTAAATATGTTATGCTATAACATTTAGATGTTTTCCAAAGAAACAGATATGGAGGAAATTTAATTATTCAGGTATAACCATTTTAATTCAATTATACACAGGAGATATAACCTAATTAAAGAGAAGAAACAAAGCATTAAAAAACAGCCCAGATAATCTAGAATATATGTGTTGCTTCCTCTTGTTTCAGTTTCCCTTTAATTTAGGACACTGATTTGTTCCATTTATACTAACAAGAAAGAACTTACCATGCACTTAAGTTAATCAAACTTATGTAATAAATCATGGGTGAATATAATTGAGGTGTACACTGCACCCCAGAAACTAAGCTGTTAGGAAGTGATGATTTCCATTTTACTCAGAGCTCTTAAAATTATGACAAATATTTGAAATCAGTTAAGATTGATTTTTGGCTAATGCGGCCATTCAAATAATCCAAAAACCAAAAGGAAAATAGCAGTTTTTCAATATCACATTTATTTAATTTTTAAAGATTTTAACAACAGTAATTTTTAAAGCCTAAAATAGTCTTTATTGCAAAACTCTTTTAAACTAAACATTGATTATTCTTCTGAAGTCATTAATTATCTCATGCCTTAATTGTCAGTGTTACAAAGTAAAAATTGATCCCTGATATTTTTTTTCTGATCTCAATACATATTTCACCTGTTTCAAAATACTGTGAACAATTATATTGCACAACGTGGGGACATAATATATTCAAGTAAAGACAAGCACCATAGCTTTATCCTCATGTGTAACGATGCACCTGGTCCATAGGCATGCAACCAAGAATTGTATGTTTTCTATTTATTTTTTTTAATTTTTTTTATTTATTTACGATAGTCACAGAGAGAGAGAGAGAGGCAGAGACATAGGCAGAGGAAGAAGCAGGCTCCATGCACCGGGAGCCCGACGTGGGATTCGATCCCGGGTCTCCAGGATTGCGCCCTGGGCCAAAGGCAGGCGCCAAACCGCTGCGCCACCCAGGGATCCCCTATGTTTTCTATTTAATGATAAATATATTAGGGTACGTTTTCTGTTTTTATGTCAGGGTATCACTAATTTCTCTATCTTTGAGTATTTAAACTGTACAGTCTTAAGAAAAAACAAAAGATCAGTTATTTTGACAACAACAATGAAATGATTTCTCTTATCTGATCAATGTGGACTCTCTTTAAAAATCAGAAGTTCAATTGAATTTAAACGATAGTCCTTTTTTTCTCTCTTTCTCTGTTTTTATTTTTTCTGTCCCCCACCCAACGTGGTAAGCACCAAACTACCGTAGAGTTGCTTGATATAAGGGCAGAGCTAAGTTATATCCTAACTTCGCTTCTTACTAGCGTGTATGTCTGAGCAAGTTATCCATTTACAAAATTATTACCTCATAACACCACCTAACAAAATCACAATACTACCTAACATAATAATATTTAATAACTGTCACAGTCTTGTCTATTCTTAGGTACTCTGTAATTTCTTTTCAATATTATTGTTATTTCTAATCATTCAAGGTAATCAAAGATATGTCTTTCAAAAATAGACTTCCACAAAAAATAGAAAAACTCTAAAAATGTCAATTGGAAAAACCCCAAAAGATAAAGATTTTGGAAAAGGTTGAAGAAGAGTTGAAATGCTCCAAAATAGCTGACATGATGATGAGATACTATGTGACAGTGAACAAATCCCACTTTTTCTATTTCTGGTTTTGTTCCAGCCCATACAGGGAATATAAGGAAATCAGTAGCTAATGTGTACTCCCTAGCTCTGTTCCTGGCCATGAAGATTCTTTGCATGTCTTTTGTTTCTGAGAGAAACTAAGAGCGCCCTAGCCAGTTCTAGGCTAGCCTTGAACTTGGTGTGGGGAGAGGCTCATCCCAGCCTCAAGTATTCTGGATCAGCCATGCAGCACACTCTATTATGGAACCTGAGCCATGATGTATAGAGTAGCCATCCCAGCCTATGCTGCAAAATAATCAGAGATAGGATTGTACATACTTCATTCCTTCTCTGCCCATTTGTCCTCTGTTAGATCTTCACCATGTGTTGCATAGTGGTGATGTTGAAATCAAGTAGCACAAACCCTAAGAATCGTTGTTGTTATTGTTGTTTTTTAACTGGCTATGCACATTGACACAAATCATAATACTTTGCTGGGTAACAAACCCTGGTATATTTATCAATCTGTCTGTCTCATCTATATCTATCTATTCTTGGTCAAATGTGTATTCTTGGTCAAAATATATTTTTTTCTTTAAAAATAATAAAACTGGAAATTTAGGGAGAAGCAAAATTACATATATTCTAAAACTATTAAAGCCAGTTATCAGACTAAACCTATGCTTCATTTGGTCTAAGTCCTAGATAACCTAATGAAAATACGCCTGGAAGAGCTTTGGGAGAGAAGGCAAGCCTGCAGTCTTGAGCGAGAATCTTCCAATATGCACGTATTTAATTTGCTCTCCTCCTACTTATACTGAACCGAACCATTACTATCACCCATGGGCAAGGATTTGCTCCCTTAAAATGGAATGTGCTTTCCAACCTTTCCATGCTCAAAGAATGAAAACCCATCAGAGTCCAGTAGGGTTAATCTCTCCTCCATGAAGTCTTACTTGATTTTCTCAACTGGAAATTCTCTCTCCCATCTGGGAACTTCTCAAAATATATTATCAATATTTCTTGTGACATAGTCCATTAAAGTAACATTAGCAACTTATGATGCATTAACTATCTCTGAACCCCTGCCAGGTGCAGAGTTCAGCTGAAAATACCAGAATACTCTACTGATAGTCCTGAAACAAGGGACTTCTTCCCACCAAATGGACTTCTGGAAATAGGCAGTTGCTGGGATCTCTCCTGACTTTGCCTTCTCTGTCACTAGATGGGAGAGCAAACCTAAAGCACCATGTTCTCATGCAGTTGTGTGTAAAGGCAGGAAGCAAGACAACAGCATGAAAAATGAGTCTCCTTGTCCCCTTCCCTCCTTGTAGGGAGGCCCTAGAAACCTTCTCTTAAACCTCATTGCCCAGCGGAGGTCATGTCTACCTCTAGAATGGGTGCTGGGTCCACTTACCCTCAGATCAAAGTACCTGGACCAAATCAGAGTTCTGGTGGGAAAGAAGAAGAGGGTTGAGGACAGGACACTGGAAGGTAGGCAATACGCTGTATTTAACTTAGGTGAACATATATAATAGAGCAAAGCTACATGATGATTTTGACCATTTGGCCAAGAAAAAAAAAAAAAAAGCTGAGGTTCAAATATAATAGGTAACTTGCCCTAGACCAAAAGAGTAGATAGGAGTGGAGTGAAGCAAGATTAAATTCAAGTCTCTGTCTAAATAGTTTAACTCTTAACATTAAGTATTAAGAGTTTATTATTTCCCCTTCTGACTGTTAAATAATTTAACGAAGCAGGTATGTTTGCTTCTGCTTTGAATGTGTACATATTTATTATATAAATTAAAAATATCCTCCTGAACTCTCTTCAGTAAGGTATTCATTTCCATAAAGATATTGAAAGGCTTAAGTAGAACTTACAATAAAAAGAGGAGTGGAACATCAGAAGGTGGTAGAATTGTTTGTGAGGTAGATGGGGAGCAGTGGGACTTCCTGTATTTTAAAATACAAGGCTAGCTACTAGTTATATGGCAAGAAAATGATTACTGTTAATAATGAATGACAATACACCAGCAGTTACTACAATTCGCGCAAATAGTGTTTTCTATTAGCCTAATGATGTAAGAAAGAAGACATTATTTATTCTGTTTTTGCTCTTGTTGACATCTACATTTTACTAGAAACATGTTCCACAGGTTTTAGGAGCACTTGTTATAACTAAAAGACAGCAATGTATATGTAAAGCAGAAGGTGACCCAGACCTTTTACAGTGGAATGTTTTTGAGGTGCACTTGTTTTGCTTATGCTAATGTTAAAATGGGTTGGCTTTCTTTAACCCCCTTTCGACTCCTCTAAATACAGCTGAATCCCTGAAAGAAGCCAGTATTCAACTAACCATGCCTTGTATAACTTCTCACATTGCCTATCTGATTTTGCGAGCTTTAGGCGAGGGCAAGTCATTCTGTGCATTAAAATAGCGTGTACAAAATTGGCACTGTTTTTCGTACCTGCGAGCATTTACCCAACAAATATTTGTGCGATTTTTAAAAATAATTTCTAAATAAGAGGTCTCTCTGTTGAATGCTGACTTGTGCCAGAGACTACCGTCATTAGAATTAATTAAACATCAAGAAAAAACAGTGTGTATTCACAAAGGACCAGTGTCCTTTATTGACTTCCCTAAGGTCTCATGTTCAAAGCTAGGATTTGTGTAGAATTGCATTTAGAAATATATCTATAATCACTGTTTTCCTGCCTTCAAACCGAGCATCAGGCTTCAGACTGCAATAGCTTACACACACGCATTACAGCTGCCATAGTTCTCCCATCAGTTTTTTTATTCTCTCCTTACCTTTAATTAAAATGCATTAAAGGAAGAAAAAAGAAACAAATGGTTGTAGAAAGTAGCATTTAAATGGAAACGATTGCTCTAAATGTTGCTGTTTAGGAAATATATGGCATGGTGTGCAGCTTTGCAAGGCGTCAAAGAGTACACATGAGATAACATAAGTATTATTTATGATGCTGTTGGACAGAGTAAAAAGCACTGTTCCTGTGCTCTGACTTCCAGATGGAACTTCTCAGACTGTGTGCTGAAGCATCTCCTGAATTTTGCACTTTTTTGAAATCATTGGTGTTTTCCTAAAATTTAAAAATGCATGTAACTATGTTGGTTTTCTATTGCTGCCATAAACAATTACCACACATTTAGCAGTATAAACAATATGAATTTGACATCTTACACTTCTAGAGATCCAAGTCTGAACTGGGTCCCTCTGGGCTAAAGTCAGGCTCTCAGAGGATTTCATTCCTTTCTGGAGGCCCCAGGGGAGAAACGTTTCCTTGCCTTATCCAGCTTCTGGAAACTACCCTCATGGCTCCCTGCCATCTTCAAAGCCAACGGCGGCCAATCCTGTCTTTCTCATATCCTATCACCGACACTGACATTGACACCAACACTCCCGCCTTCCTCCTCTTCTGCATTTAAGGACCTTGGAGATTACTGTGGGCCCACCTGGGTAATCTAGGATATTCTATTTTAAAACCAGCAGATTAACAAATCTAATTTCATCTGCTACCTCAATTCCCATTACCATGTAATTTAACATATTCAAAGCTTGCAAGGATTAGGACAGGCACACAGTCAGGAGGCTATTGTTGTGCCAACCACAAACACACACAGATAAAAAACCCAGCTTGGACACATTTAGAAAGGTAAATATTTAGGGATGCTTGGGTGGCACAGTGGTTGAGCGGCAGCCTTTGGCTCGGGTTGTGATCCTGGGATCGAGTTCTGCTCCCCACAAGGAGCCTGCTTCTCCCTCTGCCTGTGTCTCTGCCTCTCTCCCTGTGTCTCTCGTGAATAAATTAATAAAATCTTTAAAAAAATAAAAAATGTAAATATTTAATAATCAGACATCTTTACTCATAGATGTAGACATATTGAAAGATCTATAAATGACATATCCTTGAGCATATATGCGTCCCATGGCATACAAAGGAATTTCACTTTTTAAAAAGGATGATATTTATTTATTCAAGAGACAGCGAGTGAGTGAGAGAGTGCAAGCACGAGCGGGGCGGAGCAGAGGGAGAGGGAGAAGCAGATTCCCCGCTGAGCAGGAAGCCTGAAGCAGCAGGGTTCGATCCTGGGACCCCAGGATCATGACCTGAGCCAAAGGCAGATGCTTAACTGACTCAGCCACCCAGATGCCCCCTCACTTTTTATTACAGATGAACAGTGATGCTGATACATATCCCTCAATCAAACAAGTCACATGTTACATGCGCAAGAGTAAATATAAGCTCTTCTGTCTCACTGCCCAGGTTTTCACCTTATTCCAACCTCCTTTTTCTTTTTCTTTTTTTTTAAGATTTTATTTATTTATTCATGTGAAAGAGAGAGAGAGAGAGGCAGAGACACAGGCAGAGGGAGAAGCAGGCTCCATGCAGGGAGCCCGACTGGGACTCGATCCTGGGTCTCCAGGATCAGGCCCTGGGCTGCAGGTGGCACTAAACTGCTGAGCTACCCGGGCTGCCAACCTCCTTTTTCTAAAGAGAGGTTGATCAGCAATCTCTGCTCCAAAAAGCACAGGCATCCTATCACATTTACACACACGCACACAAACCCACTTACAGACACATTTCCACACACCTAATCAGGTTTCTGCATCAATCCTGTCTGAGGCAGGGAAAGTTTTTTCAGCCCGATTTCCAGGGGTTTTAGCTTTTTGTTGCTTTGGCTAAATCCACTCCCATGTTGTTTCCTGGGCTGAGGCCATTTTAATCCCAGTGATGCCTACTTCTGATAAGAAGGTCATGGTTATACCCGCATTTCAAAGTCTGAGTACCCTATCTCCTTTCCCTGTGGGCAGACACCATGCAGCCTGGTTCAGATCCAATTGTAAGTTCACATTCCAAGTCTCTTGTACTTGACAGGGTCTGTGCCATGGGATCTGATGGACTCTTTTTGGGATTTGAAGATCTCTTGCCTCTAAGAACTTGACTGATGCCTTCTTGCCCCTACCCTCAGAAACTGGGTCTCTGGTCGCCGTGAATACAACTCTCTATTGCTAATGCCTGGTTTGAACTATAAAATATCACCAAGGGAGCACCCAGTCACTTTTCCTGATCTTCCTTCTGAGGCCATGTGGTGAGAATTTTGACTTAATAAAGAACTTGGAAATAGACTCAGAAGGAAAATGGGACTTAGGGACCTGCATTAATGCTAAATTTGTCTTAATAAGCATATTTATTTTACTTCTATGATTTGAATTGGCTTAGAAAAGAGGCTACAGCCAAAGAAATCTCCTTCTCTAGCAGAAGCCTGCTCACACCATCTTAAATAGCAGGTGCCAGCCATTGGACTAAACTGCTTTTTGTCTCTTTTGATTCATGGGGAGCACCTTATCTTATCTCTTAGACTTCAGGACATTCTAAAAATATCAAAAAGCTATTATGATGATGATGATGATGATGATCTAATTGACAGATAACATTTGTTTCAAGTATACAGCATAACGACTCAATATTTGTATATATTGTGAAATGATCATCACAAGGCTAGTTAACATCCATATTCTTCATCTTATCCATATTGAGCATCTTGACTATACCAACAATACTAATAGTTTACCAAATAAAACTGGTTCTCTATGTGCTCAGAGCTGTCCTAGCACTCGACCTATGAGGTTTCTTTTACGCCTCACAAAACCCCATGAGATATGAGAAAACTGAGATTTAGAGAGCTTAAGTAATTCTTTTCGAATCGCCCAATTAACTTTGCCTGGTGAATGATAGATTTGGTGTTTGAGATTGGATCATCGGCTTCTGGAACCAAGTTTGAAATTGCTAAGCAATACTGTCCTCTGTGCCATCTAAATGACAGTCCCCTGGGGATTAACCAGCCAGCTCCTCCCAGGAGTCAATATGGGACAGTATCTAAATTATTCAAAGAAATACAATGTGCACAAGAAGAAGCTTTAAAAGGATTCATCTAAAATCTGGGCCTGAGACAGGAGCCTGGGTGGCTCAGTCAGTGAAGCATCTGCCTTGATCCCAGGGTCCTGGGGTCGATCCCTCCTAGGGCTTCCTGCTCAGCAGGGCATCTCCTTCTCCTTCTCCTTCTGCCCCTCCTCTCTGTTCCTGCTCCCTCTTCCTCTCTCTTTCTCTCTCATTCTCTCTCAAATAATTAAATCTTTAAGATAAAATCTGGGCATGAGTACTAGCTTAGTTACTTCATTTCTCTGAGCTTTTCTTTGGGGATAGAGGATTGAACCTCTTGATATTTGAAGTTTTCTTGAGTATTAATATTTTAAAATGTAATATATCCTTTTAATCAACAAATAGTGCTTAATTTTTCCCTTTTATACACATAATATTTATTTTTTTGAGAGCATAAGGTTTTAAAAGGACTCTAATGTGCCCCAGGGTAGCCACAACCTTGAAGCATTAAGTCTGTAGTCTCCCCCATATTGTGTTGAAGGTCCTCTTCTTGTAGCTCCCAGAGACCCTTGGTAGAGCTAAGCAGACTAAAGAAATCTGTATTCATGTGTATCTGGTGAGGCCAATTCCTTCTTTGGCCCATGGATGTCTGCTTTCGTATCTTATAACCACATCCTGTATTTTGATTCCAGGAGGATCCTAGAATCCTCACTGCATGTTTAGGACATTGGTTTTAGAAGGTAAGATCTCACAGACTTAAGATAATATCAGGCCTGGCTACTGAGAAGAAAATCACACTTATTACACAGTGAGCTTTGTTCTATTCAATAATGGAAAAAGGAGTTACCCTGGCAAAATTCACTCTGTCTTAACATGCTCACGTTAAAATAGCTGAAGAATCTTTAACTGCTCAGGCAGCTGACTTTGCTAAAAATTTTGTTCTTCTGAGAATGTAAGTCACTGCAATAAATATTTACTGAGCACATGGTATATGCCAGGCTACGCGCTAAGCAAATGAGATACACGATGTACAAAAGAGAAAAAGATTTGTACCTACCAGGCTACAGCGCACTGAAGCTGCCTCACCTGGAGCCTGTGCTCCAGGGATGCACGCACGGGGCAGGGGCAACAGCAGGCTGCCTGTCCCGAGCTCCTGCTCGTCCCTCTACCTGCTTCTCCTTCAGCTTCTCCTGGGTCTCATAGCTTATCTTTCTGTGTGTTTTTATCATCCATCACCCATCGCTAGAATCTCAGCTCCAAGTAGAAAGGGAATCTGTATATGTTGGTCACTGTCACACCTTCATGCCCTAAAACCGTACCTGGCACTTAGTAGATGCTCAAGGACCATCTGTTGAATGAATGAACATGAGCTCTGCTTCTTCAGCCACTCCTGGCTGCTCTCCTCTTTGGTTCCTGAGATCTAAGCCTTCACTGGTAGGTGCTCAATAAAGGGAAGCTTTAGTATTTTGTGACTTTAGCTCTCATGGATTTTCTTTCTTCATTTATAAAACAAGGTTAATAAGAGCTTATTAGGTGTCTACTGCCGTGTGATACTTACCCTAAAACTTAGTGGCTTAAGTCAATGTACAATAAAACAATTAAAAATTACTGTGTTGCATAAATGCTGGGGCGGGGGGGCAGGATCCTGGGAGTGGCTTAGGGGGTTTTAGAGCCACAGTCTTATAGTCAAGGTCTCTCGTGAGGTTGTGATCAAGAAATGAGTTAGAGCTGTGTTCATCTGGAGGCTTGACTGGGGCTAGAGAATTGCTTTTCTCACAGGCTCAGCAAGCTAGTGCAGGTTGTCGACAGGAAGCTTCGGTTCTTCTATATGTGTTCCTCTTCATAGAACTGCTAAGATGTCCTAATGACATGACGGCCAGCTTCCCTCCAAGAGTGACCCAAGAGTAGGCACAACAGAAGCCATGTAGCATGGGTGATCTAGTCTGGGAAGCCACACACACCATCATTTCTATATCCTACTAGTTATGTAGGTTGCATAGACACAAACACCAGGGGCTGAGGATCCCCGGGGATCATCATCTTCTAGTTTGGCTACCAGAGATACTTAGAGGTTGGTATTTAAATACATCATAACTGTAAAGTACTTGGCATGGTTCCGAGCACACAGTAGGCAATTAAAAGATAGCTCCACTCAGTTGCTTGTGTGTTGTAGACCTGCCTTTCTTAGTGCAGGAAGATTCTCTCTCAGTTCTATATGTAAAAGTATGCATTAATCTATAGAATTCACATTGCTTTCTTGTCCATTCATTTATTCATTCAACAAGTCTGCTGCTCTCACATCTTGTGGAATTATCCTCATATCCATCTAAAATATAAATGCTTGGCACCTACCATGTGGTGAAATAATGACACCCAGATTGCTGACCTACACCTGGGATATCCAAATGCACTATTTCTTAGCACTTGTGCAATGATATTGTCTCCAGAGTACCCCCCAGGGTCTGTCAGTGGTAAGTTGGCTGCCTTCTCCAACCCACTCTGACAAGTGTGACCCTTTCGACATTGCCTTCTATGCCTCCAGCATACAGAAAGAAAGCTGCCAGGCCCTCAGCCCAGATGTAGGAGCAGCAGTGTGTTGTAGACCACACAGGTCTGGGCATGGCTAATGCAGAACTATGCAGAATGAAAGGGTTAAGGAAGCCGATGAGAACAAATCTTTGACAGAGGGCTGAAGACCAAGATGGGGACGCAGGAAAATAAAATCCTCCCCAAACAAACTTCCATCAAACCTGAGATCAATTAGTAAGAAAAGGAGTTTTGTAAACCTCATTCCTCTTGGTTCTTTTCATATTATAAGCTGTGAAGCACTTCCTTATAAGCATTATTTTGCACATTTGAAGAAATAAATCATAAGCTTCCCCTGAAGCCAGCACCTGTTCAATTCTATATTGCCAGCAAGGGTGCCACGGGAGTGAAGGCCTCCCTCCAGGGAGTTAGCAGAAGATTAAACTTCAGCCTGAATGTTGGGAGAAGCTGGAATGCTGAGTCAATACCAAGTACTGGGTTTAATTTGATGTTTTCCACGCACGATCAAAATTGTGGTTTTTTTCTAACTGTAGAGCTGTTGCCTCCTCTGCTCTTTTTCATGGGTTCCCTGTGGAGCGTATGTTATGCTCTGATATTTGAAATTGATTGTGCAGGTTCTATTTCAAGGGTGATAATAAACCTGGTGTGAAAGCTGGGGTTAGTGAAGGTGACTATTAACCTTTCTTCTAATATGGTCGATTTATTTTGCCTTGTGGCACAAACTGATTCCCACTAGGATCTGCTGATAACTTCACTTTAAATATCACCTATAGATGAAGCATGCAGAAGTGAAAGAAAAATCCTTGTCTGAATTTTTGTAGGGAGAACTGAAAGAAGTCATCACTCGTTCTGTCCCAATTATTATTATAAGTTTTGCCATTGAGGAATGTGTAGATAAGTAAATACAGACCTTTTATTATTCTCCATGGAGGGACTAACATGTATAGAATATCGCGTGCCTCTTTACTTATGAAAGTAGAGATCAAGATGCTGAAAAATCTGAAGCAATTTTAATATCTAAATGATTCTTGCCATTTGTGATGAGAAGAACCTAAGTTTTGGAATTAGATGAACTAGATTTACTGTCCTGTTTTGGGCAAATAATTTAACATCATCCCCAGTTTCTCCCTCTGCAAAGAGAACTAGGAATTCCTGCCTTTTTGTTCTGTGAAGGTTAAATTAACATCTCCAGCACCAAAGAAGAGTATTAGGCAGATGTTTAATAAAAGAGAAGTCTTCTTCTCTCTCTGAATGGGCTTCACCAACATACTTTCAGATTTTAAAAATTCTTTTCACTTTTGGGTCAAAATATACTAAGTTGTATTCACATTTCCTACAGTGGATTTCATTCAAATACTATATTGGCAAGATAAAAGACGAGTTACCCAGGGTCTGGTTGGGAAATAGATCTTTGAGCTTCTTATTGTCATCTAAAACTGTAGATGTTAATTGGCTTATAGCTGGTTTGGCATTAATAAAAATAGGGATGCCGGGGTGGCCCAGTAGGTTAAGCATCTGCCTTTATTTAGCTCAGGTCATGATCCCAGGATCCTGGGATCAAGCCCTGCGTCAGGCTCCCTGCTCAGTGAAGAGTCTGCTTCTCCCTCTCCCTCTGCTACTCCCCACCTCTGCTCATCCCCCTCCCTCCCCATCATATAAAAGAAATAAAATCTTTAAAAGATAATAAAAATTTTAAAAATTCAAAAACAAAAATATATACAACAGTTGTTCTTTATCTGGCGGTTTCTACTGGATGCCTTGTGGCAGGTTGACAGTCTCCAGTGGAAGTCTGAGTAAATTTCATTTTGTAGTGAAAAGGTTTTGATTTCCAAAATGATTACTCAACTGGAAAAATTCTAAACCACCACACATAAGACTTGGGTAAGAAAGAGATTGGATGCCTCTTTTATAAATTCCCGATTCCAAACAAAATCAACATTCATGTAATATAAGAATTATGTCTTGATAAGCATTACTCATTATCACTCATTAGATACATGGTGTTACATCTCCAAAATTAGGATTAAAGATGTACCACCAGATGGGAACATGACACCCGAGGTTAGCTTATCCTTAGAGCTACCTAAAGGAAACTTGGGTTTTCAGTATGCATCTAGATAGCTTAGAGCAACGTTGCAGAAGTGGACTTATGTTGTACCAGTATACTTTTTTTGTCCAAGAAGAAAATCAAACCTCTTACATCTTCCTATTATGCTCTTTTGGGATTGGGAGGAGGAGAAGCGATTCATTTAAGAATTTTTAAAATAGTGTTGAAAACAACTCAAGGCTCTAGGAAACTCAGGGATGTGGTAATAATGGTCCCTCCAGAATGAAGCAGCAAAAGCTGAATCTTTCACTGAAAAAAAAAAAAATTGAGGTGAAAGCAGCTGTAAAAAGATTCCAGCTTCTGAACACTTAATTAGCTCAAAAACATGCAAGACAGACCCCCATTGGGTTTTTATTGAAAAATCTCTCTTGTGATCAAGAAAATAATACATATTCAGGGCTATGGCAGATGTATGCTGTGCTTGGAAATGTCCTGATGTGTTTAATACAAATGTATTTAGATGGAGCAGTAAAACAGAAGGTCTGCTTTGTTCATTATACAAAACATAATTTTAACAATAAATAAATAAATTTTATTTTAATAAATTTAAATTTATTTTAATAAGTAAAGTAAAATTTATTCCAATAAATAAGTAAAAACTGCTAATGGATGTGACTGCTAATGGATGTAAAATATCTTTTCATACTGATCTTTGATCATCAGTCTCCTGAGTTTGGTGTGCTTATGAGTTCTCAGAAGGGATTGGAAAGCCATGGCCTTCCTCGTGGATCTGAGGACCCTGCCCTAGACCCGACACAGGTTTGACTTCCCACCATACTCACTTGCTCCGCTGAGTCCATAACATTCCTTTCTCCCTAGATTTTCTCTTTCATAATCTGAAGCATTTTTTCTCTCTACATAAAAAAATTTTATGACTAATAAATAACTTGAAGGTACAAAGATAGTGTGTTTGCTAAACATGGGGAAGGGCCGCAGACAGATCTAGCAACCTGTTTATATAACTGAAAAAAAAAATGCTTTTTTGTTAGAAACTGATTTGACAAAGTCTGGATGTGTATAAGCAGATTGTATGAACTCGTGGTTGAGACTGCTAGAGAGAGGCCGATTTTGTTACCTTGGCCTTCACTCCAGTCAGAGCATAGTTAGGATTTTTATTGCTTGAAAATTCCACAGTTCTGTACAAGGTAAGAGCGTAGGCTCATCAATTTTATATGAGCCAGACCTGACTCTGACTCTTGGTTCCTCCACTTACTAGATGACCTCTGACCCCTTCCCTCTCTAAGCCCGGCAGTCCCTTATTTGGAAAATGAAGTCATAATAGCACCTATTCCTCAAGTTTGGGGGGTTAGGTTAGATTCGCTGCTTGTGCAGTGCAAAGCACAGTGATCGGTGCATGACAACTTTGTAAACCATCTTAGTTTTTCTATTATCTTCAGTAGACATTGGTTTTATTCTTTTCCTTCCTGAAGAACTCTGAGCAGTGTTCTTGCCTTCTCAATACTCTCCTCAGTACCAACTGTCCTTCCAGGCATTTGTGGGACCCCAACATGAGGTCTATGGTTCCTGGAGCTTCTTCTCTACTGCGGGTAGATCTGCACAAAATAACTTCAAAATGTAGTATGGATCATATTTGTTGGAGCAGAGACATGAACCTGTTAACTTTAGGAGTGCAGGAGGCAGGCCTAGTCCAAAACAAAAACATTAAGCCCTTTATTCAAATTTCAAGATGATAACAGCAGAGCATTAAATAAGCAGGTGCATGATGTTTCTGAGCATGGAGCCCCATGGCCACAGAGGCCACACACCCATGCAGCTGGCCCTGAGTAGATGGTCATATTCCCTGCGTGAAGGAAAATTAGGGAGGTTTACTATTGGAAGATCTAGGAGCTGAACGATACCTTGAAAGAGGGAAAGAACTTTGAAAGAATGGGTAAAACCATCCAGACCAAAGAGAAAACTTGTGTCAAGTACCTGTAGAATTTTTGGTTTTGTTTTTTAGTGAGACTTAATGGGGCAAAGTAATTTGACAACCGGGGGAGAAGGGATGGGGTGACAGTAGGCCCAGGTGTGAATTTTCTACTGAAAAGAAGCAATCCAAAGGCTTTGAGAATAGAAACAAAATCAGATCAATTCAGAAACATGGCTCCAGTTGGGACACCTGGGTGGCTCAGCGGTAGAGCATCTGCCTTTGGCTCAGGGCATGATCCTGGGGTCTGGGGATCGAGTTCTGCATCAGGCTCAGGTCGTGGTCCCTGGTCCTAGGATCAAGTCTCACACTAGGCTCCCTGCAGGGAGCCTGCTTCTACCTCTGCCCCCCCCCCTCTCTCTCTGTCTCTCATAAATAAATAAATAAAATCTTAAAAAAAAAAAAAAAAAAGGAACATGCCTCTGGTGGCAGAAAGACAAAAGGCTGTACTTGATGAAGGAAGCACGGGCAGCAGGAACTTTGCTGGTGAAAAGTGATGTATTCCCTACAGGGAGTGGCAATGTTCTTTTTCTATTTCTCTGCAGTCTGATGTATGCTTTCCGCCCCCCTTCACACGAAGCAGTGGTCTGTTTCTGTTTTGAAGACATCTTCAATTATACAATACCGGCCAAAGAAAAACATAATGGAATTTTAACCAGTTTGCTTTTTTTCTCTGTAGACAGCATTTCAGGAACATCTCCATTCTAGTTATAGAAAGAGAGCTTGAAGACACCCAAATGTGCATTAAAAAGCTATCACCTTTTCTTGGCCTTTCAAACAGAATTGTATTCCAGAAACACCATGTCATTTTGTATTCCAGGCAATGCTTTTAAAGACAACATGGGTGAAACCCTTGCCCTATTCATCGCCGAATAGAAGTGCAAGTCTGTGCACGTTCTGTGTGTCTGTCTCTCGTCCTGACAAACTGTCTTCAACAGTGGGAGAGTAAAACCTTCTTCCTTCCTTTTCTGTTTTTCTTATAATAACTCAGCCTTGAATCAGGGGTGCATGTTCAGCCTCCCAAAAGTGCTTCTGTTGTGAAACGGAGTTCCTTTTGTTCCCTAATTTATCATGTCTTGAAGAGAGCTAAAACGTTCAGGACTCAGGATGACAAGGACAGCCTCAGCCGTCATCTAAAGTGAAGAATGCACCCGGGAACTGTTTTTCAAGTATCTATAAGACACAGGGAATAGAATTTGATCCGTCTTGCACATTCCCACAAAATGGGAGAAAAGGATGAATATATCTTAATATCAATAGACAGCATTAAAACTAATTACGAATTTTAAGGAACTCCCCTGAAGGTAAAAATTCAGACTTTGTTTTTGCCTTTTGTTCCTCCACTAAACTTTTGCTATCTCTGTTAAAGGAGGCAAATGACATCAGCCTCTCCAAGCCCCAGGTTGCTTACCTGGGAGAAGAGGAACTTGCTAAGGTCCCTTCAAGATTAAGGGGTCAGTGTTAACTTTCCCTGGCCGGGTGACTCCTAGCTCAGGTGCTTGCCTGGGTTGGTAAGATGGGAATGTCTGCCTTCCTGCCCAGATAGGAGCCCATGAAATTCCTATACCTTTGAGTGTGGCACTTACATGTCTACCTATCTTTCTCAATCGAGGCTAGTTACCCTTGCTGTTTAGTACAGGGCCCTGTGCAGATGACAGGTGGCAATTAACATTCCTCTAACCCTGTGTAATCAGCGTAGGCCTGAGTCAGAAGCTGCTGGTTGAGCTCAGTCAGACAGGGAGGGGGGCCCAACGGGAGGCATCGTAGAACACCTGCAATTCCAGAGCCCTAAGAATGGGGCTGGGCGGCCTTTTAAATTAGAATTTCCTCTGTAGATCCGTTTTATAATTCTAACCAGATTTTAATATTGTTTTCTCATTTTAGTTGCTTTTAAAAAAAATGTAACCACTTCTTGCATTTCTTATGTCTCTCTCTCTCTCTCACATACACACACGCACACACAGAACGTCTCCTATTTGTAGTGAAATGACTTTGCCAGTCGGAATACTCACAGCTATAGTAACTAAGCAGAGTGGCTGCAGGAAATCTCTACTATCCAGAGTCTGGATTGTGAAAGAAGTTGCATCAAAGCTTCCTATTGTGCCAGATAGTGAAGTCAGTAACATGGAGGGGAATTTCAGAGGGTCCAAGAAGCAAAGCCTTCTCTGGTGACATCAGGTGGAGTAGATATGAGCCACGGGAACATGGGTCAGTAAGAAAGAGCTGTAGGCATTTGCTGCTTTTCTGGCGAAGGATCACGGGGTAAGAGAGGACAGTTCCCCCGAGCGCTTTCCACCCAGGGACTTTTAGGAAGTACCTCCAAGAAGGTGCCAAAAGTAACTTCCAACTTCTCTACAGAAAAGGAGCAAGAAGTTGCTTTGTTAAAGGGCAAGAATTCTGTAGTAGTTGTTTAGAAATGCTAATACCTGTAGAAGATGTCAGGGATTCCTTCTCCTTAGATATTCTGGTCACCATCAGATTGGAGTTCAGTACCTACTGATAATAATAGTAAAGCACATTATCAGTAATGTGCCTCACAATCCGCACTCACGGGGATTATTTCCCCTCTTTTAATGTATGTAAAAAATAAAGTTCAAAGAGGTTTCATGATTTTCTTTAGATCACTTAAGTGAGAGGCCTGGCTGCTGGATTCTGCAGCTCGGACTGTTGGAGTCTGGCTGCCTGCACTGTGACACTTTACCTCTCAGGTCCATGTGGTTTACCTAGGGGACAGGTCTTTCCACTTTTTTTAAATCCTTGCTTCATTGTTTCTGTATTCTTCCTAAAAATACCACATGTCTGTTTTAAGTTTTAATTAGAAATTAGGCACACATCTGAATATAGTGAAATTTCTCTCTTTGGAATTTCCCTTAAAGATAATAGCACATTTGTTTGTTTGTTGTTGTTGTTGTTGTTTAAGATTTTATTTATTTATTCTTGAGAGACACAGAGAGAGAGAGAGGCAGAGACACAGGCAGAGGGAGAAGCAGACTCAATCCCGGGACTCCAGGATCATGTGCTGAGCCGAAGGCAGGCACTTAACTGCTGAGCCACCCAGGTGTCCCCTAATAGCACATTTGAATCTGCAATTATTTTTATTTTCTTTCATTTTGTCTCTTACTATTTCTGCTATTGGCTATGTAAGATCCCCCCCCCCACATGCACACACACCCATGAGAAAAGGAAAGGAAGAATAAGAAATGCAAGAATCTGTAATTCAAGAATTTGCTGCAGAATGGAAAAAACAGTTCAATCCAAAGAGTCACTGATGTTTAACGAACTAAGCAAAATGCACAAAACATCAGCCATGAGTTTTAACTCCAACTCCATTAACCCATTCAATGTGACAATCATCTTTTTACTAGAGCCATCGGATCAATTTGAAATAAAGAAGTACCAACGTGTTTAAAGTTTTGTATTGTGTTGTTTCTTCATATTGTATGCCTGGCACTCTTCTTTTTCTTTTCTTTTCTTTTCTTTTTTTTTTTTTTTTTTTTGAGTGTGGTCAATACACAATGTTATGTAAGTTTCAAATGCACAACTTAATGATTCCACAAGTTTGTGCTATTTTTTTTAAGAAGCTAATATAAATAGGCTTCTTCCTTCTCATTTGAAGTTTACATTCATTTGAAAAGCATGACCTGTCTAGATGACTTCGCTCCTTTTACCTTCTTGCTGTAGAGGGTTACACTTCTCACAGTTCGTTATCTCTCTCTAAGGTTTTGTTTCCAACTAAGCAGCAGGACTGAAGGTGTGTCTAACAAAGCTCCATGGGCATACGAGGCTGCAGGTGCTGGCAGAGTCAGAAGAGCCCTGGCTCCCTCTTTTATTGGCATGTTGCAGCTAATAGATGCTCCTTGGATTTCTAGCTCCTTCCCCAATAGAGCACTTTATAACCCTTTCAATTTCATGAGCGGCTGGGGCTCTTTCAGTCTTGGAGTGGAAAGAGCTCGCAGACATGCACACATTATGTCAGTGGTCAAGCCCAGGGAGAAAGTCTTGGAAGAACCCGTTTTGAGTCAATCTGTTTCATTTGTGGTCACCGTGGCAATATTAACACCGAAGAGAGAAAGAGAACAATTTAATCTATCAAAAAATTTCAAATATACCAAAGAGCTTCAGTGATACAAAAAGAACTCAGTCTGGGTCTACTATTTACTAACCGTGACCAGGACCAGATGCTAAAGACTCTCTGAGCCACAGCTTTCTTTTGTATGAAATGGAAATGACAAGAATGGCCCAGAAAGATTATAATAATTACATAAAATAACGTATCTAAAATCTAGGGGAACCTATTAAAATACTGGGATTTTATTGAAGTACCAAAATATTAGATTTTTTAAAAGTGGCCATTAAGAAATTTAATGTTTTATTATTTTATTATTATTTAGTTTTATTTTATTTTTAAATGTGGCAGTTTTGACATCATCAGAACAGTTTTGAAACAATGCTATAAAAAGACACATGTTCTATAAAAATAGAGTTAATGGCAGGTTGTTTTTATAAACAGCATTTCTTTCTGTCTTAGGTCATTTCTTTTTTCTGTTGCCTAAATGATTGTCTTACTCTTTTAATGACATGCATAGAGCCAAGGTTAATTTTTTTTTTTTTTTTTTTTTTTTTGTCAATTAGGTACGTTTAACAGTCTTAGTTTTTTTGATCCCTGTTCTTACCAGAACCTAAATCTAGCCCCAGGAGTAGATATTCAAATTGATACGTCTGCATAGCTCCCATTAGCGATCCGAAGCATATAGAATACATGTATTACAGGTTTGCCTATGATCCTCTCACCCCTTCCTGACCTTTGCTCAACAGTGTACAAGAGCTGGCTGCCCTGAGGGCCAAGCAGTTAAGCCACATAAAGCTTTTTTTTTTTTTTTTTTTTTTAAGAAGAGTAAAAGCAAGGTGTAAAATTGAGACTCTTGGTAATCTATGACCCTATTCCAAGACCATAGTTCTCAGCAGGCAGACAAAACACCATTCGCTTGCTCTTCTCTTAGCTCTGCGGGTGCCAGGCTAAGAAACTCGTAAGAACTGCCTTTCTAGCATGAGAAGATGCTAGAGTGGATCTAGAGAAGTCAGAGGTCAAAGGGATCAGTCAGGGCACTGGAATGCTTCTCTCTGTTACAGGAACTGTTCTGTGTGTTTTGATCTAGCGTTGGCTGTGTTCTGCTCTTCATGTTGACAGGATCCGAGAAGGGCAAATGGGCCAGAGTCAGACAAAGGGTTTACTTCACTGTTGTGGCCTGTTACTGATTGGTGCAAAAGAGCTATTGAAACCATCACCGTGATGTGCAAGGAAAAAACAAACAAAAGCCCCGCAAATAGGCTGTGTTGGTTACTAACGTGATGTTTTCCACACATGGACATCTGAATAGAATTAATTAATACTCTTCATTTTCACACACTTTAAATGCTCAATCTGAACTTTGTTTAACCCTTGGAAGTTCAGCTTATTTTCCCAAGCACAACCTTTGATAATTTGAATTCTATATACAGATGAGAGCATTTGTTTCCCACTGCTGTGAATATTAAACAAACAGGAGCGAGGGAGTGAGAGAGAGAGAGAGAGAGAGAGAGAGAGAGAAAAGAAAGAAAAGAGAAGGAGGAGGAGGAAGGGAAAGGCATTTTTAGAACAAAATAAAATCCTTAATGTCAGTCCATTTACTCCAAGGAGGTCCCAGGTTGGGGACAGGAGAACAGAGAGGAGACCAGATGAAAAGCAGAGGCCATAGGGAAGTCGGATTGTGATTTTTCAATCCACGTAAAAGACAATATTTGAAAGCTAAAATATGGTATCATGTGATACCACAGTCAAAATCTTTGTGGAGCTCTCCTGATATCCATGACACTTTGATGTTTAGAGAAGGAATGGGGGGAAAGGAAGGTGCTACCTAAAACCTATCTTCCTTTTAAAAACTTCACTTTTAGGGAAGTTGACATGACAACAAATATATAAACATCTGGAAGCCAGGGGTTAAATATTTCTTATTCTAGTCCAACTACATGGCATCATGCAGCCATCTAAAAGTGTGCATTGATGATAATTCTGCAGCACAGAATTTTTTTTTTTTTTTGGTCTGTTTGTGGATTTAATGGCAGGGGGCTGAGATGGGGTATGCCACCTGCTGTTTCTGCATTTCCGGTGGCGAGGGGTCCCCTGTAGGTGTGCTGAGGTGGGCAGGCCATGGAGTGCAGAGCTGGGGTGGTAGGGGAGCTGGTGGGGCAGAGGGACATTCAGGGGCTCAAGACATAGGGGACTGACTGCTGGGCAGCATGGAGGTCCCTTCCAGCAGGTGACCTTTCTCTTTAGAAGGAAGTGTGTCCTTTCTATGAAGATACCCCAGCTGCAGAACTGGTTTATGATCAGATGATTTGGAAAATCATCAGGAGACGGTCTCATTACTATGTCTAGGTCTGGCACAGAGCACAGTGTCAAGACTATATCCTAAAAAAAAATTAAAAAATAAAAAAAAGACTATATCCTAAGAATAATAAGGTTCTCTGGGTGGCACAGCGGTTTGGCACCTGCCTTTGGCCCAGGGCGCGATCCTGGAGACACGGGATCAAATCCCACGTCGGGCTCCCGGTGCATGGAGCCTGCTTCTCCCTCTGCCTGTGTCTCTGCCTCTCTCTTTCTCTCTGTGTGACTATCATAAATAAATTAAAAAAAAAAAAAGGTTCTTCCAGCTTTGCAGGGTTAAAAACTGGAGAGACCACATTATTGGCTATATCCTATCCGCGAGGCATGGCATTTTGACAGCTCTTCCAGTTTGGTCAATACATCCAGGATGTGTGGGGAAGGTCTGAAGCACAAGCTGAGCAGAGCAGAGAGGGACTTTTTAAGGGTTCCGGTTGAATATTTGCCATGTAAAGCACAGCCCCACACATGCCATGGGATTTTAAAGAATGTGTGTATCTTCCTAAATACCTAATTTACTACTGAAGAATGATTTGGCTTCTGGAAGTAATTTGGTTGGCAAATAGGGGATGATGATCGGGATAAACATAGTCTAGGGGCACTTGTGTGGCTTATTCGATTAAGGGTCTGCCTTTGGCTCAGGTCATGATCCCAGAGTCCTGGGGTTGAGCCCTGAATCAGGCTCCTTGCTCAAGGAGGAGCCTGCATCTCCCTCTCGCTGTTGCTTGTGCTTTTGAGCTCTCTCTTTCTCTCTCTCTCAAATAAAATCTTAAAAAAAAAAGTAGTCTATAATTTGAGGTTACATTCCATGACCCAACATAGCAATTCCTCAGTAGTTTATAATTTTTGCTTCCAATCTTGAACTGGATAGAGAACAAGTGTAAGAAAAAAATGACCACTTTTTTCTTTCCAACATTATAAATACTTTATCTGGATTTGAGTAAAGTTTTGAATTTTCATTGTGTTAGGAAAGATAATTTTATTTTAAATCATTTTTCCTTCTCTATGCCTACTCATCAGATTGGCACAAAGAATTTCCATATTTTTCACGTCATTTTATAAATTTGTTATATGTAAACATGTATATGCATGTACATGAATTATTTATATTTATTTATCAGTCGTTGATTGTTGTAATATCATATCTGAAGTTTAAAAACTTTATATCTAGGCAATATCACATTACATATGTAAAGGTTATATACCCTCAATGAACAGTGTTTCAATTTTTGCTAAGGAGAACACGGAAAAAATCAAGTGAATCTTTGATAAGTACAATAGTATTTTATTTATGAATACAAAAGGACTTCATAAACTCAACACAGGTTCAGAGGGCAAAAGGTTGTGGTAATGCTATTCAAATTCTTCTGTAACTTACTGAAAACTTTTTATCGTGATATTAAGTACCTATACAACTGTAGAGCAGCAAATCTTTATAAAATGCTAAGTTGCAGAATAATAATAACCCAAGAAATCATGTAATATTTGAGATTTGGAACTGAAATGAAATGTAAAATTTTTAACAACCACCTGCAAATTTTCAAAGCTGCCACACAATCATAAGTGAGATTAACTACATGAAAAGAAGTACTTCAAATATTAAAGGCAAAACTAAGGCAGGTATGTTCTTTTCCAAGAAAACAATTAAAGGTAAAACTGGTATGTTTTATATAGAAACTGACCTTTTATTTTCAATACAGTGTAAATGTTTTGTGGGAAGTAGTAACCTTCATTCTCCTGTACCCCAAACACACACACAACATACACACACACACTCAGGAAATGCATGAGACTGTGAAAATCTTTCTTTTTTTCTTTTTTGTTTTGTTTTTGGTTTTTTGAGAGAGAAAGACAGCACAAATGGGGGGGAGGAGCAGCAGGAAAGGGAGAGAGAATCATAAGCAGACTCCTCCCTTAGCTTCCCGACTTGGGGCTCAATCTCATGACCCTGAGATCATGACCTAAACTGAAATCAAGAGTCAGACACTTAACCCACTGAGCCACCCAGGCGCCCCGTGGATTTTTCTTAATTGATATGAAGAGGCTAAAACATGTAGAATCTGCAGCCTCTCTCCATTTATGTATAAACCTTTACATTTTGTGAAGTTGGCAGTTTTGTTGATTGAGTCATCAGCATAATGAAACAGTTGGTTTATTGAGCACTTCGTGTAATGGAGCCATCATTAAGTGTACCAGGGAGGGAATATATAAGGAATATATAGATTACAGATTCCCATTACTGTGTATCTTTGAGAAAAAAACAAGAGTTTGTAAGTTAAAGGTTTCATGGTAAATGTAATACCAAATATAGTCAGAAAAGTATTATTAATATGGCACAGTAATACGGTATTGGAAGGAAACAGAATTTCATCAAAGTAATACTGTTTATTTCAAGAACTCTGTCTAACCAAGATAACTTCTACAAGTCTTAAAGAAGGAAGCTTAGCATTTCCCCTTGATAATTATCCCTAAAATCTAACAATAGCTCTATTCAAGAGTTTTTGTTACATGTAATAAAAGAGCTACTCCAGTTTTTGCCAATTTCTCCCAGAAGACAAATCATTGATTCTCATTCTTCAAATGCCTTAAAAGGCTTTCAGGTAAATGTTTCTCTTATGACAAGTGTGAGGATAGTCTGTGAACATGATCTGGTCTTCACACAGGGACTCCGTTCAAATGGGTTATGTTTGTCAGGCTATCGCAGTGGGGAAAGAAGAATCCCATATAAATTGCTAACTATGATCAAATTAGTCACAGGTAACTTAAAAACAACTTGACAGATGAAAAATGGACTGTGAATCCCTCTAGTTTCTTTGATTACATAATTGTATCAATGTATATAAAACTATAGCCAAATATCTTTTTACTACTTCCCACTGGTAGGGGAGCATTTAAAGTTAGCCAGGGTGGTTTCAAGGGCAGTGAGACGTGATTCTGTCCAGAGATCCCATGTCAGAGCCTTACCATGTCTTCTCTGATGAGACATCTAAGTGATACAAATGAAAGCACAGTTAAAATGCCATTCAATTATTAACTAGGCTAAACCACAAAATCCAGACGTTTAGTAAACTGAACTGAGCAGGTGGTTTAAACTAGACCCAAGTGAAATCTGTTCTTCCCCCAAGAATGATTCTTACCACCAGATGGCCACAAGAAAATAAAACAAACACTGCTGATATGTAAAGAAAAGAAGAGAACAAAGGCATATATATCTACTGGCTTTCTTGTCTAGCCAGCTTTTCGGAGTAGGATGCCATTGAGACACACTTATTTAATAAGTAAATGTGGCCAATCTAGTGTTTCCTAACTCTGAACTCTGATCAGCTTAGTATTCCATCCACTTGTTGAAGAACAAAGAAAGTAGTGGATAAAGGGGCAGGAACCCTACCTCATCCCTTGAAGAACTTATAGAGTGTTGGAGAATTCAGGTCTATTCTCTGACCCTCGCTGTAGGATACCCTGTAAAGACAGATAGAAGGGCCTGCTCCCCTCCAAATACCCTCCCACAGCCCAGGTGTCACATGTCTTCTCTGCAACAACCAAAGGGGGGTACTAAGAAATTCTAGACAAGGGCTCCCAACCATCTGAGGAAGTTTCCAAACAAAGAAAAGCCAGGGCAATGATCTAGAGTTGGAATTATTTGCTCTGTATGTAGAAGTTCTCTAGATAGAACAAATTCGACATCATTTCCTAATGCTATCTGCTAGAGTGCATTCTTTGAAAGGAAGATTTCTTCTCTTTTTTTTCATATTTTTTCCAGCTTTTCTAAGGTATAATAGACACAATTACAGAATATTTAAAGTGTACACTTGGATGGTTTGATGTCCATTTATGTTCTGAAAGGAGTCCCTCCGTCTAAGTAATAATTATCCATCACTTCACATATTAATCCCTCTTTATAACTTTTTTAGAAGGGAAAACATTTAAGTTCTATTTTCAGCAAATTTCAACTATATAATACAGTGCTATCAACTCTAACTGCTTCTTCAGGTTTAATCTGTATCCTCCACACAATGCCTGGCACACAGTAAATAATCAGTAGTTGTTGAATGATGGTGTCATGTACATGATCTTCATGATGCCTCATTTCTACTTCCTTTTCCATCCTTCTGAACCTCTACTTCCTACCTCATATCTTGTTTTCAAGATACTGAATTGCTTGCAGTTATTGAGAAATCTATGATACATCCTTTGATACCTACATTCTTCTGATCCTATATCTACCTGGATAATCTTTTATACTTCCCTTCTTTCTGAGCTTGGATGACTTATTATACCTTAACTCAGGCATCCTCCCACCAGGAAACCCTCCTGAAAATCCAGGCTATACTAAGACAGCCTGCATTATTGAGCTTTATGACACTCTGGGTTCCCTCTGAAGTAACACCTTCCATATTATATTGAAATTATCTGTTTTTGGCTGACTCCACAGCTTCCCAGTTAAACACCTATACTCACATTCCTTTAGGGGAAGACCCATGTCTTATTCCACATTGTTTCCTACCTCCATGTAAAATGATAACAAATAAGTACTTTTTGGATGACAGTATTTATAAACTTTATGCTTCAAGTAACAGGGATTTCAAGGGTATTAAACATAAAGGTGGCATGGCCAATTATGTGCTTCTAAACAATCACTAAGCAGCATTCTGGAGACTGGATTATAACAGGGAGAGCCTAGTAAGAAGACAAGACACTACCACCAAGCAAGAAAGAGATGCTGAACTAAGCAGTGGCCAGTCTCTTGAGGAGTCAGTAGGGGCTGGGGGATGAAGGGGAGAGGCTGGTGAAATGGTACAAACTTTCAGTTATAAGATGAATAAGGTCTGAGGGTCTAGTATATAACATGATGACTACCACTGATACCACTGCATTGTATAACTGAAATTTGCTAAGATAGTTGAGCTCGAATGTTCTCACCAAAAACAAAAAGGCAGAGAATAAATGTGTGACATGATGGATGTGTTAAGTAACTCACGGGGGGGGGGGGGTATCTTCCACAGTAGGTATCAGATCATCACACAGTCACTTTAAATATCTCACAATTTTATTTGTCAATTATGCCTCAATAAAGCTGAAAAAAAATCAATGAGACAGGAAGGCCAAGTTGAAAGGATAATAACAGGGAAGTTGAACAGAAAAGAGAGAGGAATCTAAGACAGCAGGATTTTCTGATGTGATAATCCTGATAATACTGAGTGGACAGTAGAACCATCTATAAAAAGCAAAATGATACATGATGAGGCTGTTAATGTGGTGCGATTCAGTATGCATAACCTTTGAGTTCTATCAACCGCCCCTATAAGTCAAAGAACGTTCTACTTTGTTCACTTCTATTCCTGCATTAGCTACTGATTTTACTTACTTGTGCATTCTGGAACACTTACCAATTGTATGAAATGAGAATTTAAGAACCTTTTATTTTTTTCTACTGTGGGTCCATTAGTCTTTCATGTTCATTCTATATAATTTGGAAAGCAACCGATATAGGGGAGGATAAATTTTTTTTCTATTTTACTTTCCTAAAAGATAGTATGCTCTCACAGTAATTGATTTTGCACATTTACTTCAATCCTGAGTATTGATTTATAAATTTTATGAACCCTTCTCTTGACATCTGTATAATTCCACATAATTTTCAATTGCTTATGATTCTGACATTTAGTTGAGCTTCATTCCAATGACTAGATAATGGATATTGAGAAAATCAGAATAAAAAACAAATATAAAATTCAAAATATTATGCTAATGCAATGTTTTTTTTTCCTGTGCAGAAACTTGGATATACACCAAAGGAAAAAAATTTAATAAAATGTTTAAAGTGGGAAAAAAATTTCAAATATCAAAGCAATTGAAATTCTGGACCATATTAGACCTATTCTATTTACCGTTAAAATCAAATTTTGAAAGGAGTATTTTATGAAGATGAAATTTCCATGTGTAATCCATGAAGATTTCCTGAGTGTGCTGATATATTAAAATATAGTATAATGAATAAGAGCACAGGACCTGAAGTCAAAGATGCTTGCTCAAATACTTTCTGGCATTTCTTAACTTTTCTGAGCTTCATTTTCTCCAACTGTAAAATAAAAAGTTGAATCAGTTAAGACTTTATAGGATGTAAGTTTTAGAAATACAATTCAAATTAGTTTAAGTGCTAAAAAGGAACCTATTATCATGGGCTATTGAAAAGTGCTAAAGATGGTAAATGCTAACTTACTCAAGTGGTGTCCACGTGCTCAAACAATAGCTCTTCCTCTCTCTCTTTCTATCCTCAAGACTGTTTTCCACAGGTTGGCTTCATTCCCAGCCTTTAGCCAGGGCCTATAAACATGGTTAGAAAGCGGCTAGCTCCTTTTTCTTCCTTTTCTTTCCCTTTTTTTTTTTTTTTTTTTTTTGTACTATGAGCTCTAATGTCCCATATAATTCCAAAACAATCAGAGAAAAATTTACCAACTTTCTTACTCTTTAATTGCTAGAGAGGAACACATAGTTATGCTTTCATCATGTGACCATCCTGAGCCAATTGTGGTTTCCAGGGGGAAGGATTACTCTGATTCTTCAGGTCATGGGTTCAGCCTTTGGTCTAGGGAAGCAAGATCAATTCTACCTGATGACAGGGTTCCAGTAGAATTATCGCAGAATAAGGAAGGGATGCTCTCTTAAGAAGGGGATAACAGTAAAAAAAAAAAAAAAAAAAAAAAAAAAAACCCACAATATTTTCTCCAAGATGGTTAGAAGGGTAAATTAGATGATATAAAAAGAAATAAAAGATACAAGAGAACTCAATAAATGTAGCTTTTTATTATTATTGGAATAAAATATTAACATAGTCATAAACTATCCTTCCTTTCTATCTACAGACAAAAAGTCCATTTCTTCCTGACCAATTAATTCTTGGGCTTTTATTGTACAGATTAAAGATAAAGATAAAAGATGTAGTGCTGGAGAATTAATGAGAGTAAGTAGAGCTCACATATTAAAGAGACATTTATTGAGTCCCTATGTTGCCCTAGACAGTACTAGGTCCTGGGTACTTGTGTAAATAAAATCATTTCAAACATGATCAAAGGTTCCTAGAAAAGTAATATAGAGTAATAATGTTAAAAATTACCTGGTAATGAATTATTTTAGATTGGATGATCTGAAGGGGTCATGGCCAAAAGGAGATAAGAGTGATGTGAGACAGTCAGCACCTGTCAGCTCGAACGCAGTGGGTGAGAGGGAAAACAGCAGAGATGAAGATGCGTAGAGAATCGAACCCTTGTAGGTTGTGATGAAGGATTTCAATTTGATTCATTTGAATCTAAAGGCAGTAGAAACCATTGAAATATTCTGAACAGGAATAAAATGTAATCTGCTTCAGATTACTAAAAAATCATGCTACTTTTTTTTTTTTTTAATGACTACTTGAGGCAAAATGGAATCAGGAACATCAGTTAGGAAGATTTTGCATCCCGTGCTGTGATGAGAGTGATGTGGAACATAAAGACCACAGTGCAGGTTAAAAGAAAAGTGAGTCAGCACCAGATATACTTTGGAAACAAAGTTGACAAAATTCAGTGTTGGGTTAGATATGGAAGCTGAAGATAATTGAAGTACCAAGGATAGTTTCTAGGTCTTAGTCTTGAGCATCTGAGTGGATGGAAAGGTAGGAGGAGAAATAAATTAGGTGATAAAATCAACAAGAATTTTCTTTTGGCTATGTTAAATTTGAGCTTTTTTTTTTTTTTCCTTGAGTGGTGTGATTCTGTTCTTTATTAGAGCAACCTGCTTCCATGCCATAGTGGGCATCACTGAGGGTTCCTGCATCTGTTAAATGAAGTTTGGCTTCGTTTAACAGGAAACTCCATCACTGACGTATATGGCTTTACTCTTCCACTTTACTGGAGACTAGAGGTAAAGAGTGGAGAGCTGCGTGGCAGCTCTGCAAAGTCTTCAGGGTCTCAGCCTCCTGCTGTCTCTGTAGGCACATGGCCTCCATCCCTGCAGTTACATGATGTCTGCTAGGGAACTGTGATCCAGCCAGCAGGAGTGGGAAGGAGAAGAGGCAAAGGGAGGAGCTCTAACTGACATCTAACTGGCAATATCAAATAAGCAGGTGATCACATGGTTCTGGAGAGTTTGGGCTGAAGAGGTAGATATCAGAGTCATGAACATGTAGACAGTATCAGAACCTTAATATTAGTTGAGATATCCTAGTGGAGAGGTTTTGGATCCTGATAGGTAAAGGGCCTAGCACCAAAATCTGACACCCAAATATTAAGTTGCCAAGCACAGAAAGAAAAGACACTGTGGACATTGAAAGACAGGTACCGGTGACGTCAGAAAAAGAAAGCCACGAAATTGAGATGTTGTGGAAAGCCATTTCAAGAAGGGAGTGAAAATGATGTCACATGCTTCCGAGAGAGAAAGTTTAACAGTGTTAGAGAACTGACCATTGGCTTGCATAACATAAAGGTAACCACTGACTTGGACAAAAATAGTTTCAGCAGGGCAGCCCGGGTGGCTCAGCGGTTTAGCGCCGCCTTCAGCCCAAGGGTATGATCCTGGAGACCTGGGATCGAGTCCCACGTCAGGCTCCCTGCAGGGAGCCTGTTTCTCCCTCTGCCTGCCTGCATCTCTGCTCTCTCTCTCTCTCTCTCTCTCTCTCTCTCTGTCTCTCGTGAATAAATAAATAGAAAAAAAATCTTAAAAAAAAAAAAGAATAGTTTCAGCAGATCGGTAGTAATGGAAGCCCAAATGGAGTGGGTTGTAAAGACATTGTGGAATGAAGACAAGGAGAACTAAGACAGTTGCTATAAGGAGATGTGAGTTAGTATGCCCAAAGGAGGGTTTTCTTAAGCCAGGAAATATTACAGCAAGCAGACAACAATAATCCAGAAGAGAATATAACACTGAAATGCAAAACACAAAACCAAATCGAACCAAGGAGCATTAGTTGCTGGGTAAAATCCTAAGAAGTGGAAAAGGATGGGATCCAGAACACCAAAGAAGGAATTGCTTTTGATGAGAGTTGGAGCCCTTTATTCACTATCATAGGAGGGAAGGGAAGGCAGGACATGTGGCTAAAGATAGAAGTGTCTAGATGGATTTGATGGTGGAAAAAGAAAGTAGTCTTTTGAGAACTTCTGTTTTCCCAGTTAAATATGTGACAATGTCATTTGCTAAAATCTTAAACTACAAGCAGAGAGGGAGAAAGGCATAAAAACTGTTGTTTGAAAGGGTGAACAAGCAAACTGTATGGGGAAAGGTGTTGGGATTAGGGGTGGGTAGGCTGTCAGGTGGCATCGTGGACATGGAACCAGATAGAGCTCAGGAAGCCTGTGTACACGGAAGGAAGGGTTGTTTGCAAGGGATTAATTAGATTTATAGTCAATTTAAATTGAAATACGGATGGAGTAGAAGTAGACAGGTTGAGGATTATCAATAATTTAAAAAGTGGTAGAGTCAATGAGCACCGAAAACTGTTGGCCTAAAAGGAAATAGCTGATTCTGAAGAATTAAGGGGAGAAAAGATTAGAGTTGATGTGGGCTGGATTTGGTGAGTTTGGAGAAAGGAAGTAAAACCTAGGTGCCAGCTCTGTTCGTAAGATTGGGGAAAACAGTGTTAAATAAGGATTTTAGGAGGGCTTGTCTATTAGGAAAGGAAATCTTCCTTGGCATGTTTCTTTGAGACACCTCTGTGAAGATTTACAATTGCTTCACAGGTGTATTTTGGAGGGGATTGGCATTTCTTTGAATACGGCCCCACCCTGAGAGAATACCTGTCTGAACTACACAGGGGATTCTGATTCTTTATAATTGTCAGATCTTCATCATAGTTCCATGGAAGCCAAGATGATCTTTTAGAAGACAGGTCAGCAAACTATTCTGTACATGAGGTTATACAGGAATGTGGCCATATTCGTGCATTAGGTATCGCCTATGGTGGCTTCCACACCAAAGCTGCAGAACGGAGCCATCAAAGTAGCGTCCACAGGAAAGAGTCCACAAAGCCTGAAATATCTACTGGCTGGTCCTTATAGAAAATATCTGCCTGTCTCTGTTTTAGAACATAAAGACATACAGCAAATCACGTTGCTCCCTACTTCAAGCCCTCCAGTGCTTTCCAATAAAACCCAAATTTGTTGGCCCAGCCTACTTCGCCATACTGACCCCCTACCCCTGCAGACTTATTTATCCATGGTCATGTAGGCCTGCTTTCTATTCCTCAACCGCTACAAGTGCTTTTCTGCCACTGTGCTTTTGCCATAACTCTTTCTTGCGCTAAGAACTCGCCTGCCCTAAATCTTCATGTGGCTTCATCATCTCACCTTCCAAACTCCAGCCTCCATATCTCCACCAAAAGGAGACAGATCTCTGGCACTGCGTACCACACTTTCCTTCAGAGCACTTACAACTATCACATATGTACTTCCTGATTTGTTTCTTTGTTTTCTGCTTCTCTCCATGAGAACATAAGTTCTGTTGGGATGGGGCCCATGGTTATTTGTTGTTCACTGCTTCTCAGCCCACAGAACCTAGACCCTGACACAGGAGGTAGTCGTGAATACCGGTTAAATGACAGAAAGCAATAGTAAAAATAATAAAGTGCTGTGCACTTCAGAATACAGTTTAACATATCTTTCTTTTTAATATTGCTCATCTTTTAAGGAGTTCACACTGGGAATGCCTTAACTTGGTGCCCTCATCTGTAGTATACAGACCCTGGAGCCACACTGAGTTATAGCTCTGACCCTTCACAGGTGTATGATTTTTGGTAAAGTACTTACCTTCTCTATTTTTGTCTCTCCATTTGGAAAATGTAAACAATATGGTAGCTATCCCAAAGTGTTGCGAGGATTAAACCAATTTATGCATCATAAGGGCTTATGGTAACCCCTGAATAAGCGACAAGTGTTTTTGTCACCATCTTCATCATCATCATCATCATCATCATCTTCTTCTTCTTCTTCTTTTTCTTCATCATCATCATCAATATCCCCAGACCAAACAACTACTGCCAGGAAGTCATTGTCACATAAGAACATGGAAGCTTCTGCCCTGCCAGACTTCAAATCGTAAGATTGAAGTGGGGTTTGCTGAGAGAAAGTGTAGCATGATTATGATTTTAAATCTTATCTGAATGCTAAGAAGGATAACTTCAGCAGGAAGCTAACAATCTTATTTAGAGTACATTTCAACTGTGTGTATGGGTTTCGGTATGCCATTTCACTTTTTTTGGTCTTAAATTCTTCAGCTGTAAAATAGATTATTTCTAAGGTTTTTCCAGTTCTAGAAGTTTATGATTCTTTCATTACCACAAATCCCCATGTAATACAAGCAAAGGGGGAAAAAACTAAAGAATTAGTTTCTTACGTAATTTTCAACAACTTCTAACTTTTTAAAAGGTATAGGACATGAGGCAATTTTTATTTTTGTCCTGATTGTCAACATTTTCATTGTAAATATTATCAACATTTTTGAGTCTCCCAAAATTCTTGTGCTGTAAATTAAGTATAATCCTGCTCTGTTTCATGAATTGGGAAAAGGATATTAAACTCTTTTTCTAAGGTTGTTATAAAAATTATTTAAGGGGGCACCTGGATGGCTCAGTTGGTTAAGCATCTGACTCTTGGTTTCAGCTCAGGTTATGATCTCTGGGTCATGAGGTTGAGCCCTGTGTCAGGCTCCATGCTCAGCAGGGAGTCTACTGGAGATTCTCTCCCTCTCCCTCTTCTCCTACTCACTCTCTCTCTCTCCCTTTCTCTCTCTAAAATAAAATAAAATAAAATATTTAAAAAATCATTTAAGAAGACCTGGCATTGGGGCCCCTGGGTGACTCAGTCAGTTAAGCATCTGCCTTTTGCTCAGGTCATGATCTCAGGGTCCTGGGATTGAGCCCTATATTGGACACCCTGCTCAGCAGGGAGTCTGCTTCTCCCTCTGCCCCTGTCTCCCCCCCCCACTTGTTTTCTCTCTCTCTCAAATAAATAAAATCTTAAAAAAAAGATGACCTAGGATTAAAACACAACTACTCATTACAAGTTTCTTGTCACTTCACTGAGTTAGCTCACAGAATGGTTAACTTGGTAACATTCTTCTTTTACAAAGGTAATCCTGGATGAAATAACCCTACATGACTCCAAAGAGGTTTCAAAATACTAAGAATACTTTCTGGATTATAAACTCCTGGAAGAATTTACTTCATATAGACCATAGAACATATTCAAGTTAGCTAATCAAGAGCCAACAGTTTTTTTCACACTAGGAATTAAGTGTTGATAGGGAATTATAAAATGTGACTATTGCAGAAATCTCTTACTTTGAATTCAATTGCTGTGACTCCTCCCTGTGCAATTCATCACGCAGATAATGATTTAAAAGGCTGCAAATCCTTGTCCTAAGATAACTATTCTAGAGCTTTTGGTTTTATTTTCTCATTTAGATTTCAATTAGCATCAAGGGAGCAGACCTTTGAAAACAGCAAGCAAGCAATGGTTTTCATCTGCCATAAATCATATATATAAAAGTGACATTTGTCAAATATATTTATACTATATTAAAATACATTTAAAAATAACTTTTGTTGATTTCTTTTCAACCATGAAAGAAAGGACTAAGAAAAACAGATTTGATACAAATACAGTTATAAATATAGATAGATTTATTTTGCCTCACAAAATAACTACGTGATGATGATGATGATAAAGGTGTGAATATAGCATCAACATGTGGACTATTTTTTGTGAGTTTTACCCTCTCTTAATGAATATGAGAATATGAAACTTAAAAATATAGTGAAGTTTATCATTTCTTAGCTCTTGATAATTTTTGTCCCTCTGAAATGTGGGGGAGGAGTGGAGAACATAGTAAATCCTCCTTGGTATGTATATATCACTCATGTGCCAGAGATGCCAATAGTCTTAAAGCCCAGATAACTTATAGGAATGTCACACTTGGTGTGATAACTATCCACCTCGATGGAATCTATAGATCATTTCTTCTTTCAGAAAATCAAATCAAATCAATTTAAAACAAAAGCTGTGCTTTCCAATTTGCAGCCATAATGTATCAAAGGGACACCTTCTTTGAAGAAAAGAAAAATCAATACGCATATATTCTACAGTACGTGAATCACAAAACCCTGTATTTCCACAGTTTGGCACCATCTCTCAATGTCCTGCAATGGGTATTTGTCATTGTCACAGTCACGAGGCTCTTCAAATAGAGACATATTCCAGAATCCTCCAGGAGATAGATTTCAATAGCCCTCTGGGCAATTTATGCAACTGTTTTCCCCACTCAGCTGGGACAGAAGGCTGCTAAAGTGAAGGGGCCTTCTGGGTCTTCGGTGGCCTAATTGGCTTCCACTTTCCTCTACCCAAGAGTAAATAATGTCCTCGAGTATCCTCACAAATGTCTTGATCTGTTTTCATTCCTCTCTCCTCTCTTCTTTCTGTGTTCTTTGCCTCTCTGCTTTCAGAGTCTCCCTGCTTCTTACACAACCCCCATCCCCCCCACCACCACCCTGCCTCACCTTTCATGCTCACAGCAGAAGGTAAAGAGATATGGTTTGGAAATGATGAATATGAATAGGCAGGCATGACACTCTGATACTTTCCTTTTATCCAACTTCTGACTGGATCATCTCTTTGAGCACCTAACACTTTCAACAGAGGTTAGATGGGTGATATATAGTATTAATAGGAACAATTTTACTCCAGTCAAGTTTATATCACAGTCTGGGGAATTTGTAAAACAAGAGGCTTCTCTCCTGTTTGTTACTTCCCTAGGGGAAACTCACAGTTTACCTAACATAGTAAGATCAGAACTAAAAACAACAAATTATATCTTTTACATTTAAGCTTTATATATAAGCTGTATGAGCTCATTTGTGAAGGCAAAAATTTGAATTAGGCTCATTTTGGAATGTAAAAATACAGGGGAAGAGAGGTCATAAGACAATACACTAAGAGCACAGAAAGAATATATTCTACTTCAGAATTTTTATTTTCTGTTTTTGTGGCATGGATGAATAAAATTATAAATGTATGTATAAATTGGCACTGTGCAATTGACGTTTTGGAAGACCACTGGATAAGAGTGGTCTTCTGTACCTAAACATTATTTTAAACCATATTAAATACATCTTTTAATAATTTTCTCTTTTCAAGATTTTTGAATAGTAAATGGCAGGCTGTAAGCTTTGGCTATTTACAGACTTGTTATTGTTCATACTTGTTCATAATCAGTCTCCTTTCTAAAGTTACAGCTAGATCCCCATGCGTAACCATTGATCATAGTGAGGTCAATAATCAAACGACAAAAAAGATGGCATTTTCATTTGTTATAATGTAAGTGCATATCACTCTCCTCATAGCCAGTTATTCATGTGTATGGTCACAACCTACTAGTCTGAACTACCCAAATTTTTTAATAATACTCATCTGAGAATCTGGAGATTACCCTCTCAAGGCATGCAGCAAGAACCATATGGGAAAAATAGATTATAAAGCATAAGGGTCTGTTTTCCCTTTGTATAAATAGCAAGACTGATACATTTTTTATCTTAATTTCTTTGTAAGATGGATTGTGGATTTTCAAAATTATCTTTGTATAAAGAATTACTACTGATTTCAAAATCAGCCCTCACCATTATAATTCTTGGTAAAATAGACCAAAAATATCTTAACACAATAAATGCAATACCAAAGGGCAATATTAAGAGAGAATAGCATATATAACTAATATCAGGAAAATAGAAAATGTTAATTGATGATGGGCAAGTTGAAAATATTATTTTAACACTGGCACTTAGTAGCTAGGAGACACGGGGTGAATTTCTTAACCATGCTGTACCACATTTTTCTCATTTGAAAAACTCAGACAATTATAACCGGCTAGCAATGTTTTTGTGTGGATAAAAGCCTAGAATATACGTCACAATCAATAAAGCATAGCTACCATTATTACTGTCAGTGTTATTATTATGTTGACAATGCAGGATTTAACCAAATGACAACCCTTTACCTAGCTTGTTAGAATCATTGGGATTGTAGATAGCACTGTAGGGACAGTTTTAACTCAAATTTTACATATTCTACTTGGGCTGAAATGCCCATTGATGTTAATATCAGAAGAATTTTGGTTACCGCAGAACTAGTTTCCATGGAATCTACAACATCTAGAGGAGAGAAAAGTATATGAACTTGAATATTTTGTATTCCATGACCAGCTAAAGGTACAAAAACTATGAAGCATCACATGACAGGGGTAACTGAGAATAGATGATGATGAGATGACCAAATTTAAGCCAATTCAGGATGAGTAAAAGAATGTGCTGCTTTATCACAATGATCATGGCTTCAGAATTAGACCTAAATGTGAATCTCAGTTTCCCTATCTGGGGTGCTGGGGAAGTAACAACATTAACAAGCCTTGCAAGACCCCAGGAGATGATGTCATTGAAGAAGGCTTAACACCCTCAGTTGCTACATTCTTTTAAAGATTTTATTTATTTATTTGAGAGAGAGAGAGAAAGTGGGAGTGGGAGGAACATAGCGAGAGGAAGAGAGAATCTTCAGGCAGACTCCCCAATGAATATGGACCCTGATGTGGGGCTCTAAGATCATGACCTGAGCTGAAATCAAGAGTTGGATGCTCAATAGACTGAGCCACTCAGGTGACCCTTCAGTTGCTATTTAACATTGGTTAGTTTTTCCTTCTTTCCTCTAGAAGTGTTTGTGCAAGTTCATAAATAACACATTTCAAAAGAGTGAAGTGAAAATACAGATTGTGAAAATAAGCAAGTGTGCCTGGGGGATATGCCCATTTAGCAAGACTCCTCGATAATTAGGAAGGAAATTAAAATTCCATATTTAGCTCATGGACATTAAAGAAGATAAAGGTAGTATTGAGCAACCCTCAAAATGTGTTGTCTTTTCCTCATTTCCTACTCAAACTAATTACCAAGGACAACAGAACCATTTTGTTAATTCACACTAATGACGAGGAGACTCACTGTAAATTACTAAATATCCCAGGTTAGTCACTAAATAAATAAGTCCGAAAGAAAATAAAACGTAACAGTGCTGAGATACAGGAGGCAATATGTTCATTCTATAATTGCAGCTGAACGTTAATTATTTTGAGTAATCCTTTATTCCACATATGTGAATGTTCTTTAATACATTTGAGGTAATATCAGTTGAATTCACCATTTCCATATCTGAGTGGGGTCGTTATCTAAATACTGAACAAGTCAACTAAGAAATTTGGATAATGAGTGACTCATATTCACCTATACATCACATTCATATTTTAAAATGGTTTTCATTATCTTTTTATTCTTCTCGTAAGTTTTGATTATTCCTTGAACACCACAGTACCACAATTACCAGGGAGTAAGTCACGTGACTTCAGCAAGCTACAAAGCAGCCATAAGATTATTAATTGGTTCTCATAGACTGTATTTTCAATCAATAATATTTACAATGGTTGAGGCAGTCATGCACTAATCTGCTGTGTCTATTAAAATGCCTGCAGTAAGTAGTTCAGCTGTCCTCAGACTGTTCAGGTTTATGTGAAAAGACATTTGCTATCCAGCAGTCCAAGGATGTTCAGATGTTCAGATGTTCAGATGTTCAGATGTTCAGATGAGGTAGTGAGAAATGGAAGTCAAGTTTGCTCAAGATAGCAAACCATTATTCTAGAACTCAGAGCACTCTAACACACCTAACAAGGTTATAATAGAAACACCTTATCCACATCTGATCCACTAACATGAACTTATCTGATAACAAATAACTTGTTCTTGAAGAGAGGGCCCCAAATTCAATTTATATCACACAGTTGGAGTAAATCAGAAAAGACTGACAAATCTCCCTCCAGAAATCCCCACGATTTCATGTTCCCTTTGGTCATATTGAGGAAAAGGCAGAGCAGAAAATGAGATTTACTCTTCTAATAGGCTACATAAGCAGAAAGTCTGTTTTTGAAGTACTCCAGGAAATCAAATATATCAAGGAGATAGGTATGACAGAAAAAATAATATCTATAGAAAATTATAGGGACATGAGGAAAAGAGAGCAGATTTAATAAAAATCTTTTAATTGAAAAATTACTATCTCGTCATTAATAGCACATAGAATAATGGTTTCTTTTTTTTATTTTTATTTTTTTTATAAATTAATTTTTATTGGTGTTCAATTTACCAACATACAGAATAACACCCAGTGCTCATCCCGTCAAGTGTACCCCTCAGTGCCCGTCACCCATTCACCCCCACCCCCCACCCTCCTCCCCCTCCACCACCCCTAGTTCATTTCCCAGAGTTAGAAGTCTTTATGTTCTGTCTCCCTTTCTGATATTTCTCACACATTTCTTCTCCCTTCCCTTATATTCCCTTTCGCTATTATTCATATTCCCCAAATGAATGAGAACATACACTGTTTGTCCTTCTCCGGTTACTGTGGCCAAGTTCAAAAAGGGTGTTGCCTGAGTTCTCCTCTGGGATTTTGATGGAATCTTGTCTCACATTTAGATCTTTCATCTATTTTGAGTTTATCTTTGTGTATGGTGCAAGAGAGTGGTCCAGTTTCATTCTTCTGCATGTGGATGTCCAATTTTCCCAGCACCATTTATTGAAGAGACTGTCTTTCTTCCAGTGGATCGTCTTTCCTCCTTTATCGTATATTAGTTGACCATAAAGTTCAGGGTCCACTTCTGGGTTCTCTGTTCTGTTCCATTGATCTATATGTCTGTTTTTGTGCCAGTACCACACTGTCTTGATGAACACAGCTTTGTAGTACAACCTGAAATCTGGCATTGTGATGCCCCCAGATATGGTTTTCTTTTTTTAAAATTCCCCTGGCTGTTTGGGGTCTTTTCTGATTCCACACAAATCTTAAAATAATTTGTTCTAAGTCTCTGAAGAAAGTCCATGGTATTTTGATAGGGATTGCATTATACGTGTAAATTGCCCTGGGTAACATTGACATTTTCACAATATTAATTCTGCCAATCCATGAGCATGGAATATTTTTCCATCTCTTTGTGTCTTCCTCAATTTCTTTCAGAAGTGTTCTGTAGTTTATTTTTTTTTAAAGAATTTTGTGGCTTTTCTTTTTTTTTTTAATTTTTTTTATTTTTTTATGATAGTCACAGAGAGAGACAGAGAGGCAGAGACACAGGCAGAGGGAGAAGCAGGCTCCATGCACCGGGAGCCCGACGTGGGATTCGATCCCGGGTCTCCAGGATCGCGCCCCGGGCCAAAGGCAGGCGCTAAACCGCTGCGCCACCCAGGGACCCCTGTTCTGTAGTTTTTAGGGTATATTTTGAGAACCATTTGAATGGTAAATGGTTCTCCAACCTTTTATTTTCAGGTTGTAGGTGTCCTTCTGTCTAAAATGAGTCTCTTGTAGACAGCAAATAGATGGGTCCTGTTTTTTTATCCAGTCTGAAACTCTGCGCCTTTTGATGGGGTCATTAAGCCCATTCACGTTCAGAGTTACTTGAACTTCTTCTTAAAGGGGAGTTTTAAGAGTCCCCCTTAAAATTTCTTGCAGAGCTGGTTTGGAGGTCACATATTCTTTCAGTTCCTGCCTGTCTTGGAAGCTCTTTCTCTCTCCTTCAGAATAATGGTTTCTGGGCAGCCCAGGTGGCTCAGCGGTTTAGCGCTGCCTTTGGCCCTGGGCGTGATCCTGGAGACCCGGGACTGAGTCCCACGTTGGACTCCCTGAGTGGAGCCTGCTTCTCCCTCTGCCTGTGTCTCTGCCTCTCTCTCTCTGTGTCTCTAATGAGTAAATAAATAATAGAATCTTTAATTAAAAAAAAAGAATAATGGTTTCTGTTTTAAAGTTATCTGGTTTTGAAGAAAGTAAAAATTGTCCTTCCAAGGACCAGTAGCATATGTGCTACTGGTGAGTGAAGGCAAACAGATACTACCCATTTCTGAACACAGTTATTTCCCACTTCAGGATAAAGTGAGCAGTTGCAAGGAGAGAAACTCATGACAACTAAAACTCTTGGGCCTGGAAAGCTTTGGTAGCCATCCACGGGCCTATTATATTTCACAGATAAGATTACATGCCATAACTAGTTGTTGACATTGACTACAAGAGCTAGAAGGATGGACTGCTTCTTCTTTTCCCTATTTTCAAGAATTATTTCCTAACATGGTACCTTGTCTATGTTGTATACAACAAAAGCATCGAATATTATACTTACTTTTTGTAGAGGAAACTTGATCCTACCCTCTGCCCTATTGATTTACTTTTAATATGTGAACCTTTTTAAAAATTGCAACACAAATTATCTTTACTTTTGGTTCTTGCCTTTGATTACAACCTTAAAGTTTATTCTCTTCAATTCTTTTTAAGAATAGAGCTAGGGGACACCTGGGTGGCTCAGTGGTTGAGGGTCTGCCTTTGTCTCAGGGCATGATCCCGGGGTCCTAGGATCGAGTTCCACATCGAGCTTCCTGCAGGGAGCCTGCTTTTCCCTATGCCTATGTCTCTGCCTCTCTCTGTGTGTCTCTCTTGAGTAAATGGATAAAATCTTAAAAAAAAAAAAAAAGAATAGAGCTAGAATTTATCCATTTATCTATTCATCCATAGGTCTGGAATTTCTAATTCTATTCTAAGGTCAAACCTAACCATCAAAATAATGTGTGTCTGCACTCTTTTTGTAGCCTCCTGTAAAAGGACTCATAAATAAAGCTTCAGTACTCTGCCATTGACATATATTGAGAGATGTTAGACACTGAGAGTGAGCCTGTGGATCATCATTTATTCATTGTAGTGATGATGGTGAAGACATCAGCTAGTCCATTACCAGGGATCACCTTAAGAGAACTAATGGGAAATAGTTCTTATAGCTCCAAAATGAAGAAAAACCAATGATTCTCCCAAACAATTACATTGTATTTATCATCTGAACACTACGTTTCATGTAAACTACTTCTCTCCTTGCTTTAGCTCTCCATTAACTTAGAGAAAAGATTTTGGCTAGCTTCTAGCAATTGTATATCAACCAACTAATACAAATATATACTTTTTGATGTGTGAATTTAATTCTTGGCTGTATTCATTAGCTAATGCTACATAACAAGTTACCCAAAACATTAGTGCTTAAAACTAACAAACATTTATTATCTCACAGTTTCTGTGGGTACAGCTTAGCTGGGCACCTCCACGTCAGGGTCTCATTAGTTTGTGATCAAATTTTGGCCCAGACTATATTCTCATCCTGAAGGCTTGTCAAAAGGAAGATCTTCCAAGCTCACTCACATGATTGCTGTCAGGATTTAATACTTCACAGTCGCCTGAGCTGAGTTCCTCAGTTTCTTTTTTTTTTTTAATAATAAATTTATTTTTTATTGGTGTTCAATTTGCCAACATACAGAATAACACCCAGTGCTCATCCCGTCAAGTGCCCCCCTAAGTGCCCGCCACCCAGTTACCCCCATCCCCCGCCCTCCTCCCCTTCCACAACCCCTAGTTCGTTTCCCAGAGTTAGGAGTCTCTCATGTTCTGTCTCCCTTTCTGATATTTCCTACCCATTTCTTCTACCTTCCCCTCTATTCCCTTTCACTATTATTTATATTCCCCAAATGAATGAGATCATATAATGTTTGTCCTTCTCCGATCGACTTATTTCACTCAGCATAATACCCTCCAGTTCCATCCACGTTGAAGCAAATGGCACACTGGAAAACTGTGTGGAGGTTCCTCAAAGGGTTAAAAATAGATCTGCTCTACGGCCCAGCAATTGCACTGCTGGGGATTTACCCCAAAGATACAGATGCAATGACACGCGAGGACACCTGCACCCCGATGTTCATAGCAGCAATGTCCACAATAGCCAAACTGTGGAAGGAGCCTTGGTGTCCATCGAAAGACAAATGGATAAAGAAGATGTGGTTTATGTATACAATGGAATATTATTCAGCCATTAGTTCCTCAGTTTCTGACTGGACTGTTAGTCAGAGGCCTTGCTTAGTTCCTTGCCAAAGGGGCCTTTCCATAGGGCAGCTCACAGCATGGCAGTTTGGGCAAGCAAGTGAGAAAGCAAGAGAGAGGAAATAGGATATACATCAACGTCTTTTTGTAACCCGATCTTGAAAGTGATGTTCCATCACTGTTGGTGTATTCTATTCATTTCATGGAAGTCACTAGCTCTAGATTATACTCTAGGGTAGGGAATAGTACAAAGAATGAATACCAAAAGGTAAGGTCTTTGGGAACCACTTTAAAAGCTATCTTTTTGTTTTCTTATATGTAGCTCCCCTTTGCCTAAGTTCTTGATTATTTTTATTCTTTTTATTATACATACATCGATAACTTTACTTAAAACGCATACATGTATCATATGGTAATATATAGTGTAGGTTTAATCAATATCTATCGCATGAGATTGACCAGCCTTTGTCATTCACTTTAACAACTTTATTAATTACTTTATTAATCCATCTGCTATGGGCATAGATCTGTTTAAGGACTAGGAACACCAAAATTTAAAAAAAAAGAAGAAAAAAGTCTTCAGGAGCAGGTATGAGGAGTCAGTATAGAATATAATATTGCAATCATCACTAATTTCAGTCTTTAAAATCATTTATTCAGTATCTGCTATTGGTCAGACATTTTGATTCTGTGTAATAGAGTCTCATTCAGGGAGAGATTGGAGCACACGATTCAGATGAGAGTCAAAGATCAGAGGGGGCTATATATCGTACACAGAAGTCTGTGATATTTTTAAATGAAAAAGTTTAATGGTGTGTTATTTTTTATCATGAAATCACCATGAATATCAAATTATGTATCCATCAAAAAAGCAGTATCCAAATGAACCTAACGTGAGTACGCTTATTTCAAGGTAGGCATAAGAGAATAAAGATGCCAAAGTGCCATGTACTTCGAATGGTGCACCTCACAGTTGCTCTTGGACTCTAGATCATGGTTGTTAAAGCCTTACATTGTTGGAACGATTATTTTGTTAGATAACTGATTCCACACAATTTATCAAAATGGCAGAAAACCTTTTATTTAGCAAGTTTCATGAAAGTACACAAAAGGATACACAAATTGTAAGAGTACAAAATTTACATATTTCTCGTTTAGGAAATGAAAAAGTGAAACAATTCTAAGGATTATATAATCCAGGGATGCCTGGGTGGCTCAGCGGTTGAGCACCTGCCTTTGGCCCCGGGCGTGATCCTGGAGTCCCAGGATCAAGTCCCACATCAGGCTCCCTGCATGGAGCCTGCTTCTCCCTCTGCCTGTGTCTCTGCCTCTCTCTCTCTCTCTTCTCTCTCTCTGTGTGTGTGTCTCATGAATGAATGAATAAATAAATAAAATATTTTTTAAAAAAGATTATATAATCCAGCCTCTTTGATTTTTATTTTAGAAAACTCTGATGCAGATAAGTTTAAAGGTCACTTATCTCGTTAGCAGCAGACACAGGACAACAGTTCCCATCTCATGCCTCCTGTCCCAGGGCCACTTTCAATAGATTACAACACATTTTTCTAAAAGATAAATTATATATGTACAATCTATTTTAAGAGACTCAAGCATTCTGTTTATTGGGTTTGTTTCTTTAAATGTTTGATAGCAAGTATTTATTTAAGTAATTCTTCATAATAAGTTTAATAATAATTCAATGTTAAAGTAAATTTTGGAAAAATCTGAGTTGCACAAGTTTAAATAGGCTTTTCCATAGCAAGATTTCTCTGAGCCTTTATTAATGTTCAATGTTAATTATACTCACCATCTAAATGTTTATTAATGTGAATGACATTTTTTAAAGATAATTCCTTTTTATATATTTAGGGTAAATGTGATATTCTCTTTTTAAAAAGGTATTGGATTTGATTTTCAAGGCTTTTTTAGTATATAGGATTTTTACATCTATTTTAATGAGTAAAATTGACCTGTAGTACCCTTTTCTACACCTTATTTGGCTTTTGATATAAAGGTTTTGCTTCTCTTGTGGAATGAGTTAGATATTCCCTCTTTTCTAACCACTAGAGTTTGTTAAATTAAAAAAAAAAAGGATACTCTGCATTTTGAACATTCAGTAAAATTTACCTGTGAAACCCCATTTCTGCTGTTTTACATGAACAATTATTTTTATGTAACTCCTTTATTTGAAGATTTGAAGACTGATTTCTCTAATACAGGATTATTTGAGCTTTTAACTCTCTTGAAATTATGTCTTGAATTGTATACACCTTACATTTTGCCTTATATTTTTCCTGTTTGTTTCATTGTAGATTTCAAAATTGGAGGAAAGTAATTATTGGTAGTGTTCTTATTATCTTCTTAATTTCTGTTTGTAGCGTGGGCCACTTTTCATTCATAATATTATGTATTTGTGTCTTCTTTTGATGAAAATTTTCAGAGTTTCATCCATTTTGTGGGATTTTTATTTTCATGTATTCCAATTCTGGATTCTTGGATCGTTCAACTGACTTTTGTGTCTCCATACCATATTCCACAATTCTAGTCTCTCTTCTGGATTGTGAACTCCAGGGCCCTGCAAGGCCCTCACTCATACTTTCTCCCTAGGTTTTGATTTCTCATTAGTTTTGAAAGAGATGCTCCCCACTATTGTAGTATAGTTCCCTACACATAATACTAACCTCTGTTTACACCGAGGAGAGGATTTGGGCATCATGTGATTAAGAGTAGCTGAATCTTGGGACACCTGGGTGGCTCAGAGGTTAAGCAGCTCTGGCTCAGGACATGATCTTGGAGTCCAGGGATCAAGTCCCACGTCGGGCTCCCTGCATGGAGCCTGCTTCTCCCTCCACTATGTCTCTACCTCTCTCTTCCTGTGTCTCTCATGAATAAATAAATAAAATATTTTTTAAAAAAAAGAGTAGCTGAATCTTTATTCTAAATCTTGTTCCTTAAGCCAATCCTGTCTCAATCAGAAAACATACTCTCAGAATGAAACAAAGCAAATCTCTGAGTCCCAGAAGTTAGTTCCCATCTCTTCCTGATCCATCTGTACCTTGGGCCCTCACTGTGCCTCTGGAGCTTTGGCTTCTTGTACCTGGCATGTTCAGACTGTTCCGTGCTTCTCCCTGGCCTTGATGCACTCAGCCAGTATCCAGGCCTCGTCATCCTTGGCAGTATCCACCTTAAAAATAACCCACTTTATTTGTTTCTTTATTTGCCCTTAACTGTTTGTGTCTTCAAAAGGATGTGAGCCACTGAGGCAGAAAGAAGACAGGTCCAGAGAGAAAGGGAAAGTGTCTAGCCATGGGAAAAGGATGCCCAGAGAGTTCTCCTGACCAAAAATAAAAGTCTGAAGCTGAAGCTTGGAGATTTATTATACTTTATCTTTTGCATCAGTTCCCTTTGGAAGATTTAGCAGCTATAACATCTCCACTTAAAACCAAGTTGAGCAAATTCTATACAAAAAATAGACCTCATATTAAACAATCTTTTGGATTTTTGTTAAATATGTTTAAGCTGATTTTTCTTTCTGCATTATCCACTTTCTGCTGAATCTATGACATGTCACTCACTTACATCTAAGACATATGTGGCTCTGTATATAGCCTGGTGACTAGAGAAGCTGCTCTGGGTCTCTGTTTACCCAATATTCACTTACAATTTTCTAATGCCTGCGCTTCATCTTGATACAGCTTTGTACCCATGTGACAACAAAAGTCAGGCTGTTTATATCCTTGCCCTTGATGTTAGTTTGTCCCATGCTGAAACGGATCTAAATATAAACATTCACCAGCAAAAGTGACTATGATAGTTTATTCTATAATTTTTTCCATTTTTCTTCTCTTACAAACTGGCAAAGAATCTCATCAGTCAAAGCCTAGCAACAAAAATTCTCCAATTCTTTTCAATGGTTTAACCAGGGCCACGTAATTTTTAATCTTATATCTGGGGATCAAATGCTAAAAGGAATAAACAAAATACTCTCCCTGAAGGAAATTGATAACAAATGAACCTAAAAAGTCATCCTTGGTTTGGTATTAATCATTTGCTTAATTATCCCCATCTTTGGAGCTCTTGGAATGTTTCGGAGACAGGACCACAATGCCAGAGAATATAGAAGGCGTCCTTTGTTCCTTGAATTAAGGGCTCTTCTGCTGTCTGTCTCTCCCCCTCATTTGTTACATCTAACAATCTGGAAGTGAATGTGCTTAATAGGCTTTGTCTGAGAAGAGCTTCATTTCTTTTTTGCGAAGGAAGCTATAGCCTTGGAATTGTCTCCCCATGCACTGCACCTTTTGACAGCACTGAGCCTTTATTTATGAAAGAAGTTTAATTAATGCCCTTGGATAAACTGTTAACCTTTGAAATGGTTTCCTGATGCATGGAGGCCCTTTCTCTTCTGCCAGGAATTGATTTTGGAAATGGCCCTGCCTCCTCGTGACTTATGATTCAGAGAGGAAGAGCCCATGCAAAGTGCAGCAAGGCGGGGATGAGAGCCCCGCAAAGTGTAGTGATGAAGGCTTTGCATCAGTATCTGGAAAATATAGATCATTGAGGATGTGTGGAATCAACTTCAAAGAGAGATGATGGTTTTGCAAAGAGATGGTAATATGCCATTGGGACAAAACCGTAACACTGAAAATATAAGGCGGTGTTGTCTTATAAAGCAAGGTTCTCAAATTTCTAGTAAAATCATAAGAATTTGTTTTAAAAGAATGGCACAGACGAAGGATACACAGAAAGGGAAAGGACAGACACAACTTTCAGGCTAGTAAATTTTATTGTATTTTCCTGGCATGGCTCCCAGAGACCTTTGCAAAGAATTGATGCCAGAGAGTTATTCTTTAGGGGATTTACTCTTATTAACGTCGTTATTGTTCAATGTGCATACAGTTGTTTAATAGGACAGATGTTTTTTAATTAAGTGCTATTTTAGGAAAGTAATTTTTCCAAAGCAGAAGCAATATTTTGGGGCAAAGCATGTTGAGTAGTATTCTGGAAGTGTCTTCATGTTTGTGCTTATGTATTCCAATAGTAACTCTTCATAAGGTCAAATTACCGTGGTCCCCAATCTGTTTCCGTGGTCAATGGAGACTTCACTTTTGTCGTTCCAATTATGCCCTTCAGAAGAAGACCATATTGGTTTGTTTGCACAGAAATTACAGAAAATACGATCTGCCACTGAGTAAAATAAATAAAACTATGTTCTCAGTTATGTTATTGCCACTTCAGATTTTAGACCTTCTCTTATAAAACCTATTTGTTTTCTGTACCAGGGATACAGATTGCTTATTAAATTAACAAGGGCCATGCAATAAAGATTTGAGTAGAATAACAATTCGGAACCCACTGAACTATAAAATAATTCCATTTTTCTCAATCAGATTCTGAGCGCAAAGCTGCCTGTAGCCTGATGAGCAGCACCACCACCACACGTTTCCGCCTACAACCCTGGAATTTCCCAATTACAAGATGGGAGTGTGCTTGAGGCTGTGTTATCTATCCTCATAGTCCTAGCCAGTGTGGCCCATCCTGTGGAGAATGCTGAGAACTGGCTAGAAGTGAAAAAAAATTCTTCTGGCCAGGCCAGTGTGTCCCTGCTGCTTCACTGCTCACTAATTAGGAGCCACAGCAGAGCCTCTGGTAATCCAGCCTCTCCTCCATGGCCAGGACCACTCTGCCACTGTTGCTGTGGCACACATTCTCTGGGAGGCTCTGTGCAGATGAATGCCACCCAAGAGATGTGGCCTGGCCTTCTACAGGCGGTAGAAGAAGGAAGAAAGATAGGATAAGTCATGAGTCATGAGGTTGTCCTAAGTGAGATGGAACAACGAATGTTCAGGCTGGGTTTTTCTGATGAGGAGGGGGGTGGCGCTAGGGTGGTGGGGGGAAAGGAACCAATTTCCTGAAAGCACCTTCTTATTTTAAAATTCCTTCTGCATTTTATCACCAATGTTCAGGATCTTAGGATGACAGTGTCATACGGTCCAATTTCTATTTTGCTCATGGGAAAAATTAAGGACTAGAAGCAAAAATAATTTTCCCAGTGGTGCATGCCTTCTTAAGAAACAGCACAGTTTCTACAAGCATCTGATTCTCCAAATTCTGAGCCTGAAGTTTTTACCAGTATGTAAGCGGAAGACCATTCTGATGTATAATTAAAACCAAAACATCCAGAAATGCAATCTTATTGCATGGTAAGAGATGGTGATAGAAAGTGTTTGCATCTGTCCAGTATGTACTGAGCATTGCAAAAGGGTGCCAGCATGATTGATGCCATCTCTACACATCCTGCTGCTTCCCTAGAGTTTTTAAGAGAGGGGAAGAGCTGGGGGAGTCTAAGTATTTCCTCTTCCCTAAATCTGGCAGTAATACCAGGATTAAGTTTTTTTAAATCTGAATTCCACATTTATCATTATTCATTGATCTATAATGAAAGTATTCAAAAAAAGTATTCCAAGAGACAGCAAACATCATGTTGCCATCATCTCTGAATACTGTCTAACACTGGGCCTCTGGACCTGTTTTCATAATCTTTCTTCACAATCTTCACCGTGAATTCTCATGGTCAGTGGTTCTTGAATTTCAGAGTACCTCATATTGCTGATCCCCATTGCCAGAGCTTCTAATCGATCTGGAGTAGAGGCCAGAATGTGCATTTTTAACAACAGTACATATAAATGCTGATACTTTTGATCAGGGCACTACACTTGGAGAAGCACCATAGTAAAGAAACATGAACATAAGTTATATCAAAAATATTAAGAATCACAGTTTTTTACATAGATTCTATAAATCACTGAAGCATACATACTAAATTAATAATATTTTATGAAAAAAATAATATTTTATGAAGAAGAGAGGAAGAGATTGAGTTTGATTTTAGCGGGAAAAGATTTTATTTGTATTGCTTGAACTTGGTCAAAAGAAAATAGATTTACATAATATTTGTATAATTAAATATAAATTGTTTTTAAAATATAAGCATTTAGCTCGTGGTTAATGGATTATTAATTTTTTCTAATTTCATGGGATCAATATCCTAATTTATGCTTCTCTAGAAAATCATCCACCCTCACCCCTCAGGAGGCTAGATACTTTTTTGTGGATAATTTAAATAGAATCTCTGGACTTGGGGAACACAAAACACAATAGAGAACTGAGGTGAACAAAATAAAATAGGGAAATAAGTGAAACACAAATGGAGAACTATAGGATTCTCAACTCTTTTCTCTTGACCTACTTCAGAATGCTTGCAGCCAAGTTTATCCTTTCTACCTGCCCTGCTCAGCCTGTTTCACCTGCAACAGGAGATAAAGACTTCTCAGAAGATTCCTCCCTGAAAATTCTCTAGATAGACATTTGGACATACCTAGGGAAAAGCTAAATTGAACCCAACCATGGAATAGTGATGTCAACAACTGACAAGTCCTCTCCTCATAAACAGAGCTTATCAAAAGTTTTATAAAGCCTTGCTCTTAAAAAATAGATTTATGGCCCAAACCCAAGACAATGAAAGAAAATATGGAATTCAAAATATACAAAAGCAGAGGAAATAAGTATACATACATATAACTGCAAATACACAAAGGAGAAATAAACCCCACAATCAGTATCCACACAGAGATTATAGAAGACAGTTCTTCCACTAAATTACAGAATCTGATGCTCTCAAATAGTTATAGAGATCAAGAAGTAGTATTTGAAAATTGATATACAAATTAATAAGTAGAAAAGCTCAGACAATAAAGAAAAGGATAGTTCCAAGAAGTTATAATAAAAAGGTAACATGGTAAAAAGAAATTGAGAAATAATTCAATATATTAGAAATTTAATCTGAAAAAAAACCAGACATTTCAGAGACAGAAAACAGAGAAAATGGAGAAGAAACTGCATATTAGAAAAAAATTACAGAAGTATGTGTTAATTTCCTAGGACACTAATTAGTTCATCAGTGACCGATATTCTGTTGACTTAGCCAAATTTATGAAATAATTCATATCATGCTTCTTATAGGGATGAAAATTATATCAATGGTTAAAAAGCCAAGTATCTTATTTTTAGAGATATGGAGGTTTACCATCAGTGGGATAAGCTAAAGGAATTGAATGTCATTCTGGAACAGGGAAACTAGGAAGTGAGGAGAGGTAGGGAGGAGAGAAGACAGACATGTCCTGTTGTACGCCATTTAGTTTTTTACTAAGTTTTTATTGTATGCATGTACTACTTAAACGAAAATAAAAATTCATTTTAAAGAAAATTAGTAAAAACTCACACTTTTGAGAAACACACAAAAGAACATCTAATATTTGGGCATTCATACTTGATAAGAAACATGTTTGGGAGGTTGTGTCCCTCATTTCAATCCCTTTTCTCACATAATGGATGACTGCCTCTGTCCTCGCCCTTCTTCACGCCCCAGTGGAAGACTAGGGAATCTTGTGCAGATTTGAAACAGAGGCCTCAGTTTTGGGGGATCGGGAACAAGAGGAGAACTACCCAAAGCAAGCAGCTTTCATGCCCACATAGAAGAGGAGTGGTTTCTTTTATTCTCTAGGGCAATAAAATTTACAGACTATATTGGCTGTTGCTATTACACTGAAAATCCGTTTTACGAAATGATTGTAATCCTCCCAGTCATGTGTGCACGTGCACACCCCACCCCTGAAATAAATAAATCATTTTTAAAAAATCCTAAATCGGCAAACATTCCCATGAAAAATATTTAACAAATACTGCATCATGCTATTGAGCAGAGTATTGCATGGTCATCAAGAGAGGGCACAGATAGTTTTGAAGGTAGACAAACCTGAGTTTCAGTGCTCTTTCTACCTCTTACCAGTGATGGGACCTTGGAAAAAAAATTTTTTTAATTTATTTATTTATTTATTTATGATAGTCACACACACAGAGAGAGAGAGAGAGGCAGAGAGGCAGAGGGAGAAGCAGGCTCCATGCACCGGGAGCCCAACGTGGGATTCGATCCCGGGTCTCCAGGATCGCGCCCTGGGCCAAAGGCAGGCGCTAAACCGCTGCGCCACCCAGGGATCCCGGAAAAAAAATTTTTTTAAGAGACGGTAGGGGCAGGGATGAGTGGTGGTAGGAACAGAGGGAGAGGGAGAGAATTGTAAGCAAGCTCCATGTCTAGTGCAGAGCCCAGCATGGGGCTGGATCTCACAACCCTGAGATCCTGACCTGAGCCAAAATATAGAGTCGGACACTCAACTGACTGGGCCACTCAGAGGTCCCAAGGACATTGTAAATGCTTTTTAACCTCTCTACAACTCATCTGTAAAATGAGGGCAATAACAGTGTCTACCTGCTATGGTTGGCGAGTGAAATTCTTAGCACAGCAGGTGCAATTCTTAGTTTAGTGCTTAAAGCTACATGGGAAGTAGTACACAAACTTTAATCATAAAATTAAACAGCAATGGCAGCAGCGATACTCATAATTACTAAAAGAAGTATGCTAGCAATAATGGCAGAGCATTTGCAATTTTAAGGGAAATAAATGGTCCCCAAATCTAATTTTAGTCTTTGTGATAGTTTTGCCCTCCCCCCAAAAAAATGTGTCCTCTAAAATGATAATTAGAAAGGACTACTTCAGGTTTAAGAGCTTCAGTTTTAGTATTCTCCATTGGAGTGACAGCACCAGAGGAGAGATTAGAGAAAGAACAAAATGGGAAGATAGTTTCAAAATTCAGACTTCATAAGTCTAATTAGTCAGGAGTTTATGAGTATTGCTTCATTCTAAATGAATAAACTACTACAGGGAAAGATCGTTTCCTTGAGTCACAAACAGTGGGGAAGACCATGGTTCTAAGAACATTCAAGAGCCAGTGAGTTTACATCTGGACTCTTTATCTCTCTGGTGCAGCTACTGGATGATACAGTCCTAGAAGACTGACATTAGGAGTAATACTTTTGGGTCTCAGTAAAAATAAGATTCTGTTCTGCCCTAAGCATTCTCAGGTCTTATTCCTGCTGAGAAGAGATGAGGTGTTTTAGATAGGCAGATTGAAACTCCAGGGCTTGATCCTTTCTGCTGAGTCAGCGAATCCTTTGCATTCTGACCTTTAGGCGGTGGTACAGGCTCATCCATTTGCAAAGGTGTGCAGCTGAGTAATAGGAACCGGAGCTGTCCCTTGGGCTTTCTGCATAGGAAAGGAGTTTTTCATTGTGACTGTATCATTTGTTAATAACACGGGCTTGCTTCAATATGAACAAAGAGTTCATTATAAAAATCAAAAAAGTGAATGACTTGCAAGGCACAGTGGACATAAATATTATGCCCTTTTTAACTGACAGGTGAAATGAAGCAAAGAAAGATGAAGTGAAGTCCCATAGGCCACAAGTCGGGGGCAGAAACATACTTCAAAAGTTGTGCTCTTGAACTCCTTGTCCGCATTCACCTTCCATACCCAGAACCCGGCTTCCTTGCCTTGATGCTACGATGTGCTAATTTGCCTCTCCTGAGAACTTCTCCAAAGATGGAAGAGGTGGAGTCCTCATAGGATACTCTCTTCCAAAAATCATGCAAAGTAGAGTAAGAGAAACTTGTATGAAAGCCGGAAAGGAAATGAAACGCGATTAATTAAGCATGTAACCTAACCAAGGGAGTGGGTAGTGACTGCTCATGTATTAACCATCATAGCCAGTTTGGGAAACTTCAAAATTTACTCCCAGAACTACAAGTGAGGCAATAAGAATTACCTTGTGTGAGGTGATTCTGGTGTATTAAAGGCAGGTATATTCCCATCACACTAGAATATAATTTAGATTTCTGTCCAATACCCTGCACTTGCAGAAAGCCTATAAAGTACTTTTCAAAAGAATAACAAATAACATGGAAGATGAACACTTTGTCTAAAAAGCATCATGTTTATAGGCTCCAAAGATGTGTCTACACTCTTACTATTAGAACACTGTTCAGATGACAAGTTTATCTCTCTCTCTCTCTCTCTCTCTATATATCTATATATATATATATATATATATATATATATATGATTCATATATATATATGATTCTCTGTCTAAATGCACTGAAATTAAGGACAGGACTGCTATCTTCACAAAAAAAAATTAGCCACTTTTTCCACATAAAGCTGGCATATTTCTAGAGATAGTTTCTGATCTGTGAGATATTTGATCCCATCTGTCAGAATTCTTCCTATAGAATTTGCCCAGGACACCCACTTCCCAACACATTAAGATCTTCAGTAATAGCCTTTATCTCTACAACTAATTCTACATTTCTTCTTATGACCCTTCACCTAAATATTGTTAGAATAAAGAATTATTGACAATGACAAGCTAAGAGAAGGCATTTTAAGGTCAATTCAGAAGAGTATTATTGAACTATTATGATACACTTTGCCTAAAAACTATTTAGGAACTTCTCACTAGTGTTTGTTCAGCTTTAGATTTAATAAACTAAATTAGGAAATATCTCAGAGAAAGAAAATGCAAGAAGGTACAAATGACAGGGCATCAGATGGCCTCATCTTTCCCTCCATCCTTGGGGAAGTGACAATAATGACTGAGCAATCCACAGATGGTCAACCAGCTAGTGATTTTAGAAATCTCCGGATAAGAAAAAAAAATCACCTCAAAAAATCTGTACCTAGAATCTCTTTCAAAGCATTTGCACTTTTGCCCCAGAGGACCAAATTATGGTCAGATCCAACAAATACCACAAAAGTTCCTAAAAATTAAAACTCAAGAACCACCTTGAAAGATAACATCTAAAAAGACTCCACCTTGCTGGAGTTTATCCTGGGCTCTTATTCTGTCCTGTACCCACTCCCACCTTTCATGTCCTTCTCTGTTCATGCACCCCCCAACCCCTGAGCACATCACACTTCTCTTCCAGATTTCCAGATTCTATCTCATTTCCCTGGGGGAGGGAGAGTGTTTGGTAGAAGGAAGGGGAAAATGGAATGTGAACAGGGCAAAGATAAGACAATAGGTAGAAGAGTAGCCACATCTAATTTATTATCATTTATATTGAAATGCGCATAGCCATACATACAACTACAAATTTCAATTTTGAGAATCATCTTGACCTTCAGAAGTCTGTAGGTGGTATCAATCTCAATAGCTGTGGGCTTATCCCATCCAAAGACCTCTTAATTTTACTCGTGAAATTGATAACGTGTATTATTATATTTTATAAAATGTTACTGTTTGGTTAAAGCTGTACTCTGCAGATGTTTTATGTTCCTAAATCTTCTGGTCCCATGACAAATAGGTTTCTATTTCCCTGAATGCTTCAGCTTTGAGTGTGTGGACCCCCTTCCCTATGTATCTTCTATCATGGCACGCTGGCATACTCTCTTCCTGAAATACGTACTCGAAGTGTATGATTCTCAGAATTCTAGTTCCAAGTGCTAAGCAAAGGGAATTTTATATGAATACACACTTTGAAACTAGGCATGGTACTATTACAGAGTCTCCAGAGATTTACTTGTGAATAACCGTTAACTATGGAGTAAGTTAGAAAGGTAAGATGGATGGTTGGAAGGAGATTCATTATTTTACTATTTTATCTCTAGTTATGTATTTTTAAAGTGTCCAAATTACATTACTCTCGTGACTTCAAAAACTAGTGAGTGGTAAATAATATATTAGGAGCATTTGATGAATTAAAAAGACTCAAGTAGATAATAATTCTCTAAAAGCTCAATTTAATGCCTCTAGAGCATTTACTGTTGGATTAATCAGACAGTTTTAATCAGTATACTCAAGATATGTTGTTTATTAACACATACTTCTTCAGGATTAACATCCCCACTTCACAGTTCACACATACAACCTCAGCATTTGCAATCTTTTTGATCAATTTTATGTGTAACCTTTCCTTATAGCCTATTGTCTCATGTCAAAGTGTTCGCTCTGTCATTAAGAGGAGTCAGGCAGAGATTAGAAATGAGAAAGAAATAGGGAGCAGCCTGTACATCTTTTTCCCTCAGCTTTTAACACATTTTATTACAATTATAAATTTACATCCTGTGTATTATAAAAGCATAAATTGCATATTTCCATATCTCTTTCCTCACAGCACATTGCATGATAAGCTTCTCCAAGGTGGGTCCTGTTGTTTAGCTGACACAGAAACTAGTACTGTGTCCACATAGCAAGAAAGCAATAATGTTTTTGTTGAATGAACTCACACCGATGGTGAAAGGCTACTTATCAATATTCACAAGTAGAAGTGGTCCAGCATATAGCAGGTACTATTCAGCCAAATTGCTTGTTCATGATGGCTAAATTACACTAACAAAAACCTCGAAGTGCTCTTTACACATGAGAGCTAAAACTTAAAAAAAAAATTTAAATGACAGATTAAGGAACATCCATATGGCATTTAAAGAAGCTTATGGACCTGAAACTAGGCAACAGCTACAATGTCATAAGAAGTAAATTGACACGATATTTTGAGAAAGTTTTATTTTATTTATCTTTTATTTTATTATTTTTTTAAGTAGGCTCCATGCCCAACATGGGGCTCAAACTCACAATCCGGAGATCAAGAGTTCATGCTCTACCAACTGAGCCAGCTGGTCACCCCCCAAAAGTTTTTAAGTAAGTAAATACCTATCAGGAGACGTTATGTTTTATAAATTCCTTCTTTTAAATACCAATTAATAATTATTTTAATGTTTTAATAAAATATGCCATCATTTCCCTTCTGCTAAATAATCAAAATGTTTCAACTTTAAAATTTGAACTTCATTAGTTTTACATTTGTTCCACTGCACAGAAGTGAAGATAAAAGAATTATGGAGCAAATTTTTCAGAAAGACAGCCACACACTACATTTAAGAGATTTTACACCATAGTAGAGCATTCAGCATGAACATTTTTCTCTTCCCATCATAAGTCAAAGCAATCCTTTTTTTTCTAGTCCTGCGTTAGTAGGACCTGTGAGGCAGGCTGTGTGTCTCTGGGTGCATTCAGGAGCCAGGGGGAGAGAGAGGAGTGGTCAGAGCCAACTGCCAGCCACATCCTAACTAAAGCGCATTTAATACAAATCCTACAAATTCATCCCTGCCTGGAAACTCACACAAAAATTGTCACCAGAGTCAAAATTTCTTCCCAATGGTCTTATGTACCGAAGAGCAGGAAGATGGCCCATTTTTATGTCACAGAAACAATTTTAAGCAGGAACTTGTAGTGTTGCAACAAAATATCCAAAACGAAATTAAGTTATACACATGGTTGACAAAAAGCAGTACTTCAAGGTTAAACCTAGGAGGCTAAGGAGAGGTGATTAATTTAGCAGCCACCATACAGGAGCAGGGCAATATGAATGAAGAGTAGCATGGAACATTCAAGAACAATCTTGCATATAAGCAAGTCAACAGAGAGAACCAAAATCACAAGACTTGGCTTTAGCTGTACGAGCTTTGGGTTTCACCAAAGCTTTAAAGAGATGGTGGAAAATAAGTAGAACATCCAGGTAGCTCATTCGTAGACCTGTCCATCTATGTGTCCTTGTGTGTATATGTCTCCATGACATTAAACATAAACTCCCTATCAAACTCCATGAAGCAGAAGTTTTTTTAAATATTGTTTTCACTTGCCTCTATATTCAGGATTGAATATAGCACCTGGCACATAGAAGGTGTTTAATAAATGCACAGTGGATGAATGGATAAATAGATGAATGAACTATATACGCAATTTTATTTCTGTTTCCCTCCACTCCATTATACCCGTTCAGTACTTGTCACCCATCCATCTCCTTGCCCTTGAGTAACAGTGAAGACATTTCTAGAAGGCTTTGGGCCACTCCTAGATCATAGAAAGGCCTATGGTAACTTTACCAAACATGACTGCAGGCAATGTAAAACTTCCTTGCCCAGATCATATTAGCAAGCTCTAACTTGATTTCAAGTTAAATCTCAGTTCTGCCTTTAGCTGAAGCCTGTAGCTGGCAGTGGGGAAGAAGTTTCCTTCCTGCTTCCACCACCTAAGGCTGGAGGAGGTTGGATATAAAAGCACCAGAAATATCTGTGCTTCTTACATGGCCATCACTGTCACAGATGGGTGTCATGCTTTCTAGGCCTTACAGGTGTTTTTTTTTTTAAGATTTATTTTTATTTATTTATGATAGACATAGTGAGAGAGAGAGAGGCAGAGACACAGGCAGAGGGAGAAGCAGGCTCCATGCCAGGAGCCCGACGCAGGACTCGATCCCGGGACTCCAGGATCGCGCCCTGGGCCAAAGGCAGGCGCGAAACCGCCGAGCCACCCAGGGATCCCCCTTACAGGTGTTTTAAAGCAGACTGTCTTGTGTAGGTGTTTATATCAGTCCTTTGAAGTTTCCTTAGCAGGCCCCATCAACTGCCACTTCTGTGACATGGCAGTTCTCTCCTTGAGCCTGTGGCTTTTGGCCCCACTTCATTTCTGTCCCAGGTGGGGATACCTTTCAGCTGGTTACCACCTGGGTCCTCTTACCCTGGAAGGAAAACCCCTTGGGCAAGATTCATTTTAAAATGTCATCACAGGATTAGGGCATCGGGGTGGCTCAGTCAGTTAAGCATCTGGCCCTTGGACTCTTGATTTAGGCTCAGGTCATGATCTCAGGGTCACGGGATTGAGCCCCACCTTGGGCTCTGCACTGGGCATGAAGCCTGATTGGGATTCTCACCCTCTGCGCCTCTCCCAGCACTCATGCATGATCTAAAAAAAAGAAAAGAAAATATTATCAGTATGATGCCCGCTGACTCAGCAGTCACACCCTATTGATGTGTATTCCTGAGGAATGCATTTTCTTCTCAACTACAGCATTCTTCCTTCCACATGAGCCACTTCAGCTTTCTCAAGCAGGACCATGGTACCTGTGCCCTGTCGTCCTTTAACTGGAAACTTGCCAGGTCATCCATGAAACAGCCCTTAACAGCCTTAGGCGAAGGGGCTATACCCCTTCAGGGCAACTGTGGCCCTTAATACCATTTCTTTTTTTTTTTTTTAAGATTTTATTTATTTATTTATTTTTAATTTTAGAAATGAAGCATGTGCATGCACAGTGAGGAGGGGCAGAGAGTAGGGAAGAGAGAAACTTAGATTCCCCTCTGAGTGCCCCATGGGGGCTTGATCTCACAACCATGAGACGCCAGCCGAAACCAAGAGTCAGATGCTCAAAACACTGTATCACCCATGCCATTTCTACATAGAAATTGTCCCCACAAGATCCTTTCCCAAACTCACTTAACCCCTATTTTTGATTTTGATGAAGGGCCCCTGGAAAGAGACCTGAAACTGTGTAACCAGTTCCCAAATAAAAAATTCAAATTTGAATTAGTAATTTTCATCTTGGTAGTCTATGGCAAATTTTATTTTGATTCTTGGTATTTATTGTACCTGGGTCTCTAGGTGGAAGCATCCAATTTCACAGCCTGCTACACGTATTTGTAAATACATGATCCGGAATGACAAATAGGTTTTAATTCCCAGGCCAGTCTTGATCCAGTCATAGTACCTGCCAAAGAGCACTGACCTGAGGAGATCTAGGCTCAGGGGCACAAATGTCTTTGTAGATTGGTGATGCGGGCCAAGAGAGAAGGAGAAGTCAGAGACATTCCTTAGGCTGGACCAGATCTATGAAAACAGATGTCATGTTTGTCTTATACAGGAAGGCCTGGTCGCAGACTCATTTTGGCTTAAAGACCTTCTGCCTTCCTGAGAGAACCTCCTATTTCTTTCACTGGGCATAGATTTCTGCTCTGAAATTTAACCCTGTTGGCTAAGCTTCAAATGCATTAAGACTTTATCAACAACCCTCCAGCCTCAGTGGCTCGATATACTCCCTCCACCCTTAAATTGCTGGCTAGGACCTTCCTTAAAGCTAGAACTCCCTGAAATTAAGCTGATAGCATCCCCCTAACTGCATCCTTACACTCTCCCCTCCTCCAATCTAGTGACTTCCTGCTTCCATGTCCTCTTCAATTGATTAGACCCCTGTGATGGCAACCCTACCCAGATGGTCACTAGTGTTCACCACTGTTCCCCAGGCACTGTTATATAAAGCACCAGCCTCCCTAGGCAGAGACCAGCTCTCCACAAGAATTCCATCCATTAGCCTGATCCCATCTACATCCTTTATTCCCTTCCACTGTGTTGAGGCCCCAGCAGCATGTCTCACAACAGAGGAGAAGTAAGTAGTTGCACACATGAAGCAATTAGAAAGTAAAGCAAGCCTTATATAATAAATGATTAATTAATTGATCAATTAAATATCACCAAGGGTTAGTTCACATTATGGCCTATATTTGTCACAGGAGAATATCAAAAGGAAAATATTTCATTGTATCATTATTTGCAACAGTCAAGACATGGAAACAGAGTTGTGTGTGTGTGTACCTGTGCATATTATATATTCAACCATAAAAAAGAAGGAAATCTTTGCCATTGTAACAACGTAGATGGAGCTTGAGGGCATTACGCTAAACGAAATAAGACAGAGAAAGAGAAATACTTCATCATCTCCCTTATATGTGAAATCTGGGGGAAAAAAAAGAAAAAGAGAAAAAAAAAAACACTTAGAAGATCAGATTTATGGTTACCAGAGGCAGGGAATGGGGGAAATGGAGGAGGGTGGTCAAGGAATACAAACTCCAAGTTATAGGTAAGTCCTGGAAATGTAATGTACAACAAGGTGACTCTAGTTAACATAGCTATATGGCATATTTGACAGTCTCTAAGGGAATAAATCCTAAAAGTTTTCATTGTACGGAAAAAAAACCTTTTTAAAAAAATTCATATGAGATGATGGATGTTAACTTATTGTGGTAATCATTTCATGACCTATGTAAGTCAAGTCATAATGCTGCATACCTTAACCTTTTACAGTGCTCTATATTAATTATATCTCAATGAGACTGAAAAAAATTAAAAACTAAAACAAAGAAGAGGTATCAAACATAGACAAAAAAATTGAAATGTCTCTAATGTACACAAATTGTTATCTCAATGAATTGACAGAAATACTCTTAGAAATTATATCAGATACAAAAAAACAGAAGCATATTACACATCAAGTATTTATTGCATAACTCTTCATGGTATTCACTAGTCACTTTTCCAGATTTCTGGCTGGGATGATGTGCAATGGTTCCTCTTGTCTAGCATGTGTAAAATAATATTGCTTCTGACAAGGAATGTCTTTGGATTACCACTGAAATAATTTAGATTCTGAGAAATTTGCACATCATAATTCCTTCTCTCAAGACGCAGAAGACCTTCCATTAGGCTTCACGATGAACATAATAAAACTTTTTTCAAAACCTAAAAGTAACATTATTCAAAACTCCCAGTTGAAGTTATTTGCGAGTTGCACTCCTGTATGGCTCATTTAAGGCCTCCGCTGCCACTTGGTTGAGATGAATGAGCATCCAGAACAGGAGTGAACTCACAGATTTGCTGCTATTATTCAACTGAAGACAGTTTCCCAGAAGGCTAGATTAACAGAGCACAACCTGTCAGGTTCTGCTTTGAAGGTTGAAGCTTCAGAGTGAAAAACAAACAAACAAACACCAGAGGAATAAAATGCAAGACTAGTTTGCTCCAAATTGCAGACTCCAAAGATTACCATTCCTTTAAATTTACAGTCTAACCTCTCTCCTTCTGTACTGCCTCCTCTCCTAATAGCAAAACACTCTTGCCGAGAATTTTTCTAAAGGCCCCTTAGCATTCACAGTGTTCTCCCCCAAAATCTCTTTGTCCTAACTAACTGACTGTGCCTTCTCTTTTTATGAACCTGAAAAGAAAATTTTCAGGACTTTATTCCTGAACATCTTCCAAAATACTTACAGTTCCCTAAACTCAAGATAAAGTCATGTCCTACTTCAAGCTGACCTAGTATCTTTCTTGAGACACTGGTCCCATAAGAGCAGCTTGGATAAAGGCTCAGAGAAGGTCTACTCAATCTCACTCTTCATATATTTTAATCTCCACTCTACTAATGGGGAATTGGATGGTTGTCAGTTTCTTTAAGATAGACGTATTTTATATGCCTTAAAAAATATATTTAGAGATCCAGCTTGCTGCACATACTAGATCCAATTGCTCTGAGAGTCTTCAAAATCAATGACCAGATAAATCACTTATAACCTTCTATAATCCTTATGACAGGCCAAGTCACAATCATCAGGACTCTGAAGTAATCAGACCAGCAAAGTTTCGATTTGACCAAGTCACTGATGATCATGCAATTTGGGCTTCTTTGAACATTTTTGTTCCAAACTAAACTTGAGAAAGTAGACAGAGAAAATAAAACTAAAAACAGGCTAACATGGAACATCCGAGGCACCATATAGTGGTAAAGCAAGGAGACTGCTTGGCAAAAGCCAGGTTGTGGCTCCTTGGCTCCGTTACCTAGTGGATGACCTTAGGCCAGTTACTTAACCATTCTTGTGCCTCAGAATAATCTTCTGTCTTCTCTCCTATGAGCTAGAAGAAGCCAATGTACTGGACCTGCCCCGGGCCACATCGTACCTGGTTCTGCGGAGCTGTTGTCCAGCGCTTCAGAATCATTGGCACCTTGTCACCAACATGTTTCATCCTAGGGGCCTCAGACTTACAAAAATGAGATGATTTAATATCCTGCTACGTTGGACTACTATTAGAATTTCCCTGCATGTAATTATCCTGCATTCCTGTTACACTGTAGCACATGTTACTTTTTCTAGCTATTACCTTCTGAAGAGATTCAAGAATCATAAGAGAATATCCATTTACTAGTTTCACCAATTGGAAATATTTTGCTGTGTTTGCTTTCAGCCTCTCTCATACTTATGTATGTGTGTGTGTGAGTGTGTGTAAGTGTGTATAAATATATATTCTATTAAATCGTTTGAGACTAAGTAGCAGATATCATGACCCCGAATATTTAAGCATGTCTCCAAAAAATAAAGATACTCTCTTAAATAACCAAAATACAATTATCACACTCAGGAAATGTAACATTAATTCAGTACAATTTTTCCAACAATGTTCATAATAGCAATTTTTTTTCTGTTTCCGCGTCAAATCTAGGCTCTCGCATTACATTTAGTTATATTGTGGTACTTACTGTAACATCACTGCACTAAATTTATTATTAGTCTGCCAGTATTAGGCTAAATTATAAACTCCCGATGACACACGCTATGTTTTATTAATCTTTATACTTTTGGAATAAACAGAGTTCTTAGCACATAAAAGGGACTTGGTGTCTATTTGATGAAAGACTGGTTGGAAGTTATTTGTCAGTTTTTCCCATATTAACTTAAGTACCATAACAAGCAAGAAATTTGACATAGTGATATTTCATATTAAAAGCACTGGAAGGGACTGAGAGATTATTTTGTCCAAATCCTTACTTCTTAGAGGAGATGCCAGAATACCTTGCCAACATCACAGAGTCGGAGAGAGCCAGAGCAGGACCAGAACCACGGCCCCATGCCCTGCCATTCCATGCTGGCTTTCTCAGCCACCCTCAGAATCCATTACAAATATGTCAAATGCAGCTTCCTAGCTCAGCATCTATTAATCTGAGCAACTCCACTAATGAAAGGAACAAGCGTAATTTAATATCTTGCATGACCCTTCTCTGGTCTAAGCCATTCGCATTTAGAAAAACAATCAAGACACTGAAATAACCCTTCACAATTGAGATAGATGTGGATGGGCTATCACTGTGCATCAAACAACAAGCTCTTTTCCATCATCACATGGGGCATTGTGCACTGTTCAACTGGAGTGCCGGAACATGAATATCACAATCAATTTATCAATTAGCATTTTCCAAAACAATAGACACATTATGGGTTGGAATAGTAGTGTACACTTCAAACAGAGAGCCATTCAACCACCACTTAATGGCAGCTTTAGTCCCTTTTATGTAGGCTTAATGAACAAGGATGAACATTAGGGGAAATTTTATTTGGAAATTCATTTTAAAAACATATTCCGTTCAAGCAATATGATTTTCCATGCTTTTTCCAAAATCACCGATAAAGAAAATAATATGGATTTTGCAGATTAACTCCCTTGCTGATTTGATTCAGTGGCATATATATAAATTCCCTGACATTATAATGTAATGTCATAATACTGTGTTAATAACAATACTATATGCATTAGTACATGTTATCCTTTTACCAGCTTAAAAAGATGGCTTATATTAAGAGGGACCCAATTCACATTGTATTTCACAATTTTGCCCTAATGAAATTAACCATTTCATACATAAATTGTTAAATCACAGCTTTCCCTGTGGTAGGAAAGGGAAAGCAGAGTTTCTCTGTGTTTAGAAATCAAAGAGATAAATTCCATTTTATTCCTAGAGGCATGAGCCAGATAAAGTCTCTAGAGTACTGCTCACTTGACTAAGGCTTATTTTTTTTTCCCCTGATAAAGTGCACAGCTATCAATGCCACATGTCACCCAGTCTATAAAAGAATCAAATAAGGGGAAGGAATGTGAGGGAGACAGATTGTTGATCAAGAGGCTGATTCATTTCTGAACATCACAGTGGCAGAACTAGTGCAGTTGAAGCAGAGTTTGGGGGCTTTTGTTGTTGTTGTTAATTGTTGCTTTTTTTATCTATGTATCTCCTCTTCTACTAGACTGTAAGCAATTTGAGGGCAGAAACTATCTTTTTTTTTTTTTTTGCCTCTACCCCCCACAGCGTTTCACCCAGCGCCTTGACTGTGGGAAATGCTTAATACATAGTTGCTAGATGCAGGAAGAAAGGAGAGAGGAAGGGAGAGAGGGAAGGGAAGAGGGGAAGGGAATCAAGAAAGCTCTCAACAAAAAATAGGATCTTGTCTCTTCCTGATGTGTAACTTCGCTCAGATTGTGTGCTCACAGCACTTCTCTTCCTTGCACTCCCTCATCTTCTGCCTGGCACCAGGAATCTGGGTTCCCACAAAATGCAACCAGTGATTCTTCCTCCACAGCTATTTATACCAATTTATACCACTTATTCCATTCTTGCCTAATCCCTAAGTACAATGTTCTTGATTGACACCTGAGAAGTGATGGTATTAGATCTATAAAGAGATTAAAGATAATTTAGTCCAACTCCCTTATTTAAGAGATGAAGATAAAGAGCTGAAGTGATTTGTCCTCCCCCAAGCAGCCAGGTCATAACACAAGCAGCTCTAGATTCCTATATTTTTTTTCTTGAAATGGTTTCAAACTTTCAAAATAGTTTTGTGGCCCTGGTGCCCTGTTTCCTTCAATTATTTTAGAATGTATTTCCTACCAGTAATATATTTTTCTGCAAAGCCCCAATATAATTATCAAAATAAAGACCTTAGTATTAATATATTACTACCATCTAATCTACATACAAATTTCCCCAGTTGGGCAAGAGTATGTGTTTTAGAAAAGGGTTCCAGTCAAGGATCCTATCTGGTGACCATGCTTTGTTCATCTCTTTCAATCTCAAATAGCTCCTCAAGGCTTCCTTGGCTTTCGTGACTGATACTTTGACAATTACAGGCCAGTGGTTTAGATGGGCGTCCTTCACTCTGGCTGTCTGATGTTTCCTCATGATTATGTTCAGATTATCTATTTTTGGCAGAAATATCACAAATGTGATGCTGTGGTCTCCTTGCATCCTGTCAGGTGCTATGTGATTTTGCTTTTGTCCCTTTTGGTAATGTTCACCCTAATTACTTGGTCAAGTTGCCTGTAGATTTCTTTACCATAAAGTCACTCTTTGTCCCTTTGTGAAGGTACTTTAAGAGCCTATTCTACTCTTCATCAAATTTTCTACCACTTAATTGCATCCACTGATGTTTTTTGCCTGAATTATTATTACGATGGGAGCCAAATGATTTTCCTCCTCCTTATACACTAAGCAGTTGGTAGTCTATTGTAAAGAAAAGGTTTACTATTATTATTCGTTTTGATACTAAAATTGTCTCTTGTTTGGCCATCTGACTGTCTATATCTTTTTGAAATGTCCTCCTCATTCTTTGAGTACTTCCTTACCTTCTACCGTAATGAAATACCTCACATTTATTTTGTAATTAACCTGATCTGTCCCTAGAATCAGCCATTTCTCCAAGGAATCCTGGTTCTTTTCCTGGAGCATAGATTTTAGGTACCAGCATCTGGATGACACTAGATTGTCATTGCTCTCAGGATCTCTCTCTGGACATAGCTAGTAAATATGAACGTGTATATGCATGCACATACTATACATATACATGTATACACGCATACATCCTATCCATACATCCTTATCAATCTACACCTAAATATTGAAAACCATGAGTTCAAACCAATACTGTAATTCCAAGCTAACTCCATGGGTTTATTCCAGTTTCTTTTTATCTTCATTATACTTTGTTATTCACTCAGTCCCCCAGAGAGTGACCAGTTCCCTGAAAAACCACCTCTATGACTAATTCGGTGCTCTCTTACCACCCATAGCCACCACACCCCTGCATAGGCGCCCTCTGCAGGGCTCCAGTCTGTACCACAGATGCTGCTGCCATCACCTTTGTCTCCCACCAGGGTGCTCTCCTCACCTTATTCTCAGCTTTCGTGACCTATGTGGGTCAAACCCCCAGTGCCTGCACATAGGCTGCCTCCTCCTCCCTCTTGGGTTCTATATGCCTTGCTAGTCTATAAACATGCCCTTGGCGCCCACTAAAGCTCCAATTCCCCATCCTCCAAGATGGGGACTTTCTCCCGCTCCTCCAATCAGTCTAATACACCCATCCATTGGCCACCTAAGCTTCTGCCTCCTTGGAAGGAGGCCTTTTCACCCACCCGGACTCCAGTACCCATGGGGGAGCACCCATTGGGGTGCTCATTCCACGTGAGGGCTTCCATAAGCATCCCACCTGCTCATCCCAACACCTCTCAATGGAGCTTCAACATGCCACCCCAGTCAGTGCAAACACCATCTGCAACCTGCTCAAGCAACAAATCCTATCCTGTGTCACTGCCTCTAGGTGCCTGTTTTGCTCAGCCCTACCTCAGGGCTTTCAGACTGAGAAGAAAGGAAGGAAGAACAGACTGAACTTCTTTATAGGCTTCCTTCCAGAAAGAAGGTCATTATTCATATCTCTAAATGTCTGTATTGAACACCCATTATTAGTATGCCTCTATTAAAAATCTAAGAAAGGGGATCCCTGGGTGGCGCAGTGGTTTAGCGCCTGTCTTTGGCCCAGGGCGCGATCCTGGAGACCCAGGATCGAATCCCATGTCGGGCTCCCGGTGCATGGAGCCTGCTTCTCCCTCTGCCTATGTCTCTGCCTCTCTCTCTGTGTGTGTGTGTGTGACTATCATAAATAAATAAAAAATTTAAAAAAAAATCTAAGAAAGATAAGTATCCTATCTATTTACCACATCATATATATTCTTCAAAAAATATTCCAACATACCGGACAGAATAATGCATCTTCTGGGGTTCTCAACAAATATTCATTGGCTGAGAAAAAAAATATTTCTGTTACCACATAGATAGCAGTGCAACTGAAATTGAACTTCACATCATCTTTCATGATAGCCATGAACTATATATTGTGAATTATAATTTAATGAATGAGATACACATAAGGAATTAATAAATGTAATCTAAGTATATTTCAGCAGTTGTTCATTCTATCCTTTTTGTATTGTAGCCACAAGCACAAAAGAAAATTATTTTCTCTTAGTAGATATTTTTAATGAAAAATCTATAGTGAAAAATGTTGGTTTATTTTGAACTAAATCATTTCAATAGGCAGGGTGACACAATTGTGGCTGAAATCTATGCCATCAAATTGACAATAAAAATGTCTATTTAAAAAAAAATGACTTGATTTGAAATGTCCATAACCTTTTGTCATAATACTAGCCACTTAATATGAATTTTTTTATGTCTAACATTTGCAACACCAAAAAACCTTTTCTTATAATAAGCTCTTACTGAAGGAATAAAAACTTAAAATAGTTGATACCAAGTATTAAAAGCCTAAGCCAGTATAAACTATGCCATTTTATTTAATTTATAATTGAATATTTTCTAAAAACTTTGGTTACATTTTGTTTGAAAAGTGAAGTCTTGTTATGGTTTCTGTCAGTTTATGACTACCTAAATATTATGAAAACCTCATAAACAATGGTCTGCATTCGCACATAGGAAATAATGGAGACTCATGACCTGTTTTAGCGTCCAAACTTTGAGATAATTGGAAGCTTTACAAACCAGAAAATGGGGCAGAGAGAACTGGGAATTGCTGGAAGGGAAATGGACAGTTTTCATCTATTCTACACTCATAAACTAAAATTAGTTTGATATGAAGTTAGACCAAGGAATTGAACATTGGAGAGGATTTAAGTGATCATTTGATGATGTGATTTGTACAGCACTGAATATAACATTTCTCTCAATACACAGCATACTTGGATAGTCTTTGTCTAAATATCTCAAGTGGACACTGCTTTCATTGTGTGGATATGAATAAAGAAAGTATGGACAACTCACAATCTTTTGACTCTACAGACTTTTCATAAGTTTGAAGCTTTGAGAGGCTGGGTTAAAATCTTGCTCAGCTTGTGAGAGCTCTGAAGTTAGATTTAGCTCCCTTCACTGCAGGTGGTCATGGATTTTATAGGCTTCCTCCCAGAAAGAAGGCTTTTATCAATTCAACAAAGCCCGAGCTTTTCCCAGTGTTTTTCAGGCATAATCCACCCACTCCCCCAAGTGATTTAGCAATCCAACAGCAGCTCCACATTTGGGTGGCATGTGCAAGTACTTTCATCTTCCAAAGAGTTTCCTGCAACTCCCCAGCCTCTGCTGGCCAGGCAAGTCATATCATGAAGTAGCCTGGAACCACACATATTGTGATTCTAATCAGATTAGCGTGCTTTAATCACTATCTTTACTTCTGTAGCTTATTTTATACTAATTAAAGCTCGTAAATTTTCCACTGCTAATTGAATTAACGAAGCCACTCATCTTTGTCAGGCAGCATCTTTCTTCTTACATCCACATATTTAAACAGGGTATGAAGCCTACAGGTAATCAATGAAACTAAGGTCCTACAAGGCAGCAACTATACCTATCTTGGATTGAGGACAAGCCTTCATTTCCTCAGAAGCTTCTTTATATGACAGGCAGGACAATCAACATTAAGAAACTAGTTTCTTCCTAGGCACTTGAAGTGATCTGAACTGGCACTGATTTAAATTTATTAGGTCAAATTCCATAGCCACCATATATACCACCATAATATACTAAAATACTCATTTGAACCAAAAAACTTGTCAGAGGAGGAAAAAAAAATCAAGGAGCCTTGTTACATTGCCTAGATGGAATTGATTTAACTGGTTAGTTTACCCCCAAAAAAGTCTATCTAAATTATAAATCCAGCTTTTATCTATATATTCTGAAATAAAGACACCTCAGATTAACCCCAATTTTCAAAGAGGTCATATTTGTAAAACTATTTGCTAAATTGTTGTTTTCAATATGATGTCATCGATGGTTGAGTTTTTCTGGTTGGCCCAAGTAATATATTTAATCCAGAGCTACTATTCTAACACATTGAAACTATTCACCAAAGTCTTCCAGCAGGTCATCTTAATTCATGGGTCTAAGTGTAGACCATGCAGCTTCCTTCCTCTCATCTACTACCCAAGTCCACCTATTTGCTAAAATATTCCGAGTGTTTTCGTACACAGTGGCAGCAGGGACTCTAATGCAGGTGGTGACCCATATCACATGGAGAAAAAGACAATAAGGAATTAATTTTGACTACTATGAATCTGGAATTAAAGCTTCATCTCCTACCAAAAATCTAGTAGCTCCTTGTAATTTTTTTTTCCAGAAAGAATACAAGGAAACACTTGTGTGATTTGGTAATTTATATAGAAGTGGTAAATCCTGATGTCAGGATGCCCTGGTGCTTAGATTTAGTCATGTAAAGAACACTATCTCTTCAGTGGAACTCTAAGATACAACCTTTATATTTGGTCTATATGACCACTAAGGTCCCTAGGATTATTCTGTTCTGAAAGTAAATCATGTTAAGGCAGAGAAGGGGTTGGAATTGAAGGTCCCTAAATGTTCTTATGGAGGAAATATTTTGGTTTATTTTAGTTTCCCCAAACTAAATGTTTTGTTATCCTAGGGAAAATTATAAGGAGCCATTTTATTTCTCTATGTCCTTAGTCTCTAGTGTAAGCTACTGGATGAGATGTGGGTTCTATGGATTGGAAATTTCTGGAAGAGTATGTCCCAATGACCAAAAACAGTTGCTTTGGAATAACTGGCTTGTTAAACTTTGGTTTGGCTTATCCCCAGAAACTTGGCTCTCTTGTTTTGACCAATAGGACATTAGTCATACATGCCTGTATTCACTTTTGGTAGAACTCTACCAAATTACCATTGGTCTTGGCTTTGTTGCTTGTTTTGACCAATAGGACATTAGCAAAGGAGACACTAGCAGAGATTTGAAAAGTTTTCTGTCTTGAGTTTTTGGTGCACCACTGCCAAGGAAACAAGCTCAGGCTAGTCTGATGGATGAGAAACATGTGACCTAGTTACCCACCATTGCCCTAGCTGACATCCAGTCAACCCCAGAAGTAGAACAACCAAAAAAACTGGAAGCTGACCACACACACATGAAGAAGAGCAGGAGAAAAAAATTGCTCAGCTGAGCACATCCCAAATTGCTGACTCCTGGAATTGTTAGCTAAATAAATGTGTATTCTATTAAGCCACTATTTTTGAGATGGTAGATTTTGTTGAAAAAATAAAACATGTATATAATGTATACATGTTTATGTTATACATGTAAAGATGTATATAATTGCTAATAAGTAGATCCTAACAAATTACAGATATGTAAAGGAAAAGACAATTTCTTTTTCAGTAACTGTTTTTGGGATTGGAAATTAAAACCATTGCCTACAGTGAAAGAAGTAGTACGAGGACAGTGACTTACAAATGAACAAAGGAGACTGTCACTATCCAACTTCAAAACTTATTATAATGCTATAATAAAGGCAGTGTGATCTGCATAAAGATTGACATATAGATCAATGGAACAGAATAGAAAGTTCAGAAATAAATCTTTATATTTGTGGTCAGTTGACTTTTGACAAAGAGCCAAAGAAATTCAGTGGTGAAAGGATAATTTTTTCAACAAATGGTGATGGAATTATTGGATATCCATATGTAAAGAAAGCTATAATAATAATAATCTTAAATCTTTATAGTATGCCATACATAAAAAATAACTAAAAATGGGTCACAGAGCTAAATGTAAGAGACAAAACTATAAAAATTCTAGGGGAGATAGATGTGAGCTAAAATACTTTTGTAATTGTGTTAAATGTCTTAGATGTCACATTAAAATCATGACCTATAAAAGAAAAATTGATTAACTGGACATCAAAATTTTAAAACTTTTGTTTTTTGATAGATTAAAATTAAAAGGTAATCCACAGTCTGATAGAAAATATTTTCAAATCATAAATCTTAAAAAGACTTGTATCCAGAATCTATAAAGAGCACTGTGCACTACAACTGCAGTAGGTGGCTGATGTCAGCCTTCTATTACTCCTTCATGTGACCTCAAGAAGATATCAAAAACAAGAACTGGATTATAGGAGAGGGAGGACAGCAGTGGAATAGGACCCTAGGCTTGTTTTATCCCATGAGCACAACTAGATAACCATTAAATCATCCTAAACAACCCAGCAAAAGACCTGAAGACTGACAGCACAAACTCCACAACTGGAGGAAGAGAAGAGGCCATATAGAAAAAAGTAGGGAATGTAAAGTCGTGATTTAGAGGAGAAATGGATGGATCACAGGTGCTGTGGATGAAAGGGATCTGTGGTCATGGAGAAGGGTGAGAGAAAGAGAGAGAGAGAGAAGCACACAGTTAAATGCACAAGGAGAACATTTCTCCAAAGCCATTGGCTTGGAAAACAAGAGGGGCTGAATTTTTTTTTAAGATTTTATTTATTTATTCATGAGACACATCGAGAGAGGAGCACAGACACAGACAGAGGGAGAAACAAGCTCCATGCAGGGAGCTTGATGTGGGACTCAATCCTGGGTCTCTAGGATCATACCCTGGACTGCAGGCGGCACCAAACCGCTGAGCCACCTGGGCTGCCCAGAATTTCATGAGTTCTTACAACCAGTAGGGCTTAAAGCCTAGAGTTTTAAATGTCAGTGAAATTGACTAGCCTAGAACCTGGAGGGCACTGTGCTGTTCCTGCAGAAATGGCAGGCAAAACCCCAAAAGCAGACAGCATGGAAATAGTGATCTGAACAACACCTAGGGTACACAGCAGGGAGATTATTCAATTTCTTGGAACACGTCTCAGAGAAGCAGTGTTCATGGAAATTCTTCTCTGGGAACAAAGGAGCTGGCTGGAGCCATTTCCCTCCTCCAGCCCTCAGCATAAACATAGAGCCCCCTGCAGGAAGCAGCCCAGCACCTACAGTGGCTACCTAACTTGCTTACACAAAGCCTCTCCCCTCCATGCTCTGTTGGGACTACCCCTCTCTGTCAAGTTTCCCTCAGTACCAATGCAGAAGACCCCTTGTCCAGAAGATCAGCACAAACCCCTGCCCCCACACATCTCCCAACCAGCAAGTTCTGCAGGGCCTCAGTTCTCATGGAAGTGTTATCGGGTCTCATTTCACAGGCAGACCAGAGTACCTAGTTAAACTTGCCACACTCAGGCCAAGGACCAATATTGCCCACAACAGACAAGGAGAGCCTCTGCAGATAACTGGCCTGACAAGTACAGCAGCCACAACACAACAGCAGAGTGCACACAGCACACCCCAGAGACACTTCCTGAAGTGCCAGACCCTGGACACTACATGATGTCTTATTCATAAAGACATTACATTCAGCAGCAAGAAACATAACTAGCTTTTCTGATACACAGAAGAAGGCAGAGACTTAGACAAAATAAGGAGGAATTTATCCCAAATGAAAGAACAAGGTAAGGCCATGGCCACAGATCTAAGCAATAATGGATATAAGTAACATGCCTGATGGTGAATTTAAAGCAACAATCATAAGGATATTCACTAGGTTTAAGAAGAGAATAGAAGACATCAGGGGCACCTTTGCCACAGAGAAAAAAGGAGTTAAAAAATAATTCATCACCAATAAGTGATATTGAAAATGAGCTTGATGCAATGAACAGCAGGCTAGAAGAAGCAGAGGAACAAATTAGTGATCTAGAAGACAAAATAATGGAAAATAATGAGCTGAACAAAAGAGAGAAAAAATTATGGAACATGAAAATAGACTTAGGGAACTCAGTGACTCCATCAAACATAATAATATTTGTATTATAGGGTTCCAAAAGAAGAAGAAAAGAGAAAATGAGGCAGAGTATTTTTTAAGAAAATAATAGCTGAATATATCCCTAATGTGGGGAAGGAAACAGAAATCCAGATCCAGAAGGCACAGAGAACTACCATCAAAATCAACAAAAGCAGGCCAACACCAAGAAATATTGCAAGTAAATTTGAAAAATATAATAATAAAGAAAAAAATTAAAAGCAGCAAGCCAAAAGAAGTCCTTAACTCACAAAGAAGACCCATAAGATTTGCTGGAGATTTCTCAACAGACACTTGGGAATCCAGAAGGGAGTGGCATGATATATTCAAAGTGCTGAATGGGAAAAATCTGCAGCGAAGCAAACTCTGTCCAGCAAGGCTATCATTGTGAATAGAAGGAGAGATAAAGAGTTTCCTAGACAAACAAAAACTAAAAAAGTTCATGACCTCTAAACCAGCTCTGCAAGAAATATTAAAGGGAACTAATTGAGTGCAAGGGGGAGACCAAAGGTGACAAAGACAAGAAAGGATCAGAGAAAATCTTCAGAAACAACAATGTTATAAAATGGCAATAAATACATATCAATAATTACTTTGACTGTAAGCGGACTAAATGCTCCAATCAAAAAATATAGGGTGTCAGAATGGATAAAATAAAAAACAAGACCCATGTATATGCTGCCTACAAGAGACTCATTTTGGATCAAAAGTCACCTGCAGATGGAAACTGAGGGAATGGAGAAACATCTGTCATGCAAGTAGATGTCAAAAGAAGATGGTGTAGCAATAATACTACATATCAGATAAACTAGACTTTAAAATGAAGACTGCAACAAGTGATAAAGAAGGGCACTACATCAAAATAAAGGGGACAATCCAACAAGAAGATCTAATAATTATAAATATTTATGCACCCAATAGGGGAACACCCAAATATATAAAACAATTAATGAGAAACATGAAGGAACTAATTGATATTAATACAATAGTAATGGAGGGCTTTAACACCCCACTTACATCAGTGGACAGACATCTAATGGAAAACTAAGGAAACAATGGCTTTGCATGACACACTGAACCATATGGGCTTAACATATATATTCAAAACATTCTACCTTAAAACAGAAGAATATACATTCTTTTCAAGTGCACATGGGACATTCTCCATAATAGATCACATATTAAGTCATAAAATAAGTGTCAGCAAATACAAAAAGATTGAAACCATAACATACATCTTTTCTGACTACAAGATTATGAAATGAGAAGTCTACCACAAGAAAAAGTTTGGAAAGACCACAAATATGTGGAGGTTAAACAACATACTACTAAACAATGAATGGATCAACCAGGAAATCAAAGAAGAAATAAAAAACACATGAAAATGAAAATGAAAACATGATCTTAGGACCTCTTAGGACCAATTTTGTTCCTAAGATGTAAGTATGTAGCAATACAGGCCTACCTTAAGAAGCAAGTCAAATCTGAAATAAATAACCTACCTGTACCCCTAGAGAAGCTAGAAAAAGAACAACAAATGAAGCCTAAAACCAGCAGAAGGAAGGAAATAATAAAGATTAAAGCAGAAGTCAATGATATTGAAACTAAAAGAAAAAAAAGGAACAGATCAATGAAACCAGGAGTTGGTTCTTTGAAAAAATTTATAAAATTGATAAACCTCTAGCCAGACTTATCAAAAAGAAAAAAGAAAGAACTCAAATAAATAAAATCACAAACAAGAGAGTAGAAATAACAACCAGCAACACAGAAATATAATTATAATTATAAATATAATTATATAATATAATTTATTTAATAATAAATATAAAAATAATATGCCAACAAATTGAACAACTTGGAAGAAATGGATAAATTTATAGAAATATATAAACCACCAACTGAAACAGGAAGAAATAGAAGTCTTGAGCAGACCAATAACAGCAAAGAAATTGAATAAGTAATCAAAAAACTCCCAACAAACAAAAATCCAGGGCCAGATGGTTTCACAGGGGAAATCTACCAAACACTTAAGGAAAAATTAATACCTATTCTTCTCAAACTATTCCAAAAAAGAAAAAGAAAAAGAAAAAGGAAATAAAACTTCCAAATTCATTATATGAGGCCAGCATTACCCTGATTCTGAAACCAGATAAAGACTCCACTAAAAAAGAGAACTATAGGCCAATATCCCTGATGAACTTGGATGCAAAAATTCTCAATAAAATATTAGCAAACCAAATCCAAGAATACGTTAAAAAAATCATTCCCCATAATCAAGTGGGATTTCTTTCTGAGTTGCAAAGGTAGTTCAATATTTGCAAACCAATCAATGTGATATATCGCATTCATAAAAGAAAGGATAAGAACCATATGATCATTTCAATAGATGCAGAAAAAGCATTTGACAAAGCACATCCATTCATGATTTAAAAAAAAACCCTCATAAAAATAGTTTTAAAGGGAATATACCTCAACATAATAAAGGCCATATATTAGCCAAAGCTAATATCAACCTAATGGGGGAAAACTGAGAACTTTTCCTCTATGGTCAGCAACAAAACAGGATGTTGATTCTCACCAGTGTTATTCAACCTAGTACTAGAAGTCCTAGCCACAGCAATCAGACAACATAAATAAATAAGAGGCATCCAAATTGTCAACAAAAAAAAAAGTAAAACTTTCACTATTTGTAGATGATGTGATACTCTGTAGAGAAAATCTGAAAGACCACCAAAAACTGATAGAACTGATAAAAGAATTTGGTACGGTCACAGGATACAAAACCCGCATACAAAAATCTGTTGCATTTCTATACACCAACAATGAAGCAGCAAAAAGAGAAATTAAAGAATCAATCCCATTTACCGTAACACCAAAAGTAGTAAGATACCTAGAAGTAAACCTAACCAAAGATCTGTACTCAGAAAACTATAAAACACTGATGAAAGAAACTGAAGATGACACAAAGAAATAGAAAGACATTCCATGCTCATGGATTGGAAGAAAAGATATTGTTAAAATATCTATATTTCCCAAAGCAGCCTACACATTTAATGCAATCCCTATCAAAATATCAACAGTATTTTTCATAGAGCTAAAACAAATAATACTAAAATTTGTATGGAACCAGAAAAAAAAACCAAATAACCAAAAATAATCTTGAAGAAGAAAAGCAAAGCTGGAGACATCACTATTCCAGACTTCAAGTTATATTACAAAGCTGTAGTGATCAAAACAGAATGATCCTGGCACAGAAATAGACACCTAGATTAATAGAACAGAATAGAAAACCCAGAAATGAACCCACAACAATAAATCTTTACAAAGCAAAAAAGAATATCCTATGAGAAAAAGACCATTTCTTCAAAAAATGATGTTGGGAAAATTGAACAGCTACATGCAAAAGAATGAAACTGGACCACTTCTTACACTATACATAAAAATAAATTAAAATGGACTAAAGACCTAAATATGAGACATGAAAACATAAAAATCCTAGAGGAGAACACAGGCAATGACCTCTTTGACAACAGCCTTATCATATCTTTCTAAATATGCCTCTAGAGGCAAGGGAAACAAGAGCAAAAATAAATTATTGGGACATTGACAAGACAAAAAGCTTCTGCACAGCAAAGGAAACAATCAACAAAAATAAAAGGCAACCTGTGAAATGGGAGAGGATATTTGCAAATGACATATCTGAGAAAGGGTCATTATTCAAAATTTACAAAGAACTTACAAACTCAAAACCCAAAAACCAAATATTCCAATTTTTTAAATGGGCAGAAAACATGAATAGACATTTTTTCCAAAGACATCAGATGACCAACAAATACATGAAAAGATGCTCAACATCACTGATCATCAGAGGAATACAAATCAAAACTAAAATGAGCTGTCACCTCACACCTGTCAGAATGGCTACAATCAACAAAACAAGGAGCAAGTGTTGGCAAGGATATGGAGCAAGGGGAGCCCTTGTGCATTCTTGATGGGGATGCAAATTGGTGCAGCCACTCTGGAAAACAGTATGGAGGTTCCTCAAAAAGTTAAAAATAGATCTACCCATGACCCAGCAATTACACTACTAGGTATTTACCCGAAGGATACAAAAATACTAATTCAAAGGGGTACCTGTACCCTGATGTTTATGGCAGCTATCATCTACCATAGCCAAGTGTCCATCAACTGATGAATGGATAAAGAAGAAATGGTATATTACTCACCCATAAAAAAATAATGAAACCTTGCCATTTGCAAGGACATGGATGGAGCAAGAGAGTATTATGCTAAGCAAAATAAGTCAGAGAAAGACAGATACCATATTATTTCACTCATGTGGAATTTAAGAAACAAAACAAGGGGCACCCAGGTGTCTCAGTCAGTGAAACATCTGCCTTTGGCTCAGGTCATGATCCTGGGGTCCTGGGATAGGGCTCTGCATGGCACTCCTTGTTCAGCAGGGAGCCTGGTTCTCCCTCTCCTTCTGCTGCTCCCCTTGCTTGTGCATGCTCTCTCTCTCTTTATCAAATAAACAAAAAAAATATCAAAAATATCATTTGATTTTATCAAATAAAATATTTTTTTTTAAAAAGTAACAAAACAAATGAGCAAAGGGCAAAAAAGAGAGAGGCAGACCAAGAAACAGACTCTTAACTACAGAGGACAAACCGATGGTTACCAGAAGGGAAGAGTTGGGGGATGAGAGAAATCGGTGATGGGGATTAAGGCGTACACTCGCCATGATGAGCACCGGCAATGCATGGAGTTCTTAAATTGCTATATATACACCCAAAACTAATATAACACTTTATGTTAACTGACTGGAATTAAAATTAAACTTAAAAAAGGCAAGAAGAACTGGAAAATCAGTTAAGTGGAAGCATGCAAATAATATTTTTGAACAACCAGTTATGATAGAAACATAATTTATTAAGATGATGTAAGGGTCTTTCAAAAGTCTATGTGGAAATCAGTAAACCAAAAAAAAAAAAAATCACACCTTGTGACACTCAAATATTTGGAGAACTCCTTGACAGCATGTAACCCCTTCCTCTATTTGCGTGTATAATCTCCTATAGCTAACAAGCTTCAGAGCAGTTCTCCAGAGCAACGTGAAAAAGACTCTCTCCCGGGCTAGCATCCTCTGGAGGACAATGAGTAAAGCATTTAGCAACCTACCTTGAGGTTGGCCTTCTTTCAGTTGACAGCATCTACAACTCAATAATAATAATTTTAAAAAATACAACCTAATTTAAAAATGGGTAAAGGATATTGAATAGGCATTTGTCCAAAGAAGACTTACAAATGTCCAATAAGCACATGGAAAGATGCTCAACGTGATAAATCATTAGGTAAACTCAAATCAAAATCATGAGATACAACTTCACGCCCTGTAGGATGGCTATCATCAAAACGCAGACAGCAGCAAGTGTTGACAAGGAAGAGTTGGAATCCTTGTAAAATGGCTGAAGGGGATGTAAAATGATGCAATCACTCTGGAAAACTATGTTTCTTTAAAACAATTAAATATAAACTTAGCATATGAAATAAAAATTCTACCCCTGGCTGTCTACCCAAGAACAATGAAAACTTATATTTGTGCAAAGGCTCGTTTACCTGAATGTTCCCAGCACTGTATTCGTGGTAGCCAAAAACTGGGAACCAAATGTCTTTCAGTTAGTGAACTGATAACAAAAACAATGTTGTCTACCTACTACACTGAAAGACCGTTCAGCAATAAAGATATTATTTATTTATTCATGAGAGACACAGACAGAGAGAGAGAGAGGCAGAGACACAGGCAGAGGGAGAAGCAGGCTCCATGCAGGGAGCCCGATGTGGGACTCGATCCTGGGACTCCAGGATCACGACTTGAGCTGAAGGCGGCGCTAAACTGCTGGGCCACCGGGGCTGCCCCGTTCAGCAATAAAAAGGTACGAACCACTGACATACTACAACACAGGCGACCGTCAAAAACATGCTAAGCGAAAGAAGCATTCAGAAAAGATCCCCTATTGTATTCTTTGATCCGTGTAAACTTTGTAGAACAAGCAAGTCTCTAGAACAGAAAGCAGTCAGTGCTTGCCTAGGGCTGGGGACGGGAAGGGAGGTTGTCTGCAAATGGACCTGCGGAACTTATTGAGGTGATGGAAACACCTTTAAAACTGGGCTATAGTGATGATTACACGGTTTTATGAATTCATTAAAAAACATTGATTTGCATGCATACGGTAGATGCATTTTCAGATCAATAAGTAATACCTCACTAAAGACTGTTAAAAACAAAATCAACCTTTGGATTCTGTCATGGAAGAGAAAGAAACCTGGTGAACCCCTGAATAAATATGATTTGAAATTTGACTATAAGTAAAATATAGTTTTAAACAACTGCCCCTGGACACCTGGGTGGCTCAGCGGTTGAGCGGCTGCCTTTGGCCCAGGGCGTGATTCCAGGGTCCTGGGATCGAGTCCCACATTGGGCTCCCTACAGGGAGCCTGCTTCTCCCTCTGCTCATGCCTCTCTGTGCGTGTGTGTGTGTGTCTCTCATGAATAAATAAATAAAATCTTTTTTAAAAAAGTTTCCCCATGTGTGTATGACTCTTGCATGTGTATATGTATTAATGATGAATGAACTGACTTGATAACACTATTTTTTTTTTTTTGGCCTTTCTGAGAAAAGTGGAAACTTTCATTATATAATCACTCCAGGTGGGAGGGTGGGGGGGGGGCAATTGGACAGCAGGGGAATTTGTGGCTGCCCACAGTGTTTCTGGGAGGTCAACAGGAGGACAGAGGATGCATGCATTACAAGGGTCTGGGCGGACACAGGTGGGAACCATATCTGTGAAACCACTTTCCCCAGCCCACTCGCAACCCGAGTCTGTCAATGCCCAGCAGCACACCTTGGCATGGTCAGTGCCCCCCACCTCTGTCCAGATGCCCAGAGTCAGATTCATGCAAGGAACATGAAGGTGGTCTTCATGGAGCATATGGTTCCATTTTGCTGATTTGGCCCAGTTGTTTGAAAACATCTTGTCTTAAATAGCGTGCTATTTATCAAATTTCACTATCTTTCAGGAGAAGCTGGAAGAGGGGAAGAAAACCAGACATTTTCTTGACTTAATCTTACTTTCTCAAATTTGAGAAACTGTTTTATTACTTTACAATGGAAAAGAAGATTGCACCCCCTTTTTTGTTTCATGACATCCATAGGCACATGCATTGTTGTGATAGATTAAATCTGGCAAGGATTAAAGGAAAATTCTCCCTCTAAGTGATCATGCAGCTTAAAGCAACATCAGTAGGTCAACTAAACCATCCCTCTGCCAAAGACAGACTGTGCTCAAACCACACCCAGACAAATGAAAGTTTATTCTATTTTTAAAGATTTCCAAGGGAGAGGATCTCTGGAATTTTCGCCCCTAAAGGCATTTAGTCTGTCTGAGAAATTCATTTTACATAGGAACATGATAGAAACAAAAAGAACACAATTGTCTGGCTGCCAAATCCAAGGATTTTTATTGTTATTATTATCATCATCATTCCGAAATACAAAGGACAAAGTGGAAGATAAAATTCATGCACTGTGTCTGGTGTGTTTCCGATTAATGAAACAGACCCTTATATTTTATTAAGGTTAAGTAAGCGAGCCCAGCCAAGAAGCTGAGTTTTGCATTTTAATTTGGGGAATTTTGACAACAATTAGGCTGCTGAACATAAAGAAGTTAAAACCAAGAACTATTTTCTCAAGAATTCTACAATGCTTTTCTTCAGCTGTTACACTAAAGGAATTGTAGTGTAGCTAGTAAGAAAGAGAGCCTCATAAATTTAAAATATTTATGGGGGCATTCTCAATTATTATTCTGAGATACAGAACATCCTCTAGCATAAATGGGAAAGTCAGCTCACAAATGGTTTAAAATGAGAGGGACCAAGTAACAAAAAAAAAGTCATTTGACCATATATAAAATATAGATAAGCTTCCGGGCATATTTTAATTTAGAAGAAATCAATGCTTTTCTAAAATAATTTTAATTCCTCAAATTGCCGATTGTCATTATGAGCTAAGCCTTGTTCTTTCCTTTTCTAATCAAATGTGATCATTTGCTCACATTGTTCTCTTCTGAGTGGGTAATAGGCACAAACCGACCTTGTGAAGAGGACTAGCTTCCTAAAAATCACTGTTCCCCCTCACTCCAATTTGTGACTTAAAAAAAAATTAAAAATGAAGCAGGGTAGGGGAGGGTGGTGTATGAAGAATGAGCCAGCTTACTAAATGCCCACTGGCAGGGAGAGAAAAAGTTTACTCCACATATGTGAGATGTAAAGGCCAGAGCAGAGAGACAAGGAGGTGGGGTGGGGGGCTGCCTGGCTGAGGGAGGAGCTAGCCTGCCACCCAGCTCCCCCCAGATCCAGGGCCTCTGAGCTGCAGAAAGCTGCTCTCTGCAGAAATAGCTCTTTGCCACCATCCCCTCCTTTCCTCTCCCTTGCCTTCGCCTGCCTGCACAGGAGCTAACGTATAAAGAAAAATGTATGAAAATTCCAAAGTTGAGTTATGTCTAAGGTAAATATTTAACCCTATCTCTCTTAGATTTGCCATCTCACTCAAAAGATATTAGCATATGTCTTAGCCATTTTACTTCCTTGGGTGTCATCAACATTGGTATCTTTAAAGAAGAAAAGGAGGATGCTGGGAATGGGAGATGTCAGCCAGTCTACAGTACTCAGGTGGATGGGAAAGAAGGGGCCAGGAAATGGGGAAACCCCTGGGATGTGGTCCTAAGGGGGGCTCAGGGGAGTCATCCTCCAATGAGGACCCCAACCATCTCATACCCACATGCGATTTGCTTAACTAGAATCCTGGGGGCTGTGTCATCTGTCCAGGGTGCTGGACAGGCATCTGGGTATTGGTCTCCATGCTTGGCACTCATGCCTTTTGCATGGGCATAGAAACCATGTGCCCAGACCAGTCTTAAGGCACCACAGAGGAAACTATACAGTTCTAAGAAAAGTCAAGGTATAAACTGACTTAGAAATATTTGAAATGCTTTAAATGTAATGCAACATTTAGAGCAGAAAGGAAAGCTGGGGATAAATATTGGTTTTCACGAGTTCCATCATAAAGCGTATTTTTTCTAGATCAGAGAAAACCCATTGAACAGAAGCGAAAATACTCTTTTCTCAGTTTGGTTAATTCACTGATGTTTTGGTTTTTTTTGTTTTGTTTTTTTTTTTTTAAAAAAAGCATCATCACTGCAAGGTAAAGAAAATGTGCAATGAGCTCGCACTAAGCAAACACCACGCTGCCTGGCAGGGTCAGAAGGGTAATTCTAGGGTACTATGAACAGAAAAGCAAAGGAGAATAAATACTCAAGCAAGATAAGTCTTTGGAAGTTAGTTTCAACAAAAACCTAAACAGGGTTTGACATTTCCCTTCAAAGAACACAGTTATAAAAAAGCAATGGAGGCTGGGGCACCTGGGTGGCTCAGTGGTTGAGCATTTGCCTTCTGCTTAGGTCATGATCCTGGGATGCTGGGATCGAGTCCCACATCATGCTCCTTACAGGGAGCCTGCTTCTCCCTCTGCCTATGTCTCTCCCTCTCTCTGTGTGTCTCTCATGAATAAATTAATAAAATCTTTTTTTAAAAAAAATGAAAGCATAATTAAGCCTCCAAATGCTCTACACTTTTTTTCTGTTGTAGTAATATCAGCCTTTCTGATTTACACGTCTTGTTATCAGAGAAAATTGATACTGACTTCAAACCACAATTTAAGGATTCACCCACACAGAGCCCACACCCGCCTCCAGAAAACTGCTATCTTTTTGAAAGGAGTTATTCCTTGCTTTGGCTTTGATACATGCATCAACAGCTTAATTTTTTGTTTGGAGTTTTTAAATGGCAGTTAGGAAACAAGAAAGGACTCACCTCTTTGAAAAGCAGTGCAGTGTCTGGCTAGATGCTTATTCTGCTACCTGGGAAAATTATTTCAGATGGTCTGTTGCGGATTGCTCAGACTTTGCACCTCCCACGAACACAGGCAAAGCATGCCTTTCCTGGGGCAGTAGGTTGAAGGAGGAGAGCTGTGACATTGAGACAATGAGCAAGCATCTGTCCCCCAGGGTTCCAGTGCCTTCCTTCATCCCTTGCAGCCTAGAAGCAGGAGTTGAGAGTCACCCATTTTCCATCAAAGATGAGGCAAATTTGGGAGACTTAAAACAAAAAAAAAAATGGATATTTTAACCTCAAATAAAACCTGACACAGAGGGGAAGGGAGTAAGGGGAGATGGGAAAACATTTTTTACAGTTTAGAATTTTCACGAGGCTTTGAAGGCTGTGCAATCTTAGTCAGCAAGGTCCATTTTCTAATAGAGTTCTAAATAAATTGTTAGTGTCAGAATGAATTAAATACATGATATTTATGTAAGAAAACCCTTGTTTTCAATCTGTCCTGTTTTATTATTTGATTTCTATGAAATTAGCTTCTCAAGACAGTGAAAATTTGCCAAGAGAATGAGTAACAGAAATAGATGACAATGTTCTCAGATGAAAATGTTCTCACATGGAGTACCCAGTGTTGGCAGCCACCGCCAGCCTGCTACACAGCTCCCAAGGCAGTTAGGCTCTCTGTGTCCCATGAGCATTGCAAAGTCCTCCTCTTGCCCCACTGAGGTTGGACAGGCCGTGGCTAAAGTATAAAGGCAGAAGGAGACCAAGGCACATAGAAATAGGAGGAGACAAACTTGAATTCCAGAACAATCTGGCAGGCCCAGAAGAACGGCCCAGTGTTATGCCTGCCACAGTACGTACTACAGCTGTCTGCCTCTGCGGAGACCACCCCACAGAGGCCCCTTACCTATAGGCGCACGTTGCTATAGTTCAGCCGCACCCGCGGCAGACACTCTCTTCCTCCGGAATTCGTAGACCAACAAGAAAAATCACTGTTGGCAAATAAGTGTATTTGAATCCTGTGAGAACAATAGTAATATTAATACTTCCATTTGCTGGGATTCTAAACCGTGTTAGGAAGGGCATTAGAAAGACATGGTCTCCAAAAAAAAAAAATAATAAAAATAAAAAAAAAAAAAGAAAGACATGGTCTCCAATTACAATTCTATAAGATAAGTAATCCATTCCTTAGAAAATTAAATGCTAAAAAAATCAAATGACTGAATTGCATTCACATAGTTACCCAGTTGCAGATGTTGTCTTTGAACCTATTATATCTGACTCCCCCAAATTTTCACATCGCTATGGGTTTCTTACCTAATAATGCTGTCAGGTACCATTTATTGAGCACCCATTGTGAAGCTGGTCTTCTAATGTGCACTTTACATATATCGTCATATTTAATAGCCAACGCAATCTTTAGTATTAGGTAATGTTCTTTCTATTTTTAAAATCTCTTATAAAATGTTTGATGACCTAGGTAGTTAAGGTTGTCCATGTTACGGTGGCTATGAGGGATCTTTGTCTCCTCATTTTGCTCAAAGAATAGACTACAGTTAATGTTGTCTACATCTTGACAATTTTTTAAAATTATTTATTTGTTTCAAGTAATCTCTGCACCTGACATGGGGCTCGAGCTCATAACCTTGAGATCAAGAGTTGCACACTCCTCTGACTGAGCCAGCTGGGCACTCCAGTTCTTGACAATTTTATAAGGCTTTCTAGAAATACCAGCTAACATTGTGTTCTTTGTGCATCTTTTACCCACAGGGAATAATGAATGCACTAAACTGATGATACCGATTGAGAGAATAAGTTTTGGAGTCATCCCAACCTGGTGTAGAATCTAGCTCTGTCACATAACCTACATGACCCTGAAGATACCATTTAAACTTTCTAAGCTTTCCATCTCCCCATTTGTAAATTATAGGTAATATTACCTAACTCATAAGTATTCTTATTGTGCAAATCAAATCAGACAATGTCCATAAAACACTTAGGACTGTACCTGGCATTGTACTAAGTGCAAAATAATTGGTAGTTGTAGTTATTTTACAACAGTGAGTAATCACATTTTATTGACTGCATCAGTTAGAATTCAATATAGCTGCCTTTCACAGAAAAAAAAAATTCTCACCTAAAGAAGAGAGATGTAAACTTCTCTCTCATGTAAAAGCAGCACAGAACAGCTCCAAGACACATATGGTGACTCTGTGGTATTGTTAGGGAGACCGAGGATGTTATCTTTATTCTATCATCAAGGCAGTGACTTCCATTCTCAAGGTCAGCTCGTGGTCCAAGGTGACTTTTATGGCTTAAGCCAGCACGTCTGAGTCTTGGACCTAAAGGAGAGAAAGCTTGAGATGGTTTCATTTGGGCTCCCTTCCCAAAGTCCCATACAACTCATTTGCTTCTACTTTTTGCTTCTACTTCTACTTTTTTTTAGGTCTATGACCTTAGTTCTATTTAAGTCTATGACATGATCTTAGTTACATGACCACACTCTGCTACAAGAAAACTGAGAAATGTTCTCTTTTATTCCAGGAAAAATTATGTCCTGCTAAAGGCATCAAGATTTGTTTCTAAGGAGAAAGAGAAAGATGGATGTTGGTGGAAGCAGCTGACAGTCTCTGCGATGCTGGTAAGAATGATAGTTCCCTGATCAGAGTGTGTCAGGGCTGATGGAATATTAGCGATCCCTTAGTTCCATCATTTCATTTTAGAGATAAGTAAACTCTCATGCAGGGAGCTAATAGGACATATGAGGGATTGTATGGTGAACCAGTGGCAGAGCCCAAATAGCACTCAGATCTCTGATTTCCAGGTAGTCCAATGTACTTTCTGTCAAATCCGCTTTTAGAGAGATATAATCTAAGTCTTTATATTAAGGCTTCTGCTTCTTGTTTTGTCCTTCACATTGGTTAATAGCCAGTCACAAGTCAACGTAGAACATATTTGCCATTAAAAATAATAATTTGTAATCACTAACAGCCATTTTACCAAAGGAAATAAATACAATCCTGTCAGTTGCTCCATAGATATTATTTTCATGCTCTTAATTATTTAATTGTTTTTAAATTTTTCTTCTGAGTCCATTTCATTATCATTTCAGTCTAAAAGTTATCCTATGAAAGGGCACTTGGGTGGCTCAGTTGGTTAAGTGTCTACCTTTGACTCAGGTCATAATCTCAGAGTCCTGGGCTCGAGCCCTACATCAGGCTCTCTGCTCAGCAGGCAGTCTGCTTCTCCCTCTCCCTCCGTGTGCTCTCCCTCTCTCTCTCACTGTCTCTCTCAAATAAATAAATTAAGAAAATAAGAATAACATAAAATTTATCCTATGAAGATTTTCCCTTCCTGAGGTTATGATTCATGGAAATATTATAGGTCTGTCATTTGCAAGCTTGTATTTTTATTAAAGGAAACATGGCTCTATCTCATTTAAACTAAAATCAGTGTAATACTAGAGTGCCATTTGATATCTCTGCACTCCTGAGGACCCTTTTAATAGGCTTTTAAAGGACCTTTTATTTCTATAAATACGAAGCTATGTGTATTGCTAAAAGCACCCTAGAACAGGGACACAAGCAGTGAAAGATTAGAATTGTTTAGTCCAGGCCAGTGATTTTTATATGAATCCTAAATTAGAGTGAATTCTCTAGCTCCTAATTAAAGAGGTTTTAATCTCAGGTGAAGAATAAAAAACACAAAAGAACATGTGGCATAAAGAAAGAAATGATAATTATTTAGTTGGGAGGAAGCTGTGTTGGAAAAAAAAATCTGTGTAGTCGCATTAACTTGCTATACCTTCCAGGCATGATTTCAAAGGGAGACATAAGAATTCCCTTCTGCTCTCTAGAAACCTGAATTTACCTCAATCACAGATTTCTTTGAAAATTATTTAGTAGGAAATTCCAAATTTTAGTAATATGTCTTCTCATGGAAGATGTTGATTGATCCTAAGTTGGTAAATGAAAGAAAAAAGACAAAAAGACAACAGGCTATAAACACAACATAGAAAAAGATCATTTTGTTTAAATCACATACATAAGAATGTATATTTTAAAAGTTCTAGAAGGATATATATAGAGAGAAAGATATTAATAGTAGTTATCTTGGGCAGTGAAATTATGAGAATTTTTCCTTTTCTATTTTAATTGTCTATTCATTTTATATTTAATATCTACTGTTTTCTAAGAGGAAAAAATGTTTATATTTTAATTTTAAGAGACATACCCAATGATGAACAACTGATTTTGAAAGAAAGAGTTTAATTCCCAAATGCACAGTTTCATGAATGAACTAAATTCATCCAAGGACAGATTTAGGTTGTATAGAAAGAATATCTATATGCACTCAAAAAAAGTATGGCTTCATTTATCCAACGAAACATTTACCCCTTCTAAAGTGTCCGAATTTGCCTACTCCTATTTTTCCAGAATTCAAAGGAAAAAAACAAAAGGCTCTTTATTTTTCAGATGTCCACATGATGGTACTCTTACTTTTACTGTGGTATGTTGAGGAACAAATAAAAATTAGAAAAATACTAAATTCATATGAATTTATTAGTGTTTAAAACTGAATTTACATTCTGTTATATTTGAAAAATGGTAGCACAAGTAATTGACATAATTGACATATATTATTTATTCTATCTATAAACAATGACAATGTTCTTGGCACATAGTTATTGATACTAATTCCAAACACCCAGAGACCTGAGATCATAGTTTTGGAACGTCTGGTATATCCACTTGGATCCTTGCCGTCCCCAGCATGTGTTCATCCTGAATTATCTGCATCTTAATTCAGAAAAAGCCATTTTTCCCAGAAATAAGTCTCCTCCTCATACCAATATTCCCCATCGGCCCATGCTTTCTCTCACCTACCTGCCTCCCCTCTTGGCCAGGAAGCAGGAGATGGTGATCAGAGGTGGAGATCCAGAAAGAGCCAAAAATCAGGGCATTGAATGAAAGAACAGAGAGTATTGGGTGATGTCCCAAGCAGTACAGATCAAATGGAAGTGCTGACCTTCTACTTCAAAGCCCTTCTCCTGGGTGTTTTGCAGTGTGCTGTGCCCTTGAGCTGCCTCGATCATTGACTGCATACAGTCTTCACTGCAGGCACTGTGCTTCAAATCCTTTTGTTTTTGTCCTTTCTACATGTGTAACAGAAATATAGCTTGAGTACAGACTGTGTTCCCTCTGTGTCCATTTCTGGTCGAATGTGATAAACTGAGAGCAGAGCCTTATAGAAGTCTATACCCATTGAGCTGAGAACCTTCTTAGAAAATAACTCAGCTCTTTAGGACTCAAGCACTTTGTCAGGTGTGGAAGATGCACAAAACTACCTCTGTGAGGTTTGTTTGAATACATGGTCAAGGATCCTTCTAAGACAGAACTTATCCTACAGCTTTGTAAGCTGACTGGCCACAATTCTTGGGAGATTCAAAAATGAGTAATGATTGAGTATTATCTCAGTTCAATTTATTCCCAGCCCACTTTCAAAGGCAAAAGAGAACTGTGAGTCAAAGGTGAAAACCCTGAATCCTGAAATCGCTATAAATCATTGGGGCACAGTAGAGGTACTTCAAAAGCCTCTCAAGGAGATGATGACTCAAAGTGAAGCAAAGCAAAGCAGCAGATGAATCAAGCAAAGATCAGAGTGCCCGGGGGCAAACAGATGATGATACAGAAATGTAGACTCTGTGCTTGCAATTTAGATTTATTGGTTTCTGAAACAACTTACTAAGTCTTAAGCACCAAAAAGAAAGTGAGAGTTGATATACCCACCCGAATATGAGTGAGCCTCTCTGTGGCCAGCCTGCTTGCCAAGAGTGTAGCTGGCTGATGGTAACCATTCTCTTGTCATTTCTCACTTGTGAAAAGCTGAGGATGCTGCACAGGGCAAATAAAGCATAGGTTCCCAAACCCCTCAGATGTTATACCTTTTCTCTTTATACTTCTTATCTGTTAAAATTGTACCAAAAAAACTTACTCTTAAATCATGCTAAATTCCTTCCCTGGGCAATTCCTGAGCTTCATCATTCTGAATGTCTGTCTCCTTTGATTAAATGATTCCAGTAATTTATTGTACTTTATAGGGATATTTTATCAGAGAATCTGGCTTCTCCTCTTGGTTTATTCATCATCTTATCCATCATCTATATACTGCTGCATAAGTGGGCAGGATACCAGGTGCCAGGACCCAAGCTGGATCATTTCCTCCTAAGGACTGGCTGCTGAACGTTGTACTGAGAGAAACACCTTGTCTAGTTCCCACAGACAGGCTTATGAAGAGCCCAGCCAGACCCACAGATCCCTAGTTGGTTTCCCCTGGAAACTTTCCAGAAGTTTTGAGTGGGACTTTCATCAACCCCAGGCCTATCCCTTCCAAATAGCTTCCTTGGAATTATGGGAGTAAAATATCCAGAAGCAAATGTGCTATGTGAGACATCCAAATCCTTGATAGGGATTTTATCAGGAAACAACAAAATCCAGAATAGGCTCCAACACCAGCTTAGTTTTCTACTGCTGCTATAAGAAATCGCCACAAACTTAATGGCTTAAAACAGGGTAAATACATTATCTTACAGTTTTGAAAGTCAAGTCCAAAATCAGTCTCACCCAACTAAAGGCAATGGGTCAGCAGAGGCTCTAGGGGTATTTCCTTGCCTTTTCCCACTTCTAAAAGCCATCTACATTCCCTGGCAGGTGGCCCCTCCTCCATCTTCAAAGGCAGTAGCATAGCATCTTGCTTTTGCCATCAGGGTACCTTCCTTTTCTGTAATCAAATCTCCCTCTTTCTTGTAAAGACCCTGTGATGACATTTAGGTCCCACCAGGATCATCTCTCTATATGGAGATCCTTAATTTTTATCATATTGGCAAAGTCCCTTTTGCCATAGGAGGTCATTCACAAGTCTCTGGGATTAAAATGTGGCCATTTCTGGAAGGATTATATTCAGTCCAGCACACCCAGCAAATAAGGATGTTTATGGTTTTACTAGGCAAGGTTCTTCAAGAAACATAACCAATAGGATATATATATAATACGTATTAATTCATACTATATTAAATACCTGAAAATGTTATATTAAATCTTTCTAGACATATATAAATATTATAATTATATATAATTACATTTCTTATGTTAATTCTTTCTAGATACATAATTTATAAGTATAGTCATATATTATTAAAATATATTTGTAGAAAGAGATTTAATGTAGGGTATTGGCTCACCCGTTATGGAGGCTGAGAAGTTTCACAATCTACCATCTGTGAACTGAAGACCCAGGGGAGCCAGCAGTGTAGTTTGGGAGCCTGAAAGCTGGAGAGCTGATTGTGGATCATGTAGACTCTAGTTAGAGTGTGAAAGCCTGAGAACCAGGAGTGCTGTAGGCAAATATAGGCTCAGTTCAGTCATTCAGGCAGAGAACAAATCCAACTTTCCTCTACCTTATTGTTCTATTCAGCCTTCAATGAATTGAATAACACCTACTCACACTGGAGGGCTGGAAGTTGGGGGAGCCAGAGGAGGGGGGCGGAATCTGTTCTGTTCAGCCCACGTATTCAAATGCTAACCTCTTCTGGAAAATCCTGACAGACCCCAAAAAAATGTTTGACCAGCTATTTGGGCTTCCCTCTTCCCAGTCAAGTTGATACATTAAATTAACCATCATAATAGTACAAGATATTTTATATTCTAATAGATATTTTATATTCCATAGATATACAGCATATGATTCTTGGGCTGCAAAAGAGCCTATATTTTACTGTTAATGGGAAGAAAATAGACAAATTTTTGTCACCTGCACATGATTTTTCCTTTGGATTTACAGTGCTTACACTGATTAATGGAACTGGTAGACTAATTTCAATCTTTACTTAAAATATTCCTGAGTTAACCAAATTAATTGTTTGTCTACCTTTTTCTTATTTTGTCATGTAACAAGGATCTATCCTACTCTAATTGTATTAAATTAGTTCTGAATTATTAAAATCCAAATGGACTTGTGGCCATTGACTTCTGTTATGCAAAAATCTATAATTCATAAGGCATCTGCTTCTGTAGGTTGGTGGTGGCAGTTGTTGGCTACATAACACAAACCCCAAAGGATTATCAAATACATAGAGGAATTTGTAGCACATCACACATTTCAGGTTTGTTAATGAAAATGGGATGTGAAGGAAGGGAATTAATACATTTTTCTCAATGGAGACTATTATTCAATATTATAAAACTAACTAATCAACATTTATGTAATTGAGAATTTTTATTACATCCTGAAAGGCAAAAGCTTTTAGTGTATGAAAAATTTATAAAGGCCTTTAAAGCATTTTCCTTTAAAGCCAAACTAACCATAACTGTTATTTGTAGTCAATACTAAAAACCTTTTAAAAAAAAAAAAGGCGCCAAAAAAAAAAGAAAGAAGAAAGAAAGAAAGAAAGAAGAAAGAAAGAAAGAAAGAAAGAAAGAAAGAAAGAAAGAAAGAAAGAAAGAAAGGCAGCCAACTCATCAGATAGTGGAATGTTGTACAAAGAATTTTAGATGTATAGGAAAAACGTCCTAGTATTTTAGCTCTAATTATGTAACTTCTAAGTTGTGCCCATTGAAGTAAATAGTTTGATTTCTCTGAGCCTCAGTTTCCATATTTATAAAATATGAATTATATTGTCTCTCTCAAAAGATTATTGCAATCAGTAAATGAAACAGCATATGCTGTCTTGTGAAATGCTATAGAAAAACTAAGATGTTATTGTGAAGGGCCTACCACGAACTATGGTTCAAAAATAAATATGTTGTTAATAATATGTATATATATATATTTGGTAGTTTAAAGCATTGGTATCCTGAGGACATCTCTAAACTCACTATGTTTGTAGGGTTATTATTAGTACTTTATCATCTAAAAAAATACCAACTTCTAGAAAATGTGCCAAAGTAGCTAGGGTGAATGACATTTAACTTGGCCATTTTATTTGGGGTAAAAGTGGTCTAAAGAGTAGTTACAAAGATATTTATGTGACTAAAAGTTAGAATGGTGGAAAAACCTAAGGAAAAAACCACAGTTTAAGCCATTGAAATCTACATTTTTATTTATTACAAATATAATGTCTTCATTTAACATGTATTTCATGAGCAGACTATCCAATGCCAATTTCTAGAATATGAAAAAATAATAACAGTAAGCGTTATAAACCCTGAAAAATTGGATTGTTACTTGGATTTAGCCCCATGGCTCCCTGAGACCTGTGACCTGTGCTGCCTTAGCTTACCTTTATCCAGGAATCAAAAGGTTATTGATGCTACAGATGGGCTTCCAGGCCTCTACCCCAATGCCGGAGCCTGTGTACCTTCTGATTGGTCCGTGCTTGTGCTGCCCCAGGTGTTCCATGTTCAAAATATCTGCTCACATGTAGACCAACTACTGTCCCTGGGCTGTGTCCAGAGGTCTGCCTTCCAGACCATGGACAGATCCAGATACCTAACTGCATACACCTTTTCCAATTTTCCATGAATCTGTGATTTCTGTTCATTACCATCCCATTAGGGGCATTATGCATAGCAGCCAGTCACTAAATATTTATTGTGAAATCATTTCCATATGTCCTACTTTTAAATAAATAGTCTTAGCTCCTTTGCTTTTACACTCAGATACTATGTTTTACACATTGGTAGTAACTTATCTGTAGTGTTTCCTACCCCTAGAATCTTTATATTTATTTACATTCTTTTCAGATGAGCAAATTAAATTCATAAATAATTTTTCCTAGTCACAAACCCCAATCTGAATATACTGTAGATTGCTGTGTTCTAACAAAGAAAGTATAACCTAGAATCGCTTACTTATTCATAACAAAGCTAATATTGGTTATAAAAAAATGCACATGCTCCATTTATTAATCTCCTCAGAGGTAAACACTATTAATACTTTTATCATATGCTTTCTAACAATTTTCAACATAAAAATCAAAACTTATTATATATGTTGTTCTACATCTTGCATTTTTCCCTGACAACTTTTTGTGAACCTCTTTTCACATCAGTACAACTAAAGTCCTACTGACAGTCATTTAGATAATCCAATTACAAAAACGTTTTTTAAATAGCCTTCAATAGTCATCTTTAGAGTGATTGAAAGGGGTGCCTGGGTGGCTGGATCTGTTAAGTGTCTGCCTTCAGCTCAGGCCACGATCTTGAAGTCCCAGGATCCAGCTCACCATCAGGCTTCCCAATCAATGGGAAATCTCCTTCTCCTCTCCTTCTCTTCCTATTCCTGCTGATGCTCATCTCTCACTCTCTCTCTAAAAACTTAAAAAATTAAGTGATTGACAAGAGTGGTAAAATATTAATACACATATATTTAAATTGTTCTCTAACCATGTTTATTAGTTAGCCTAGATAATGTTTATTTTGCCCCACTAAAGGCTCTTGCTCTAAAGCAACACAATACGGAAAACGTGCTAAATTTATTTAAGCTTGTTGAAAATCTAGTGATAGGCTACATGAATTTCAAGAACCATTCTGGAAATAAATCACAGATATTCCTGAATGCCAGATTAAAAACCCCAATCTACATGGTGACTTTAAAACAATTACATAATGCACAAGGAACTCAGCAAATATTCATAGAGAGCCTAGTTTGTGCTGAGTACTTTCCTCAGGTGTTTAGATAAGATTCTCTGTCCTTGTATATTTCACCATCTAACAGAGACCATAATCCATTGGATGGATATTTAATTTCTGATAGATGGGGAGGATACTATATTAGAGGTGTCACCTAGTGTTTAAGAACCCAGAAAAGAGGTGTCTAGCCCACCCAGAGAGCACAGAGAAGATGCCTCAGACAATGAGGATGAAATGGGGTCAAGGAGGGAAGGATGGGAAAATGGGCTAGAAGAATGGGGAAATACTCAAAGGCCCAGAGAAAAAAAAGAATCATGGTATATTCAGGACCCTGAAAGCAGTTAGCATGGGGATTTGAAAATATTAAGAGAAAAATCAAAGGATGAGACTAGAAAGGGAAGAAGGAACTACCACTATTCCCTGTAAGTTATGAATACAAATACTTCTTTGGGAAAGTAAAAACTTATTAAAATAAGATTTATGCATTATAATATTATTAGCAATATCTTTCTCTCATGCAAATACATGGGATTTAAATGATGCATTACTAAAACCCATAGACTTGATTAAGGAAGAGGAAATGAACTCTCTTAAACTGATAATGTGTTCTAAAAAATATTTTGGAGAACAATCTAAACCTATATGGCAAGAGTACTGTGATCTAAAAAATATTTTGGAGAACAATCTAACCCTATATGGCAAGAGTACTTGACAGCTCTCCCACCCTTTTATCCAAATGAATATTTCTAGGAACTTGACATGGGGTATAATCATGTTCTGATATGCTTAAATTTTACATAATTAAAAAGAAACTAATAAGATTTAAATACACAAATGTTCATCAAAGAATTAATTACTCATAATAACCGCCCCAAAAAGGAAACTATGTAAATAACCAAATATAGAGTTTAAAAAATAATAATTATGTTATTTAATATATTTAATACCTCCATTAAATGCATTATATTTTAAAGTATCAAATTTTACAATAATATGTACTATTTCATTTTAATTTGATGGTAATAAATACAAAAATTTTGAAAAGATTAAATATAAAAAACAATATAAAATATAAAACATAAATATATATTTGTATATCTTATCTAAAAGGATTTATACAAAAATAAGGAGTAGTTATTTTTCAGGGATAATTTTTTTATTCTTTCTCTTTTCTCTGTATTTTCCTAATTTTCTACAATGAATATGTATTACTTTCTTAATTAGAAAAAATCCTCTAAAATTGAAATAAAGAACACACAGATAGATAGATATCCAATGTACCAAAAATGAATTCCATCTTACTACAATAAATTCTCTGTTAGTCAATGCCTTTATTGTGTATCAGCTCTGTGGACCAAACAAGGTCATTACCTACGTGCCATTCATCAAAATGAATGTTTAAAACACCTTTCTATTTAATACTATCTCAAAGGGATTTGGCAAAATGCCTGCTCGAATGCATTATTAAATACGTCCATGAGGATGCTGGTTTGATTTTATAAGTCGACTTCAGAAGACAATGGAGGCAGGCACCACAACATTCTCAGGTGAATTATAACCAATTTGCTTCCAGTCAATGGTACTTTGATGGCCCTTCTATAAACTATGTCAATACAATCACTCTAGTGGATCTCCATCATCAGATTTGACTCATGGGGAAAATATCGTTTAAATATTTTCAATTCCTGTGGCCATTTTGTTTGCTTAAATAGAGATTTTTCAACCCCTGAGAAAAGAGCTCTTATCATCTAGGGCTCTCAATGACCACCAATGCTTTTATCACCACTTTAAATGTTTTTCAATTAATTAGATAAAATTAGTGTGCCAGCTTCAGCTAAACTGGCCCTGTAATATAACCTTTGTCAGAGAAGATGCCTTGAGAAAAATAAGCATAATAACCACATGTTGGGTGGCACCAGGTTCCAAGGACTTAGTAGACACTATCCCTCCTCAGGATGAACTCACACATCAGTGTTTATGTCAGATCCAGTGGAAACTCATACAGCAGATGGCTCTTATAAAGGGCAAGGAATCGAAAATTCACTGGGGAGCCATGAAGATCCAAGGCTGATATAATGTGATACAAGGGGAACTAGGCAATCAGTTGAGTTGGAAATGAATTTGAACATCCTGAGAGAATTTTCAGAAACTTAAATGTTATTGCATTTATCCATGAAAACATAAAGTATATTTTCTTATCTTTGGTCTCCTTATCCATTCATGATATTCATTTAGCTTTCTACTAATTTTATCAGTGCTCTAAGAACTCCACTATTTTAGAAGCTGCTTTATCTTCCTAAACTTATTTGACTGTGAAATACTCCCCTACTGTGAAAGAATTTTGTGGAATTCTTTACTAAAATGTGAATTATTTTTGAGGTGTTTCAGTAATTTCATGGATGGAGTCTAAAATGCACCTGGGGTTGTTATAAATCAAGGATGGGAATTACCACAATATATAGCAGTGCAGTGGTTACATGGAATAGGAATGTGATGCTCAAATCAAGTGTCTCTGCAAGGAATAACACCTTATTTGATTGTATGTTTTCATTTTATAGAAGAATATTGCAAGATTCCAAATTGGGTATAAAATGACAAATTGTTACGTGACTACTTTTATCTGAAAGACAAGGGAGTTGAACAAAATTATTTCCAAGTCCCCTTCCATTTTTAAAATACCATGATTTTACCTTTTTTTACCCACAACATGATAGTAATGGCTGCCCAAAGCCATGACCCAAGAATGCTTTTTAATGGCCACAGACTGTCAACTATCATTTTCCATGTCAATGGCCCAGAAAAAGTCTTGAGGTCCATTTGGAACTTATAAAAGTGGGGCACTAGAAGCAGAGACAAAACACAGTTCTCCTTTTGGAAGTTACTTTAGAGATGGTTTTTATCTGAATAACTAGAGGAGCCATATCTTAATGGAGTCTCAATATTTTGGCCAAACCACAAAGACTTCCATCATCCTTACAAACAGAAGTGAGTAATTAGAGTAACGATGACCCATCTTCAGAAAGTAAAATGTATCTCAAGATATTCCTGAAAAGTTGTCTTCACAGAGTGAAGCTGCAACATGAATATTTTTTTCAGTGATGGCAGAGGAACAACATTCTTCTCCTCTGCAAGTATTCATTTGTCTTGTAATATTTTCTGGAAAATGGAGAAGCTTTTTGAAGCTAGAAGGGAGTGAAAGGACAGAGGAGAAACTGGGAAGTATTAGGTGAGTCCTGCATCTGAAGGATGCTGTAAGAGTGTCCTGAAGATGTCATGAGGCTCTGAGCACAAGTATTGCACTGGGGACAAAAATGAAAGTACTGTTTTGATGCCCAAGTAACTTCACAGGGACCAGCCACACAGAAACAGGACAGAAGCATCTTAAAGCAGAGGCTTAGGATTTGGGGACAGCAAACTTCCAAGAAGCATCTGGAAGAAAAGAACACTAAGAGCTATGTTCCTGAGTAAATTGCTCCTCACTGGGGATTCTTGATATCATTTGGGAAGGGATTGGCCCCAAAGCTCTGCCTGGGCAGGTGGGCATTTGCAACTAAATAGTGTTAACATGATCACATTCTACTTGCAAAATAATGGTCAGAACATTGGTACTAAGTAGTAACTGAATTTCAAAAGCCATTTAAAGTATTTTTTACTCTGCATGAGGCTACAAATACCCTTTATATTGGTGAGTAAAGAGATGAAATTTGAAGCCAAATTAAAATTCTTTTTGCAGAGTGAGCTAAACTGAAGTTTTAAAGTAGGAACATAGATGATTATTTATGTGCAAATATTATTGTTAAATGCTAAGGAAGTGCTTGCTGTCCCTCATCATTAACCATGAAATTGGACCAGCCAATTGAGCTCTCTGTCCTCAGCTTTTTATTACAAAAATAGAGAAATAAATATTGTGATAATGTGATCCTCGAAACTTCCTTTGGTTCTATGTTTCAAATATTCCATGATTCCATCAACTGTTTCTAAGAACACACACACCCACACAGATACACACACACAAAGATATATATATATATATATATATATATATATATATATCAAATACATATGATAACTTATACATCTATAATCAAAAAGGGGTTGGTAGGGGAACCTGGGTGGCTCAATCTATTAAGCACCGAACTCCTGATTTTGGCTCAGGTCATGAATTCAGGGTCATGAGATCGAGCTTCATAACAGGTTCCATGCTGAGCGTGGAGCCTGCTTAAGATCCTCTCTCTCCCTCTCCCCCTACCTGCCTCTGTCTACATGTTCGTTCTTTCTCTCTCTCTCTCTCTCTGTCTCTTTCTCTCTCTCTCTCTCAAAAAAAAAAAGGGAAGGGTGGTAATTTGAAAGTTTAGTCCCTTGATTCTTGGTTACTTTTACTTTTTATGTCTTGCATCAACAGTTATATTTATCAATCTCCCTGGAGAACTAGTAAATTCCTATTACAGTTTGTCTGACCCTTGACTTCTCAAAAAGGATATCAATCAACATGCCCCATTGCAGACATTTAAAAAATCAATGCCTTAATGTTCTGAGTTTAGTCTTCATTTTTTTTTTTTTTATGATAATCACACACAGAGAGAGAGAGAGGCAGAGACAGAAGCAGGCTCCATGCACCGGAGCCCGATGTGGGACTCGATCCCAGGTCTCCAGGATCGCGCCCTGGGCCAAACGCAGGCACCAAACTGCTGCACCACCCAGGGATCCCAGTCTTCATTTTTAAATATGACCTCCATATAGACTCCATAGAAGTATAAGAACTTTCCTATTTCAAGCCTATTTGAATTTTTCAGTCTCATCCTCTATACCATAGTCACAAATTAAGACTGAAGACTTTGCTTTCTCTATATAGTCTTCCAGGTAAAAGAGAAAAGGAACCCAAACACTGCGCTCCTTCAGGGGGGCACAGGCCCCTGAATGGACTCAGAAAATCTTTTTTGTTTATTCACACATTCAGCACAAATCACTTTGATAAAATTATTGTTTCTGGTCTATGCTAGCTTATTCATGCAGCATTGAAGCATACTGAGCCTCACTAAAAATGAAATCTTAATTTGCTTCACTAATGGAACTCATTTTATTTCTTTTAAGCTCTGCCTTTGATTATTACCTTGTGACACAGGAAAAGCAGTGATAAAACACTTTAATTGATGACACCTCCATGATATTTGTTACACCTGCTACAAAGTAATTAGTTATTCAACTATAATAACTGCTTATTAAAATGAAATGCAATAAATACTAGAAAATCTGTAAGACAATTTAGCTACTTAGGAAAGCTATGGTCCGTTAAGCTCCCAAGAGCAAAGATCTATCTGTCTCTGTATGTGATCTGCAATGTAGTCCCATGTTATTTTTTAATGCTGTGTTGTGCTACCCTCAGTTCAGTTATTAGCAAACAGGTGTCCTCATTATACAAAAAGTGTAAATGGCCATAAACAACTCCCCTGATGGCAGAGAAGCCAAAGACTCCGTTCTCATGGACAATCACTCTGTCATGGAGATGATCATTCAACCTCAGCCTGAGTGGGAAAGGTCCGCTTTCCTGTACTTAATGCCTGCCTGGGGAATAGATTTGACTTTGGAGACTTCCAGGAGCATTAAAGATAAATTCTGTCTACAATGAATAATTCCAAGGCTCACACAAGCCACATCCCCTGGCTGCCTCTGCTGGTGTTCCTTGGTGGGCTGCAGACCAGAAGTACATGCTGGTTGCAGGGGAGAAGATGGTGCTCGCCTTAGCCACAGGTAGCTGAACTACAAGTGGAGGGAAAACAATACATTTTAATAAGCAAAGAAGGCAGAAGGCAAACTGTTTGTCTCTGTGTTTCAAAGAAAATTGACTTCTAAAAGGGAGAAAGGAAAATCTACTTTTGAACTTTTTTTGGACCATCTAGAAATTACATGATCAAAATGAGTGAAAGCACAAAAGGGGTTCAAGGAAACAGGTTTGTTTTCCCTCTGTCTCCGTTTTCTGAAGTCATGTCACCTGCCCAGCTCACTTACTGTTTGGATCCCATACTTTCTAGTTTCTTTGTGTTTACAATTTTAATGATAATAATTACCTCACAAGGGCTGCTATAAGTCCTGCTAGGAGAGCTTGATGACTTTGGAGAAAAGTTCTCTCTCTCTCTCTCTCTCTCACTCACTCTCACTCACTCTCACACACACACACACACTGCTTATTCTGCTTATTCATCTTCTTAGCCCTAATGTCAATAATTTATATTTTAACAAAATCTATGCAATGTTTGTGCATAGCTGGTGTTTCAGATACGTAACAGGCTGGTTATACGTTAACTAGATATTCAACAGCAGGCCATCTGTACTCTGTAAACATGCTCAGGTTGATTTGTATAACTTGTCTTTGTAGAATATATTCTACAGGTAGACTAACTTACATGTTAATACTTCTGAAATTCTTTATGAAAAGACTCATGTGGGGGAAGTGTTGGGTCAGGTCTGTGTGAGCTCGCTGAAAACCCATACATGAGTGCTTATGTCTTATTTCTTTCTCTAATAAAACCTCTTTGGTACATACTACAGAAGAAGAATTTATGAAGGACCTTTCTTGATTAATCTTGCTCAGTGAACAGAGATTGGTCCTGTTCCTCAGCTCAAAAATAACAAGAACTAGATTTAAAGTACATAATTGGGATTAAAAGTGTACACTTCCTAAATAAATTTGGCTTTCTAGGAGTAATGCTCATAAGCTCAAGGTTTGTCAACTTATATTAATGTGCAGAGAAAAATGAAACTTTCAGACCCCTTATATTTTTAGCAATTAACTGGATTAGAGCAAGCATCCTTATCCCACCCTCCCCTATCCCCCACAGTCCCCCCAAATCACCAACATCACGAGATTGAGAGGGGGCCAGAATTCATGGATAGGTTTAGGGAACTCAATAAAATTCTGAAATTATAGGCTGATTTTTTTTTTCTTACCTTTATGTATATTAGGACTCTTGTCTGCAAACAACAGAAACCAGTTTTGGTGAACTTATGTAGGAAAGGAATTTACTGGGTGGATATTGTATAGTTCACTGAATTTACTAGAACAATGTAGAATCTAGAAATCACTTATAAAAACAAGGAACACTAAGCATCCAAAACGATAGTGAAAATCACACCACAGGAAGGTACTGATTAGGACCCCACTGCTACAATATACAACACTTCCCCACTGATCTGGAACATTGAATGCTGCCCCCACTCTGCCTCCAGAATAAATGCAAAGTTATCCCGGTCTAGCTCCAGATTCAAAGTCCCAGGTCTAGGTGCATGATTCAATGCAGGGCTTAGGGTAAAAGCCAGCATTCTATCTATGTAGTCTCTCAGAGAGTGCAGTGGGACTGTGCGGACTCTAAGTTCCATGTTGCTGATGGGGCTTGATTGCTACAAAAACTGGCATAATGGGTAATTACCTGCAGGAGACACTGAACATGGAAGAGAAGAAAAGAGGAGAGGAGAAGAGAAAGAGGAGGGGAGGGGAGGGGAGAGGAGAGGGAAGAAATAAAGAAAAAAAGAGAGGGAGGGAGAGAGAGGGAAGGAGGAAGGAAGGAAAGAAGGAAGGAAGAAAGAAGGACAGAAGGAAGGAAGGAAGGAAGGAAGGAAGGAAGGAAGGAAGGAAGGAAGGCAGACTACTGGGAAAATTGGGAAGACTGGTCAGAGCTATTATCAGATTCTTGTAAGTACCAATTATCCAACCAGGCTAAGAATCACTACATTGTATAGAGTCATGGAAGGAATGATTCACCACCAGAAGGGACTAGAGACCCAAAGAGATTAAAAGATGACACATTGCCACACATTAGCAAGATCAGCACAAGGGTGAGAGTGCAGGGACTCCAAAAAGTGAAGCTGGTTTTGCTCAAACAAATTGAATCGTATTTATAGATTTTCAATTTGAAATTTATATCTCTCAATTACTTTTCGGTTTATGAAAACTGTCAAGTTCCTTCACTGGTCACCAGATAAAGAAAACTTGTTGGCAGACACAGAAAAGGTCTTCATCTTGAAGGAGAAAAAGTAAGGTTTTTAAAAGCTGGATATTGTTACTTGCCTGCAAGTTACTCTTTCTTTCAAGACCATGTTAAAGCAGACAGAGCCACAGCACAGCAGGCCTCGCTTACCATGGGGGATACATTCCAAGATGCCCAGTGGATGCCTGAAACTGCCCCTACTTGCAAACCATATATATGTACACTGTGTTTTTCCCTCTACATACCTACCTATGATAAAGTTCACCTTACAAATTAGGCACAGAAAGTAATGAAGAATAACAACTAATAATAAAATAAAACTATTATAAAAATACACTATAGCACAAGTGATGTGAATGTCCAGTCCCTCCTTTATCTTACTGTATTGTACTCAGCCTTCTTCTTGTCCTGACCTGAGGTGGGAAAATGGCTACATGATAAGGTGAGGTGAGGTGAACAGCAGAGGCGTTGTGACGTAGTGTTAGGCAACTGTTGACCTTCTGTTGATTCATCAGGAGGGTCATCTGCCTCTAGGTTGTGACCGACCTCTGGTAACAGAAACTGCTGAAAGCAAGATCATGGATAAAGGGGGATTTCTGTATCCACTTGCTTCCAGGAGTGAAGATGCAATTTGTTTTCTGGGTCATAGGTGGTTCTATTGTAAAATATTCTATCTTTAAATCAAAGTTCAAGTAAATGAGCCAATGAAAGCTTGGTAGCAAATTCTTAGTCATTTACTTACAGAATTTCTTCTTTTTTCCCCTTCCTTTTTGTGTTTTATTTTTTTCCCTTCTTCCTTTCCTTCTTCCCTCCTTCCTTCCTTCCTTTCTTCTTTAGTATATTTAAGAAGTGCACAGAAACATGTATGTGTGTGTTTGTTCTACTCTCTCTACATCCACAGTGGCAACTGGTCACAGTTTGACCTTTCATTTATGAACTGATGTTTAGAACCTGAGAAAAAAATAAGTTTCTGAAAAATACCTTGATGTAAATAATAGTAGTAAACAGAGGAATAAAACTGACAGGCAAGTATAAAATTATATATCTTTATTAATCTTTATTCAAGTTTTTCAGAATGCTTTAACTGACCTATAAAATCCCATAAAGATCTGTAAAGTAGGGGCACCTGGATGGTTCAGTGGTTGAGCATCTGCCTTTGGCTCAAATTGTAATCCTGGGGTCCTGGGATTGAGTCCTACATCATCAGGCTCTCCACAGGGAGCCTGCTTCTCCTTCTGCCTTTGTCTCTGACTCTCTCTCTGTGTCTCTCATGAATAAATAAATAAGATCTTTTAAAAAAAGATCTGTGAAGACAAAAATACAACGGTCCTCATTTTATGTATCAGAAAACCAAGGCAAAGGAAATACAGTCTTTCTTTGGCAAAAATTGTTAAGCAGGGGGCTACAAAATAATAAACATAATAATAATGCGATTCAGGCCTCTAGACAAAGAACAAGCCAAAATCCTACTGTAATTGTTTCAAATAGGTATTAAAGGAAATTAACAGGTTAGTATGAGAGTAGTGTGTAATTGGGAAGTTATCGTAGTCCCTTATTAGGTTCAGGAGGTAGCAGATCTGCTGGAAGCAGAAAATTTAAAGGAAAAGTCAAGATCTGAAAACATATCTTTGAGTAAATATAAGGTAGTTCTTAGGCATCACACCAAGGAGTTTGGCTCCGGGGAAGTAGTTTATCAAAGCAGTGTTTCGCAAAGCCGTGTCTGGGATTTCCATGAATAGATGACCTAGACACCGACAGGGAGAATAAAAAGGAAGCAGAAAAACTTATAGAGATAATACATGTAATACTAGTAATGCTAGTCATACTTCAAATTTATCACCTAAATTTACAAATTAAACCAGTTCCCAAACTCAGATGTTCCAGTTGCAAATTATTGGCTCCTCTACCTATATATTATGTTATATGCATTGTGTTAAAATAGGAGATAAATTTGAATTGGCACATGAGTCTGAGTTTAAAGTGACAACAGAGCATCATCTATTCAATAGTTGGGATAAAACTCAGAATAAAGGTAAGACTTAGAGATATACATTTCAGGGGAAATTAGGCAAGTAGAGTTTCTAGAGATAACATTCATCTACACAGTGAAATAGGATTATAAATTACTTATTGAGGGAGGGAGATAGAGCTATTGGGTCCAATCGTCCACATAAGTCTGGAACTTTCTCAAGCTTTTAAGCTTGGTGTAAGAATAAGGAGGATTGGGAGTGTGGGGAGGGTGAAGTGGATATTCCAAAATTGGCTCAATGGTCACAATTAAAGGTTAAGAGAAAAAGAAGTCTGTGGTGTTGATGTGAGGCCTTCCATGAATTGCTTAGCCAAGTGCTGAAGAATTTGAAATGGACCATATGCTGCTAGAGATGTGTCCATGCTATAATGTGACCAGGGACGAGGAACTCTTAGCACCATCACTGATCTTCAGGTAATGCTGTTTAACTCTTAGCCACCTAGTGCACCCCGTGGGGTCAGCACCTGGTTAATGACATCAACTCTGGAAGCTCACTTCTAGCTCTGAGTCACCCAAAACCTTAGATAGGTCTGTATGCACTGGAGCATCCAGAGTTCAAAGCATCAGATAATTTTCAATCAAAAGTTTAGCCTCACGGAGCATAAGGTTAACTGGAAGTCAGCTTTGCAAAATCCATAAAATAGAGTGAATAAAATAAAATGAGAATCATGAACATAGTAAGTAGTCACTGGAAAGGGAATTTATGTCCTCTATTATACATGATCCAGACACTTACAAAGGAAAGAAAATGTAAGACTTGACCAAAAAAAAAATGTATTTTGAAGAGATTATTTTAAGTGCATATTACACTTTATCTATAAAGGACATTATCAGATATGCCATGAAAAATGGCTATTAATTTGGTCAGAATTATCCTCTTTAATTTTTTTGGTGACTGAAACACTAATAAAAGATACTAGAAAATTATAAGCCTGCTCTGAAGCAAACACATTAAGAGAAGACTTGGAATTTACTGGCCATCATCCTTAGTCCTGGTTCCAAGCATTGCAACTTTGCAGAAAAGCAAACATTTTTTCAGTGAGGCCTGCAGGAAAAAATGGTGGGGAGACTCAAAATAGCATTTTTAATGTAATTGTTGAGGCACAGTAGAGTGATAAATTAAAAAAAGAAGAAGAAGAAATGAAAGAAACAAACCATATTTGCCAAGAATATATTCAGCAATAGTCACTTGAAATATAACCTGAGAGTCTGAATGCAATGCACTTAGCCACAGTCAGTTACTGCTAAGATCTTAGCTCGGTGTCTGTCCAATTAACTTAATATTTCCTTTAATTATACCCACACCATTAAAAGGCATTCATTTTATGGACTGTGGGATGATAAAAAGGATGATTATTTTGCCCATATCTATGACGGCAGCTGAAGAAGTGCAGCCCTTCAGTTTTCTCACACACACAGTTCATAAATTCAAGAACAAAAAAGTCTGTGGCCCCGGCCCAGCCTTCCAAGCTGGGAGGCATGCAGTGAGGAAGTATTTCGACCAGAAGACAGAAGCAGCACGGATGCTAGGAGACTGCAGACCTACAGAAGGTGCATGGCCACCCTACCTGCACCTCCGTTTCCAGGAAACACATGTCGTTGGAGCTGCTGTGGGCGACAGGACATGAACTCAGTGTGATAATGGAAGGAGTATTTCTCCTTCTTGGTAAACTGTACACACAACACACACACACACACACACACATACATACATACATACACTTTTCCTTTTTATTCAGAATGAAATATGAAATATATTGAAAGGAAAGTGAACCTGTCCCTGGGGAAAGGCTCACAAGCTTGAATGAAATAACCAGTCAGCAAATGGCTAAACACTGGGTTTTTTTTAGTGGAAAATTTAATGGATTTTATATCGTGAAGCAAGAAACATGGTAAAGGTTTGTGGGTTTTTGTTTCTTCTGAATATAGTTGACAAAAATTCACTGATCCTTAATGGACGTACATTTGTCCAGGGACACAATCACAAACAAGACATAGTTTCTCTCCCTTAGCTTCCACTATAGAAAAGAACTATATTCAAGTTAAATTGCTGATTCTCACAGACCCAGTAAAAGTTATTTTATTCTATTTTCTCTGCGAATAAATGAGAAGCAGAATAGTGTTGAATAACTTAGCATTCATGCCTACTACTGACTTTCTATGGTGTTTGCTGTTCATCAAAGATAAGGGTCAGTCCCACAAATAACACAGCATGGCCCAGAAACAGACATTAAAAAAAAATGCAGTATGCTGCATGCCATGGTAGGAATACGCAGCACACACAGAGGCAAAGCAGCAAATGGAAAATTCTGTGTGCAGGGACATTAGGCTGGGTTTGCCAGACTGAGACACCAGAGCTGGTTGTGCAGGGGTAGAAGGGGATGGGGAATTCCAGGCAAGGGAAGAGTAGTTTTGTAGGACAGCAAGGTGGCGGGTCTGGGTATAGTACTTCCCGAAGATAGGCATTGACAAGATATACTTATTTGCTGTTTCTATGCCACAGAAGAAAGAAAACTTAAGAATGTGTAGAGTTCCGGACACCAGAGAGAAATCATTACCACTTACTCTGGCTCTAGCTTTAGCTCCAGACAACATCAGCCCTCATTTTGATATATGGTAGAAGAAAAATATTTTGTTTCCATGACAGTCCCATTTTCAATAGGAGAGCGCAGCTGAAGTCCCTTTAGAAAGGAGGCCATAAGAAGGTAGATTTGCATTTGCTGAGAAGCAATAGTTCTATGAACAGAGCTTTGTGAATTTTTTTCTTCAATGAAAATAGTGTGAAAACTAAGCAAAAAAGTATGTTCCCCTTCAAAATAAGAAATAAACGTTATATATGTGATACTCATGTAAATCTATATTTCAGTGTTACAGAATTAAACGGTCGTCGGGTGAAAAGTCAAGATTTTTGGTTCAGTAGTGTCAGAAAAACATTCCTTGTATCAAACATAACAAACCTAATTGCCTCGTATGTAATATCACCTCAGGCCAGCAGAGTGTCTATTTTCCAGGTTTTTTAGTAAACTCCAGAATTCTCTAAATGTGTCTAGAATGCTCAAGAGTGTCCTACTTTCCAAAGTCTTTTCCAGACTAATGGATAAATGAAGAATATCCCCATAATCATTTTGTGTAGAATTGCTTTGACCATGTATTCAGATCAAAACTGTATAGTGCAGATTGATTGCAGATGTTTATATTTGAGAGAGAGGCTAATTTCCCTTTCTTCACAACTACCCATAGCTTCTTTGATTTGAGTCGTTTTCTCATACAAGTATTTGCTTTTCCTGAATTCAACTGAATTATGAAATATGAGTGTATTCAAAGTGCTTTTAAAATTGGAAATAAGGGGCGCCTGGGTGGCTCAGTGGTTGAGCATCTGCCTTTGGCTCAGGTTGTGATCCTGGGATCCTGTGATAGAGTCCTGCATCGTGCTCCCCGCAGGGAGCCTGCTTCTCCCTCTGCCTATGTCTCTGCCTCTCTTTCTCTGTCTCTCATGAATAAAGAAATAAAATCTTTTTAAGAATAAAATAAAATTGGAAATACTGCCTGAGGCCATACAACTATGGTTTTTATCAAAAATCTTAATTTCACTTTAAAAACCATGCCTGAATTACACTCTCAAACAATAAATGTTTGTTTTTATTCCCTAACCCCACCATGGGGACACATTTTCTGATTGTCTTGCAAATAAGTAGTTCATGAATACCTGAAGGTCAATGGATTCATAACAAATATCATTAACTGACTGGCCAAGTTAGATGAGTTTTGTGGTTGAAGATTGTATCAGTCAGTGGTGAAGCAAGAAATTTTCCAAAAGAATGATAAAGGGACTATTTATAAGGTTAGGGCAGGTTTATAGGAAACTGTAAAAAAGCAGTATTCTGGAGACAGGAATGGTGGAGTACAGTTTCCATCTAGGCCTTTAAGAGGGACAAGAAGAAGCAGAACCCTGAGAGAAAGGGGGGCAAAAGAGAGCACGAGCGAGCACTTTCTTATGAAGAGAGAGAGCTTTCTAGAAGAAATGCAGTCAGCTTGCTGTGTTCCTTCCAGTGTCCCTACAGGTTGCACCCAACACATAGCCTGAAAACGAGAAAGACCCACTGATGTGAAGCCTAGAGGTCAATCCCAAGATCCCAGAGCAGGGTGGAGAACAGTGATGAGTGAAGGGACAAGAAGAAGGTACACTACACAGCAACAGACTTACTATTTAGGACTTAAGTTTCAATGCCTATCCCGAAATATGCCAAAAATAGATGTTGAACTCAAACTTTCCAAACTTTCATCTGGTCATGTACTAATTCTTTTCTGGAATTCATTCTTTCTTTCTTTTTTTTTCCCCCCTTACCTTTGGAAAGCATTGCTTTAGTAAAGTAGAAAATGAACTAGATACAAATATTCTAGCAGCTAAATCACATCTGGAGAGTGATTTAGGCAGGAAGAAGAAAATACGTCCAATCAATGTGTTTGAATATGTACCATAAAGAGAAAGAAAATGTACTGATTTGTATATTGCGTAGCTGAACCTTTACAGAGAAAGTACCAGGCTCAATGTCATATTACCTTAGACTGATGAAATGCAAGAAGCATTACCATAAGCAAAATTTTTGCTTTGAGTAATACTATGTGTTTGATTCCATATTTAATTATCATATTTCTTCTAAAACTTTTACCTACCTGCAAAAAAGTGAGATCCAATATGCGACAGTTTCTTATGCCTATTCTCTCTATAGTAAAAATATCTTAATAATAAGAAAGTTCAGTGAATCATTAAGTTGTAGATGTGTCCCATGTGTGAGAAATGCTGAAATGTTCCTGATCTGTTCCTCAATAAATTAAAATCTTTCAAAAATTAGTTGAACCATGAACTTTTTAAAATCTGATTTTCAATTTTTTTTCTGTTTCGATTTGGTTCTATTTTTGAGATCACTTCATTTATTTCTTTTTTTAAGATGTTATTTATTTATTTGAGAGAGAGAGAGAGAGAGAGCAGAGAGTGGGGGGAGAGAGGCAGAGAGAGCGGAAGAAGCAGACTCCTAGCTGAGCAGGGAGTTGGATGCGGGGCTGGATCCCAGGACCCCCACATCATGACCTGAGCCGAAGGCAGGTGCATAACCAATTGAGCCACTCAGGCACCCCAAGATCACTTTGTTTATTACTTTAGGTCGATCATGTATCTATTTCCCACCTGAACAGTGGATTGCAGCTGGTTCTTTGTCTAATTGTCTGCCTGGCAGGGACCTCTCAAAGTCAGGGCTCTGAGGGAGTGCAAACCGGGAGCAACGGGATTGGATGCTGTGTGATATTTTTCAAAACACAGTGTTGCCCACAAACCACCAAATTGCCAGACAGATCACTTGTCTTTGGAATAAGTTCCACTAGTCAACATCTGTCTAGCTTTAGTAATTGGTGAGGCTCAGTGCCTATCACAGCAAACAGGTGGCTTTTACAGGATTGACTATTTAAAAGGTAGCTGAATCCAGTTGGAATCAACTACTCTTATCTAAAAACAAACAAATGTGTTTTTTGTCTTTGTCCTCATCTGAGGGAGGACGTAAGTCCATTAACAATTCTATAGTTTTGTGAGAATAAAGCACATTATCCTAAGGTCTTAAATACTTCCAGTCATTACCAGGAATTTCTTAACATTCTTAGTTTTGGTTTTTTTTTTTTTTAAGATTTTATTTATTTATTCATGAGAAACACAGGGAGAGAGAGAGAGAGAGAGAGAGAGAGAGAAAGAGAGAGAGAGAGAGAGAGAGAGGCAGAGGCACAGGCAGACGGAGAAGCAGGCTCCATGCAGGGAGCCTGACATGGGACTTGATCCCAGGTCTCCAGGATCATGCCCTGGGCTGAAGGTGGTGCTGAATCACTGAGCCACCCGGGCTGCCCAACATTCTTAGTTTTTATTCCCAGGTCCACTAATGCATTTATAAACATAGCTTTTAAATTTCATGGAAATAGTTAAGGTGGTAGCTTTTCAGAATAAATCAAGTTCTTACGTACTGCAGCTCTCAGAACCTTTGTTGAATCTTGACTGATATCTCCATTGGAATTTCTATCATGTCTTTTATGATTCAATGGCCTCTCATTTGCATGTATCATAAGTTAATTTGTAACATCATTAGCTACCTTTATTCGCCTCTAGATTATCTGCTTTTACCAGCAAGTGCATTTTTATATACTCCAAAGATCTAGCTCTGGCCTGTACCTAACAGGAGCTCATTAAACTTTTGTCAACTGAATCAGCATCTTTCGTGTGAATTATTTGGCCATAATCTCCCATTCTGTGAAATATCTATGACCTTCAAAAACTATTTCTATAAAAAAGTATTTTTCTCCATTGAAAAAGTCAGGTCTTTCTTCTGAGATAAAATCTAAAATTGATATTGTTGAAATTTTTCCTTTTTCTAAGATATTGTTTATTTATTCCTAAGAGACACAGAGAGAGAGGGGCAGAGACATTAGGCAGAGGGAGAAGCAGGCTCCTCAGGGGGAGCCTGATGTGGGACTCGATCCCAGGACCCCAGGATCACACCCTGAGCCAAAGGCAGATACTCAACCACTGAGCCACCCAGTGCCCCTGTTGAAAATTTTCAGACACATCAGTTCATGGCATCCTGGATGCTCTATTCCTAGTGCTTCTGCATCACTTTTGAAACTTGGGTCTTGACCACTATTATCATCCTCAAGAAGCCTTTCTTTCAATATACCTTTCTCTGACATCATATCCCTTTTAGAGTAAAAAGGTTGGAATAATAGAAAGATTGTTGATTCTAAATTATATGGTGTTTTAATATTTAATAATTGTTTTATGTATGTAACTATTTTCTTAGCTGTGAAATCATAAACCCCTACAGGGTCAGTAGTATGCCAGCATATCCTTATCAAGGCAAATCCCCAGCAAAAAGATGTGACATTTTTTCCAAAAAAAACTATCTTATATCTTGGGCTGGGCCACAGAATAATGTCAACAGAAACAATTTTGGTCCATTGTTTCAAAAAAAAAGCCCATATGGTCCATTGTTCCAAAAAAAATCATTTATTATTTTATGCGTTTTTAAAATTTATTTATTCATGAGAGACAGAAGCAGAGACAGGCAGAGGGAAAAGCAGGCTTATGCAGAGAGCTCAATGTGGGACTCGATCCTGGGACTCTCAGATCATGCCCTGAGCCGAAGGCAAGACGCTCAACTGCTGAGCCACCAAGGCGTCCCTTATTTTAGACTTTGAAGTCTGCTGTATCTCTTACATGAAGGATGTGTTGCTTTCATGTCTTTTTTTTTATTGCTCCACTTTAAATTTTTTCACTGAAATATATTTGAGACATAACATCGTACAAATTTAAGATGTACAACATGTAAATGTGATGTATTATATATATTTAATATGATTGTCATTGTAGTAATAATTAGTACCTCTGTCTATCACATTACATAATGATCCTTTCTTTTTAGTGGTTAGAAACATTAAGTTCTAGTCTCTTAGCAAGTGTGATGATTATAATACAATATTGATTTCTATATTCATTAAAATGTACATTAGATTTCTAGTGATTATTAACCACTCATTGCAAGTTCGTACTCTTAAACATCTATCCTATCCCCCCATCCCTCAGCCTTTGGTAACCACCATTTTGCTTTCTGTTTTAAGAGTTTGACTTTTTTAGATTCCAGATATAATATCATACAGACCTTGTCTTTCTCTGATTTATCTCACTTAGCATAATATGCTCAAGGTCCGTTGAATGAGTCAGGTGACTATTTAACATATCTTTAAAAAACAAGAAGAGGTGAGTTTTCTCAACTCCAACAGTTAAAGGCTTTAAAAGATGAAATGTACATAATTTTCTAAAGCTAACTTTTGGTTTTCTGAGTGTTGGGTGTTTTTTTTATTCCTTCCTATCATGAGCTAGATACATCAAGAAAACTTGGAACATTGGAGGCATAATAGAATGGAACAATCTCACACTTTTTGGGATTCTCATTTCAGAATTATAATAAGTTCGATATTACGGAACATCTCATCTTAGATTCAGTTAGGGCAATGGCCAAAAAGGTGCTCTCTTAAATCATAGAATATTTACTTTACTTCTCCTTCCAAAGTATGAAATACATTCAAGACGTAACTAGGCATTATATATGCATGTATAATTAATATTTAAAATCATATATATTTCACAATATTCTCACACCCCCACACCTGAGAACATGTGTCATTTTAACCACAACTGCTCTATAAGAGGCAGGAAGGATTGAAACTTGAAAATATCTAAGCAGTTTGTTTGCTATGACTCCACCATAATAGTAAAAATAACCCTTTGTACTTTCATCTGAGAATGCCGAAGAATTTGAAAACATCAATTCAGTAATCTTCACAAAAGCCCTTCAATTTAAGTTAAGATAAAGTGAATGCCAAAGTCAACCTCCTTTCCACGTTGCACATTTTTTCTTGTAAGAGAAAAGAGGCTGACATTTGCCTCCAAATTGAAAATAATGACAGCCCAGACCTTTCAGTTCTTATTGGGGGTAACAAGCCAAAAGTCTTAAGAAAAAGTGTTTGTGATTTTTTAAATGCAGGAGATGCACTAGAGAATGGGGGGGGGGGGGATGACAGTAAATAGTTGTTTTTTTTTTTTTTTAATTCCATTATTTATTTTATTCTTTAAGAAAGCACTGCTTTGGGACACCTGGGTGGCTCAGTAGTTGAGCATCTGCCTTAGGTTCAGGTCATGATCCTGGGGTCCTGGGATCCAGTCCTGCATCAGGGTCCCTGCAGGGAGCCTGCTTCTCCCCCTGCCTGTGTCTCTGCCTCTCTCATGACTAAATAAATAAAATCTTTAATAAAATAAATCTTTCTTTCTTTCTTTCTTTCTTTCTTTCTTTCTTTCTTTCTTTTTATTAAAGATTTTATTTACGCGCTGCCTCTGATGTTCTGATAAGAGACTTTGACAATATACAAATACACAAACACACACACAGTGGCCATATCTTAGTCCCAACAGGTTTTCCTTCTGGACTAACAATAGTATCCCTGAGAAATGGGAGCTTTGCTTTGGTAGGCAAGCATGTACTTTCCGGGGATCAGCTGCTACTGACATTGCGGTGCCTATTTTCTCACTTGTTTGTACATAGCCGATTTCCCAGTGAAACCTACAGTTGATCCAACATCAGAGGATTAAATCCAGAAGCTGTTGAATCAGATGTGCCCATTAACTTAAGGATACTCTGATGTCAGTGCCATGGAAACAAGTTCAGGAGAATATGGCAGCTCAGCAGGGCATACTCTGTGGGGCTAGGATACACAGAGGCCAAAACCAAAGTGAGCATTCTACTCTCAGCCACGTGCTCTTCACTTGATCTGCCCAACATGACAGCCTGGTTCAGATGAACCATTTCCCAATGGAACAGAATCAAGAACCCAGAAATAAATCCATGCATATATGGTCAACTAATGTATGACAAGGGAGCCAAGAACATAACAATGGGCAAAGGAGGGTCTTTTGGGAAAATTGGATATCTACATGCAATTTATGAAATTGGACCCCTATCTTATATCATTCACAAAAATCAACTCCAAATGGAATAAAGACTTAAACAGAGGATCTTCTGAAACCATAGAACTTCTAGACGAAAATGTAGGAAACAATCCCCTTGACGCCAATCTTGGCAATGATTTTGTGGATATACCAAAAGCACAAATAACAAAAGCAAAAATCAACAAGTGATTCTGAGGATCATGGAACAGTAGCATCTTAGCATTGCTGCAGCCTTAGACCACGGCAGATACTGGATTGGGCCCTGTGATACTGCACTAGAAATGTGAAAGCTTTGCTAGCAGGTCCTGGCTCCTGGAAGACTATGGACTTGTCCCTCCTCATGAGTATTTCCCTCCTTGTTCTGGACTCTAACAGTCCCTCCCCTATGTAACCTTTTGTCCAGAGCTCATTTTTTCACACCCAGCCTGGCCTCTGGGGCAAAATGACCAAGGCAGGGAAGAGGTAAGGCATCTATGAGCATTGGTGTTTGCATGATAAGTGGTAGGAGTCACATTCCCATGGATGAGGGCCCTCTAGCTCCCAGGGCATCCGGGCATTTTTAATCCCAAGATTCCCCTGCCCCAAGAGATCAGGCTTCCTCTAGAAAAAGTGATCACAGCTGCAGCCACTCAAGAACCTGATTCAGCCATTCTCTGAGTCTGTCCCTAATGCCAAGGGACATCCCAGCCCATCCTCTCCCTGCCCCTCCATGAGGACTGGCTCCTGTAAAAGGCACTACCTCCCAAAGGCCTCATCTCCTAGGACCATCAATTGGGAGTTAGAATTTCAGCATATGATTTTTGGAGAACACAAACATTCAGCCCATATCATGTACCCACCCTACTTCCATGGGGAGAATAGCTTTCACATAGACTCTTACCACTCTAGTGTGGCCCTTCCATCTTAATCTTCCAGAGTGCAACAGACAAGGGGCTGTTGTATGTAAGAGGATCTGCTGAAATTTCCAGAATAACAGCGGAAAGTAACCCAAAGGATGACTTATGAAGACTGCACAGGCCCATCCCACCCTTCCCTCTCTGCACAGCTCCTAGCCTATCAAGAAGTACCTTACCTAGACAGATAACCCACACATAGACCTTCCAAGAACAAGCAATAATGAAAATACATATGACTGCTTAAATCTAGATTTTGAAAACAATTCTCAGAAGGAAGCAAAAGCTGTAGAGATGAACTTTAACAAAAGAATTCAGAGCAGTTTAGTTTTCCAAAGCCATAACTTCTGACTTCTCCATTCCAGACCAGAATTTTCTTGTTATAACTATAAAAGGTTTTCTAGGGTAAGAGGAAAATATCCTTCAAAGATAGATTCCTCCTTGTGATGGTAAATTTTAGGTATCAATTTGGCTGGACCACATTGGTATTCAGTCAAATATTATTCTGAATGTTTCTGTGAGGGGGGGTTTTGAAGGAGATTTACATTTAAATCAGCAGACTTTGGGGACACCTGGGTGGCTTGCTGGTCGAGCATCTGCTTTTGGCTCAGATCATGATCCCGGGGTCCTGGGATGGAGTCCCACATGGGGCTCCTCGGAGGGAGCCTGCTTCTCCCTCTGCCTATGTCTCTGCCTCTCTCTCTCTCTCTCTCTCTCTCTCTCTCTCTCTCTCTCTTTGTCTCATGAATAAATATATAAAATCTTTAAATCCGTGGACTTTGAGTAAAATAGACAGCCATCCATAACATGGATGGATGTCATCAAATCAGCTCAAAGGCCTGAATAAAACAAAAGTTTGACCTCCTCTGAGCAAGAAAGAATTTCCAGCACACAGTCTTGGGACACAAACTGAAACTCCTTTCTGGGTCTCCATCCTACCAGTCACCCCCATCAGATTTTGGACTTGCCAAACTTTCACAGTCACAGGAGCCAATTCCTTAAAATAAATTATATATGTACACACACACACAGCCTATTGGTTCTGTTTCTCTGGAGAACCCTGAATGAAATACTCCTCTTAGAAAGCAAAACCATTTCTTCTCATTTTTAATGAGTAGTTTTCAGGTCTCTCCTCAACTCAGGTTCAAAACCATTTCCAGGTCCAGACAAACCGAGGTCACCCTGTTCATTAATATAAACAGCTACTAAGTAAATCTGATGGTCCCATAAGCATTCATGTTCTGAGGCCACAGACAGGAAGAAACAAGTTTATTTATAAAAGGGTCTGAGGATAAGGAAGGACGATGGGGAAAGAAAAGTAACCAGAGGGATTTTTGTAAATGGCTTTAAGTCACCCACTTCAAACTAAGCAAAGGATTTAGCTGCCTTCTCTAGAGAGAAGACGCTTACATTGATCGCATAACAAAAATACGATGCACTGAGGGAAGTAATGCCAAGCAAGTAATATTATGGAACATATTTGATAAATGTGTGTCTCTTAGCAATTTTGCATTGTGAAATGAGATTGAAATACCCAAGAAATGAGATTATTAATAGCTCTACTTGAAATGTGGCATTTTGAAAAATGGCTGATGACCATATCAAGTGTGACTGCAATTCTTAATAAGCCACTTTCTTTGCAAAACTCTTGTAATTTGTTATTAACAATAGTTATTAAGTGGCCCTGGGCCCTATTATTGTCGTTGCTACTGTTGTCATTTACATTTATTACGGAACAATATAGATTGGAAGAAGCGCTTAGAGATCTCATATGGGAGATGTTCTCTGATTGAACATGTAACTACGTAACATTTATGAGCCCACTCTTTTCCTTCTGGAAGATACCTGGGTAATAAGCTAAAGTAAGTGTCTTACTAGACTATATAAATTGTTTCTTCTTAATTTCAAGCCTTTTTTTTTTAAAAGATTTTATTTGTTTATTCATGAGAGACACAGAGAGAGGCAGAGACATAGGCAGAGGGAGAAGCAGGCTCCCTGCGGGAGCCTGGTGGGGAACTCGATCCCAAGACCCTGGGATCACATTCTGAGTCAAAGGCAGATGCTCAACCTCACTGCACCACCCAGGCACCCCTATTTTTTTTATTTATTTATTTATTTATTTATTTATTTATTTATTTTAAGATTTTACTTATTTATTTATTTGACAGAGAGAAAGAACATAGTAGGTGGAGTAGCGAGCAGAGGGAGAGGGAGAAGTAGGCTCCCAGCTGAGCAGGGAGCCTGACATGGACTCAATCCCAAGTACCCCAGAATCATGACCTGAAGCTGAAGGCAGATATTTAACCACCTGAGTCACCCAGGCACCCCAACTTCAAGTCTTTTAAGAGGCTCTGTTTTCTTGACCGTAAAAAGAAAGATAGTATCTATGTCACAGATTTATAGTAAAAATGAAACCTTATAATGCATGTGAGACATCTAGTATCATGCCTAGCACTGGATGTACGTTCAACAAATAGTAAACTTTATTACAACTACTACCTATGAGCTCTTCCATTGGGGATGAAAAGATCATGCATGTGCCTTGTCGAATGCTGGAGTCATCACTTGGGTCTACCCTTGACATTAGAGCCACACTGAATTCTGTGAATGGCTATGTTCTCTGTTAGTCATGTGTTTGCTTACTTCACTGTATCCCAGCTTATTTTTCTCATTTTCACTCTCCCTATCCCGCTCTATCCCAGTAAACCTGGACTTGTCACTAACCACCAAACACCCCTCAAGCTTTCCCACTGCTGTTAGCATTTGTGTCTCTGTCACAGATACGTACTAAATAAATGTCCTACACTCTCCTTCATTCTCTGTCAAAAGCCCTTTCTTCCTTCACAGCCCACATTAGACGCGACCTTCTCCATGAAGCCACTGATTTATCAATGTGCTCCTTTCTTATTTTATGTCCCCATACCATGACTGTGCCCTCATTGTGTTGTCCTTCTCTGCTACAGCTCACTACCTTTGTAGATCATAAGTTCCCAGAAGAGCAGAATTATGTCCCACGCATCTTTAATCCACATTATCATTTGGCATATTTTGTTTGCACACAATACTCAAATATTGGCTAAACTGAAAGGCAAACTCCAGAAATCAGATAATACTTTAATATATTCTATAACAATGTTGATATGATTATCCCATTGAACTTGGACTTGAATTCAAGTGCACAGTTGGTGATTCTCAGTGTTAAACAAAAATAACCATTTCCCCTAAGCAGAGTCCCATTCCTTAGGGGCTAGTATGTGTATTTGAGATCTTTAACTTATGACCTACCAGTGTGTATAATCTCTTCCCTTGAAAAATTAAATTTTTTTAAATTATATTTTTTAAAATCTCAAATTTCTATCACTGCTATGAACTCTGAGTATTATGAATCACATTCAATTCTTGGTTTTCCTGTATTTATTGCCTGACCTCTCTGTCATAAAAGAAAGTTAATTGATTCTATCATTGGAAACATTTACCACAGGTGACAACAGAAAAAGAAAAAGAATTTAAACAATACATTTTCCTATTTTACTCAGCTTCAGGTAGAGAATCCACTCTAATTATACTCAACAACTTGGAAAATCTGACTACTAGTTGTCTTAGTGCCTATTTTCAGCCTGTGAGTCCTTGGGCCCAAAGAATATATCTTCAACTTCAACATCCAACAAAAGTTATAGAAACATTAACAATGCTTCCTCCAGCCTCCCAGCAGATAAGCACAGTGTCTTCCTCTCAGAAGGAATATGCATAAACAAAGCCACCTGACCCTAAGGCTGTGGCCATAGACTTACTCTTTTCATTTTTTTCAACACTTCTCACTACTTTTAAATTCTTCAAGGAGGAAGTCTCCATTTGGGCTTTAGGGACAATAACTTTTTACCAAACTCTTTAAACTTTGTGCTACGTTTCCATTTCAAAAAGATAAGAGCAGGAGTGCCTGGGTGGCTCAGTCTGTTAAGTGTCTGCCATCCGCTCAGGTCATGATCCAGGGTCCTGGGATGGCTCCCTGCTCAGTGAAGAGTCTGCTTCTCCCTTTCCCTCTGCCCCTCCCTATCCTCTCTCATGCACTCTTTCTCTCTCCCTCTCTCTAATAAATAAGTAAAATATTTGAAAAAAATGAAAAGAGAAGAGTAAGACTCAGGTGCAGAAGCTTTAAGAAGGTAACAGTACACAGAAAGAACTTAATCTTTTATTTTCATTGGAACTATTTTGATAATGCCCTCTATATGTAATGATTTGAGTTTCTGTACAAACTACCAGGGGTCATTTGCTTAAGTAAAACAGTAAGCCAATTGAAAGAAAAACCTTCACTACATAGAAAAGTACATAAGAAAACATTACATACATGAGGGAAGAAAAGATAAAAGACAAAAATCATCAATGTGCTTCAATATGACCAAATAAGACCAAAATCTGAGAATGACAGCCCTAGAGGTTGTCACATATTTTATCTGCAGAAAGGTTCAAAAAGAAACACAAAAGTTTAGAATGGATTCAAAGAATAGTGGTATGCTCTTAAATTCAGGGTTTGGGGACACCTGAGTGGCTCAGTCAATTGAGTGACCAACTCTTGGTTTCACATCAGGTCATAATCTCGGGGTCGTGAGACCAAGTCTTGTGTCACCCCCCCCCCATTGCCCTATGTCAGCCCCACATCAGCTCCCTGCTCAGCTCAGAGTCTGCTTGAAATTCTCTCTACCTCTCCTCCCACTCTCTCTCTCTAAAATAAATAAATAAATCTTTTTAAAAATAATAAAATAAAATAGAATATAGGGTTTTCTTATTCCTTTTCACATGGGTTTCCTTTTCCCTAGCTTCTTATATTCCCTTCTTCATCACTACATATACTGATTTCAAGTTTCAACTAAATCTAGATTGCCAGCAAAGTCATTATAAAGCACTGACCATCTCACCTGAAGTTTCCTTGTGTCTGTTACATCATTTTGTACATATTTCTGTTTTCTGCCCTCAATTGTAAGCTCCTTCAGAGTGGAGGCCGTGTATTATATGTGGAACAATCTCTGAGTATAGCGCCTGCAGTTGTAGGTGCTAATTCCAAGTACATTTATAGCAATTCAGGTAAAGAAAACAAGGCACTTAAATATGCTAGCCTATATTCAGGAAAACTGAAATCTAAGCGCATTAAGATTGCAGATCTAAATAGTCACACTTTGTAGCATGTTCTTAAACTTTAAGAACTAGAAGACAATGTGCTTCCCAAGTTCATGCTGGTTCTTCCCAGTAAGATTTTTCATTCAATAAGTATTTGTTGAACACTTACTGTATATGTGGCAGCCATTCAAAATAATATGTGAACTCAGCCTATAAGCAGCTCCAAGTCCAGGGCCTGACATATGTTACTGCTAAGTAACACCCTGAAAAGAATGTGCAAAAGACCTTTAGAATTTAGAATTTTTTTAATAATAGAAAACCACATAAAATGTCACAGTGAGTCAAGACTTCTGGTACCAATCCTCTATCTTGAGAAGAACTGGTATGATTCATTCAGAAGTTATCTATAAACTTTCTTCTGAAAGGTTTGCTAATAACCCAAGCATTATGCCAATACAAGGTGTTTACATTTCTGAAATTTCAAGCAGGCAAATAGTGCTTTTTGAATGGTATACTTACTTCAAGAGGTAACAAAATTACCAACTTCCTGCCTCTGAAGTTCGGTCTGTGCTTATCTATCTCTTTAACGCTGACAGGACCCAGCTAAACATTAATATCATTTCCACTCACTCAAAAACAAATTGCTATTCAATTTTGTTATTCTCATGGCTGTTCATCATCATCACTCAAAAATTTGAAAGACATTACTTCCCATATGTTTTTCCAAGCACATTCTCTGACCTACACTTTCTCGAACTAATATTTATGATGATGATGATGTCAATTCAGATATCTAAGACATTTATATATGATGTATAAACTATGGCTTAATATCTTCAAATCCAGTTAGTTGTATATCTGAATAAATACTATAATATATATGCATACTATATATGTGTGTGTATATATATATATATATATATATACATTGCTAATATCTATATATATGTAAGTTTTTGAAAGATTTTTTTGAAGATTAGCTTGACATCTGAGAAGAATAATGAACCTAGGAAAGAAAATAAAAATTTAAAATTATTTGTAAATATTCTTCTCTTTCTAATTTAAACAAATTCCCAACTAAGAGAACTTCTGACTATTTGTGTATGGATTAATGAAATGAAGAGTCAAAGTGAGAGTTTGAACATATCATAATACTCATTTTTCAATTATATTCCTGTTTATTTGAATAATTGCCTTTAAAAATATTGTATACATGTAGAGTTTACCTAATTGAAGTTGTTTTATCGATATTTTGGATATGGTACAAAAAATCATTTTATCACCCTTTTTAATATTTCTAAATATATAATTTTGGAAGTGGTATTGGTCTTTATTTCGGCAGATGTATTTTGTGTTTATAAATTTTTATTGCCAAATCCAAAACATTTCCATCTAAATTTTTATATGTTACATTTAATTGTCAACATCTACTCACTTTTAAAAGTAAAATTCTAAAGATGACTTCACTGGTGAATGCTACCAAACATTTAAAGAAGAACTAGCACCAATTTTTTTCAAATTATTCCAAAAAAGTAGATGAGGAAGGAACACATCATACATCAGTCTATACAGTCAGCATTACCTGATACCAAGCCAGACAAAAGCATCCCAAAGAAAGAAAACAACAGATGCAAAATCCACAACAAAATACTATCAGACTGAATCCAGCAGCAGACTTAAAATGATTATATATCGAGGCACCTGGGTGGCTTAGTGGTTGAGCATCTGCCATTGACACAGGTCGTGATCCCAGGGTCCTGGGATCGAGTCCCACATCAGGCTCTTGGCATGGAGCCTGCTTCTCCCTCTGCCTATGTCTCTGCCTCTCTCTCTGTGTCTCTCATGAATAAACAAACAAACAAACACTATCAAGAAAGTAAAAAGACAATATATAGAAGAAAATATCTGCAAGTCATCTGACAAAGATCTAGTATCCAGAATATATATTTTAAAAAAAAGAAACTCTTACAACTCAACAATTTAAAAAGACAATCCCACTTAAAATGGAAAGGGGGCCTGAATAGGCATGTCTCCAAAGAAGATAACACAAATGCCAAGCAAACACATGAGAAGATGGTTAAAATCATTAGTTATCAGGGAAATACAAGTCAAAACCATGATAAGGTATTACTTCATATCCATATCCAATAATTCTAAAAAATGAAATTATAAGTATTAGAGAGAATGTTGAAAATTAGAGCCTCACACAGTATTGGTATGTAAGATGGTGTAGCCACAGTAAAAAAAAAAAATAGCTTGACTCTTCCCTCAAAAGTTAAATATAGAATTACCAGATTACCTGGAAATTCCACTCCCAGGTATGTATCCGAAAGACTTGAAAACAGACATCCAAACAAGTATTTGTATGTGAATCTTCATAGCATCACTATTCATAATAACTAAAATGTAGGAAAAACCCAAACGTCATCAATGACAAATGGGTAAACAAAATATTGTTTATCCATATGATGGAACATTATTCAGCCATAAAAAGGAAAGAAATACTGAAACATGCTATAATCTCAATGAATCTTTGAATGAAAGCATAATGCTAAGTGAATGTACAGATACAAAAGGTCACACAATGTATGATTCTGACTATATGAAATGTCTGGACGAGGTAAATGCATAGAGACAGACTACAAATCAGTGTTTGTCAGGCTGTGAGAAGGGTAGTGTTCAGAGGGACAGCTTAAGAGTATGGGCCCTCCCTTGAGGCTGATATGTTTTAGAACTATACAGAAGGGGTGGTGGCACAACATAGTGAGTGAACTAAATGCCACTGAATTGTATACATTAAAAAGCTTAATTTTATGTGATGTGGACGTCACTTCAATATAAAAAAAATCTGCCCACTGAGATTACTTTTTAAGTATATTTTTAAAATTAAGTTAAATTTAATTACATATCCAGAAACTCTCAATTGCAAAAAATGTTCCATGATTATTTGACTACTTTGCTTTTTATTATTATTGTTGTAGATTTTTTGGTTTTTAACAGTGGCTGGCAGGAGACTCATCCTTCTTGGGTCTTAAAATTTTTTTTGTTTTATTAATTTTTGCTTAATTTTTAAGTCAAGCCAAAGATTCAACAGGGTAATGAATTGGTAAATACAAAGTCTGAGCTTCCTAAAGAACATAAAACAAAATAGAATGTCTGACATTTATTCTTCAAATATTTAGCCACCACTTGACTAGTTATGCATTTGTTTTCTAGTGGTTTTGTATACTTATCTAATTTTACCTATTAAATTTCAAGTTATTGAAGTGAAATCATACAGTGACTAAACAGTTCACTGTTCACTGTTCAGTTGGAAACAGAGTTGGCATTTTATTTTATTTTATTTACTCATTTATTTATCTATCTATCTATTTGAGGGTGGGGGGGTACCGTGCATATGAGCAGGAGGAGGGACAGCGAGAGAGAGAGAAAATCTCAAGCAGACTACCTGCTGAGAGCAGAGCCTGATGCTAGACTGGATCTCACGATCCTGAAATCATGACCTGAGTCAAAATCAAGAATCAGACACTCACCCAAGTGAGCCACCCAGGCACCCCTGGTGTTTGTTTTGTTTTTTAAGATTTTATTTTTAGGTAATCTCTACACCCAGCATGGGACTCGAACTCACAGCCCCAAGATCAAAAGTCACAGGCTCCATGGACTGAGCCAACCAGGTGTTCCCAGCATTGGTGTTCCTTTGGTTGATAGCCTAATTTTCTTCTATTTTGAATATAACTAAACTTAAATTGGAACCACTTATATCAATGGAAAAAATTTTCTGGAATGTTTTTAAACTTCTGTTCAGAGGATTAAAGAATAGAGATTGACCTACAGGACCATGTCTTGAGCTGAGCAGAATTCTTACTTAGGCAAAGGAACATTTTTAAGGTCACTTTGTATATACATTATAACTAAAGGAAAACTATTGACTTAGAGATTTACTTTAAAACCATACCCTTTCAGAAGCTCTAAAATCACTTGAGCAAAACTAGAAATAGTTTTTTCGCAATCAGCACATTTATTTACACACCCACTGTCTTAATTCTTCAATATGTCTTTGAAACACTGAACTTGATGGTTTTGAAAAGGTGCCTTGTTTCAACATAAAACTATGAGAACACCCATAATGCGGCTGTTTCTTTTCAAAAAGAAGGAATGCAGGGGATTTTTTTTCCTGTTTAAACAAATGCTATTGTTTTATTGCCAATTTTTCTTTAAAAGAACCCATTAATGATTCCAGCAAACTTATTAGGTATTTTTAATCAGTTAACAATGCTGTTAGAACTTGTTATGAATTCTCATACGCTATATGCAAGTCTCTCAGTCTTTAGTCATCCTTTGAATTTGTAACTTACATACCTGACAATTTATTTCCCAAATGCTCCTTTAATGTATCATCATGCTATGGTAGGATTTCCTTAAAACAGAACAAAAGCTAGTATCTTCAGTTTCATTTCATGAAATTGCTGACAACTTCATATTACATCGTATAAGTGTTTTTTCTACCTTCTTCATCAGTATATGTTAAATGGCACCTTAAATATTAATCCCACTTAGTTGGAAGCTTTTAGAAGTGCCAGCAATGCCCCTTCCAACAAGATCTTCCCCCCACCAAATGCCCCTTCCAACAAGATCTTCCCCCCCCAAAGATCAATCTGAAGTTTGCTGAAAAGTCAACAAATAATATTTCATTCATTTATGTCAGGTTTATGCAAATTCTGGTTTATTTGGGCTGTTTTGCTGTTTTTAAAAGAAAAATCTAAGCTGGATTACTTAAAGTGCTGTATTATCCAAAAATGTTTGACGTTTTTTAATTCTCAATTAATTTGTTTCTTGTAAGAAACATAAAACTAACACATGACCTGAAAATGAATTATAAAGAAATTCAATGTGCTTAGATTAGCAAACCAGAGCCCAGTGGAGCTGTTATTCACAACATTTACCCCATCAAAAGATGTGTATTACTTCACCCTACATACATATATTTTCTACTTTTCCCTACTTTTCTTCACAGTCATCTCTCTGACATCTATCCTATAGCCATGGTATAACCAAAATGAAACAATTTATAAAGCTCAATCCAGAGTCCAAAAATCATATTTTAATAAGATGTTTGATGCCTTTTTTTTTTTTATTTTCTCAGAAAGATAAAGTGAGACTGACAGATTAGAATTTAGGTCATTCACTGTCAGTCATTCACTAAGCCACAAACATTGAGGTATTGCACCCTCTACCACCTAACCCAGATTGTATTAAACAGTCTGGAATGTAAGCGAAACAGAAGGTGTGTCCTCTGTCTCTGCAGTACAAGCAATAAAATGTATCTCCTAAACAAACACCCAGTAAAGTTGGTGTTATGTGCAACAATATAGCCAAACTAGGAAGAGCAAGGTAATGGGATTCCTAAACACAAGTTTTATATAGGTATTTTCAGCAAGTAGACCATTAACGGCCAATCATCCCAAATTTCCCTTCTAAAGAAATTGAAGGCAATTAAAAGATGAAAATCCACCAACTCAGTCATCAAAAGGATACCCCACAAGTAGATCTTGGCTTCAGAAGACATGAACCACTCCCAGCACATACAGATCTTTCCCCTTTTGATAGGCCATTAACTTGCCCTGGTGGAAGAAAATCTCTGTGTTGCATACTGCTTTGAACATTTTACCTTGAATGTTAGAAACTAGTAGCCCTTCAATGTCTAGTAAATAACATATCATCAATCAACACTAGCGATGAAAGTCAAGTATGAAAAGGCACTAAAACATTCTGCATTTATAAGAAGTGAGCAACCATCCATCATTTATCTAGGACACTCAAGTAGCAACTACACCAGCTTGAGGTTGGGGGACAGGTGGGGGGAAGATGAAGCTTCAAAATAAGCACTATCCAAACCAATAAGTTCCTTGGTGGGGGCGGCGGGGAGAGATTTTCTTTTTAAAAAAGTAGCAAACATCAACCAATCTTTACATAGTAAATTTTATTTTTCACTAGGGATTATGAATGTACAATATGCAGAAGACAGAGTCCTTGCCTCAAATGTCATTAGCTAATCATCACTGTGAAACATCCTTCGTTTCTAATACAACTTATTAATGAACCCATAATGATATACTGTTTGAGCTAAAAAAGATTTTCTAATCTCAGAAATCTCATTCTAACTCCAGCAAATACCTGTAATTGATAAATTACTACACAAGCCATAGTTAGAAGTGTGGCCATTACAGGTAAAATTTCTATCACCAATGCACATCTAAAACAATACAGGAAATTTAATGGTCTGTAATCCAGTTTTAAACCATTTCTGAGTTGTGAACTAGAAGAATGCTACAAAAACCCATTATATTTATAGATTAAGGGAGGAAATATTAGATTGTCAACATTTCAAGCTGCAAATCTGTGTTTAAAAAAAAAGACATTTCAAAGCAATGAAATAGACCATGACTCCATTTGTATTTATTGTGTTCACTTTTCAAACTCACTGAAAGGACATGACTGAGAAATTTCCTGTGATTTCTGCAGGAGAAAAAAAAAATGTACCTGCCATTCAACTCTCAGAGTATATTTCCCTTCAAAATGCCTGGAACATATTCATGCTTCATCCATTACCTAAATCCTTGCAATATGTAATCCACAGTAAGCCGGAGAAGCTGAAGATGAGCTTCTTTAAGGACAGAATCAAAGGAATTTATGGGGCTGGTTCTACTTATGGTGAGAATAGTTGGCTTAAGACCAGACACCTAGAGTTCTTACCTGCAAAGACAGGACACATCACGGAAGTAGATGCTAAAGGAGATGCTTGACCTTGGGCCAAGAGAGATAATAGATCCAGAGAACAAAAGACAAGCTATTGAGCCAAAAGGCCTATGGGCCGATCAATCTTTTATTATAAAAGTGAGGCATTTCATATATAAGCACATTTGTGAACAGGAAGACAAAAAGGAATTTCCACTCCCAGATTTGGGGATAGACTGGAGTGAAGGCAAATAATTAGAAATAGAAGAACTTTTTTAGAGAAAGAGAAAAAAAAAGAAACTTCTTCAGAAAAGAATTTGAAAATGCTTTGAGTCAAAAGGGGATAACACATAGTGGAATTTCACTACAACAAGGACAATTTAGTGAAGAAAAAAAAAAATCTAGAGTCAACCAGTAGCCTTCCTAACACTTAGAAGAAGTGAAGAGATCCTGATTTCCATGATGAATATGTGGCACTCAGGATGAGCCTTTCAAGGTGAAAGGCAAAAACTAATTAATTAACTGATTTATATTAATGTTTTATTCTTTGAAAAGTAAGTGTATCATAAAACTTCAAAGTATAAGTTTTCATTCGAACCAGAACAGAAAGGACTCTAGTGCAATTATCTTATGAACTACTCGAAAATACTGTGGCTTTGTGTTAAAAGGTGCAAATGCACTCAGTGCAGAGGGTGGCTCCATAAAATTAGGGGAGTAAAAACTGTTGCCTGTTCAACATTTTCTCCAGGCCTCTGTTGTAAATAAAAACATGGGGAGGAGAACCTGTTTAAAGTTTTTGGTCTAGTCATTTCAGTCAAATTAATTTGACATAAACCAGAACTCTGAAGCTAATAAATAGAATTTCTCCCTTCATTACTTTTGTTAATTTCTGGAGGAAAATCAATGAAATGGATTATTTTCTCCCATGACTTCCTATAAGCTGTGCCAAGAAAAAATAAACAGACATAATCATATCTTCTCCTAAGGAGGATAAATATAAAGTAGATCTCGACTTCTGCAATTTGAGTCACACAAATGGCTCTTAGGAAAGGCCATAGTCTATTAACGAACACTGGATTAGAAATTTTTTTACTTTTAATAAGGTTCCTGGGCTTCAGCACTGTTGATATTGCGGGCCATGTGATTCTTTTCACTCCTGGATTTGGGGACAGATTGTTCTGTGCATTGTAGGATAGTTACCAGGATCCCTGCTCCTACCCCGTATGGGCACTCGTACTCTCCCCCATTTGTGACAACTAAAACTTGCCAAATGTCTCCTATAGGACAAAATCACCCCAGCTGAAAACCATTATTTTTCACCAAGATTTATACTAATGATGCAAAAGCAATGATGGGTAAAACTGTTGGGGGACCTTAACACAGATCAAACAGTGGCACTTTACTTTTATTACAAATCCCTTATGCTTTCATCTGAATGACAAAGGAAATTTGGGTTATAAAATTACAATTGTAATTAAGGAGATAAAATGCAGAACAGTGATGTGCCGGGGAGGTCCTCCCCACACTGATCCCAACTCAGGTCCCAAAATGCCTCACCTGTTCCCCCTACTCCCTCACCCTCAAGAACAAAAGGAATTCTGTCAAAGTGGGACATGGATTCTTACTCAGACCCTGATGGATTATTGTTTGAGAGATTGCTTCCAAGAGTAATCTGAAGGAAAGTGAGCAAACAGAATAGGGAAGGAGAAAGAGCCAAGTAGGAAATGGTGGGTGGTTGGTTGGTTGGTTGGTTGGTTGGGAGAAGGAGCAAGTGAGCAGGGAGTGGCAGAGGGAGAAGGAGAGAGAATCTTAAGCAGGCTCAACACACAGCACAGAGCCCGATGTGGGGCTCGATCTCACCACCCTGAGATCATGACCTGAGTCAAAATCAAGAGTCTGATGCTTAACCAACTGAGCCACCCAGGTGCCCCAGGTTTAGTTGTGATCTAGTTTCAGTCTAATCCTAGGAAAGCTCTGTAAAGTCAACGTTGCACCTCAGAGAAGGTTCTGCCTAGAGTACCTCCTGCTTGGGGGCAAGAGGCTGGCCCCTTATGCCACATCATTCAGCCAATGGCTGCAGGTCACCGAGCATGCACAGAACCTTCTGGGGAAATCAGATCCTTCATAAAGGCTGAAGCTGTCAATGGCCATGACAGTAGAAGATGGCAGCTCCAGAACAGCAAAGGGACCTGAGGCACCAGTAATGTCCAGTACAGATCACTTGCTCCAACAGGAAACAAACAAATGCAAAACTACCTCCTGATACCCAAGGGGAGTTCTCAGTAGGTCTTCTCACTGGCCAAGGCTTGGAGGGATATCCTTTCTGTGCTATTTACTGCTGAGCACCTCATTGGAAATTGAGAGCCCCAGCCTGCCATGCAAGAAGCTGTGTGATAATCTGGCATGCATTTATAAAAGAGAAGTGACAGGCACTACACATTCAGTGAGAAATTTTAAGAGAAGACAATTTGATTAGTCTTCTGATTATGATAATATTTTTCACATTACAATTTACATAATTACATATTATCCTTCACAATGATAATTATAGAATCTTTTGGAACTAAATAGGCAAGTGTATATCTTCATTTTGGTGGTGAATAACTTCTAAAATTTTGTTTGTGGAAAAAAAACAATGAAAATGCCACAAAGTTATTTTTTACTATTTCATTAGATTTGATAACCCTGTTGAATACCAAAATGAGACATTTTCCCCTTTAATTTGCTTTAGAATGTTTTCCTTAAGTATTTGAATAATGCAACAATTCTTAAATTTTGAAACGTCAGGAGATCCCCCTTTACATTTTTAAAAAGTATTGAGAACCACAAAAGCTTTTGTTTATGTGGATTATCATATGACAATATTTACTGTGTTAGAAATTAATACCGAGAACATTTTAAATACTGTTTTTATTTAGAGACAGCAGTAACAACCTATCACATGTTAACATATATAATATATTCTCTTACAAAATACCCCAATTTTCCCAAAAAGGTAAGTGAGAAGAATGGCCTTGGTTTACATTTTGCAAATCTCTTTAAGTGTCTGACCTAATAGAAGAACTGAAAAGCTGGTTTGGTTAAAGCGTATCAACAAAGCCATCCTCACACATATATGTATGAAGAAAGGAGAAGAGTATTTTAATTGCTTTTCCAGATAATAGTGAATAGTCTTATTTACTAATGCACCAAACATTGACAACTAATATAGTTTTTTTTTAAGATTTTATTTATTTATTTATTCATGAGAGATACAGAGACAGGCAGAGACACAGGCAGAGGGAGAAGCAGGCGCCATGCAGGGAGCCCAATGTGGGACTCGATCCTGGGACTCCAGGAACAGGCCCTGGGCTGAAGGCGGCGCTAAACCACTAAGCCAACCAGGCTGCCCTAATATAGTTTTTAAAGAACAGTTACAGTGTGGAATCTGGAACCATTCTCAGTGAACTTTGCATACTTCATTAAAATCCTTTGCTCTATTTTACAACTTGAATGGATCATTTTTTACCTTAGGCCAGATTTTGTAATGTTATGCATTGCTGTGTGGAAAAGACCGGTTTCTGAAGATCTGTAGATCAGCCAAGTATTGACACATTCAATTAGTCCAGAAAAAAAAAAATCACTTGCTTAATATTATAACTGATCTTTTTAAAAAGGCTCGCATTTTATTCATTTCTTTTAATTCCAGTAAAATTAATGTAGTGTTGTATTAGTTTCAGGTGTAAAAATAGAGTGATTCACTAATTCTATGTATTACTCAGTACTCATCACATGAAGTGTGCTCTTAACCCCCCTCACTTATTTTACCCATCCCCGACCCACCTCCCCTCTGATAACCATCAGTTTGTTCTCTATAGTTAAGAGTCTTTGTCTCTTTTTTCTTTGCTCATTTGTTTTGTTTCTTAATTCTGCATGAGTGAAATCATATGGTATTAGTCTTTCTCTGACTAATTTATATCACTTAGCATTATAACCTCCAGATTTATTCATGTCATTACAAATGCAAGATTTCATTTTTTAACACTAAGTAATATTCCAGCGTACATATATATATATATACACACACTATGTATATATATATATACACTATATATATATATACACACACACACCAATGTGTATATATACCATTTATTTACCATTTCATCTATCAGTGGATACTTGTGCTGCTTCCATAATGTGGCTATCGTAAATAAAGCTGCAATAAATAGAGGGGTGTATATGTCTTTTCAGATTAGTGTTTTTGTATTATTTAGTAAATACCCAGTAGCAGTCTTACTAAATCATATGGTAATTTTATTTTAATTTTTATAGGAAATTCTATACTATTTTCCACAGAGCCTACACTAGTTTGCATTCCTACCAACAGTACAAGAGGGGTCCTTTTACTTCACATTCTCACCAACACTTGATGTTTCTTGTATTTTTTTTGTTTTAATAATTCCGAGAGATATGAGGTGATATTGCATTGTGGTTTTATTTGCATTTCCCTCAGCATTAGTGATGTTGAACATCTTTTTATATGACTGTTGGCCCTTTGTATGTCTTCTTTAGAGAAGTGTCTTTTCATGTCCTCTGCTCATTTTTAATTATATTATTGATTTTTTGATGTTGAGTTTTATAAGTTCTTTATATATTTTGGATACTAAGCCCTTATCAGATATATCACTGCAAATATCTTTTTCCATTCAGTACACTGTTTTTTGTTTTGCTAATTCTTTTGCTGTGCAGAAGCTTTTTATTTTAATGGAATCCCCCCCAGAAAAAAAAAATTAATGGAATCCCAATAGTTTTTGTTTGTTTGTTTGTTTCCTTTGACTCAGGATACATCTAGAAAGAAGTTGCTACAATGTCAAAAAGGTTACTGCTTGTGTCCTTCTCTTGGAGTTTTATGGTTTCATATTTAGGAATTTCATCCACTTTGAGTTTATCTTTGTGTATGGTATAAGAAAGTGGTCTAGTTTTATTCTTTTACATGAAGCTATCAAGTTTTCACACACCATTGGTCACACACCATTGTTTTTTCCTGCATTGTATAATCTTGCCTCCTTTGTCAAAGATGAATTGACCATATAATCATAGATTTATTTCTGGTCTCTGTATTGTATTCCATTCCATTGTCGTTTGTGTCTATTTTTGTGCCACCATACTGTTTTGATTACTACAGCTTTGTAGTATATCTTGAAATCTGGGGTTGAGATACCTCTAGTATTTTTCTTTTTTAGATATGCTTAATTTTACTGTTTTTGTGCTTCCTACTTTTCTTACTTCTGCTTATGGTCTTTCCTTTCCACTCAAAAAATCCCCTTTTACAGATGTTGTAAGGCTGGTTTCATGTGATGAGTTTCTTTAACTTTTGTTTGTCTAGGAGACTGTTTATCTCTCTTTCAATTTTGAATAATAGCTTTGCTGGGTAGAGGATTCTTGGTTGCAGTGTTTTCCTTTCAGCATTTTGAATAGCTTTATGCCACTCTCTTCTGGCCTGCAGTCTTTCTGCTGAAAAAATCCACTGATAGCCTTAAGGGGTTTTTCATGTATGTAGCTGTTTTCTTTCCTCTGGTGCTTTTAAAATTCTCTTTTTATTACTACTTTTTGCGATTTTCAGTACTATGTGTCTTGCTATGGACTTCCTTGGGTTGATTTTGTTTGGGGCTCTCTGTGCCCCCTGGATCTAGATTTCTGTCCCTTCCCCAAATTTGACAAGTTTTCAGCTATTATTTCTTTAAATTAATTTTCCCCCTTTTCTCTCTCTTCTTCTAGGATCCCCATAATGCAAATGTTTTTATACCTGAAGGTATCACTGAGTTCCCTTAATCTAATCTTATTTTTATTATTTTTTTTCCTCCTGTTCAGCTTTATTGCTTTCCATTACTGTGTCTTGAGGTCACACTGTTCCATTCTCCTGCTTCCTCTAGTCTATTATTAATTCCCTCTAGTGCACTTTTAATTTCAGTTAGAGTTCTTCATTTTTTGTTCTTTTTCATGCTTTCTATCTCGTTGTTGAGGGTCTCACTAAGATTCTCCATCCTCTTTCTCAAGTCCAGTGAGTAACGTTATGATCACTACTTTAAATTCTCTATCAGGCATATTACTTATCTGCATTTCGCTTAGCTCTCTTGCCATGATTTTGTTTTATTCTTTTATTTGGGACCTAGTCCTTTGTCTCCTTATTTTGTCTAACTCTCTGTGTCTGTTTCTATGGTTTAGGAAAGTCAACTATGTCTCCTTCATAAGTGCTGGCCTTATGAAGAAGAGGTCCTGTAGTGCCCTGCAGTGCAGTGTTCCTTGTTCTCCAGAAAGTGGAACTTCAGGGGTATCCCCTCTGTATGTTGCATATGCCCTACTGTTGTGGCTGAGTCATGTTTGTCTTCAGCCTAGTTGTCTGCAATTGCTCTTTTTGCCTTGTGGGCAAGGTTTGGTACCTATGCTGTTAATGAGGCAGGCTGAGGCTGTCTTGAGCTTGTTTGGGTAAGACAAGGCATTTTCCAGAGCTGCAACTTCAGTGAACTACAGGGTGCTCTCTCTGTGTCATCCCTGGAGAAGTTTTTGTTGGTGGATGGGTCCTGCATTCAGACCAGATCTCTTCCCCTAGCCCAATGCTGGGGCCCCAGTGGGACTACTGTGTGTGGTTATCTTCTCCTCTTCCCAGTGCAAGAGTTCCTTTGGAGCCTCTATCAAGGCTGTTTGCATGTTGTCATGCTTGTTATACTATGGTGGATGTCATCCTGCAAAGTTGTGTTGGATGGGGCATGTCCATAGGAGAACATGGGAACAGGGCATAGTGTTAGCAAGGTTTGCAAGGTCTGCTGTAGGAGGTGACCTGTAACTGCTTTGGAAAACTGAGGAGAGTGAGTTAGAGAGGCAGGTCCTAGGACTATGCAGGGGCAAGGTGTGCTGTTAGCAAGCCAGATGGAGAATAAACACTCTCTACGTGCTTAGCTGGTTTCCCATAGATGTTAGCGTATCTAGGCTGGGGGACAGGGAAGGGAAATGACACTTGCCAGCTCTTTTGTTCTTGGGGAAGTCTCCTAAAGATTCCTGCCCCTCCATCACATGCTCTGAGATTAGTAGATAAATCTTCCCATATACCCCAGGCACTTCTCAAACTGCTGCTTTTATGCTGTATTTTAGTGGAGGTTATTTGTAATGCTGTCTCTTTAAGGGCAGGGACTCAGTTTCCTCTTGCCCTCCACCTGAGAGCCCAGCCACTGATTTTTAAAGTTCCAGGTTTAAGCCCCACCGATTGTAAAAACTGGCAAAGATAAACCCCTCTGGTTTTCAAAGCCTAATATTATGGAAATTTGTCTCTCCAGTGTGGTTCTTTATGCCTGGGTGCCTGGCATGGGATATACTCCTCTTACTTCCCCACTTGCAGTGTCCCTCCTTCTGTGGGCCATCTCATGGGTCAGTTTGATTCCTGGCTACATCTCCACCCTTCTTGCCCTTTTCAATGTGGCCTCTTCTCTACATTTAGCTGTGGAAAGTCTGCCTGCCAGAATTTGGGATATTTTCTGCATTATTTACATTAATGTGGGTGTTATCCGGGTGTATCCTTGGGATGAGCTGAGCTTGGGATCTTCTACTCCACCATCTTCTCCACAAGTCCCTTAATGAGCAATATCTTATCAGAAAATCTGTAAATACAGGAAGCAGTCAAGAAGATTTCCAAACTTCTAATTTTCACTGGTAACAAACATTATTATTTGTCTTCCTTGAGATGACACACTTAATCCATTCATTTTAAAGAACCATCTACTAAATACACAAGGCTGATTAGCTGTAGTTCATTAGTCATTCTTCCAAGTAAAAATTGTGTTCCATGAAAAAAGTAGCTGGTTCAGACTGCACCTCAAATACTTGCTTGAGGACTTCTACTCAGGACAGTAAGCATGATTCAGTAAGCAGTTAGAAGTGCAAGCTCATGGGTACTTCCCATTTCTTCCCACAAAAATATTTAGAAAGACATGTATGCAGCGATTGAAATTAATAAAATTAATAATTTTTGCTCTGCATCAAAAATATTCCTAAACTAGCTAGTGTGTGTGTGTACGCATAGGCGTGCGTGCATTTAATGCAAGTGTATTAATCACAACAATCTGGTGCCACTACCTTCATCTGTGCTAAGATGACAGCAGTATCACCCACCTCTGTTTTTGTATCACTAGTATAAATATTCATGAAAAAGTCACATCGTATCTTAGTATTACCAAGAAAATAGTTTTGACTCACAGATCCCCTTAAAGCTACTCACAGAAACCTTCAGAGGGATCATAGGTCACACTTTCAGAACCACTGTAAGAGAGAAACAAATCAGAGCTCCTGGGTGGCTCAGTTGGTTAAGTGTCTGCTTTCCGCTCAAGTCATGATCCCAGGGTCCTGGGATCCATCCTGAGATAGAGCCCGCATCAGGCTCCCTGCTCAGTGGGGAGCCTGCTTCTCCTTTTCCCTCTTCTCCTAGTCCCCCTGCTTGTGTTCTCTCTCTCTCAAATAAATCTTTAAAAAAAAAAAAAAAGGTAAACCTTCAGTGATATTTTTCTATGATTCCCTTGCATTTTTATGTATTGGCTTTTCTGTCTAAGGGCGACTCCAACAGGAGTTGGACATTAGAGTTGAGGAAAACTCACATGGTAGAGGTTTATCTCAAACCATCAGTACCACAATCTCAGGAACCCCTTCTTTCTTATCTTTTCCTCTTAATCTCAGATGTGTTTATGGAGAACTTATTTCAAATGGTGCAGATCTGGGCCCTGGATGGGAAAAGAGAAGATGAGAAACAAAATATCTAGAAGGGATTTATCGGGGGGTTGGAGATAGTGAAGTTTGGAGTAACTGTGCAGAGCTTTTTATTAAATATCTCAAATAAATTGATTAAGTAAAAAATTAATTATTCAATGAAATTATTTCTGTGGTCCCTTCCCCTTCTTCAACTCCTTGATTGTAAGGAATGGAAACATACACTGCAGTCCAGTTTGTAGATAATCACCTTTCTCATCACTGGAGTTCATTACTGATTAAAATCTCAGTAGGGCCGACGAAACACTTGGGTACGGAAAAGTCATTTTACATCCTTTTAATCAAGCATTGCATATATTACAGCTATCTATAGAAAACAGAAGGAGCCTTAAGGAAATTTCTTCATATCACATGTAGGGACAATTAATCCCCAAAAGACCATTTGAACACTCCATGTACTGCCAACACAACCATTCCAGAGATTTTCATTAAACTTTCACTATATATGGAGCTGGGGGGGGGGCTGTCTGTGTGGAATTTATCTTTTTGAAATATTGTGAATTCCTATTTGACCCAGTCTGATGCCTTGCTATGCCCTAGTAGGTCTTTCAGTTGATCTCCATGCCAAATCCATCCACTGTGTAGTGTTTTAGTTATCTCTGCTTCATTGCACACTGGAAAAAAACGTATGCAGAATCTTGGGCAAACTACTATACCAAGATTTGTAACATTTGTGCTGTGTGTGGATTACATCTTAAAGTGGTTTTGCAGACAAAGCATCATATTGGGGAATTATGTGAAGCCAAATAATGAGAAAGACTCATGAATCTACAATTAATAAATTCCATGTAAAATCAAATGAAGAATGCTAAATTATAATGAAAATGTGTGAAATTGTTTACTACTTGTATACAGATAATACTACAATATTGGTAAAGAGGAATATTTTGTATAGCCAAGTCTAAGGAGAAGTCTTGAGATTTAAGGGTTATGCTTTCTGATATTAAACAACCCCTTGTGATCTATAGAGCCACTTATTAAAGAATTTAAGAGAAAAAGTTCCTTAATAAATAATGTTAAATAGTCTTTAACTTTTAATCCCCAGAATTCTTCATGTTTATCTAACTGATAGATGCAGGGAAAGCTCACTTTAGTTTAAGGGTTTTTTTGGCTTTTGGTTTTTGATTTTTTTTTTTTATGCTTTGACCTTTTTACATATATTAAGAAAAGTGGAAGGGCATCCCGGGTGGCTCAGCAGTTTAGCACCGCTTTCAGTCCAGGGCGTGATCCTGGAAACCCAGGATTGAGTCCCAGGTCAGGCTCCCTGCATGGAGCCTGCTTCTCCCTCTGCCTGTTTCTCTACCTCTCTCTCTCTCTCTGTGTGTCTCTCATGAATAAATAAATAAAATCTTTTAAAAAAGAAAAGAAAAGAAAAAGTGGGAGAACAGTGTCATTTTTCATTTGATTTAGATAAAGATTAGTTTTTCTTAAAGTAGTTATCTATTTCAGAAACAAAGTGTTGATACTAGAACTATTCATAAATATCTCTTTTCTACCTTACAATATAATTTGAGAATGAAAACTAACTTATAGAACTTCATATATGGCTAACATTAAACATATATTTAACATATTAAGTAGAACCATAATATATATATTAAATATATATAATATATATGTAAAGCATATTAAGCTCTGTTGCATTTTTTCTTTATACTTGATACTATTCTTCTAATTCTGTTAGATACAAACTGTCTTACTTGAATCTTCCAATATTGTGGGTCTTTATGATCTCTCTGTGGAATTAAATCTCTATCCTAACTAAACAATCCCAACTATTCTCTAAAGGTCTCACTGAAATTGATTCAACAAAGAGGACTATCACAAATTTGTAGATAGATGATCACAATAGCCTCTAGAGTATTCTTCTAAAGGAACCTACAGATAGTTCCTAAAAGCCTCTCATTATCCTAAGAGGGTGAAATCTATCTTATTGGTTCCTTATGAATATAATTTAAAGGGAAGAAACTCTACTGAGTTAACCACTATGTTACTAAAATAACTGAGCAGTTCAAGAAATACAAATCCCTTTAATCAGAGATATTAATAATTTATATCATATTACTTGACTCTGCATTGCTTTGTAAAGTTGATAAAATAGTATTTCCCCTAGTAGATCAATATTTCTGCAGTTATATCTTGTCACAAGCAGAAAACACAGAAAACAATGATTACTCCTCTCTGTTCCTCTATGCTATCAAAATCCAATTAGTGAAATCATGTCAAAAATATAAACCATGATATTTCAACATTCAACTGGTTTTGACTTACCAAATCATCAATTTCAATTTAATAATTTCTAAATGAAATGTGACCTAATCCAGGAAGCCTGGGTGGCTCAGCGGTTAAGCCCCTGCCTTCAGCTCAGGGCATGATCCTGGAGTCCCAGGATCAAGTCCCACACAGGCTCCCTGCATGGAGCCTGCTTCTCCCTCTGCCTATGTCTCTGCCTTTCTCTCTCTCTGCATCTCTCATGAATAAATAAATAAAATCTTGAAAGAAAAGAAAGAAAGAAAAGGAAGGAAGGAAGGAAGGAAGGAAGGAAGGAAGGAAGGAAGGAAGAAAGGTGACCTAATCCCAATAATTTTTTGCTTTATTAAGAGATTTCATGCTATCATCAAAAGGAACTTGCCTTAAAACAGTGGATTAAGGATGCATGTTCTTGGCCCAAGGCTCCCTAAAGTAAGATCCCAAACATAACTGAATAATCTATGGTTCTAGTACAAAACTGTTCACTTGCTGCTCCAAAGCTGAGAGGACTGATTCTATCAGAGACATTAAGTGGAGTGATATAAATATCATATGACAATATTCTGGAGGACATTAACAGAATAACTTGACCCTTATTATACAATATAATTAAATTAAAATACCATTTAATAAAGTAAAATTAAGATATCTTCCCAAGAAAATTACAAAAGAAGGAAAGAAGATCATAAAAACTGATCATTGAACAATGAATAGTTTACACAGGACAAAATTTCATGTTAAAAGTCAAAAGAGGGGATCCCTGGGTGGCTCAGCAGTTTAGTGCCTGCCTTCGGCCCAGGGCATGATCCTGGAGTCCCGGGATCGAGTCCCACATTGGGCTCCTGCATGGAGCCTGCTTCTCCCTCTGCCTGTGTCCTGCCTCTCTGACTCTCTCCCTCTCTCTCTCTCTCTCTCTCTCTCGAATAAATAAATAAAATCTTTAAAAAAAAGAGTCAAAATAATGAAACTTTCACCTTAGTGCTGCTCTCAAAAGCAACATGAAAATAACATCATTTCATTTTTATCTACCAAAAACATCCAACCAAGCAGAAATTGGTGTCCTTGGTTAAGTTCATATCTATCCTTTTTGGATTTTTAAAATGTATTACTTAATTTAACATGGTTGGTCCTGTCTCTCTTGACTCATGCTCTCATTACATATTTGTCTGTTCATTGTCTTTTTCTAGGCTAGGCCATTCATGCCCAATGACTAATACATTTCATTGCTACATATTTTTGAAGGAAGAGTCTATGCTCAAAATTCCTTTAGCAATGTTGTCAGCATAATGAATAATTAGAGAAATTATCAAACAGTGTCTCTTGGCATGTACTATTATTTTTTTATTATTTGTGGCTATTTTTAGATATGTGTAAAGCACATTATGTTCTTATATTCAAAATTTGACAAACAGCCATATGTTTGCTTTCAATTTTGCCTTATAGGCACCAAAAAGCGCCCTACCTTTTCACTCTTCTTGTATTTTTGTACCTTTTTTAATGTAAGTCTATTTTGTTCTCAGATTGCCAAGTCCAATTTTGTATAAAAGACCATGCAACACATATACACACACCACACACACAAACACATCATCATCATCATCATCAATGTGTTCTGTAGGAACAGAATAAGGAGTAGGGTATGAATATTATAAAAGAGATACTTTCATTATTTATAGATATTATTTCACTATTTGTATTATTTCATTATTTGTCTAGCTGCTCAATCCAAGAAAGTAAATTTATATATATAAAAAGTTACAAGAATTCTTTAAAGTAGCCAGATTCAGCGTCATCATATAAAAATCAGTATTTTTCCAACAATCTACTAATTACCAACTAGAAAATATAAGAGGAAAATAATTATATTCACGATACCAATAAAAAACAGAAAATGAGAAATAATCCCAATGAGAAAAGAAGTCTAATAAACAAGGTTATAAAATTTTGTTGTACATGTCTAAAAAAGATAGGAGAAATGGAAATGGGTACAAATATTATGGTTGAGAAAACTCAATATTATATCAAATCAGTCCTCTTGATTTAAATCATAAATTTCATGCAATTTTAAATCCCAAATGGAATTTTTCTAAGCTGCTTGACAAATTATTCTCAGATTTATCTATAATAGATAACTATAGTTTAAAAAAAAGTTGAAAAAAATTGTTAAAAACAAGTACAGTAAGTGACATGACCCACCACATATCTAAATAAAGCTCCAAGAACTAAATAATAAATGAATTGATAGATAGATGAACAATAAACCCACGTGAATATATGGATTTAGATGATGATAAAGGTAGCAAGTGAGTAGAAATAGTCTGGACTAACTTCACAAATCGTAATGAGATAATTAACATTTCATTTGGGAAACAAGAATACCTCTAATTCATACCATACTCAAATAAAAGTCTTATTGTTTTAAAAGTTAAAAATCATAGCAAAACTATAATAGTATAAGAAAAGGACACAGAAAAGTATATTTATAATCTTGAGATAAAGGGGCACCTGAGTGGCTCAGTCACTTAGGCATCTGCCTTCAGCTCAAGTCATGATCCCAGGGTTCTGGGATCAACCCCAACTCTGGCTCCCTGCTCAGTGGAGGAGCATGCTTCTCCCTTTCCCTCACTCCCAGCTTGTGGCTCTCTCACTATCTCTGTCTCTCTCAAACAAATAAAATCTTTTTAAAAAATCTTGAGATAAGAAGGTCTTTAAAGTTACAACCAAAACTTAGAAATCATGACAAAAGACAAAAACCACTGATAAATTGTACGGTCAAAAAATTAAGTTATAGAAGAAAAATAACACCATTCAAAAATGTTAAATCATAAGTGAGAAATCAGCAAAAACTCTTTGGAATGTGCATAACAGACAAATAATAAATGTCAAAAAATAAAAGCTTCTGCAAATCACTAAGCAAAGAAATAACCCAATAGAAGAAGGTAATATACACTCAACAATTAGGTTTTGCTCCAGCTTCAGACAGATTATCTCAAGTCTATGGATTTCAATTATGTATATAACAAATATATATACATATGCTAGAATCAATTACATGTCCTTATACATTATATACATTACAACCAATTCTAGGTTTAGCAGCTGCTCAAGATAACTCCAGATTCCATAATCAGTTAAATCCATGCCCAATTCTACTTAAGATGTTGCAGCCAACGGGTACCTGGGTGGCTCAGTCAGTTAGGTGCCCAACTCTTGATTTCAGCTCAGGTCATGGTCTCAGGAGCTCACGGTTTCAGGAGTCCATGTTCAGCGCAGAGTCCACTTGTCCTTCTCCCTCTGCTTCTCTCTCAGCCCACTCAATCTCTCTCTCTCATACACGCACACACAAATAAATAAATAAAATCTTTTTTTAAAAAAGACTGTGGCCAAGACTGTCAGATCAGTCAACAATAAACAATATCTGAAAATAAATATTTATGGAAAGTCGGTTGAACACAAGCATTAATCCTTTCCAAGGACTAGCAGTGGACAATCACAAGCCAGACATAGAATCTTGGAACTGAGTCAAGGCTAGCAAGAGCATTAAGGAGTCAAGAAATGAGGCAGAGTTAACTACAATATGTACCCCTCTCTCTGCCTTGTATTCTCTGGGGATATCTTCAGGATGTAATTTCTGAATATAATTCATTTGCCTCCATGGTCCTATTTGCCAATCAATCAATAAAATAATGAAGGACTTACTATGTGTCAGGCACATATTTAGTACATGACAGGAACACAAAAACAACAGAGTTGACCCAATTCCTGTCCTCTGAAACAAATATTAGTGCAGAGGACAAACAATAAAAAAATTATATATGTTATAAGCACAGTGAAGGAGCAAGGCGGGAACATATATCAACAGTTCCTGATCTAGTCATTGAGAAAAGAAAGAATCCTGATTGTAATCAAACAAAATTCCCCAAAACATTTAGTAGTATTAACACAAATAATGATCATGCCACAGTTAGATCATTGTGTATAATTCTCAGAATCTGGCTGTTTCTAATTTTCCTCTAAAGTTCATCATTTTGCATAAAAATGCTCGAGGCTGAGCATTTCTTTGAACTGAGTTTTAGGCTCTCCTATTGAAGAGTAAAGTGTGAAAATTCTTGGGATGCCATTTTGACCACCCAGTTCTGCAAATATCTCTCTTTGACTGATTAGAGTTCAGATCTGACACCAAAAATCTTCCAGGCCATCTGTCTTTAGATCAAATTCTTGGTTTTCTTTCTTTCCAACTCTTAACATTTGTGTATTTGCTTTACACATGAATAATGCAAACTTGGTAAAGAATCTCCTCTGGTAGGAACTTTTGTAACTCTCCAGTACAAACAGGATTAATCCTGGATGACAATTACAACAGTGAATTATTACTCAGAATATCATGAGAACAGAGTTAAATGAGGTGATGGAAACTGAAATAAATAAATCAAAATTAATGAAAAAGGAAGTAAATCTAAAAGTATAAGTAATTTGCCAAAGACACTGAACTGTATAAAAGACCAATGCAAAGGTATTGGGTAATCTAAAATGTATTTTTAAAAAAATAAGGCCTGGATGCCCAATCACCACGGGATTTTTTAAGACTCCTCTGACAGAGTTGCCTGAAACAGGATAGAGGAAAAAACTATTGATTTACTTTTCCTGTGTCAGCCCTATACCCAAAGCCAAATGACTCCAATATACACACCAGAGTCTCATTTTAGATTCTTGCCGTATGTGTGTCATACACCAAGATGTCCAGCAATTGTTATCTCATTTAATAACAACCACTCATTTGTCACAATTTTTAAAAATTACTTAGTTGGCTCCATTGTTAGCACCATTCGTTATTTAATAAAATAACCTGATGGTAAGAGAGTAAGTTAGAAATCAATCCTTCGGAACCTAGTAAGTACTACATTTTGCCCAACTATCATTTCTTTAAATTTTAATTTAATCTCCTTGCTAACTTCACACAGACACTGAGATCCACAAGCTTGGAACAAGTGGGCAAAGAAGCTAGGTCAAAGGAAAATTCTGATCTGGAGGCCCTAGTAAACCCTTTTCTCTTCCCAAGACAAGGGAGGCGGGGATAGTGACTGGAGCTTGTGTTTGCGGCACTCACTATCCAGGACCAGCACTGACCTCCTTCGTCCCTTCACAACAAGGGAAAAACATGCCTGCCAGACTGTCCCAGATGGAAGTTTGGCTGTGGCCATCGTCTGCCTGCCCTTGGTGCCTGCCCATTCCTCATGTCTCATTCTCCAGCTATTCTGATGATTTTATGAATTATCCAACATCCTTAGTAAAATACTTTCTTGTTTAAACCAGCCAAAGTTGGTTTCTATTTCTAGCCACAAAGTACCCAGAGTAAAACGGGGAGATTTATTGGGCTCTTAGACCATTAGTGTACTATTTCCTAGATGGTACGCTACACTTATAACTTACATACATTTCTTAGGAACCAAAAGAAACTGGTAAAATAGGGCTAGATTCATTATATTGAATAGATTGGTCTCATGCTGACACAAGATTTCAGGCTATCATAGGAATTCCATTTAATAACCCTGGAATAATCCCTGAAGTTAAATACGGTAATAAAAGAGGACCCCTTTTGGGCTATTAGATACCAGGGTTGAGCTTGAAACTTCCTGGAATTGGGTAGAGTTTAGTCCAGATTCACTGGATCTTCCCCCAGCAAACCAACGCCAAAGGAAGATTTAGGTCTTTGGTACTCTGACTGTTTTTTTCATAGCCTTGTTTTTCTTCAATTTCTACTAAAATAAAAACGGTACCTGGAATGAACATTCATGATGTTCTCATTTTAACCAGTACTGACATAAACTGAGGGAATTTATGACTTTCTCAAAGTATATGATTTAAATTAAGAAAATTTTGGTGGGCCGCTGGGGTCGGTGAAGTTTCTCAAGATGGCTGGGTGAAAACTTGCTCTAAAAACCATTGACTGGGTAGCTTTTGGGGAGGTCATACCCCAAAACCAAAAGGCCATTGTCAACTCCCTGAAATCCTGGAATGAGATGCTTACCTCCAGGTTGGCTACTCTTCCTGAAAAATCACCTGCTATCAACTAGGCTTCCTACAAGTCCAATGTAACAAAGGCTGGCTTGGTAGATGACTTTGAGAAGAAGTTTAGTGCCCTGAAGCTTCCTGTGCCAGAGGATAATAAATACACTGTCCAGGTGGATGCTGAGGAAAATAAGATGTGAAAAGCTGTGCTGAGTTTTTTTTTTCTCTCTCAAAGGCCAGGATTGAAGAATATGAAAAAGAGCTGGAGAAGATGAAGGACATAATTCCATTTGATCAGATGACCATTGAGGACCTGAATGAAGTCTTCCCAGAAACCTAATTAGACAAGAAGTATCCCTATTGGCCTCACAAGCCAATCGAAAATTTATAAACTTGAGTTGGGGTGAAAGCCCTGGCCCTCATATTATAAACGCTGGACATTAAAAATAATGATATGAGGGCAGCCCCGGTGGCACAGTGGTTAAGCGCCGCCTGCAGCCCAGGGCATGATCCTGGAGTCTCGGGATCGAGTCCCACGTCAGGCTCTCTGCATGGGGCCTGCTTATGTCTCTGCCTCTCTCTCTCTCTCTCTCTCTCTCTCTCTGAATCTCTATGAATAAATAAATAAAATCTTAAAACAATTATTTAAAAAAATAATGATATGAAAAAAATTATAATAATTGTAAAAATAATAAATTAAAGGAATTTTGATATGAGAATCTAAAATTATTCTCCTATTTTAGTGAAAGAATACACTCAGCTATGAATAGCAGCAAACCGGACCCCAGTGGCTTAAATGACAAGTCAAATATTCAATACACCAACAAAGAGTTTAACCTAGTCCTTCACCTCAACAATACCATTAGGAACCAAGAACTTTCCAGATTCCTGCTTCGCATTTTTAGCATGTGGGTTTTTCTCCCTATGACCATGGTTGCAAGATGCCCTACACTTCTAAGTATCACTTTAATATTCAAAGCAAGGAGTAAGGTGAAAGCCACTTCCTGGAAGCATTTGCTTTTTAATCTGAAAAATGAAACTCTCCTGGGAAGCTTCTGTCTCTGTGCTATTCTCTAGAACTATGTTCGTGATCGCTTTAAGCTGGAAGGAAAGTTGGACCTTCACTATTTGCTTTCAGCGCCCTGGTGCAAGAGACAAGATATGACGGCCTTCAAATGAGTGTTAAATGAGTCAATCTGCTGCATCTGCCATGTCTCGTGACACAGTTTTGTACCATGCAGGCCCAATGATTCCAAGGCCTTAATGGAAATGTGACTACAGTTTTGGTTTGTCTTGTTGTTATTTATCCAGCCCATAAGGACACCAAGTAAGTAAATCATAGTTCTCCTTTTGAAGCTCATTCTTCTTTAGCTAATTATTTATTATAGATAATTGTCTGCGTTCGCTATCTATTGCTACATAGCAAATTACACCAAAGTTAGCAGCTCAAAACAGCAAACTTATATTAGCTCATAGTTTCTGTGAATCAGGAATCCAGGTGTGGCTCAGCTGACTCTTTTCCCCAAGATCTCCCTCACAAGGCAACAGCCATCCTCTGTCAGCAATGCCCGCGGTCCTGCCGAAAGGCTCAACTCAACTTGGGGGAGGACTGGCTTTCAGGCTCACTCACATGACTGCTGGCAGGATTCTGCTTCTCTCTGGTTGTTGCCAAAGGCCTCCTTTGGTTCCTTGCCACATGGGCCTTTCCTTAGTGCTGCTTAAAGCATAACACCTGGTTCCCCTCACAGGAAGACAGCAAGAGCAAGAGAGAGAAGGGAAGCAAGATGAAAACCAGAGTTTCTTTGTAAACTCATCTTGGGGTGATATCCCATAACCTTTGTCATACTCTGTGTGTTAGAAGACAGGCACTAGGTCCAGTCCATACCCAACATGAGAGAATTACATGAAGCCATGATTATTACTAGGAGGCAGGGTTTCTTGAAGAGCCATTTTAGAGGCTACCTACCCTATTGCCTATAGAACTTGGCAATCAATTGGGTGTTTTATGACACTTCTCCTTGGGCACTACTCTAACTCATATATTACCTGATTATGACTTGGATGAACTGAGAAGAATCTGGTATTCTCACTGGAAATGGATTTAAGAAAATATTTTCTTAAATTCTAAGCTCAGTTAAACTTTGCTTAAATAATTCTTTGAAAAGCTACTAACTAGAATCACTCTGTTCCTTGCTCCAATTCCGAAACTAGAGAAAAGATTGAGTTCTTTATTTCTGCTCACTCCTGAATACTTTTAGAAATGTTGTTACTGTGAATAATTTTATTTTTATTATATTTTCAAGTTTGATATTTAAAAATGCTGCCAATTTGAGATGTCAATCCTGTGTTGTAACAGTTTTGCTATATTATCACTTCTAAACTTCTCTATTGCTTTTGCTTGTTTTTCTAGAGACTCCTATCATCTGCAAATAAATGAGATTGTTGTTGCATTCCTTCTGTCTCTTATACATGTTATTTGTTTTTCTTATTTCCTTGCATTACCTAACACCTCCAATATGTTAAAAATCCGCAATAAAAGGAGAAATATTTTTTTTTCCTTTTTTCATTTTTAAAGGCTATACAACTAAAGCTTTTCTGGTAGGTATGATCATTGCTGAAGGTTATTTACTTTAATAGAATGAGTTATAATTGAAATATCATTATATTCTTTGGGAAAAAATATATTCATTTATTGTGAATTTTTAATATGTTTTTAGATTTAATTGACCTTGGAAGCTTTTTGTTGTATAAGATAGAGATCTGTTCCTTGAGAGTTACTTAACTTTTACTTAAAATGCAAACTATTTAGAATTTCAAACTACTTGGTCTTGGAGCTCTTTTGGGGGGGAGAGTTATTTGATTACATTTTAATTTCTTCCCTGATAATTGTCTTATGCAAGTTTTTATTTATTTTTTTAAGTCTTGATTTTATATAAAACTTGAGAATTCATCTATTTCATCATAGTTTTCAAATTTTTAGCCATTCTGTTGTTCATGATCTATTTTTGTCATACTTTGATATCTATATTACATAAGGTTATCTGAATGCATTTTAAAGTTATCTTTTGGTTATTGATCCCTAAGTTTATGGTTTTGATTTATAGAATTCGAGACTTCATTTATAAATATTTATGTGCATGCAGCAAGAATGTACATTCTATGGTTTTGAAGTACAAAATTCTATGTACATCTGTTGGTGTAGATTTATCAATCACAGAGTTTTTCCAGTTCTTCTAAATCTTTTCTCTTTTAATTTTTTGTCTTCTTGATCAGCTTGTCTTCTCCAAAGTGTGTTACCAACTCCAATTGTTTATTTAGCTACTTTTCCCTCATAATGTATCTTTCTTCATAATATGCGTACATGTGTATATTTTTCTGTCTCTTTATTTTTGATCTACTATTTCTTTTTCCGATACTTTATTTTTGATCTACTATTTCTTTTTCTGATATTAATAATATTCATCTTTTACTTATAGAGTTTAAATGCTTAAATTGTATTTTGTCCGTTACTGAAGTTGACCTTTTTATTTCTATCCTCTCTCTATATTTTACATCTTCTTAGATATTTTCCATCTCTCTGTCCTTTTATTGAATGTTCCAGGAAAAATTCTGTTACCAGATCTTTGATCTCATTGATTTATTCTTTAGCTATATCCATTCTGCTATTGTATGTTTTTTTTTCTTATCTCCATTTGATCCTTCTTCTTCACAGATTGTTCTTCATGTTTGTAGTATCTCCTCCTCTCTGAAGATATTTATCTTACTGACTTTACATCCTTGTTTTATCTAGGCCATTAATTCAACTCCCTCTGATAAGGTCCTTCAGTACCTATGTTTCTCTTAAAGAGCTAGTACTCCTCCTCAGATATCTTTTTGCCCTCCTTCTGTGGGCACTCTTCCTGTGTTCTCAAATTCTTTTAGACTACTGGTTACCTTAGCTGGTACTGGTGGGAGTCTGGATGAAACTTTAAACCTGGAATATGCTCTCCTTCCAAGTATATTCAGGATGTACAGAAATGACTTAGAAAGAAGAGCCACTACTATTGCAAAACTGGAAGCAATTATTCCCACAAAGGACCCAATCCTGCCCATCACTGAACTCCCCATTCTGTCTGCATATACATTGGGGTTTTTCTGGATACTGCTTCCATCTGTTGTAATTATCTTGCCTATTAAGCAATTAGAAGAAGCCAGACTCTTCTCTTTCAGTGGAAGCTAACAGTGCTCTTTCCTCCATTCTCATGTCACCTGCCTCATCCATTGGTGCTGACAAGGGCTGCTATGTCCCCTCCCTGCAAAGCATTATTAGGGGAGACAGTGATTTATCTGGGTCAATGTAGAATAAAGAGATAAGGGCAATTAGAAAGCTCCTTCTCAGCAGCCCCTAGGTAGTGGCAGCTCTTCAGGTGTGGACTGTGATTCACTTCTCTGAAAAAGGCCCTCATATCCTTTGTTACCACCAGTTGTACTGATTCTGTTTTCAATCATTCTTCTGGTTGCTTGCATAGTGTTTCCTGATTGAGCTAGGGACGAGCCAACTTCCATAATAGTTTGCTGTCTTATCCAGAAGTCTCAGTGTGTTGGTCAAAGTTTATACTCTGACCAGATTCAGACATGGCCATACTTCCAAGTGAACACAGATCAAATGATGACTTAATATGAAAATTTTCCAGGAAGTAAAACATCCCACAACTTGGGAGTAAATTGATAAATCCCCATCTTCAATGAAAATTGGACCAGGGAAAAGCTTCACTTGGAAAAAGCCTGACATGGCCTAACACTTCTTAGTTTCCATGATTCCACATTTTGAAAGCAAAACTATAATTTTTCCCAAATCATCAATATGGAATACTGATACAGCCCCTCAAAAAAGAAATCCCATACTCTTACAGTCAAACTGGCTGAAATAAATTATTGGCAATCAAAGACAGAACTAATAATCACTAAATTATTGACAAAGTTTTATTCTTTTATTAGTAAGTTTTAACGGATATTTATGTGTCAGGAATTTCCAAGTATATTGTCTTATATGTTTTTGGCCACCACCTCAAGAAAGAAGCATCCTTAGAGGTAAAGAAAGTTGAACAGATGTTATGACTTGTCCAAAGTCACCAGGTAGTAAATGTTGGAGTTGAGGCCAAAATCCAGGTGGAATTCTCTTTTTTTACTGCCTTACTTACTGGCATTTGTGTTGCACAAATGACCTTAAGATACATATCATAACAAGGGAAATTTCTCAGGAAATATTTACATCTGTCAAAAAGCCATCTTGGATGTACACCTGGAACCCATGCACTTTGGCTTGATATTTTATTCATTTCTTTCCCTGAAAGCTTTCTTTTAATCTGCATAGTATTTTAGAAACATATTGTTACCTCTCCGGGGGTGAACATGTGGTAAATTTAGGATGAAGTCATACAAATGAGGCACCTGGGCTCTGTAGTTTCCCCCATGTGGGTACTATTCAGGGGGAATAAGTAAGAGTCTTTCCTCAGTCTAGGGGTGGGAATAGGGCCTAGGATGAATCAAACTAATAGCTTTTCAAAAAATTATTTAGGTAAAATTGAACTGAGTTTTTTTTTTACATTTTTTTAATTTAAATTCAATTTGCCAACATATAGTATAACACCCATTGCTCATCCCATCAAGTACCAAGTTGATTGAGTTTAGAACTTAAATATATATATATATATACACATATATTTTAAAGATTTATTTATTTATTTATATTTATTTAAGAGAGTGAGAGAGGATGGGGGAGAGGGGCAGAGACAGAGAGAGAATCCTCAAGCTGACTCCCGATCATGACCTGAGCAAAAATCAAGAGTTGGATGCATAACTGACTGAACCATCCCATAAAATAAATATTTAAAAACATGTAAAATATGTCAAAATATATATATTTAAAATTATATATGTAAATTCTTAAGCCAGTTTCCAACTATAATACTAGATTCTTCTCAGGGTATCCAAGTTATAGCCAGGTATAAGCCAAATATAAGCTTCAAAATAACACCTAATGAGCCAAATTAGATAATTACACAGTTACATACTTTGTGCACCCAAACATTAAAGTCAGAGATTTTTCTCTAAAAAAATTGTACCCAGAAAAATCACTTAACTTAGAGGATGCTATCTCAATTACTTTATTATGAACAACAAAATAGGTTTATGGCAGACAAATTCTATTGAAATGACCTCTACTCCTGCTAGCTTTTGAGTTTATGGAAGTCAATTTGCAAAATTTATTAAAGAGGTCTTTTTGAATGGTTATAATCCTTATTCCTGGAGATAAATGACTAATTACAAGTGAACATCGTAAAATCCGTTTAAAAGATGAATGAAAATAATAATTCTTTTTTTTAATTCCAGTACCATTAACACACAGTTATATTAGTTTCAGGTGTGCAATACAGCAATTCAACACTTCTCACACATCACCTGGTGCTCATCCAGTAAATGTACTCTTTATCCCCTACGCCTAGTCCACCCATCCCTCCACCCACCTCCCGTCTGGTAACCACCAGTTTGTTCTCTATAGTTAAAAGTCTGGTTTTTTTGTTTCCCCTTTTTTCTTTGTTCATTTGTTTTGTTTCTTAAATTCTACATATGAGTGAAATCATATGGTATTTGTCTTTCTCTGACTTATTTCACTTAGCATTATACCTTCTAGATCTATCCATGTTGTTGCAAATGACAAGAGAAAACAAAACCACTAATTCAAAATATATATGCACCCCTATGTTTATTGCAGCATCCTTCACTGTAGCCAAGATATGGAAGCAACCAGTGTCCATTGTTAGATGATAGATAAAGAAGATGTGAGACACACACACACACACACACACACACACAATGGAAAAAAATAACAATTCTTAATCTTATGTGAATGGGCACTTGTGGCATGGAATAAAATTTCCATGTAATAACATCATATATAATTCAAAAATACCACTCCTCAAAAAGGGAAGGAAAATGACACAGAATATTTGAGAGGAAAGAGCTCAAAAAGTAGGACTAGTGATGATGAAAATCTAACATTTAAAGATCCATGTGACAAGGTGAATTAAATTATTTTACAGAAGTTAGAAGTGGAAAAAATACTGCTCAATTATTATATTGGATAATAATGGGATTTTAAATATGTGGCAAGAACTAAATCTATGAAATATTTTTAGTTAGTTGATTATTTAACCTACATCCTCAAATGGTCATTTGTTCAGGGTAGAAAAAAATTCAAGAATCTTCTCATTAACAATGCTTTGTATTCAAGAGCAACAAATATTTGGGCATCTGTAGTAAATCTCTAAATCTCTGCCATGTACCAAGTTATGGAGTTCAGCCCAGCAAAATGAGCTATCATGCCATCTGCCCTAGAAGCGGCAGTTACTCTGAGTAATCATGAAGGAAGAGTAAACACAGTCAGGTGTAGGACCTTTCTGCAGGCTTCCCAGGAAAATCTTTTCCTTGATTCACTTTAAGGAACAAACATATTTGCAATATTAACAATGAAGCTATGAATAAAAATTACTTCAGTTAAATTTCAATAAAATAAAACACAGTAAATATTCCAGCAATGGCCATCCAAAATATGATGTTGATTCTTGCTGAGTGTATAATCTCCTCAGGAGGAAAAAAAAATCATTGACGGGGAGATTCTTTCCACTTACCTAAAACAAGAGAATCTAGATTTGAAGGCTAGGGAGGAAATCTCACTTCTCCATCAAAGTCAGCAGTCAACAGAACCAAGATGAAATTCACAAGTGTGATCTGCAACATTTCTCAAGAAGATTAATGGCTGAGGCTATAAGAAGAACCTTGTGACAAAAACATCATGAAAACTGCCTGCTAATACATCATGGCCAATAAAATAAAGCCCAAGATCAACCTTATAAAATTAGGTCAGCCTGCACAACATCCTCCAACCCCACTCAGCCTTTCCAGGATTTTCTCAGCAAAAATCATATCTTAACCTAGCCCGGGGTCTCTCAACCTTGGTGCTATTGATATTTGGGACCCCCAGTAATCCTTAATTGAGGGGGACTGTCCTGTGCATTGTAGGATAGTTAGCTGCATCGCTGGCCTCCACCTACTACATGCCAGGAGCATGCTCTTCCCAGCTGTGACAACCTAAATCATCTCTAGATATTGCCAGATATCCCCGTGGAGAGGTGTGAATCACCCCTAATTAAGGACAGCCACCCTAAAACCTTGTATTTTCAATATTAGAATGTCTATAATGGCTACACCTATATTTTCTGGCTAGTTATTTCCAAATAAGAAAAAAATATGTGGCGGGAGGGTATCTGAGGGGCTCAGTTAGTTAAGTGTCTGCCTTGGGCTCAGGTCATGATCCTGAAGTCCCCAGATCGAGCCCCACGTCATGCGCGTACACACTCGCTCCCTTTCTCTCTCGCTCACTCTCAAATGAATAAATAAAATATTTTTTTAAAAATAGAAAAATATAGATGATGAGAAGGTTGGCATTAATAAGGTTAGGGTAGGAATGAGGCTACTGTAGACTGTGTCTCCTTCTCCCTTCTCCTCTAGGATCTTATAAAGCCTTCAGCAGAAAGAGAACCTGAGTCAGCTTAACTTCTAAGCAAAAACTAGTTCACCCCCAACCTGTGTACACCTGGACCCTGGCAAGCTTCCCGCATCTGGCCTCACAATGCTTCTGAATGGCTGCATTCTAAATTTTACCCAAGAGTGCTGGAATCAATTTTTGAAGCAGGGCTGGAACTGCCCTTCGGTCCATCTGTTCTACTAACCATGAAACCGTGTTCCCTCCCTCAAAGGTCTTCTGTCAAACATCCCTAAATAGCAAATATCACGGCTATGTCCATCCTTTCTTCAGACACGTGCCAACGATGGCCAAAGCCTCCTCCTATGATTCTCTGCTTCTCAAATCCCTGGGACTTAAGCCCAGCATCAAGAACATTATCCTCTCTAGAAAAGGGGACTGCAAGAGTTAGTGCCTTGCTCTTATCTTTTATCGACATGTTCAAGAAAGAGTCAATGTCACATGGACTTTATCAGTTCTGCTTGCCTTTTCTTTTCCAAGTTCATAAAACTGAAAGCTGTTTAATTAAAATCAAGTGATCTGAGCTAACCTCCCACTTCTCTCTCCATCTGTGGAGTATTTGCTTCCAGATATACTCAGGCTGTTCCAGTTTTTGTGAGTTGACATTGGTCCAGAGTTCACCCCACTGTAGTGTCAAACACACAGAAGCAAGCAACACTCTTCCAAAGATAGTTATCTCCTTGACAGGAGAGTCCTTGCGTTCCCCCAGCTGTCCATTTTCAGAGAGGACTTCGGTTCCACACTTTTCCCTCTTTCACCGATAAAGCGCATCTGAGAAAGTTCCCATTTCTTTATTTACGCTGCCCATCTCTTTCCGAAAATCGCTGATGCTAAGTTTGTAAATTGCCATTTTGCCAGCAAGGTAGGGTGAAGGCTTATTTTAGTTTGATCCCTAATGCGACTTCTTTTTCTTCTTGCCTCTCTTCCCTCTTTAAGGGAAGAACGTGTCTGATTGCGAGCTCTTGACGCAGATGCCCTGTCTTCCCTCTCCTCGGTCTCCCCTGCAATGCCCAATTCACTGCTGTGACCATAATAGAAATGCAATATGAATTTCTTGGGTTGAACTGAATTTTATTTTTAACGGGAGGCTGGCTGCTTCTGTTCTCTCTCTCCTAGAGATGCCTTCCTGCAACGACTCAGATGCTGACTAGTCAGCCACTGATTGCCTTTGTCGTGAGGGCCGCTGAGTGGGTTGGTGGTTCTCTAAAGTGGACACCTGTCTCTCAAAGACAGAGCTGAGTCACCACATCACTTCACACACTGCTGCCGGGCACCGAGATGTTAACTCTGAGTCGTGATCAGCTGGAGCAGGATTCATCCCGGAAATTTAATGGCAAAGAGGATAAATTCTACATCTTTCTTTCCTCGTGTTCCGATTCCCCTCGGATCTTGCGAGTTCTCCGTATCCTTCTACGATTCCTTGAAGGCTTATTAGCCTTCCTGCAGAACAATGCTGCATCATTTTTCAGATGGTTAGAAAGTGACAGGAACAGCAAGAGCTGCCTTTCCCAGTGACCTTAATTTGCTACCACTGTAGAGATTGGCTGAGGACCCGGCACCTGCTAAGCGAGGCAGACACAGCTGTTCTGCATCCTGGCTCACCCTAAATAATTACATATCTGAAATTTTACTGTACTTAAGGCATTCCAAGATGTTGTGTGTGTGTGTGTGTGTGTGTGTGTGTGTTATGTCTTCTCTTGTCAACTTGGCCTCTGAGCATCCCTCCAGTTTTGTTTGGATGCACCAACCTCATTATTTATATGAATGTTACATATGCTTTTTAGCCATTAAGCCCATTTTTATAAACCCACACAAAAATTCTACATGATAGATTGGAATTATGCCTATTTCAGAGCACATATAATGCGTCCAAGCCATTTAAGGATTTTTAATCTAACAAACCAGATAGAAAGGCAATTCAAGGGCTAGAATTTTGCAACCAAATAAATATGAATTTGTTAAACCTCTAAGTGCCAGCACTCTGCATCATATTTGGATACAAAAAAAGAAGATGAACCAAGCTCTTTCCTGAAGATCTCTAATGCTAATTCTGGGTAGGTTTCCTAATGTTGCATTTATTTCAACTCTCCTATCACTTCCCAAATTGACTCGCAAGGGATTTATGCATTCATCACAAGCCAGAGGGAACAAAGTGTTGGGAGAATGTGCAGCAGCAGGTATTATACACTGCTGCGGGAGTGTAAACTAGCACAAATTCTTTGCAAAACAATTTAGCATTATCTAATAAACTTGAAGATGCCCATACACTGTGACCCAAATCTTCCACTCCAGGGTATATTTCCTTGGAAAAATTCCCCTTGTGCACCAGGACACATGTCCGAAATGTTCACAGAGGCATTATTTTTAATGGAACACAAACAAACCCAAGAAAACAAACATCCACTGACAAGAGAATGGATAATTTAATCACGTTAGAAGAAATCTCTGCCCAATCTTGCATATGCGCTAACATACTTGACTGCTGCCTGACCCTAAGCCTACATGAATCTCCTATGACTCATCCTAGACCTTACAGAGAACGGGACCAGACTGAATACTTGACTCAAAAACATCAGGCCACAATGACCCATGCCAAGTAAGGCTTCTCAATTCCCTTTCCATATTCAACCAAAAAGTGCCTCTGAGAATCCTACCTTATTTGAAAGGAGCTTTCAGAAAGACTCACGGAGCTCACATTGAGAATATTGCTGCTCTAAAAATTAAATTCACACTCAACAGGAGACTCCTGGGTGGCTCAGTGATTGGGCATCTGCTTTGGGCTCAGGGGGTGATCCCAGGATCACAGGATCGAGTTCTGCCTCGGGCTCCCTGCATGGAGGCTGCTTCTCTCTCTGCCTTTGTCTCTGCCTCTGTGTGTGTGTGTGTCTCTCTTGAATGAATAAAATAAAATCTTTTAAAAATAAATAAATAAATTCACCCTCAACACATACTCTTCTTAGTCCTTGGTTATTCTTCAACATATATTATGTTCATCCAATTGAGCATTGTACGGCAGTGTAAATGAACGAACTGTAGAACATATACAAATAGGAATCTACCTTACAAACATAATACTGTATTGTTTAGAAATATATACATATCATGTATATATGTATAAGTGTGTATGTGTACAAGGCATATGGATATCATGCATGTGTGTGTGTATATATATGTGTGTGTGTATATATATATATATATATATATATATATATATATAGGAATGACTGACACAAAATAAGGAGTGAACAATAGAGAGCATGCCCAGGGACCCGAGGTGTGAGTGAAGGAACTATGTGGAATATTCCAGTTCAGTCCCCTCAGCATAAAGCCAAGACACTGATTACTGTAGCATAGGATTATTATTGAGGTAAGATAGCACAATGTGTGTAGGATCCTAGCATAAGGCCTTGACCATAGTTGGCTACTCAATAAACTGTAGCCAACCAGCAGCATCGTGACCTAGTGAAGGTGTAGGTGGGTGCCGTGCATGTCATACACAGGGTCCTGTTTTTCAAACTGTGGTCCGTCTGATTTCCAGGCCAAAACCCCTGGGATGCTTTTAATGATGTAATTGTGGGCTTCTCTGCAAACCCACAGAATCAGAACCTCCCTGGGTGGGACTAGGGAACCTGCATTTTAACAAATTTCCTGTGTGATTCTTCAGCAGTAAAAAGTTAAAATCCACAAGCTGAAAGATTCAAATTCCCTTGTCTAAGCAGTAGCAGGAGAGAGGATGTAAAAAGATTGGGGTCTAGGCCTCTATCCTGATTAACAGGAGTGAAGAATACAGGAGTAACCTGAGACTTCAATTAATAATAATTAATTATACATACCTCTGACTTATTGAATACCTGCTACGTGGTAGATATCATCAACACATTATATTATTTCTAATAAAATTTCTCATCAGTATTACTGCTCCTATTTGTACAGTGAGTGCAGAGGCGCTCAGAGTTGTTAAGTGACTGCCCGTGAACATCTATCTAGTAAGTAGGAGGGGCAGGATCTCAAACCAAGGTTGAACTAATCTTTCTGGAGAGATGGACATGGTCAGAGCATAGGGCTGCTGTTGGAGAGGAAACAAGGCTATGTGTATGTTTATGTATGTCCTAAGGTAGCACTGGTTCCTGAAAGCCCAGGGGGGTGCGCAGGGAAGTCTTTCCTTGCCACAAGTCTTCTCTGTGAGAGCTGTTCATCATTGAACGAGCCAGGCTCTGATTTTCTACAGGCTACGACTCCAGCAGACCAGAAACAAACTCATAGATATTTACATAAAAATCAACATTCATGTTGATTAATCTCCAGCTCTCCCCAAAATGACTTCAAATGGAGTTTCTGGTTGTCCCAAGAGCAGGCCTGGTGGTCTGTCTTCCGTTCTTGGTACTCGATGTCTGATTCTGTTGTGGTGAGACGAGCACAGCAGCGTTCAGACCTTCCCAGGCCCCGAGCTCAGAGCCAGAAGCCTCAGCTCCTGCCCCAGGTCCAGTCTGCTTGGGGACAGGGCGTGAGCAGGGAAGCCAGTGCAGTTAGGGACACCCCGACAGACACAGCACCCCAGGCTGCAGAAGCCGGGGCTCCTGTGGCCCACCCCCATCCCTCCCCACCTAACGCTGGGCACCACTGCCAACCTGTGGCCTGAGCTGGGAGGACAGGGAACCATCCTCTCCCTGTTCTGATTTTGCCTCCCCTCCCAGCTACAGGCCCCACCCCTGGCTCTGTGCCCAGAGGAGTGGGGGCTTAGGATTGCACAGGAGGGGACCATAGCCCTTTGGGGGAGGGGGGCTACAGGAACATGACAATACCCAAATGTCCCCCAAGGGCCATGAGCCTGGAAACCATTTCCATGCAGACACTCCCAGGGCAGGCTATGCATGACCTGGGCAGCCCAGGGATTAATGGGAGATGGGCAAAGGAGAAAGTCTTTCCACCTGCTCAGATCAGCCATGAGACACATGCCACTGATTTCCACTAATTCCTGTGGCTGTGGGTTTTCCGCCTGGCTTTTCCCCTTCCCCTGGCACAGCCAGGCCTCAGGCCGGGCACCCAAGAGGCCGATGTCCTCATCTGATGGCTCCACAGATGCAGCCCTGGCCATCCTGGGAGGCACGCTAACTTTTCATGGCCACTAACACAGCCAGTAGGGTGCACTTTCTTTCCATTTCGTGGGCAAACATGTTTCTGTCATCTGTAAGCATTCCCAAAATAACGCCTCTGGGGAAGGGATGAGAGCCAGTCTGATGTCCCAGCCCCGTCCCTAATGTACTTTGAAATTTTCTTATCACAGAAGGCCAATCACAGGGCTCTGGTTTTCCCACGAGAAGCTCGTGGTGTCTTTTCAGTGACTTCACATTCTCTGAGCTATTTTTATGGTTAAGTACTCTCCATCCCCAGAGCAATGCTTCCCACCCCCCGCCAATACATTTGTGGCCTGGGAATAAAAAGTATCTCAATATATTGACAAATGTATATTGGCAGCCCTATTCTACTGAGCTCCTCTGGCCAGAAACCACCCCAATCTTCAATTTGGTCAGAGCGGAAGATATACCTGGAGCCCTAGAATATTGGTGTCACAGGGAGTTGTTTTTTTTTTTTTTTTTTTTTTTTTTTTTAGGCATACTAAAAAATGTTCAGAAAAAAAGTCTTAAAACATTTCCAAACTGGAAATGATCAATGATCATTATTTTGGGGGAAAAAAAAATCTAAACCGTCACCTTTAACCACCGATGCCACAAATGTTCCCAGGGCCAATTAAAGTATGGACGATTTCAATTTATTTTTTAAGGTTGGAGGAGGTAAAAGAACAGATTGTGCCCACACAGAATCAGTTGTATTACAATGATATATCAGTGGAACCACATTTTTTAGATTCACATATCTTTTTTGCCATAATATATTTTCCTCTGATAGCCGTAATCTCAAGTGTACACATAGCTTCACAGAACAATAAAATTTGTCTTTCTTTAATTTGATATTATCAGTTTTCACAACAGAAAAATGCCAAATTTTGTTTTAAGAGAAGAAAATGTATAGACAGGATTATTTGCCAACCAAATCACAACAGGCTATCAATCACATGTGAGATTTCCCTTCATACTTTCTTAAAACACTAGTTTGGGCTCTTAACCCTGCAGCAAGAATTTCATAAACATCCGTCCTAGTTCTTTGTTCACTGCAAAGCAGCAAATCTCCCCTGAAAAATAGTCACATCCTTTCCTTCATTTATTCCCGTCTCTGACAAACTAGGGGCACTTGGGCAACGTTTTCAAGTGAAGTGCCCACTTTGGACTGAATGTGATACTTCGCTCCTTTTATTTAACTTCAGTTTGTCTCTGGAAAAATACAGAAACAAACTGAATGCTTTTTCTGTTAAAGGAGCCGTTTATCTGTGATTAAAACTCATGCCCTTTAATGAATGGGGGCCAGCAGGCTGAGCCCTCGGGAACACAGCCAAAGGGAGAAGTGGAGGCAGCTGGAGAGAAGCTGTGGGAATCATACTCTGCGGGTTCAATGCTGAGGTCCCGGAGTGATGCAAGAAACTGGCTTGGGTCACACCTGGTCCAGGTCAATGTCGGGGTCCCTGGAGTTCATATCAGACAGCATAGGAAGGCAGTAGGAGTAAATACTCTTGTGTCTAGACAGGAAAGGAGAGACAGGAAAACCCAGGAGCCACCTGCAGGAGGCTGCAATTCAGAGTGCCCAAGGCTCGCCCCACAGCCGGCTTGAGCCCTGGATGTAGGGCTGCAAAGCCCACCTAGCAGGTCACCTGGGCGGCAGAGTCCCATCAGGCCTGAAGAGAGCGAGATGTGCAAGCTCCTGGGATCAGGCGGCTTCAGCTGGGAGGGGTAGATAAACATTATATAAAATTATTCATTTGCATTTATGACTCTTCCAGATTCTTTAAATTATCTTCCTTAGCCCTTAAATTATTTTGGTTAGACAGTAATTGTATTCTCTCATTAGCAAAATGGGAGGTTTGCCCTTTTGCATTTCATAAGCCTGGGAAAAATGCAGTTCTTAAATGCTCTTAGATAGTTAGGTTGTTAAAATTCAGGATAAAGGAAGCCTATGGTTAAAAAACAAAACTGAACAAGCAAAAAAACAACCAACTTGCAAATTTGTTTAGGGTTCAACAGATCCTTGACAGCCTTTCCTGGACATCAAGCCTGCATCTGACGCAGGCCTGTGGACACCGGCTTACCCCTACCAGGGAACCTCTGCCCCCTGGCTCCCCAAACCAGCCCTTGCCCAAGCCCATCAGTCCGTTCCTTCTATCTCAGCCATGCCTTATGCTGGAATCCACCACGGCCCCTGAAATGTCCGCATTCAGGTCTTATATCCACTGACTTCCCTGCATCATTTGATTCTTCCTTTCTTCTTCCTTTCTCTCTCTTTCTTCCTTCCTTCCTTTCTTTCTTCTTTTAGTAATCTCTACACCCACATGGGGCTCAAACTCATGACCCTAAGACCAAGAGTCTCATGCTCTTCCAACTGAGCCAGTCAGGTTCACGATACATTGTGTTTTTTTCCTCCAACTATTGCTCTCTGGCTTTTCTTCTCTCTTCTTCATTCCTTCTCAGTCTTTTTCCCAGTTCATATTTCCGCCTGTGCCTTGAGCACTGCTGTTCTTCTGAGTTCTGTTTTATACTTTGTACTCCTTATTCCACTTACTTCCCATTATTTCAATACCATAAGTCTCTAGAAGCCCAGAACTTTCCTGGGAGCTCTCACTCCTTGGGAGTGTCCTATGCATTCCTCAAAGTCTCTGAAACAGCTCTCATTTTTTTTTCCCCTTACGAATCTATCTCCTTCTAAAGCTCTTACCACGATTACCAGTTTGCTATTCACACAAGCTAATTCATCATCCATCCTTCTATCCTTTATCCTTGACAACGGTCATTCACAGGGTCCTTTTGTCTAGGCTTTTTAAATACCTCTTAACTCTATATTATCTTCCTCGTGTCCTTCCCTTAGTTCAGGAATTCCTCAGCTCTTGCCCAGATCATTCCCATGGATTCCTGGGATGTTTCTCTCCTTCTGATTTGAATCCTCTCTGAACCACTCTCCACGTTGTAGCCAAGTTGCTTTATGAAAACAAAATAAATCCTGATTATGCTACCCCTCGCTTAGTACTTTGTATAGTTTCTTCTAACCTGCAAGATAAATGCAAACTCTTTAGAAGAGCATCCATTTTAGGGTTGTTTGCAAAGAATATAAATTGACTTCCCCCCAAAGGGTTATTTATTAAAAGTTACAGTGGTATCTCATGGCACACAGAGGTGGGGAGTCACCTCAAGAACCTCTCCCCTGAGTCACATGGTGTCAGGTCTCTGCTTCTCTCTGAGCCCCTGTTCTGTTAGTGTGTTTCTCTCTGTAGATCCGCGAGCTCTACTTTGGAAGGAAGGCTGGGAAGAAGGGCTGCACAAGTCCCAGCTGCAAGTGACTTCTGCTCACATACCCATCACATTCCAATATGACTCTTTGTTCATATTTTTGATTAGAAGTCATTTAATGGGCTCAGTTTACTCGATGGTTGGTTCTTCTGTAACCACCTTTTGTCCAATCAGCTGTGGCCAAGGACAGCCAAGGACAAACACGTTAACTTGACTCACACCTGCAGCAAGGTTGTAAATGATGGGGATGCAGAAACATCCAGCACGTGCCCCCAAGTTAAGATAGTGCAATAAGCAAAGCTTTTTCCTATCTGCCCCGTGTCTGCCTTTTAAACCTCATTCCCAGCTCTAACTCTCCCCATACTGCAGTCCTATAGTGTCCTGAATTCTTTTGTTTCTTCTCACCTGCTTTTTATGTTCACACAGGCTCTGTGTCTGTCTAGGGTATCTTTTCCTCTCTCCAGACTCCTAGAACAACGCACCTGGCAAACAATAGTCATCCTTCAAAATTCTTCACAAATGTCACCTCCTCTTTGTGGTTTTTTTTTTTTTTCAAAGATTTTTTTTTCAATTATTTATTCATGAGAGACACACAGAGAGAGAGGCAGAGACACAGGCAGAGGGAGAAGCAGGCTCCATGGAGGGAGCCTGATGTGGGACTCGATCCCGGGACCCCGGGATCACGCCCCAGGCCAAAGGCAGGTGCTAAACTGCTGAGCCACCCAGGGATCCCCGTCACCTCCTCTTTGAATGTTCCCCTAAAATTCATCCCCTCAAATTAGAGATTCTACCTTCAGGCTCTTGTCCTACCTTGGACTTGCCTCCATTAGCCCTGAAAGGCACTGTCTTGTTGTCATTTGTTCCCACCTCTTCTCAATCGAGGCTGACCCTCTTAATGGTCAAGTCCAAGTTTGGAGCAGTTGCTCTGGCCACAAGCATGGTTGCTAAGACATGATGAGCCTCAAGTATCAGTAGGAAGTAAGGATGAGAAGAAAGGAGGAGAGCATTAAAGAGAAGAGTAGGTTTTCTTTTTAAGATTTATTTATTCATTTGAGAGAGAGAAAGAGGGAGAGAGAGAGTAGGGGGAGGGCCATAGGGAGAGCATATCCCAAGCAGACTCCCTGCTGAGCACAGAGCCAGACGTGGGGTTCAATCCCACCACCCTGAGATCATGACCTGAGCTGAAATCAAGAGTCAGACACTTAACTGACTGAGCCACCCAGGTGCCCCAAGGGGAAGAGTAGTAAAGCTCGACTTTCCTGTTTTCAGGAGCAAATCCTTGCTGTGCCTTTGCCTCATGGTGTGCCCTCTTTGGGGGTGGTAATGTCCATCAGAAGCAAATGTCTGGCCAGTGGGCTGATGATGGCCTGCGTGTCAGTTCCTCCCTTGGCACTGGCCCTGCCCTCTCTGCTGTGGCCGGCTCAGCCCACGTCCCCACCCATCCATGTCCTCCTTGCTCCCTTCTGCAAGACCTTGTTTTCTTACGTCCATTGACAGATTTCTGCCCCTCTACATATGGAATAAGACTTCTAGGCTAAAGAAGAAAGAGTTTTGTTTTTTTTTTCTTTCAATCTCTCCATCAAAAAGCATCTGATACCTTTTCTTCTCTTGTCTGGCATCTTGAAGCCCTGGGTCAACCCACAGTGCCTGGGATGGATGTCCCTGGTTTCTGGCTAATCTGCATCATACTATAAACTTGGGGGCAGAGCTTCTATTCACCTTGACTAAGTTCTCTGCGTCCGAGCACTGAGCCTGGCCCTTAGCAATCAATCAATAAGTGGCATCTGTTGTTTATTGCTTACCCGGTTTCATCCAGACCTTCTTTCTGTGCTCCTTGCCGTTGCTTCCAACCACATTACTGAGCTCCGTCTCTACCCAGGGGTTCACGGGCACGTGTGTTCAAGGAAAGTTGATTGCATGACCTCAGGTCCTTTCAACCTGAGAAAAGGTGACATAGTGATAACAGGTCGGAATAGTTACATCGTGACACTTGCAGTCAGGAGGTCCTCCTGGTTCAAAAAGCCACGTTTGATGTTTATCCTCCCAGGATAGCCTCTCATGCTAACCACCCCCCCCACCCCCCGCAGTTCACTGTACAATGGCAACATCTGAATTACCTTTGTTCTCTCCTAAAGCTTTTCCTCTATTCGTAGCCCTACTATTCCAGCTCCCTCTACTGACACTCCCGGCTCCTCATCCTTGTATCTCTAGCCCAGCAGAAAGCATCCCTCTGATGTTTCTCATTGTGGCCTAATGTCAGATCCATTTTGTGAGTCATTCCTATGCTTTTTAGAAGAGCTTGAGGACACTGGTTAAAAAGCCTGAAGTTTTGCTTAGAAGGTCTTATTTCGCACTTTTATGTCACCTTTGTCGTATGCTTGGGGTATGACAGTTTGGGCCCATGAACCAACGTCCCTTTCCGTGATCATCCCCCACAGTTAGTCTGGACAGTACATTCAATCTTAAAAGTTATCAAGTAGAGCCGAAGAACAGTCCAGATGATGAAGATCCCCATCTGGAAACCGAAGTCTCCTAACATGAAGTATGAGGTTTTCCACAGAATTGATGTTTCTTACCCTCCAGGGAACTAACTTTATTCACAGCACTAATAACTAATATATTAGTTAATTTCTCCAAACGCATTTCCTTATCATTCAAATGGCAGGGCTTTGACTCTGGTTAAAACTATTCAGTGGTAAAAATAGGGATGCAAAAAATATTAAATGGAGGAGGAGAAGGAGAGAATAAGAAAATAATAGAAAAGTAAAGGTAAAAATAATAAGGAAATAAATATTTAAATAAGTAAGGGAAGGGGGCACCCCGGAGGGCTCAGTCAGTTAGGCGTCTGCCTTCAGCTCAGGTCGTGATCCCTGAGTTGAGCTTCTTGCTCAGCTGTTTCTCCCTCGGATCCTCCCCTGTCTCATGCTCTCTCTCTCTCTCTCACTCTCTCTGTCTCTCTCAAACAAATAAATAAAATCTTAAAAAAAATACAAGTAATCTGAAAATAGTAGTATGTCCAGACAGCCAGTATTTAGCAAGGGGTTAATGTGGCCACAGGAGAAAAAGTAAGCAGGTTGTGTGCTGGAGAAAAGTGGTTATTCATATATGTATTCTTTCCACTGATTTCTTTCCTTATTCTTTGTAGCTATATTGACTAATGCAATATTCCGAGCCACTTCAGTATTTCATCAACTTACCAGACACTACTGGAACATTAAGAAGATAAATAATTGATTTAGTGTTGCCCCTTAATATAAAATTGTATTTTCAACTGAACTGAGCCAATGAAAAGAAATGCAAACATAAATTTAGAAGAAAACAACAACAGGAAATTTAATTATTATTTGTGTTGCAAGCCTGAAGTAAGAAATTGAACATTTTGAATTCCATTTTATGCCCTGTCTTCCTCGCTAAGTGTGGCTTCTTTCTGTGCATACTTACTTACCTGTGATTCAGAATTAACAACATCTCCCCCATAATGACCTCTTGAGTACAGTTAAATACGCAAAAGGATAAGTATCTGTTTATAGATAAAATATGTTTGGTGTCTGTAAAACTGTTAGAAAATATAACTAAGTAATGTTTAACAAATACTGTCCTCAAACTTCACCAATAAGTGAAAGCATGCCAGGCGCACTCATAAATTTCAGACCCTTGCTTTAAAGAGATCTCTGGGCTCCATTATTCCTGGGACTGCGTCACACCCATACCATCCTATTGTAGATTTGAAATGTAAATCCACATCACATCCCTATGTGTTCACCCCATACACTGGGCTAGAACAAATCCCTTGGAGCATTTGTAGGCCTGGACAGGCTCTAGATCCTAACTGGTTCCAGCTGTTCCATAAGAGGTATAGGGAAGTGCCTGAGATGAGCTGGGAATCCAGGTCATAAAGCCAGGAAGGCCTGCACAGGACCATCCCATGAAGGGCCATTAGAGACCTATGCCAAATAGACCCATCAATACCCTGGTGATTGTGATTCCCCCTAAGATCCCGTAAAGCTGCTAAACACTGAAATCGGTGCTCCAAATTGCTTATGACTTCTATAATGACACTCTCATCTTTATATTTTATTTAAATGTGCGTGATGATTTCATTTCTTCAGTCTTCAATACAACACAGTTTCAAAGAGTTAAAGATTATTTCATATTTTCTACTAATGGGTTCTATGGAAAGCCTACCATAGTGATAATTGATGAACATCTAACTACAGTTTAACTGTTATTTAAAAAATCCCAATAGAAAAAAAAATAAAAATAAAAAATAAAAATAAATTAAAAATCTCAATAGAGACAGACGCCTGGGTGGCTTAACAGTTGAGCATCCACCTTCGGCTCAGGGCGTGATCCCGGGGTCTGGGAAGGAGTCCCACACTGGGGTCCCTGCATGGAGCCTGCTTCTCCCTCTGCCTGTGTCTCTGCCTTTCTGTGTCTCTCATGAATAAATTTTAAAAATATTTTTAAAAATTAAAAAAAATAAAAATTAAAATCCCAGTAGATCACCTAGGTTCCAGTATGGATCCTAATAAAAGAACCTTATTTGTACTTTCACTGCCTACATGAAAAAAAAATCTGTTGGTATAAAACTTGACATATAAATAAAAATGTCATAAACTTAAAATAACAGTTTTAAGTAATAGTTTACTGAAGGTTATCATGAAATATTTTCTCATGGTAGAAATTTATTTACATCTTCTTTTGACCATTTCTTGCACCATGAAGTAATATTTCAAAAGTAATTGTTGGGAGACAATGCTCCATGTGTCTCCCACATTTCTGCATGTCTTGCAAACAGAGGCACTGGCTGCTTTTGCTCTGGACTGTCTTTTCAAGGATGCCTTATATAACAAGTAGTGTTGGAAGATAGAGATAGCCTCTCTCTCTGGAGCAGAGGATAAGCTTCCTTACAACTTTGGAAGATAAAAATAGTATCTCCCATCATAACAGAGGACAGGCAGGCCTACTGTACAGTATAATGAAAATGATTATTTCCTTCTGAAAAAGAGGAAGCATGCCTACGGCCAATTATAACAGAATCAGGCTTTCTAAAGTCAGACTTCTCTACTCTGACACAACCCACTGTGTGTTCAGATGTCACCTGGCCTTCTTCACAGTGTCCTGTGAGGCTTAGGGCTGAGAGAAGCAGCCCGAGAGCATGCAAATATTCCGGATACCGCTACGGCTATGTGGAAGAAAGTCCTTTATCTCTGACACTGGAGGCTCGTGTCTTCTGCAAGCATCCATGAAACTGTGGCACCCCAACTCTTTAGCTTGCAATTTCAGTAAAATCTCAGACCGTCCACACTTCTTGCCATTATTTTTGCTAGTATCACATTATAAAGGTGCAAATGGTTTGCATTTCAAGAATACTTGACTCAAAAGAAAAAGGAGGGATTTTTGTTAAAACTGAGGTTCTTTTTAATCATGCTGCGTCCCCTAACATCAGCTTTATTTCAGAACCCCAGGGTTTATAAGAAATTTTATAAGAAAAAAAAGAATCCCATTCTGACTCATGGAAACGCCTTCAAGACTGCTTCTCCTTAAGAGGCAAGCTTCTCTCAGCCTCCACTGAATAAAGCTTTTCAACCTGAACTACTTCAGATTCCCTCCTCACTTCAAAATGTGCTCTACCTTCACCAATCCTCTCTCTTTTCCTTTTGTCTTAGAAGCAGGAAGTGGTAAGCTATCATAAGGCGGCCCGAAGCTCTCGTGCATCTGAGTTTATGCCCTTGTGCCATCCTCCCCCACACTGGACCTCAGCTGCTATGTCATCTGGAATCCTTTGCTCTGACCTGAAGAACATGACAGCAGCGATGCCGTGTGAATTTCAGTGCCTGGACCCTCAAAGGCCTTACTTCCAGCATTTCCTTCCCTGAGCCACCCTGTCAAAAAGCGTGGACTATCCTGCTGGAAAGGCCAAGTGAAAGAGAGGCCCTGGTTGAGCAAAGGGAGGCCTCGGCATCTCAGCATCCAAGCCAAGGGTGGGAAGGCAGAGGGGCCAGATAATTTGCACTCTCGTGCAAACTGGGGCCACTTCAAGTTGGCCCAGCTGAGATGCCTGGAGCAGGGAGGAGCCACCTCTGGTGACAAGTTCTAGAGCGGTGTTGCTTTATGCCTCTAAACCAGCTTGGAGGAGGTTTGTTACACAGCCATGCATAACTGACACAGAAATAAATGACCTTCTTCCTTTCCAAAGCTCACTTCTGGGCTGTTGAGACCTCTCTTCATCTTTCTTAGGAGTCAACATCGTCTCTCTACGGACTCCTACCACTTGTCTCAGGATGTGCTGCAGTCTTGCAGTCTTATCATCCAAAATAAAAAAGCCCCTTTTGAAACAATAATATGCCCAAGAAACTGTCAATGAGTGTGCTTCCACACACAAGTCACAAGCAGCTGTCAAAAACAATACAACATACGCGTATTTCCACTTCATCTTTACCTTCCATTCGATTCTGTCTTCCAGTGAATGCCCTTATCTTTCCACAGGAAGCAATATCTGAAAAGTCACTTAAAATGTGCTAATCCTGAGTCCTGGTCCCATTCCTCCTGCATTTGGAACCATTTAGTATTTGACTGATAACCACTGTATATATATATTTTTTCAAACTCTTCCCCTGGCTTCCATGATCATCAGGATCCTTTGTTTCTTTGAAACTCCTCTGGCTCTTCCTTCCTAATGGTTTCACTGGCTCACCTTTCCCACCTGACCTTCTTATTTGGGCATATCTGCTGTCTTTCCCTTTCCCCCTTCTCTTTTTATTCTATATTCTATAACGTTCGTGCCTTCTAATTCCATGACTTTAATTATGACCTCTATTAAAATGGCTTCAAATTGTCCAAAACTCATTTCTTTCCCAGGCTCTAGATTTGTGTTACATGAACCAGCAGAGGAATTGGCATCTCCTGGGACCTGAGAGGAAAAATAGAGTTTTGGGCTCCATTCAGACCTACTGAATCAGAATCTGCATTTTTATAAGCCTCTCAGTGATCTGAAAGTGTGTGAAAAGCTGAAAATTACTGCTCTAAATACGTATTTCCATCTACCTTAGCCAAAGCAAAAATAATCATTTCCCCCCCCACTCCTACCACAAAACACTCTTCCTTTCCAGAGAGCTATTAATCCCTTATGATTTTACTATCTACTGAGTCAAAAAAGCCAAAGTCTTTGGCCTCGCCCTCTACTTGTACTTCTCCCTCACCTGCTGTCAACTATCAGTCCATCAAGTTGCCAAGTTTGGTCTGTTTGAGTCATTCTCCTGCCCTTGGCCCCCTGCTTCCTTCTCCCATAGGCTATTAAGATCACATCCAAACCGGACACTTTTCCATCTCTCCTTTCTTGTAATGCCTTACCACCTACTCCCAGCTACTTATGGCTCACCACTCTAAAAAAAAAAAAAAAAAAAAAAACAGACCCAAAATAACAACAACACAAATTTTTAAGAATGTCAAAATAAATAACAAAAAATAAAACCAAAAGAACAAAGATATGCCAGGTTCCTTTTTAAAGTCTTCATGAACTTTTCTTTTCTACGGAATATGAAGTGTAAACTCCATAACGTAGGATTCAAGACCATCCAAAATCGAGCCCTGACCCGCCTGTTTGACATTCTCTCTACACTCTGAAGTCAAAATGGAAAGCCAGCATTTATTCATCTGCTCACTCCATATGGACTTCTCTTCATTCTCCCATCCCAATGGTTGAAATCCTGCCTCTCCTCCAACGCTTTTCCTTCCTTGTCATACACCCTAGGCACTTCTCAATCCTCTCGGCCCATTTGAACTTGAGGCAATTTATCCCCGATTCTAACACGTATTGCCTTACATAGTGTTGCCCATGCATATATCTCTAGTCCACAGGACCGGTTCCTCAAGCTGAAAATGACATTCCATTTATCTTTGTAGTCCCCGCAATGTCTAACATAGTAAGTACTCAGTATGTTTGCTGAACTAATGATTGAGTGGGCTCAGAGTATTCCCCCTATTGCCAACTTGCATTTATTGTTTTTCCTTCAATAGTAGTAGTTTTTATTATATATATGATTATGTATATTTATTATTATATATTTTATTATATATTATAATACATTAACTATATTATATAACTATATATAACTAAATATAACTATATTAACTATATATTATATTAACTGTATTATGTATAATAGTATACAATATGCACTATATATTATAATCTATATATTATATATTGAGTATAGTTGGTACACAATGTCAGTTAAAGGTGTAGAATTTAGTGATTTGACAAGTTTGTATGTTATGCTATGCTCACCACAAATATTGTTATCATCTGTCCTATTACATCACTATGACAATATCATTGACTGTATGCCTATGCTCTGCTTTTCATTTTCATGACTGACTCATTCCATAACTGGAGGCCTGTATCTCCCTTTCCCCTTCACTCATTTGCCCAAGCCCCCTCCCACTTCCCTGCACTCCAACAACCATAGAGTTTGTTCTCTGTATTTATAGGTTCTAATTCTGCTTTTCATTTGTTTATTTTATTTGGATTCCATTTATGAGTGGATTCATATGGTATTTGTCTTACTCAGTTGGACTTAATCTCACTTAGCATAATAACCTCTAGGTCCATCTGGGTTGTCTCAAATGCCACGATCTCATCTTTTTCTGTGGCCATGTAATATTGATATAGATATAGATATAGATATAGATATAGATATAGATATAGATATATCACATTCTCCTTATCCGCTCGTCTATTGATGGACACTTAGGTTGCTTCCATGTGTTGGCTATTATAAATAATGCTACAACAAATATTTGGGTATATATGTCTTTTCAAGTTAGTGTTTTCTTTGGGTAAATATCCAGTAATGGAATTATTGGATCATATGGTATTTCTATTTTTAATTTTTTGAGGAACCTCCACACTGTTCCACAGTGGCTATACCAATTTACATTCCCATCAACAGTACATGAGCGTTCCTTTTTCTCCACATCTTCACCAACATTTGTTGTTTCTTGTGTTTTTGATATTAGCTATTCTGACAGGTGTGAGGTGATGTCTCATAATTTGATTTTCATTTCCCTGATCATTAACGATATTGAACATATTTCCATGTCTTTTCCCCTTTGTATATCCTTGCCTCCTTCATCACTGATTAATTGCCCATATAGATATGGTTTTATTTCTGGGTTCTCTATTCTTTTCCATTGGTCAATGTGTCTGTTTTGGGGCCAGTACCATACTGTTTTGATTACTATAGTTTTGTAGCATATCTTCACATCTGGAATTGTGGTATCTCCAGCTTTGTTCTTTCTCAGGATTGCTTTGGCTATTCAGACTTTTTTGTGGTTCCATACAAATTTTAGCATTATCTGTTCTAGTTCTATGAAAAATGCTGATGGTATTTTGATAGGGATTGTACTGAATCTATAGGTTGCTTTGGGTAATATGGACATTTTTACAATATGTGTTCTTCCAATCCATGAGCATAGAATAATTTTCCATTTCTTTGTGTCATCTTCAGTTCCTTTCATCAATGTTTTAGTTTTCAGAGTACAGGTCTTTTATCTCTTTAGTTAAGTTTACTCCTAGATACTTTTTTAAAAGAGATTTTATTTATTTATTCATGAGAGACACAGAGAGACAGGCAGAGATATAGGCAGGCTCCTGTGGGGAGCCTGATGAGGAACTCGATCCCCGGACCCTGGGATCATGGCATGAGCCAAAGGCAGACTCTTAACCACTGAGCCACTCAGGTACCTCTACTCCTAGATATTTTATTCTTTTTGGTATAATTGTAAATAGCATTGTTTTTTTAATTTCTCTTTCTGTCACTTCATTGTTAATGTATAGAAATGCTACCAAGTTCTGGGTATTAATTTTGTAACCTGCCACTTTATTGAATTTGCTTATTAGTTCTAATAATTTTTTGGTGGTTTTTAGGGTTTTCTATGGATAGTATGTTGTCTGAAAATAGTGACAGCTTAACTTCTTCTTTACCCATATGGATGCCTCTCCAACTTACACATATTTTTAAACACTAAATTTAAAAGATATTTTAAAACAATGGAAATTTCCACACCAGCTTGTTTCATTTTGCATTGAAGTGGCTGATAGATTTTCTCCCAGAGAACAGGTTTCTTTGGAAATGCTGATAAACTCTGGCCCACATCACCACCAGTGGACATAATTACAATTGCAGTCTAGATGCACTTTGTATGCCCAGGCAAACCAAAGTCCATGTTTCTTCTTCAGTTTACTCATAAACAAAGCTACTGTTGCTATGGATGTGTCATCCAAAATATGCTACCAGGAAGTAGGGGAACAACCATAAAAAATGCAATTCAGGGAAAAATTAGCAGCTCCATTCTCGAAGTATATAATCATGTTTAAAAGAAGATTTCCTGCAGGAATGTGGAATGGATCATAAAGTTAAATTATATGATAGTTAAGACAAGTTGAGTTTATCGAGAGAGAAAAAAAAATAAGTTTAGGAACTCACAAGCCCTTACACTGTAGAATTCTGTTGCACAAGAGTGTTTGCGTACATGAGAGACTGTATAAATCTGTCCAACTGAAAAGATCAGACTTACATGGGAAGCTTTTCACTACATCAAGGAGCAGGAAGGAAGGAAAGATATTGTCAGCTTTTGAAATTTCAGTGCAAACAAAACGTGGAAAAGTCGTTTTAGAGGCCTCGGGAGGCCATGGCATATAGTGTTTTCTTAGTTTAAAAACTAGTGTGTTGTTTCCTTACTTTGAGAGTTAACAAAACATGGAATGTTTATGCCTAGTTATACGAAAGGATTTTACTCAGTGATCCTTACATGTTACAACCCGGCATGGAGTAACTAGGAACAGGGAAAAACAATTGCCAGGGAAAATGAACTTGCTACATTAGCTTTAGTCCCAGAAAATTTGAAGTCTGCATCAGAATGAAATGACGAGTTTTCTCTCATTTGCTTCCTACAAAGAAAATCCAGGATGTTCATGACAATAACCATGACAATACTTGGAAGATTCTGGACTCATAACTAGAACTGACGATTTTGGGGGGGTTGCTAATTCTAGAAGTCTAATTTGTGATGACATTATTACTTCTTTTATTACTTCAGATAGCCAAGGGGCTAATGATATGGTTTCCAGGCTCAAATTTTTGCCATTTTTTTCCCTTTCATTTGTGCACCTACTTGACCAGTTTCTGTTCATTAGCCTTTTCCTCAGAGAAGGTTGACAGGTGGAAAAAAGGAGGATATTTTAAAAATAATAAAAGTTGTAACTCAGAATCATAAGACATTTTGTTTGATAGTGTCCTGAGTTCTGTGAATTCAGTGACTGGCTTTTCCACTGTTACTGACCTAGCATCTAGAATAGTCCTTGGCACTATTATATACGATAAATATTTCTCAAAGTAAGGGGGAAAGTTAGCAAAATTATACCTGAGAAACCTGAAATTTTTAAATTTTCTAAGATATCCTGTCTTCCATTTCTATGAATAATTGAGAGTTGGCACTGAAGAAGTCACATGACAACATGTCTGTGCCAAGCCATGTTCCAGTTTAGCTGTTTGGTATTACAGGGTGGTTTTGATTCCTTGAAAAACATCCAAACCCCAGGTTGCTTCAGAGTTTCTAAGACAGTAGGTTTCAAGCTGTTTTTACTGCAACTCAGAGTAAGAAATAAATATATCGAGACCCAGCCACAGATTACACTCACATCACACTCACCCACCTATCATCCCCCCAACACACACAGAAACAGGCATAATCTTTAAAATGATACAAAAGCTTCATGGAACAATACTTGTTCTTCCTATGTAAAATATACTGGTGTGTAGTATCCTATTTGGTTTTTAAATTACTTTCATGACCAGTTAATAAGTTATGATTTCTGATTTTTCTCAAAACCTTTAGAACCACCCCAGGTAAGCATGAGGGTTATGACATGGCCAAAGAGAACAACTTAGGTCTGAAGTCACATCTCTTGTGCAGAGGGTCTCTGAGGGCGCAACGTGTCCAGCTGCTTTCAGCAATTCACTTGAGTCTCAGCTTTCCATTTCTAGGTAAAAATGTGCTAGAATATCTCCAGGTGGGTTCAGAATTTACCTAACAGCTCTGAGGGCAGTCGGAGTCCATTATTCTTCCCAGTAAGGCAGCTGTAGGATTGAAGCCACCTCTTAGTCATATGCATCAATAACTCACAGTTAGTGACTTTCAACTTTCAGAGGGCATATGTAGTTGGGTTTTGAAGGTTGTATACAAGTTCCTCAGAAAGTCCCACACTGATGAGGACGTTGTGAAAGTGTCATTAGCAACAAGGATGGAGAGAGGGGACGTTTTGACATTGGCATTTGATAGGACTGATGTTAAACACAGTGAGTCACTCTAAAGACTGGTATATCACACTAAGGAACTGAAGCAAGTACCTGAATAAGCGCAGAGAACACTGGGGGTTTTGTCTTAATTATTCAGATAATGTTATTCCTTCACTTTCAGACATTCATTCACCAAATGCTGTATGTCTGACCTAACTGCAGGGGAAAACTCTGTTGTAATCAAGCTGCTTTGAAATCTGGGCTATTCTGTTCAATATCTAATATGGTAAATACAATATGCACTCATCTCCATCAAGCACTTTGCATATCTTTCATAGAGAAAGATAAAACTCCCCCATATGCATAGACTGCTTCCAAGACACTCAAATTTGCTAGACGTGACCACAGGGAGAATTGAGATATAGACTCAAGAGTCTATTTTAGTACAACTGGAGCTGATAAAGCCAAAACTATTTTCAACTCACCTTGCCTTTTTGTGACTTCTCCAGACACATTTCATTCCTTCACCAAGTGTCTATTGAATGTTTACTATGTGCACGGTGCTGTGTTGGATGCCAGTACCCATAGATGTAAGATGCAGTCCCTGCTTTCACAGTACACACAGGGGAGTGTGAGGAGAGATGTACCAGTGATTTCCAGCATAATAGGATGAATGCTATAACAGAGTATGAGTGAGCTGCAATAAAAACATTAAAGCAAAGGAGAGGGGTGAGAGGTAGAGACCTAAATCAGCAAAAAGGAGTTCAAGGCTCTTATGAAGGACTTGGTGCTTGAGCATCGATAAATGAGCAGAAATTTGCCTGATGGTCAAAAGTGGGGACATTAAAGATAGAAGGAGGACTTTCTGCCAAGTTTTAGAGTATGAAAAGCACAAGCAGGTTGGAGAAAAGACCCATGGTTCAGCAAGAAGAGATGAAGATTCAGCTATTAGTGGTCTTGTGAGCCTTGTTCTGAGACAAGCATAGAGGAAGGACACTGATTTGAGGATCTTCAATAAACAAGTGTCACTGAACTCCACGGACATGGATGAGAATTCCTAGGAAGATTAACAAACACGAAGAGTTCATAGCTCCTAGTGTGTGACTTATACCTGAGTAATTGTTTTCCTGTTATACTGTTTCCTGATACTGTGCAACATTATTATCAACATCGTCACCATCACCATCATCACCGTCATCATCATCACCATCCCTATCACCATCATCACCATCATCACCATCATCATCATCGTCATCATCATCATCGCATCAATAGCCCAGCTTATTGAACATACAAGGCAGTTCACCTATATCATCTTATGGAATCCTCACAACAGCCCAGTGAAATAAGTCCTATTATTATCTCCCTTTTCCCAAGGTCACAGATCCAGTGATGGATGATGTCAGGTTTTGAACCAGACAGTCTGAATCCTGAGCCCCTGGGCATTTAGCGACTATGCTATCTGATATATCTATACGAAGGTAGTCTGGACCATATCCCAGCCTCCTTAGCCTGGATAATAAACACAGTCTCAAGAGCACTGAGTCACATTGCCCCTAAAAAGGAGGCATAGCATTCTGCTTGGGCTCTCTTCACATTAATGTAAATTACTGAAAGTCAATTGTTTCTAGAATTAATTCTCACTACCCCTTTCTGGGCTACTTTAAAGCTTTTAACCATGTAGATCAGCTGTTGCTGTTTGGCATGTTCATTGCTGCAGAATTTGCAAGTTGCAGAATTAGTACGTAGCAGGGTGATTTCAAAGCCTACTGGACAGAATCGCATCAAATGCAGTCGGTAGTGGGAACTACCAAGGCAGTAGTGTGCTTGTTTAGGCTATAAATTTCCTGAGAAATGGAGGCTAGTTTATACTTACAACAACCGTTGAGTATAAATCAAGTGAGAACTTCTGAAGCCAGATGCTTCATTTGTTATTTTAATGTACATGGTATTTTCTGAAGGATTGCAGCATCCATGTTATCTTCTTCACTCAGAAACTGAGTGGCTGGAATAATCTCTGTGCCGGGTAGAAGCCTTCATGGTCAATCAACACTCACTTGTCCTGTGAACTTGAACTCTTGTGTGATTTTACTGGTGACCAGATTTTAAAGTTCTAGCTAGCTCGCTTTGTGAGAATGACAATTTAAATAGCTCTCACAGAAGTCACGAAAATGCTGGGCCAATTGGGTAATAAAGTGGTTCCTTTAAAGTTAAATGAGTCATAATTTAGCATGAAGTAGATTGATTAGAGAAACACTTGCAAGTTGGCAGGCAGTTAGGATCCTAGAGTCATCTCGGTAATTAGAACTGCTATGATGTCTGTTGGCACTACATATACAGCAGAGATGGGTCATGTCTCGAGTCCATCCAAACACTTGTGGGTTCAGGGATACAAACCCAAGTTGAACCTTTTGGTGTTTGAGTTTGTTAACTGTTGGCTAAATGCCACTTCCTGTTCCTAAGAAAAGAGGCTTGAAAAAGTCTCATAAAAAATGACTTAAAAGGCTTCCTTGACTTCAAAGGCTCTTACAAAACAACATTTTGATGAGTTAAGTGTAAAGGAATCAGAAACATACGGATTAAATTTCCCTTAAAGAGTCATGTGTCTTAAAATGGAGGGAGGAAAAAGTAGCAAGTTTATCTAGCTCAACATGTTTCAAAACGTCTAGAGTAGCTATTGATTACCTAAAGTAATCAAATTCCTCCATGCCAAAACAATACTAATATTCTAACATCTAGAGGGACATGTCAAAGGGGCCAACTGAATAAAGGCCAATGCATTTGTGTAGGTCGGGTTATACTAGGTCATCCTCTCTACAGTCCATTATGCCAGCCTCCACTTTAAAGGAAATAGCAGAGTGTCACAGGACAGAGCCACAAAGAACAAAGAATTTCTAAACTTGACCACTCACTCAGGTCAGGCAATTGTCATCAACTCACCACACTGATGCATTACCTCTGATGTGACTGTCTGAACAAAAAGCATACAAACACTCCTTTGCCATGAAGTGTCACGCAAAAGGCAGTGTTACCTGGTATGTGTATTTAATTTCCACATCTTTGATCATAATTTTGTGGATTTCTAAGCCTTGAAAATAAATAAACTAATGATTATTTCCCAAGTGGAGAAAAATGTCTTTGGGCAAGAAGATAATTGCAGAACATAGAAAGAAAAACCATTTGAACAAGTGATGAACAACTGCAAATTCTTGACCGGAATGTAAATCTCATCCATTTGCCACTAATTTAACCAACAAAAAGCTAATATCTGATTTATGCTGTGTGTGAAAAATCTTAGAAAGAACGAAGTATTTAACTTTTGAGGCCAAATAAAGCCATACACGTTTAACAGTGAAGCATTAGATACTAATGGATATAAGTTTTGCTAACTATTAGATACTCAATATAACCCAAGGCAATGGTATGAATTTTATAGTAATATTTCAGTAAATTGTGGTTATGGCAGTTTCAGACCATAAAAGAAAAATTTCTAAAAAGTGGGCATTTATTTTAATTTGCTTGTGACATGAACTGCTACAGTAACACATAAATGAGCTGCCTTCTTAAAACAAAATTAGTGTGAGAAAAAGGTCCTAATTAATTAAATCCATAAGTACCTTTCCTAAACAGCATAGTTTTATTTATGTCAATATATTTCTTAGAAAAGGAAATGAATAAAACCTTCACATATTGGCTTAAGGAGTCCAGTGATGTTTATATAGAATTCCAATGAATATAGACTGGTAAATATATTTCTAAAAGTAAATACTACTATTTTTATCATTTTTCTTTCAACGTATCTCGAATTTGATTTAAATAGATATGTACTATTTTAGCAACTACCAAGTGATGAAACCAACTGCAGATTTTTGTTTCTTTATATGCCAAAATCACCATGTCTCAAAGCATGTCCATGACCTAAAGGCCTCGGAGGATAAGGAACAACCTAGCCATGCTCCTACACCCCAGCAGAGTTTGGGACTTCTGAAAAATATTGCTAAAATGATTTCATCTACTCTTAGCCTTGGTCACCAGAGCAGAATTTTGAATGTTCCTTAAGAGAGGAGTGTTAGGAGACTTGAACCAGTTGCTAAAGAAATATACAATATTAAGAAGACCAATAAGTCCTGATATTACAGGAGTGTTCAAAGAAGTGATTTCGCTTAATTGCTTACTAAATCCCTGAAGGGAAATATTTGCCTTGATGGATTCTAATAGTTTCGTTTGGGAGAGGTGATGGGATTAGAGCAATCACACAGCAGACACAACTATCCTTTCAGTAAAGATGATTTGCAATTTCCTGTTCCCCATTTTTCTCTAAGTCTTGAGATTATCTAGCCCACTGCCTTTCCAAACTTCTTGAATATTCTCAAGGTGTCTTTATGTATACTGTACAGTTCTACTCTAAGATGATATAATTGCAGGTCAAGAAGTCCAGCAAACACCTCCCCTTCCGGGAATATAGCTCTTGAAATTCCACTATTGGAGAACCACTCACTTGGTTAAATATTGTTCCCTGAGGTTCTCCTTACACAATTTATATCCTTCCAGACAGTTGGTAATTAAGCCACTAAAACCTCTGTGTTAATTAATCCACCAAGTAGAGCTCTGTATAGTTTGGGAATACATGATATCAGTGAGTAGGACAAGAAGGAGAAAGAATAGAAAAAGGAGTTGTAAAATAATTCAAAGATAAGTTTTACTACATTGACTGGTTTGCCTAAAACTCGCTCCATTTCCTATCCTCCAGATTGTGATCTCCATCATCAAAATTATATTTTTCTTCCACATTTTAGAAAAATTTTTATGTGTACCTTTGAAAGTTGTGTTACCTGGTCATCAAATTCAAATAATACACAAGCACCCTTATATTTATAGCAGCCTTATCTACAGTAGACAAATTATGGAAGCAGCCCATGTCCATTAACTGGTGAATGGATAAAGAAGTGGTATACAGGGACACCTGGGTGGCTCAGAGGTTGAGCACCTGCCTTTGGCCCAGGGTTTGATCCTAGAGTCCCAGGATCGAGTCCCACATCAGGTTCCCTCCATGGAGCCTGCTTCTCCCTCTGCCTGTGTCTCTGCCCCCCCCCCACCGTGTGTCTCTCATGAATAAATAAATAAAATCTTTAAAAAAAAGTGGTATACATATATTGGAATATTACTCAGCCATAAAAAAGAATGAAATCTTATCATTTCAACGACATGGATGGAGCTATGATGGTAATATGAAATAAGTCAGACAAAAACAGATACTGTATGATTTCACTCATATGTGGAATTTAAGAAACAAAACAAACAAGCAAAGAAAGGGATAGAGAGAAAGAGAAGCAAATGAAGAAACAGATTCTTAACTATAGAGAACAGAGGGATGGTTACCAGAGGGAGGGGGGGTAAGAGGATGGGTGAGGTAGGTGATGGGGATTAAGGAGTGAACCTGTCGGGATGAGCACCGGGGTTGCCTGGAAGTGTTGAATCACTATATTGTATACCTGAAACTAATTATCACACTGTATGTTAACCAAACGGAATTTAAATAAAAACTTTTTTGAAAATTCAAGTAACACAACATCATCTAGAAACACCCCCAGAAATGACAACAGCATCAGCGCCTCTCTCCAGGGCTTAGTACTCCTTTCCTAACAGCCCAGACCGTGTTATATTATTGCTGTGTTTCCTTTCCTGAAAGACGGTCTCCTAGTCTCTCAAAACTCTGCCTGGAAGGGGAGTATGCTGGTAAAAAGAAACCTCAGGGAGTTGATTTTTAAGATGATCTTAAAAAGTAAGGACCAAAAGCAGCAGATAAAATTGACAATATTTGCAATGCATGGAACAAGGGGCTTCCACACTTCTCAAGGATTTTCCTACCAGCACTGGTGAAATAATGTTTTTCTCACAAAGGAAGTCCAGCTCCACTTACCAAACCCGCCAGCTTGGGCAGCAGGTGATAGCATACTCTTTGATAAGTTATTTCTGTTTCAGCGTGTTGGGTAGTATCTTAATCCACTCATGTAGGCTTCTATAACAAAATGCCATTGACTGGGCAGCTTGAAAACAGCAGGGATCCATGACTGACCATTCTAGGGATGGGAAGTCTGAGATGAAGAGGTTGGGGCTCTCCCTGGAACCTCTTATAAGGGCATTAATCCCATTTATGAGGGTTCCACTGTCACACCGTGAGTGCTTCCTGAAGGCTCTACCTCCTAATACCATGTGAATACAATATGTGAATTTTAGGAAAACAATCATTAGATCATAGCCGGTAGTAAAAGACAAGCCTTTACATTTTCTCTATGGATTAGATGTAGCATACTCACTTGGATCTCCACTATGGTTGTAACTAAGTAAAAAGCATCTGTTCATATGGGTGAAAACTAAAAAGGAGAATGGAAAAATAAATAAAATTGATTTATTAAGATAGTGGGACGCTGGGAGATTTTTCTAGCTATATTTATTACAACTTTATTTATAGAGTGTTGTTCGTTAAGAAGAATTCTAACGGGGCATTCACTTATTTAAAGCCTTATCTTCACTATGCAGGATTGCTGAAACTTTTGAACTATTCCAGGAGATGACTCAACAAGTTCCAGCAGCTTCTTTCTTGTATCTGGGTCAAAGTACCCTCGATGCTCAGCCAACAGCCTGTGGTTCTCATCTGTCTCTATAAAACGAGCATCTAAAACCCAAACTGGAGATACTGAGGCTCAGCCCACAGCTGCAGAGAGTAAGGTAGGGCTTTGCCAGGGAGCAATAGGTCACAGACCCGGAAACAACATAGATGGTTACCCTGTGGAAGCCACAAGCTGGACTCTCCGCAGAGCGGTAAGGAGGTCCTGGAACCAGCAGCACAACAGCCTTGCACTGATTTACGGTGGTCAAATTCTAATTAAATGTCCTCAATTCTGGGAACCAGCCTGATGGTAGAACCTGTCTTGAATGAAACCTCCAGGTCGAGCTGGGGAGACACTAAATCACTCCAGCTTGGGAGCTGGAAAGGAGTCAGATGGATAAGCCAGGCTTATGCACTAGTTAATCCTACCTCCTCCTCTACCCTTAGGGTAGACTCCTAAGAGTATGCTCCCTCCTCTGGCCCTTTGCTCAGTGTCCCTCTCACTAAAATACTCTATCCCTCTCTTCCAATGCTCTTATTTACTCTCCTTGAAAATCCCAAAGCTACTTCCATATGTTGCACAAAGCCTTCTTTCCAACCATGTCAACTCTCCCCACCCCACATATTCCATTCACAGCGGTGCTCAGAAAATATTGCTTATTTATATTAACCACGGTAATAATAATAGCACAGATTAAAATTAACCTTGAAAAATGAGAATAAGAATATAAGTGGTTTGGGACAAATTTAAATTTCATTCCCTTTATTTTAGAAAGTGGGGACCATGTTTGATGTGAAATGGGATCCCACACGGCTATCTCACTTCAGGGCGGGGAAACTATTTAGGGGCAAGATTAGCCTCCACACTCACAGATGGCTTTGTCTCGTCCATCTGTTTCTACAACATTTAGACCTTTGACACATTCGTGACTTGAGTTCAGAACCACCCTCCTGACTCATTTTATTCTTCCTTTCTATCCTGTTTCAAATCATCCTATCCTCTGACCTTGTGAATCATATCTCTTTAGTTTTTCCATCAAGCCTTGGTGCTGCTTCAAACTTTTGCTTCCCTTCCCAGCCATGATTCTGTTTCGACTCACTAACTATACAACTATGTAAAAATATTATCTGTCCATATGAGCTCCCAGGACCCTCTACCCCAGCCCAGGCTCAGATTGTGGCAATTCCTGCAGAGAGAGCCACAAGTAAGTGATATTATTTAGAAGATGTCCTGTCCTGCCAGGTGTAATGTAACTCCTGCAAAATACGACCACAAATAATAAGAAGAACGGTAATAGTTTAGTAATCATAATAATTTAGGATACATCTGAAGAAAAGAATATAAAAAGTAAACTTAAATCTTGGAATAGGATTTTAAAAATCTCAATACTTTTGGGGCACCTGGCTGGCTCGGTCACTAGAGCATGCAACTCTTGATCACAGGGTTGTAAGTTCAAGTTCCATGTTGGAGGTCAAGATTGCTTAAAAATCAAAACTTTATTTAAAAATCTCAATACGGGATCCCTGGGTGGCACAGCGGTTTAGCACCTGCCTTTGGCCCAGGGCGCGATCCTGAAGACCCGGGATCGAATCCCATGTCGGGCTCCCGGTGCATGGAGCCTGCTTCTCCCTCTGCCTGTGTCTCTCTCTCTCTCTCTCTCTCTCTCTCTCTCTCTCTCTGTGACTATCATAAATAAATAAATTTAAAAAAAAAAAGAAAAATAAAAATCTCAATACTTTTTATTAAAATGCATACTAAAAGATAAGCTTTCTTACTGCCTTCAGATTTTATTCCTACTTTTCAATTTTTATTTTAATGAAACTGAATTAAGAGTGTTTTAACTCAAGAATTTTTTGGTCTCCTTCTGTTCTATTTTGTCAGTCTTGCTTAATTTCTGGTAACTTTCTCTAAACTCCACTTTGCTCATTCCTTCATCCGATAAACAGGTGAATATCTTTTTGTAGAGAACTGAGAGGGAATTCAATTCTGAAGAGACTGAGAATCCAATCATCATCAGACTTCAGGAACTGAATCACTTGCCTTTAATGAACTAAAATACTATTAACTAAAACCTCTTCTTTGAGCTGCATAATGTGGAAAGAATTAAGCTGCAAAACTGGTTTTATTAGGCCAGACATGGTTTTCCCCTAAAATTAAAACCTTAGTGTGGTAACTCCTCAGAGCATTGAGAAAGAACAGAGACCAATTTTATGCCTTGAAATAAACATAATTCATAAGTGCATGAGTTGGTGTATACTCTAACAGACTACTGAAGACAAACAGTTAAATCTATTCTTATTCAAAAAACACCTGGGATTCTGCTGGCTGTAGTTCCTTTTCAGCCCTGAACACCAGATTTGAGTTATATCCAAAAATTCCATCTTCTACAGTTCATAGTATTTCCTTTCACAAAACAAGTATGGGGATTGTATTCCACCTCTATGGGTAGGAACTAAATCATTCATTTAGAATAGGGAGAGTGAATTTTCCAGTCCTGAAGGCTAGAAACTACACACACACACACACACACACACACACACACACTTTTTTCAATAATGGATCAGCCAAGACCAATCATTTTTTCTGTTCAAATGAGACATTGAAAAAAATATGTGTGATTCAGCTCAAAGTCTTAAGGAGAGTTAAGAATCACATTCTCAATCATCCCAAAGAAAAATTCACACCAAAGTTTATTCTAACTACCTGTAATCTTTCTTTTAATAAAAGTCATACTTAAAAAATCAATAATTTGAATAAAAATTGAAATTCTTTGTAATGCCAGCATTGAATTTCTTTTGCCTTTATCAGCAGTTTCATCAAAATGAAACAAGCATTAATGAGAAAAGCCTTATGGAATGTTTGTAGACTGAAATAAAAGTTGTTCAGTGGAATCTACTGTCTAATCTATGTCCCAGGATAAGTATCTGCCAACCCACAAACTCAAAGGAAAGGTAATGTTAAATATAAAGACAGATCAGCAACTACCAAATCAGAGTGTTCTACTCATGAAACCATTTTGCTTTTTGCAATTCATATTAGATAAATCACACTAACAAGGTTTTTCTTGTATATAGAAAAATTAGCTTAATGCATTTCTCATTACATTTCATAAACCCAGTTTTACAAATATAAACTGCAAATAAACACTTATAATTGATAAATGTAATAAAACATTTTTGAGAGTGATGATATAAGAAACAATGGTGAATTTCAGGGTTTTGAACTACATGCTTAGATTTTTATATATAATTAGAATTAACTGGGCAAAAAAACATAGATCAGAGTAAAAAGGGTTTATTTGCCTCAGTGGGTTATAAGAAACCAACATTACCTTGAACTCGAATTTATTTAACTTACTAAACTGATTTACAATTTTAAGTGGATAACTGAAACAATGATCTAGGAAGTAGAGATTTACCAGAAACATCCATATATTGCAGTAAAGGTATGTGAGGACTTGAATTATTTCCATTCTTCATCTTCATCTTTGTCTTCAGCATCACTGAAAGCTACAAAAAGTTAACACTTCCAACTCAATAGTGTAGTAAAATACTTTTTATGTGTAGTAGCATACCAATATAAACTATAGTCCTAATGGAACCAAAGAATAATATTACTAAGAATATTCTTAGTATAGAACATTAGTTGACTATGCTTCATATACTTTCCACGTATACTTTGATGTACTTAAGATGGAAAATAATTACATTGTCTGCACATATTATATGCTAGCAATCCTAAAAAGATATAAAAACTGCACAGCCTATAGGATGTTTTTATACAGAACTTTAGAAGTCTATGTTCAGGGACACCTGGGCAGCTCAGAGGTTAAGCATCTGCCTTCAGCTCGGGTCGTGATCCTGGAGTCCGGGGATGGAGTCCCATATCGGGCTCCTTGCAGGGACCCTGCTTCTCCCTCTGCCTGTGTCTCTGCCTCTCTCATGAATAAATAAATAATATCTTTAAAAAAATCTATGTTCATAAAACCAACATCTTGTCTGCAAAGAAATTACTTCTTAGATTGTGCTTGCAAAGCAAAGTAAAATAAAGAATTGCTGGAGTTTATTATGTGGTACTATCACATAATATCTATTGTGCATCCACGAGCACAATATTGGGTAAAATATTAAGTAATTGATTTTTAAAACTGATTTTTCATTCTGAAGCCTATCACCTCACTAGCAGGAATTAAAGGACATAATTTTCAAATATGTGACTTCCTTTATTACCCACTTGAGATTTCAGACTATAAATGGAATTATATGCTTGATTCTGGTGAATCATGTTCCTACATTTAATTGTCTGCCAAAATTTGAAATCAGAAGGAACACTTTAGAACAGACATGGAGTAGTTTGAATTTTTTTTTTTCCTTTCTTCTTGGGATCAGTAGATGAGGACTAATACTAGTGAGGACTTAAATGTGAAAGGATGGGCGTCTTGATTTGTCCTTCAATCTGCAGCTTTGTACTTCACCCTAAGACCTGGTGGACATAATATCTTTTCATCTTGCAGCCCTCTGGGGGTAGAATGATGTCTGGCTGAGTTCCATCCTGCTCAGTAAAGCAAAGTTGATTGTCACGCGCTCTGTGGAAACTTAGCAATTGGGCCACCGGGACGTGTAATGCCTGCTGAGGCTGCGTGCAGAATATAAAATGTGACCGGGGGAAAGAGAGGAAATGGAACTGGAAATTTCATTATAGCTTGCCACCTCTCCTCGTCCAGACGGAACTGGGAAATATATAAGAAAACTACATCTCTTGGGGGGGGGTGACTGACTTGGTAAGAATAAATTTAGGATTGTCTTCAAATTAAAGGATTGTCCCCAAAGTCATTTTGTAAAAATAAAGAAAAATTAACTATGTGACCTGAAATCATGGTGATGCCAAAGCATGATCAAATAGTCAAGAAAAGTTCATATGGATCAGAAACTCCTCGGATGTTCTACTACTTTCTGTTCTTAGAAGTACTAACAGAGAAAGTAACAAATTTCTTTGCAAGTGTACAAAAATCTGGCAAGAGAAACTTTCCATATTAATGGTCTTGTTAGCCTGTAAACGTACCTGGAAATCAAATTATACATATGGTTTTTACCAATTAAAGAAAAAATCCCTCCGAGATTCAAAATCTACAAAGCAAGTGCTATTTCTTTTGCAAGTACAGTTATTTATTCCATGTAACCCCAAAATGTGCTTCTTGCTGGCAACATTTGTGATACATTCCATTTTTCCTTGATTTGCTAACAAAAGAAAATAAACTAAGCATGAATCTTTCTTAATAGATCAATCCTTATATTTACATCGACTTGACAGTTTATGATTTCTTCTAGGTAGGGAAACCATGGCTCAGAAAGCTCGATGGCGTTCTTATCAAGTTCCTAACAGCAGTAAGACATTTAACCTGCTTTACCTGTGTACATGTGCACATAAGCGGATACTTTGAAACACTAAACCCGAGCAGATTAGCTTTTTAAAAATGGCTTAGAAGGAGTTTGTGTGATTTAAATTATGCAATTTCACCTGAATTCATCAGGGACAAATCAATGGCTTATATAACACACCTGATCTTGTTTCCTGTTGGTTGCTCTGAAAATCTGCAATCCCTGACGACCCATATAGCAGTGTGTAAAAAAAAAAAAAAAAATTCTAGATTGATTGATATTTCAGTGCACTGACTTTTATGTAGGCAAGTCATACTTAACCATAAAAATAGATATATTATTTTGTCTGTTTCTATTTTTTTCTATTTCAAAATGTAAATAATCCCTATGACTACTTGATGGGATGAAGTACATCGACACAAATCTGAATTAATTTTACTATCAGATTTCTATTACATCTCAAAAGAAAAGCATTTGAATCTTCTAGGTTTTGAAACCTTCCAGTGAACATCCATATGAAAACCGTTTTCAAAGATCAATAAAATATTCCTTTTATTTTGCATTTCACTACAAAGAGCAATATAATAATAGCATTCACTACATTTTGGGCCGCAAACCAGAGCTGCCTTTAAGGATCTCATGATAGCTCTTTCTGTGTAAATTATAAAAGGAAAAGCCCTTTGCCCGGGCATGCCCTCTGAGCACTCTTCCTCCACTAGCTCATTTAATTATTAAACAATAATGAATCCACACTTTCTCAGTGATACATAGCACTTTATTGTTGTTCTTTTTTTTTTTTTTTCCTAATTCTCTGACTTGAATTTCTTCTATGGATATAATTTTCTTCGGTTTAGCCATGGCTATATATTGAGCTACTTCCACTGTGGCACTTAATTGAACTTAGCTCCTTAAACTAATTCAAAGAATAGATTCTAAGAAAACAAACTCGCTGAACTGAGAAAGGAGAGAAATTAAGTACATTCCGTGTCAGAATGTGACAGGCCATGTGAAAAGAATTCTCCCCTGACAAATGTATATTTTCTTTCTGTTCTGCACTTGTTCAATCCACTAATACTAACAAAGAGAAACCACATGGTTATAAATCTATTATCTACAGTATATTTTTATTGTGGATGAATCCTTTATGTAACCAAAATGTCAAAGTCTAGGAAAATCAGACTCAACTACATATACAGAAGACAGTTGTCAGGACACTTTTAAACATTTCTGAATATTTTTCAAGTTGATTTATTAGAACTCTTGGGAGTATACAATTGTTTTTAAACTCTGAGAAAAATTACTTGGCACCAGTTATTCTTTCTAAAACACCAGTAAACGAAGGGTGTCAGTAAGGTCCTATGCTAATTAATTTTCCTCTGAGCTGTGTCTGTCCCTTCCCTGCTTTGTTTCCTTTGAACTGTGATGAGGAGTGGTTTTAACACTTGACATCTTCGTGTGTTTCCCCCTTATAATTAGTAAGAATCATCTAAATAGTCTGTTTAACCTTTTTGTTTGGATCACCCGGAATCCCAGAAGAAGTTGCAGTTCGCCTTTTTAATGTCTAAGACCACCACAGCACACACATCCATAACACCCTTGGTGTGGTGTGCACGGCTACACCCTTACTGTACTCTTCATGGGATCCAAACTTTTTTGTATGTGCTAACCCCTCTCTTCCTAACTCCCCACCATTCCCATGATCTCCTGATGCCTAGCCAAAGCCCCATTCTGATTTCTATATATGGTACTTTTTTGGTTGGGGGGGAGAGAGTGTTCGTATGTTATTAAGGCCAACTTCTGTGTTGCTTCTCCCCCCATGTCACCCCAACCCTCTCTAACTCAGATGCAATGATGGGATGGAGCCAGGCAGAGCATTTCTTACTGGTATAGCCTCTCAGGGACAGAGTCTTGAAAGCCACACACTATGTGCCCACGAAGGCCTCGTCCACACTCTGACCCTCTGGGTATATGTGACACCCTCAAACCTGCATCTTTTTTTTTCTTTTAATTCTATTAAGTTTTCAATTTTAATTCCAGGGTTGTTCGCATACAGTGTTATGTTGGTTTCAGGTGTACAATATAGTGATTCAACAATTCTATGCATTTCACAAGTGCTCATCATAAGTGTACTCCTAATCCCCTTCACCTATTTCATCCATCCCCCCACCTCCCTCCCCTCTGGTCACCACCAGTTTGTTCTCTATACGTAAGAATCTGTTTCTTGGTTTGTCTCTTCCTCCTTTTTTCTCCTCTGCTCATTTGTTTTGTTTCTTAAATTCCATATATGAATGAAATCATATGGTATTTGTCTTTCTCTGACTCCGCTTCGCATCATACTCTCTAGTTCCATCCACATCATTGCAAATGGCAAGATTTCATTCTTTTTATGGCTGAATAATATTCCATTGAGTGTATATACCACATCTTCTTTATCCATTCATCAGTTGGACACTTGGGTTGTTTCTCTAATTTGGCTTCCAGAATTTCCGTAGTGGCTGTGCCAGTTTGCATGCCCATCAACAGTGGACATCCTATTTCTCCACATCCTCACCAACATTTGTTGTTTCTTGTGTTTTTTTTTTTTTTTTATCTTAGTCATTCTGACTGGTATGAGGTGGCATCTCATTAGGGTTTTGATTTTCATGTCCTCAGTGGTAAGGGATGATGAGCATCTTTTCATGTCTGTTGGCCATCTGGATGTCATCTTTGGGAAAGTGTCTGTCCATGTCATCTGCCCAACTTTAATTGGATTATTTGGTTTTGGGGTATTGAGCCGTATCCTCAAACCTATACATTAAATGATAATTTGGCTTTTTTTTTCTGACCAACATGAGAGGCAATAAACTTTCTATCTAAATTTACAGGAAAGGGATACCTGAGTGATTCAGTGGTTGAGCGTCTGCCTTCAGCTCAGGGCTTTATCCCAGGATCCAGGATAGAGTGCCCCATTGGGCTCCCCACAGGGAGCCTGCTTCTCGCTCTGCCTGTGTCTCTGCCTCTCTCTGTGTCTCTCATGAATAAGTAAATAAAACCCTTTAAAAAAATTTATAGGAAATACATTTTGAACTAAGGAAATATAGCATAAGTCTTATCAGAAGGGAGAGGGAGCCTCCCAGAATTTTGGGTTCTCTGGCCACCTCTCTGTTTTCCTCTCCAGCAAAGAACAAACCACTCACCTCTCATTCCTTTCCTGTCCAACTCCATTATCCAGGAGTGGGAACATTCTTAATGTTCTGCATATGGCTCCCCACCATTCCATAAAGCTACAAATCTTAGATGCATGGCCAAAGGAGTGTTCTTATTAATACACTGCTTTCCCAGGAAAAATATACAAAAGAAAAGACAGCCTTGAGAGAGAATAACAAGGAGACCTGGACACGATTGAAAGAATTCATCATTTTTTTAGGATATATTGCTAAAAGAAGGGAAAAAAACCTAGCAATGTCCAGAAGAGGGACAATGCATGGACTTGTATGCACATTTCTTGTTTTTTTCCTTCAAGAATCCTTATCACAGGTCATAATTCACATCACCCCTGATCTAGAACAGTATTCCATTGAGGATATGTTACTATAAAACTTAGAATATTCTTATTCCTCTCTGACCAAAATCTTGTATCTTGACCTCATCATCTTACTTTAGACTACTACAGCCAGGTCTCCTTTGAACCAACAGGTCCAAATTCTGCTATGAACAGTTTATTGTTGCTATTGTTTCCTCTGTTTTATTTTGTATTTGTTCTGTGTGCCATAACTTGCCTCCTTGTAGCATCCACATAGCCACAGAAACTCTGCGTCTGCCACTTATGGGGTCATCTTACTTCAGTGTGTGAGTGCAATAGGCAGTTTATGTAGCGGTTAAGCCCTCAAAACTCTGAGACAGACTGATTCATAGCCTACATCTGCCTCTTCATACAGGATATAAACTTGGGCAAGTTACTTAATCTCCTTGATCCTCAATTGTCTTTCCGAAAAGAGGATATAATAACAATACCTATTAACTGAGTGGCACTTATTAAAAGACAGGGAGGTTTCAATGAGATAAGAGAGTTCTTACCCAATATTTGCTACATGGTAAGTGTTCAATAAATATTAGTAGTGACTATCATGCAATAATAAAAGTCTTTTGTTTGTTTCTGCTGAACCCAAACATCAGTCACCTTTTTCTTTACTTTGGCTCTTTCTATTTATATAACCTCCCTAAATGTGATTTTTTTTTTACGTCTTCTGTAGGTCAGTACAAGCTAAAACTTACAGTTGATTGAAATGAGATATTTCACTTATTTTTTAACATTTCATCTCCTCCTTTTGGCCCTAAATTATTAAAAGAAAAAGAAACCACACACATATTCTATACTTCCATGTTTATTCTTATCTTACTTCTTGGTTTCATCTGTCTTTCTCACATGGCAGAGGAAGGACAAAATAACTATTGCATTTTGAGTCCTTGGGTGCATTCTAGGCTTTCAAAAATCCATGATGTTGTTTATGTGTTGACCTCTACCTGGATGGAATTTCACTCCCTCCCCTTTTTTTGTTGTTTGCTAAATTCCTATTTCTCCCAGAAAGCTAGGTCAAAGGCAGTATCCACGGCTAGCTTTGCCTGTTTTCCCAAGGCACAGTGAGAAGTAGTATAAAAAATGTTGCCCCATAATAATGTCAGTGGGGTTCTAAGTCACCACTTGAAGTGTCCTAAGTACCGATCTGTTTATGTTCCTTCGCTCACCATACACTGTGTTTCCTGAAGTCAGAAACTATGAACTATGGATGCCTTACTTCATGTCTCTAGCTTCTAACATTCAGATGTCATACAATAGGCACTTAATAAACATATTTTGAATGCATGGGAGCCTTCTAACTTCTATAGAAAGAGGCTGAATTATTCTAAAATGTAACTAAAATACAGCACCAAGGGACTGCAAAATCCATAGAAAGGTTGAAGAAAAAGAAAAGGGAAAAGGGAAAACGAAAAGCAAATGAAATGATTCAGGAAAATGTACTACACAGAGAGGCCCTTCAACTTTTCTGTGTTAGTTGATTTATTTTGACAAAAAGTGCTAGAGCCAGAATTCCATAAAAGCCTTTCATTTGAGCTCTGCCATCCTTTATCAACAAACATAACTTGTTATGACATAAAGTTACTTTCTTCTTCCTAGGCAAGTCTTCACCACCATTTAGAATCTTAATCGTAAGCAAGATTAAGATTCTAAGATTATAATTTAGAGAACAATGATCCAACCAAATCATGGGTATCTATTATGATATGTTCTCAAGTTTTTATATAAATAAAGCTTTTAAGCTTTTTACCATGACATAAAGTAAAAGATCACTTCTCTCATAAACATATGTATATGTTCATAGATAATGTATAATACTTGATTTATTGTGATAGATATATAAGGCCTGAACATTGTTATAGATTGTTAAAATGACTGTAAATTGCTTTGCTATGAGTTCAAAAATCCCCATGCAATTAATTACGTTAAAATTATGCTATTACACCAAAAAATTAAAATTAAGACAAATAAAATTATGCTACTATGCATAAACTACTTCTGGAGTAACTTACAACACAAAATAACAATAAAATTAACAATATTGTTACTGGGAGAAAATCTGATAACTATGAGTAAATTGCAGAAAGGCCTAATTCAAGCTTTGCAATCAGCAGGTTATTATATTATGATATAAAGCCACAGGTGGGTGTCTCTGATCATTGGCTATTTCAAGAGGTGAGAATATCTCTGGTGAGTTGCTTCCCGGTTCATCACAGTTGTTAGGAAATAGGTCTCAGTCTGAGGTCTAATATCTGATTTATCCCCCAATGTCTGAGTTTAATCCTCTAAATCCCTCCTCCAAAGCATATGAGCCGTCATCTCATTCTTTCCCCATTGTGGAAGTCTTTATTTTAAGAAAGCAAATTTATATCACAGAAATGATTCAGTGCAAAAAAGAGATGACATATAGAGGAGAGCTTTCCAAAGGTCCAGCTATCTTAGGATCACAAAATTAGGCAAGGGACAGAAGGGTCCCCTCAAAGAGCTGACTTATTCCTATCAAGCAGAGGTTCACAAACCTAAATAGTGTGCTAGAAACTAATAAAGAAAAAAAAAAGAAGGTTCTCAGGATTAATTTAAACTTTCTTTTTTAAGAAGAAAACTGTGATGAGATTATTGAAATGAGCATGAAATGTGAACCCAATCCAATTATTGTTGGAATCAATCAGGAAAATAATATCTGAAATTGTTCAGTTCTTGCCGATGGCGAAAAGAATTTCTTCTAGTTTTAGCATAAACTTTACCACCAAACTACTCATGGAAATAAATAAATGCTATGTATCACCCATTCGTATCAATGCAAAGATCACTTGAGCATGGGTCAAGTTTTCTTACCATTGCTGAAACTTGGAAAATCTCATGTCCTCTAACATTTACTGGGCTTTCATTTTGTGTAACAGCAGCCTTCCCTCACAGAAGGAACCAGTCCTGCCAACACCTGGATTTTGGACCTCTAGCCTCCAGAACTGTGAGGCGATAAATTTCTGTCATTTAAGTCCCCAGGCTATGGTACTTTGTTATGACAGCAGCTCTCGCAAGCTAGTAAACAAAGCCAGAAGCAGGCATAGAAATGGATTTAATTATAAAGAGGCCATCAAGATAATGCAGAACATGCTTCAGTTGATTAATTTTTTAGCCTATCATTTGAAACAAAACAAAACAAATGAACAAACACTGCTTAAAAACGCTGTGGGGAACTCACAGATCCTAAAGAACATGTCTGAGAAAGATCCAGAAATCTCATTTTGAGAACCACTGAGTTAGAGGATTGGACACTTTCTTCAGTTCCTAGACACCTACTTAAGTTCCTAGGCACTCTTTAAATCAATAGGCAGATGTTCACAATGGGGTCATTGCCATAAGCACATGAACTAAATACAAATGCCAGATTTTCCTGAGTTAATGCAGTGAACAAGACAGATCAAAGTCACCTGCAACAACAGGTCATATAACAGTGAAGTTCAAGTGGCCTGATGATGACCACAAATATAAGCACAAAGCAGAATCAAACTGAGTCATTCCCGTCTGTAAGGTCCAGAGAAAAGACTCTTCTAGTGGTCAACCACTGAACTGAAGGCAGCGGGTGGATAATCTGGGGCAGGCAGGCCCAGCATTTGCAGAAGAAAATAAGTGGTAACATGTTCCACCTACCAAGAGGACTTCAGATCTGCCTTAGACAAATGGTGTGATTGCAATTGGCCACAAAATATTACCTTCTAAATCTTCTTTTGAGCAACTTTCCAAATACCTTTGATGTCAAGGAAATAAGCCTGAAGAGCCAACATAGTTAATTTAGGGAGCTTGGTAAAAATACTTTTTTTTATTATTCCTGTCATTTAGCAAGTACAAACTAGGGGTGTCTGCGTGGCTCAGTCCATTGAGTGCCTGACTCTTGATTTCAGCTCAGGTCATGATCTCAGGGTCTTGGGATCAAGCCCTGAGTCCAGCTCCATGCTCAGCTGGGAATCTGCTTGAGATTCTCTCTCTCCCTCTCTCTCTGCTCCTCCCCCTGCTTGTACACATGCACTTGCTCTCTCTTCTCTCAAATAAGTAAATCTTTAGGAAGTACAGACCATTACTTGCCTTAACAGATGTTTACGTCTGATATTCTCATTAATTTCTCACAGTGATGCTACTAGGTTACTGTTGTTATTCCCAGTTTGTAGATGAATAAACTGAGAGATTCTTAGAAGGATTCCTTCAACACTTCAGTTTCCACTGAGACTAGTGGATACTACACTATTATGACACATAGTATGTGCTATACTATCCTTCATAGAGCAGACATCTTAATTTATAACCATAAGTTCTAGCTTGTGCCCATTAAATTCAAACCCTTTAGGTCAACCCCAACCCCCGCTTCACAGCATTTTCTATATAATACAAGAAGTACCCTCTGCCCTTAACTTGCTACTTTTGTCCCATTTTACTATTCTGACATGTTTTCCTCCACACACAGGAGAGAAGAAAAACAATCCAGTGTCTCCACTTTATGAAACCACATGCACGCATATTTAGGGTATATATTAGGGAAAAGATAACAAAAATCTTCAAGGAAATAATTCATCAACGCTTTCACAAAAGATGAAAATGGACTTCTCAGGCAGCACTTGTGATGACACCATGGTGTTGTTTGAAGAATAGTGCTTGAAGAAGGCCACAAACAAGAAAAAGCCCATGAAAGGTGGGCGGTGTGCCATGTGAGGGTTGTCCTGTGGCTCTACCATACAACTCATCTCACATCACACTCCTAATCTGCCTCCTTCCACATGGTGTCCTTTGATTTATATGTTTGTTTGTTTTAAGATTTTATTTATTTATTCATGAGAGACACAGAGAGGGAGAGACATATTCAGAGGGAGAAGCAGGCTCCCTGCAGGGAGCCCGATGTGGGACTCGATCCCGAGACCCCAGGATTATGACCTGAGCCAAAGGCAGATGCTCAACCACTGAGCATCCCATACAATGTTCTTTGTAGAAGGTCTTAGATGCAGCACATGAACTTGGGTAGCAGATGGAGTTTCCTGGGATAGTTCTTAAAGAAAGAAAACACTTTAGCTTATGATTATTTCTGGTAAGAAGTAGTATTGGAAAAAAAAAAGTGGTTTTGAGGGCTGAATTACGTACAACAGGCACTTTAGTTTTCTCATCTTTCTTCCACAGGTAAGAACAATTTTGTCATTTATTTTCTATTGAATTTGGAAGAAAATATCAGATAAGTAATTTGGTGATATTTTGATTCAGAGATGTTGTTTGGTCCCACCTAGCTGATGGAATAGTACTCTAGGCACTCTAGTGCGCAACATCATTTTTTGAGATGAATTTGTACCTTGTCCTTGATTGCCTTAATCTCATAGATAAGGGCACTGCTATTTCTAACTCTCCCTCAGGTATCTGTTCCTGAAGTCATCCACCATTTAAGGTACATGAGCTGAATAATTCATGTCAGAGGGTCTCATGCGCCTTTCATTGGGTCGAGCACTCTATAGAAAACCATTTATAAATTGCATTTAGTCACGCCAACTATGCTATCAACTGTGAGAGAAATCTGAGTAGTAAAATAGAGCTACCAGGACCCACTTCTGGTTTTATTTACTAACTAAAGAGGAAAGTCTTTAACATTTTCATTCTTACATTGGAGGTATTTATTGTCGACACACCTCTTACTAATATGAAAATGCTGGAGGCACCTGGGTGGCTCAATGGTTGAGCATCTGCCTTTGGCTCAGGGTGTGACCCTGAGGTCCTGGGATCTGGTCCCACATCAGGCTCCCCACAGGGAGCCGGCTTCTCCCTCTGCCTGTGTCTCTGCCTCTCTCTGTGTGTGTCTCACAAATAAATAAATGAAATCTTAAAAAAAAAATGCTAGACTTCACCAGCTATAGTAGTTCAGTAGTCACAAAGCTGAATAAAGGCAGTAAAGAAAAACCACTGACTTTTTTTAGCACAGTGTTTTTACAACTTTGTACATTTCCCTTTAAACTCACTAATCATCAGGATCTTGGCAGTAAAAGCTTCCATACTCACACATTAAGAAGAAAATACCTACAGCATTGTTTTCCTTTCTGCCTACCTCCCACATTTCTTAGCCCAAATTCCCACCCATGTAAATATGAGTCACTTCTCATTAGACATTTAATTTATAACCACTCACTTCAGGATATACTCAGCTTAGATAAGGCCATAAGCTCTTTAACAATACCAGCCACCACCTGTTCTCAGTGGTCAAACAAAAATATTATGTCATAGAACAAAGGAAATAGAGTTCTTTTTTAAAAAAGTTTAAAAGAATAATCTAAAATATCCTGTGCATTTTATAGTAAGGGCTTGGGGGGCAAGTGGATTAAGTGAAAGAGGGGGAAAAAAGCAAAAATCTCATTGTTTTTTATACAAAAAGCAAAATTCTTTTTAACAGAATTTTACCCAATTCTTGATGTAAATATTTAGATAGGAATCACACACTTAATAAACATTGAATGAGTAAATAGATGAACAAATGCTTTACTTCGCATTCTTAAGTTTAAAAAAAATCATGTTTGGTTGCTTATTTACTATTTGTTTGATGTTTATTTGAAAAATAATGTTCAACTCCCACTAGTCATAAATATCTCGTGCTGGACCATACGAGGTGAACCAGGTGGACACAGGCATCTCAGTGGGGTTGGGGGGTCAGGGGTCAGATAAGGTAAAAGATTGTTTCAGCCTGATGTAATAGGCCTCCTTTGAGGAGAACATGTAGGAAGGGAAGAACCCAGTAAACCAGACAGGAGCTACCAGGGAACTCTTGCCAGAGGCACAGTTATCTGTAATCTGAATGAGGAAGAACAGTTAGCCTAAGGAGCCAATGGGTGGGCTGAGGGAGGAGAACATTGCAGAAGAAGAAGAGAGAAAGAAAGAGGGAGAGGGAAGAGAGGAAGAAAAAAAAAAGAAAAGAGGATGAACAAGGTAGGAGGGGGAGCACCACTCCGGGACCACTTAGCTCTAAAGCAGTAAACTGGAGAGTCTGTTTTCCCTGTCTTGCTGTCCTACAACCACAGGCTCATGGTCCCATGAAGTCCTCATTATCTGCAAAGCATACACCTAGAATGCCTTGACCAACTCATTTTGTCCCCTTTAACTGGTCAAGGTTTACTTATATTTATTACTTTCTAAAGATGAACTTTAATCCTAAACAAAATCCAAAGTTTTTTTAAGAGTTAAAATATGTAATACAGAAAGCTTTTCAATCTTAGTTCTTCAATAATTTTGCTAAAACATCCGTAAAATGAGCTGTCAAAATAAACTTGAAGGAAGAGTGTGCCTTATGGTAGAATAATTTTATATTTAAATAATACTCTTAGTTGGAAAATTATGCCCTTTTTTACCTAGCATTGCATAATATATGGGGAATTAGAAATAACCTAAATCTAGATAACTGAATCCATCCTCCCAATAAAATTAATTGTATTATAGGTATCATTTGGAATATATTGATGACGCTGTACATTTGGATTTGGATTAATTTTTAAATATTTGTACTGTCAAAACAATTTCTAGCAATCAATGGCAATATTATCTGGTATTGGTGTTAGTATTTAATCTCTAAAAATACTAATATGTTTCAATATGCATGAAATTATATCTTATTTAATGTATCATGTGTATTATGTATCTTATGCTATTAGCACCTGCATGCATCTTAACAGAAAAAAATTCAAAAATATTTGTTACAAAAACAATGAGACATTACATAACATTTGAAAAATATAGGAGTTAAGTCACTCCAAAACCTACCACCATAGTAGAGCAGCCATTGGCATTTCACCCATTCTAAGATATTCACAATCAGGGCAGAAATGAGGTGTGCAGTACAACCAGGCAAATATATTGCCCAATATTCTTTTCCTGCCTCTAGCACTGACACCTTAATCTCTTTCTGTATCCCTCTCTCTGGCTTCCATCCAGGGCTTGATGCCAGGACAGGCAAATTTCTACATGGAGTAATTTACAAAATAAGCCCCAGAGTCCCTCACAATCTTTCTGTTTGTAGGAAATGCCATCCTAACATCATGGACATCTGGATTAAGGTTCCTTGGAGGTAGCACACATTTTAACAACTCCAAGCACTGCCCCCGCCCCACCCCCCCGCCACTCCAGAACCAATGGAAGAGGAGGAGGAAGGAAGGAAGGAAGGAAGGAAGGAAGGAAGGAAGGAAAAGAAAGAAAGAAAGAAAGAAAGAAAGAAAGAAGAAAGAAAGAAGAAAGAAGAAGAAGGAAAAGAAAAAAGAAAAGAAAGAAGAAAAATCTGTCATTGCTGAATACAATTTTGAATGGGTCTTAATTCAGATATTTCTATCAAATAATTTCACAATGTTGAATGGTCATTGGCTCATCAAAAAATAAGATAATTTTTATATATTTATTTATATAATAAGATAAATTTTACCTTGTTAAATCTACCATTTCCCTATGCTGAACACTATTTTCACTTAAGCATACTGGAAAAAACATTTTACCTTTGCACTGAGGGAAGTGGTCATTTCTTCCTGTGGTGTATTTATCATTATTATTTTAATTTCTATTAATCCTTTTTTAAAGATAACCAAAACCTCCACAATTGGGGGTGGGGGTGGGAATCAAAAGATTCTTATGTGAATGTTTTTCAGAGAAGTTCCCCCTCAATAAATATTGTAACTATTCTGCTTCTCCCTTGAATGACTCCAAAATGGAGGTCTATGGAGAGACAGAGTTAAATTGGTTATTTTTCTTACCTAACATACCTCTATTCCCAACACTATCTTTCTTTCTTATACAACCTGAGAGAAAGCTATAGCTTTCAACCCAACTTCTTCTCAGCTCTGCTCTTAGTCTTTAAATCTTCTCTCTCTTTTTTTTTTAAGATTTCATTTATTTATTTGAGAGAGAGATACAGCACAAGTGGGGCAAAGGACAGAGAAAGAGGCAGAGGGAGAGGGAGGAGAGGGAAATGGGGGGGAGCAGAGAGAGGGAGAGGCAGGCTCCCCACTGAGCAGGGAGCCCTGATAGGGGTTGGATCCCAGGACCCCAGAATCATGACCCCACTCAAAGGCAGATGCTCAACCAACAGAGCCACCCAGGCATCCTTGTCTTTGTATGTTCATCTTTGTATCTCTCTGTCCCCTAAAAATGCCCAGGGCACTGGAAAGATAAGTGAGTTCCTGCTCACTGCTCTACCAAACACAAGCTAAAATTTTGGGAAGAACAGTATGAAAAAACTGCCACAATTTAGAAATGATTCCATTTACATTATGCATATTATGTGGAAGAAAATTCCAGAATAGGCAGCTGTGAGCAGTGTAGATCTTTAGGAAGTAGGATTATATGGAAGACTTTCACTTTCTGCTTTATTCACTTTCATATCATTCTTTTCATAAATCAGCACGTATTTCTTGATATTCAAATTACTGCTAAATTATAAAATTTGTTCCTAGCTCAACAATAGAAAAATAAAGTCCAAAGTTGTACTGATCATTTATGGAATTTAGCATATGGTAATGGTGACATGGCAAAATAATAGGAAGGTAAAATGATTATTCAGCAAATAGTATACTTGATTATCCACTGGAAAAGAAATTTAACTTATTAACTCTTTCTTTCCTCATTCTAAAATAAACAAGCGATTTCCCAATTCATCAGAATTTTAAACTTAAAACCATAAAAGTTGTGGATTTAAAAACTAGGTAAATATTCTATAACATTAAAAGCATGTCACAAAATCTAGAGACACCAGAATGGTGGTATTTATTTTCTCAGATGGATGAGGTATCAGAGGACTTTACATTTATTTGTTATATGTTTCAGTTTTGTTTGACTTTTAACAGCAAATATCATGCAAATAATACATTTAAAAATAATAAATGGGGGATGCCTGGGTGGCTCAACAGTTGAGCGTCTGCCTTCCGCTCAGGTTGTGATCCCAGGTCCTGGGATTGAGTCCCACATCAGGCTCTCTACAGGGAGCCTGTGTCTCTGCCTCTCTCTGTCTCTCATGAATAATAAATAATAAAATCTAAAAAAAAAAGAATATCCTCTTTAAAAAAATAATAATAATAATAAATGGGTTCAGAATGGACATCAAAAGCTATGTAACTTAGTCGTAAATTTCTATACTCCCTGGAAGAGCCGATTATGGGAAAAAATACACTTTATGTGTATATATACATTCATTTAATCTTAATAGTCAATTGTTTATCAGTGATCCATGGTACAACATACTGTGTTCATGTCTCTCCCTTGTCACTAAATCAAATTCCATTCACTCGAAGACAGAACACCCTTATCATCATCATCAGGAGGCTTTTGAGATTTGTAAACACATTATCACATCTGCTTTTCTTTCTCACAAGCAAAAAGAAAAAATTTTTTTCATTTTCTGACCAAAACCAGTACTTTTTAAGACATCTTTATTTTTTCCTCCATTGCTATCATCAACAACAGCATTGTCTTCTTTTCTGAGAAATTCTACTGAAAAACTTAAATAACTGTATGCTACATGGTGTGTAATTGTAAAGGTGCAGAAAGTCCCAAGCCTCCCTGGAATGTGAATGCTAGGCTGGGTCTTCTCATTGGTTAAGTGACTCATCCCTGCCCGCCAAACTTAGAGCCTTTAAAAATTCAAATTCTTAGTTCCTACAAACTTTTCAATACACAATTTGGCAATACCCATAAAAAATATTTTGAATGCACATAGTTTTTTTGTATTTATTTAAAGTGACTTGATGGGATGAGCACTGGATGTTTTACTATATATTGGCAAATTGAATTTAAATTAAAAAATAATATTAAAAAAATATAAAGTGACACAATGCTTGCGTTTGAAAAGAAATTTTCTCAAAGATTATACATGAAACTCTTAATTTTGGTAAAATTAAAATCCACTAGGATTGAAAGATGGAATGATTCAAGGAACTTTTCTTTTTCAAGAACTTATGTAACATTTATAATTATAAAAGTCCTGTTTCAGGAAATTACAAATGTTTATAAGTCATGTACTATCAGGTTGCTCATAAATAGAAAAAAACTAAATGTCTATTGTGCCTATTAACCACCTCTGAACCATCATACCAAAGAACTAAGAACTTATGCCCACTTTCTAGGAGTCTACAATTTTGTTGGGGAGATAAGACTTGCAGATAAATCTATTTAGGAAAAAAAACTGACAGCCTACTCTAAAGTTCCCGGTTGACTAATCAAATGCATGTGGCCTAATGCAAAAAGTGATAGTTCCTTGGGAAGCAGTGGGTGACATAGTAATACAGGATTTATGGGTCTAAAGAAGAGAGAAGAGGGGCTCCTGAGTGGTTCAGTTGGTTAAGCATCCAACTCTTGATCTCAGCTCAGGTCTTGATCTCAGAATCATGAGTTGGGCTCATGTTGGGCTCCACGTGGGGCATGGAGCCTACTTAAAAGAAGAAGGAGAAGGAGGAGAAGACAAAGGAAAAGTATTCTTGAGGAAGTGTCTCAAAAGAGTAGAGACGTAGAAGTGGGAGGAAGTAGGGTGTGAGTGAAGAATGGGATCAGGGATGAAGACGGAAAAAGGATCTTGGCAGACACAAAACACGGACACCTGACTGGCTCTGCTGATGCAAGGGCTCTTGCCCTAGGGTCCAGGGTCTAGGAAAAGAAGAACTTTCCCCATTTTAGCTCAATAGTAGGAGACAGAGCCGTACCTCTCATCGACCTTGGAATCATTTCCAAATGGGAAAAATGTGTAGATACTGTTATAAACAACAGAAGTCCACTCTAATAAGATCTGTCCAAAAATAGAGTGCTTTTGGAGGTTGTATATTAGGCTGAATGACCATCCCCCAAGAGACAGGGCCACGTCCTAATCACCAGAACATGTGAATTTGTTACCTTATTTGGAAAAAGGGTCTTTGAAGATGTCATTAATTTAGAAATCTTGAGATAAGGAGTCCATTTTGAATTATTTGGTTGATTCCTGACTATAATTACAAGTGTCCTTTTAAGAGACACAGAGAGGAAGTAATGATGTGAAAGCAGAGGCAGAGATTGGGGTGATATGGTCACAAGCCAAGGATGCCAGCAACCACCAGAAACTAGTAGAGGCAAGAAATGGCTTCTCCTCTAGAGTTTCTGTAGAGAGTGTAGTCCTGCTGAACACCTTCATGTCTCTGGCCTCCAAAACTATGAGATAATAAATTAGTAATTTTTAAATCACTAAGTGTGTGGCCATTTGTTACAGCAGCCTGAGGAAATTAGAACACAGGTGGTGAGCTTCCCATTGCTAGGAGCATTTAACTGGCAGGATGCTACTTCTGAGATCAGTGTTTTGGAGACAATCCTCACTCAGGGCAGGGGACTGAATTCAGTGATATCTCACGCTGTTTGCAATCCTAGGGTTCTGCATTTGTGACTTTCACCTAGCTAGCTCACGGAAATCATAGCCTCATCCTGTTGCTTACTATATTGTTTCTATGCCATTAGGCTTAATGTCTAGAATATTAACATTTGGCTACTGATAGATGATTGGAGATTTTATTTTCCAAGTTGTTAATAGACACACTCAATCTATTACTTACACCCTCTCTTTCTTTTCCTTTTCTTTCTTTTCTTGACACAAAAGGTTGAATCAACTCACAGGAAAAAATTAGCTGCTCTGATTATGCAGCTGTCATTTTTCATGCTCCTTGGGACTATTTGCTGGAAAAATAAATGGAGTTGGGCTGCTACATTTGTTACCAAATCATTGGAAATTCCCTTATTGCACTTTGAATCATCCTGATACACACTTATTTTTAGCCATTTTCCTGATGTTGTCATAAATCAGAGTTCATCTCTACATCCTTGTGACTCATGTCTCATCTGCATAAATAAATATTGAGAAGTGGAAGTAAAATTTTCTCTTTCTTTTTAAATAAGGGACGTAAGCAGATGACAAGACATTCTGAATCTCTGGAAGTTAATGTCCATTGTACTAAATTTGATCTGATTTTATTCCTGCACTCTTTCTCCAAATATTAAAAGTCAGTGATTTTAGAATCCCTTGCAGGGTTTTCTGGGTATTTTTAACAGATTTAATTTTTTGGATCCCTGTTTCAGATAATATCTGACGATTTTTCATGGACATGCCCTACTTATAGCTGAGCATTTTACATATTTATATGTGTTATGGAACATTTGGTTGCAGATATAACCTTAGTGTTAGCAAACATGTGTAAGCCTTATAAATATTGGATTTTGTATATCAAATGAATTGTAATCACCAGTAGATACCAAAGCGGTGACATATGAAGATCTCCCGGCTTTATTGTAATCTTGTCTCCTTCTAGTCTTAATCCTATTTTTCTCCATTGTCCTTTCATATTATCCTTCCCTCTCTGCCCTATTCAAGAAGCTCATAACGCAGAAGGAGAGGCAGAGGCTGAGTCAGATTTGGATTTTTTTGATTTTATTTTATTTCATCATGATAAATATACTCTTTAATCCCTATCCCCCATGTCCCCCAACCCCCTCCCACATCTACCCCCTGGTTACCATCAGTTAGTTCTCTATAGTTAAGAGTCTGTTTCTTGGTTTTTCTCTCTCTCTCTCTTTTTTCCTTTGCTCATTTGTTTTGTTTCTTATATTCCACATATGAAAGCATATGGTATTTGTCTTTCTCTGACTGACTTATTTTCCTTAGCATAATACCCTCTAGCTTTATCCATGTTGCAAATGGTAAGATTTCATTTTTTGAATATGGCTGTATAGTATTCATATATATATGAATATACACATGTATATATGTGTGTATATATATATGTATGTGTATAGTATATATATATATATATATATATATATATATTCCACATCGTCTTTATCCACTCATTAATCAATGGGCACTTGGGCTGCTTCCATAGTTTGGCTATTATAAATAATGCTGCAATAAACATCAGGGCACATGCATCCTTCTGAATACTCATTCAGAAGTTTTCGTATTCTTTGGGTAAATACTCAGTAGTGCCATTACTGGATCATAAAGTAGTTCTATTTTTAACTTAAGGAATCCCCATACTGTCTTCCAGAGTGGCTGCACCACCTTACAGTTCCTTTTTCTCCACATCCTCACCAACACTTTTTGTGTCTTGTGCTGTTGATTTTAGCCATTCTGACCGGTGTGAGGTAGCTTTATCACACAAATAGAAGGGAGTCATTGAAGGGTTTTGAGAACAGTCAAGATTTGCTCTCTGGAAAGCTCAGAATGATCTGAATGGATGGTTCAATTGAAGGGGAAAGAGTTGATCACAAGTCATTCTTCTTCTCAAGCAGCAAGTTTGGAAAATGGTATTCTGGAAGATTGATAGTGAAGGAGAAAATCAACGGGGTCACCAGGAAAAACAAAAACAAAAACAAAAAAACAAAACAATGAGACTTGATTAAACCAGGGCGGTGGAGGAGGACTGCAGAAAAGGCCATCATGTGTCGCCTCAGAGTCTGCTCTGCTGCATAAGCTCAGATGTGATCATTCCAGAGAATTCAGGAGCTGCCTATCCTGATGCTAAAATAATGAGGAAAAAGTCCAGTAATATACTTGCAAATCCACACAACTTGAAACTCCATTTGAATTGAATCCAAGTTGTTCAAAACAAACTCCCAAAAATCAAATGACAGCTTTGCCACCCTACTTCATGCGGTTTGTAAGCAGGATAAGCAAACTTTCAGCCATCTGTTGTTTTCCAAGATTATGAGAGCCAACTCTAGAACTTACCCCTCTATGCAGTCACTTACTGCTTTATTAATTTTTTAGCCCAAAGTAAAGACATTTTCTATGGCGTGTGTATACGGATTAGTGAATCTGGGGTGGGGTGGGGAGGAAGCGTCTAGTGTGAGGTTTCAATTCTGTGGCCCAAGTAATGGCATCAAACGCAGCTGCTGTCTTCCACTCTTCCTACTGACTCTACAGTTGTCCTTTATTTGCAGCACTTGACTAAGCTATTTCTAAATGCCTTTTATCCCAGACCCAGTGTAGTCTGACCACTTAGCTTCCACGTGTCTACATCCCTTCTGCCCTCTCCTTTTACAAGGGCATGCCCTCCCCACCTTTCTCTGCACTTATGTGTCACTTGCTTCCTATGTGGAAAGAAAGGTGACACAGCCTGCAATCCTGGATGACATACCACTCCCACCATGGGGTAGGAGATGCAGGACAGTTCACCCGGTAGAAGGATGTCATGGTTGTCCTTAGACCTGCTTGGCCACAAGAGTTGCAGTAAGGGTTCCTCTAGACTCTTCAGATCTGAAGAGATTGTTTTGTTTTGTTTTATGTGAGTTGCTCAGTTTATGGTTTCATTTGACCCAAATTACACCTTTGGGAGTCCCAAACAATCTTTTCAAAAATTACCAAACTTGGACATTTGTATGTTCCCCAGCCCCAAGTCCCTTTCACAACTGCTCCAGTCCCTCCCAGGAGGTCCAACGTGAAAAATGAGAGTGACCCCATGAGGATCTCTCCACGGTCGCTCTGCTTCCCCAGGAAGGGCAGTTCTGATATGAATGATCATGACATTTCAGTTCAGGGGCCTCCGCCACCTGCCTTCACATGATTGCACTGCACCAGTTCTGTTTGGGGCCTTAGACTGTGTTCCCAGCACTTTGGATTTGGATACCAGGTCATCTAGCTTCTCCCCCAACTCCAACAGAGGCTCCATGGTGTTGTGCAGAATGATTTTGATCACATCCAACTCAGTCTGCACTTTAGGCCTGGTGTCAGCTTCTCTGAGGTTCTGGTATCTCCTGAGGTGGCCATCTAGGGAGACATAGTGGATGGTACAGGGGATCTGACTGGCCACTCTATCTTGTTAACCTGCTTGGAGAATTCCTCCAGTACCTTCTCCGGCAAGGCAAAGGCCACCCAGAATGGATATTCACTGTCCATTATGACCATTCCTGCAAGACTGTCATGTTGTACAAAGATGTGGCACAGATGTGCTTTGACAGAAACTCTGTGGCCTTTCTCTGAGTGCTCCACAATCAGTTGACTTGTGAAGGTCATGGACTCCTAAACACTGGACCTCTGGAAAAAGCTGAAGGAGGACATGTCATCCACTGTCTTCAGCACTGCTTTGGACTTGCCTTTGTACAGGACCCAAAGCCTACCAGCTTCATGGAGCCACACCTTTGGGCCACCTGGCCAGGCCCACTGGGCCACCAGCCCAGGCCAGGTGACAGCTCACGGGAAAACCACCCTCCTGGAAAGCACTGCAGACAACTGACAGGTGGGACACCAGATTCCTCCTGATGAGGTCATTTTGGAAACAGATTAAGAAACTGGCACATGTAATAGAAGCATTTTGCCAATAGCAGGGGACAGAGGTTCTCATGTTGCTTTTGTCATTAACTAGCTCTGTGATTCAAGAAAGGCACTGAAACTTGAACCATCTGACCCTAAGTTTTCTGGAAAATAAAAACCACATTAAATTCACAGTAGTCACTTCAGAGGGATGGAAGGTATTATGACCACTTGGAAGTGTGTGTATTTAACACTCATGCCTGACACCAAGTTTATAAGAATATTAGAATTTAGGAGAGAGAAAATCCAGAAACCAGGGGTACACGTTTTTAAAATGTTCTGGAGACAGACACCTGGGTGGCTCCGTGGTTGAATGTCTGCCTTCGGCTCAGGCCATGATCCCGGGGTCCTGGGATCAAGTCCCGCATCAGGCTCCCCACAGGGAGCCTGCTTCTCCCTCTGCCTATGTCTCTGCCTCTCTCTATATCTTTCGTGAATATATAAATAAGATCTTTCAAAAAAAAAAAAAAAAAAGGAAAACCATTTCTTTAAAATTGCCAGCCCATCTTTTGCCAAGCACTAGATAAGGTCTAGGAATACAAAGTCAAGTAATATATTGTCTCAACTCTGAGACAATATATTGTCTCAACTCTGAAGATGCATATATTTTAGTGGAAGCAGCAGCAAAGCAAATCATCATTTTAGTGTAGGATAGCTGTCTTCAAGTGGTAGAATTTGGAAGCACCAAGAAGACATTTCTTAATTAGATTAAAAGGTGAAAGAGGGCTTCTTTAAAGAAGTGATGCTCATAATTTTGAACCATGTTGTACAAGTTAGTTAGACACGAAAGGGGAAAAGAGAAGAGAAGGAAAGAGAAAGGATGATTCACTGTTTCCAAACCAGAGAAATTTGGAGAAAAGGAACAAATGAAACTAGGGATGGGAAGGGATGCTTCTGAAAGACACACAAAAGCCGTGAGTCCTAGGCTAAGGAATCTGAACTTTATTCATCTGGGTCTGAAGAAATGTCAAAGGATTTTTATATACGTGAATGACATGATTGGGCAAGTATTTTATAAGTATTTTATAGCAATCATTCTGACAGCATTCTGAATAATAGTTTAAAAGACAGGCAAGGATATTAATTAGGTGGTTCACGCAATAATTCAGGCATACAGGGTGAAATCCTAACCTAAAGCGATGATGCTAAGATGGGAGAGGTAAGTGGCGAAAGTGTTAGAGTAGAATTCTAAAGACTCCATGACTCACTAACTGCAGGAGGCGAGGGAGAGGGAAAAGGTGAACATGTCACATGGGCTTTTGGCTTTATCATTTGGTTAGGTAATGATACTATTCATTGATTGAGATAGGAAATTTTTAAATAACCAATTTTCTGGAAAATTGTTTGAAAATGTTAAGTTTGAGGCATATATACATATATGTGTGTATGTGTATACATATGTGTGCACATGTATGTTTGAGAGCACATACATGTATATATGTGTGCATACTCATGTGTATATATACCTATATGGGTACATATGTATGTATACATATATACAGTTATGCAAATACATATATATACATGCACATGTATCAAAATAACATATGTGTGCATATATATATACACTGTTATGCAAATAACATATTCTGAGCAAAAAGTTGAGAGAAGATATCCTAAGTTTAATAAGAGCTCAATTCGGTAGATTTAGGGATTGCATTTCCCTTTTCCTTCCTATGCCTTTTCTGTTTTCTAAGTTGTATGTAATGACTATTATTACTTTTAATAATAAAATAAAAACTAATAAGAGAAAGGTCAATGTGACCAGACTACTGTAGAGCAGTAAACTCGAGGGAAGGAAGTGTCTATTGGTTTGGCTATTATTGGAAGTTATATGGTGATTTTACTAGAAATTTCTTTCCATGGGTGGAATTGTAAATGGGTTCAGAGGAAATAGAAATAGAAAGCACAGAGGAGGGGTGCTTGGGTGACTCAGTTGGTAAAGTGGTCAGCTCTTGATTGGCTCAGGTCAAGATCCAGGATCCTGGGATCTAGCCCCACATCAGGCTCCACACTCAGTGTGGAGTCTGCTTGAGGATTCTCTCTCCCTCTCCCCCTGGCCCTCCTTCCATTTGTATATGTGTGTTCTCTCTCTAAAAACAAATAAATCTTTAAAAAAAAATAAAGAAAGCAAAAAGCATAGAGCATGCTTTCCAAAAGTTTGACAGTAAAAGGAAGCAGAAATAAGGATGGAAACATGAGGGAGATAATAGTTCAAAGGAATATCTAAAGATGCAATTATCTCAGGGTGTTCACAGCTGACAGGAAAGAGCCAATGCAGATTCAAAAGTACAAGACAAGGAAGGGATGACTATAGGAGCAATAACTCTGAAGAGACAGTAAGATGCTGAATTCAAATACCAGGTGACGTAATAGCCTTAGACTCAAAAAGACTTTAGCTAAAATAAGAAGACATAAGGAAAGGATGGGTAGAAATAGAAATAAAGGGACAAAAATTAAACACAAGAATTAGCCTCAAACTCCCTTCCAAATCCTATTTAGAAAGTAGTAAAGCTAATTAATACATGGAAAGTATAAAAATCCAAAAGGAATGTAAACAGCAGTACAGTTTTAGAAATCAAAAAGGAGATATGTGAATGCTAACTGACTTAGCAGAGCTGGTAAGGTAGAGAAAGTTAGAAAGTAACTCAGTGTACAAGTCCCCACCTGCGGAAGACTCAAGAATTGGTGGGATCCTCTTGCAGAATGCTGGTAGCTTAGGGCATTCCTCCAGGCAAGAGTCTGGAAGAGCCTTCCCTAGGAAATCTGGCCCACTTTACAAGAAAAAACTCAAAGTACTGACACTGGGAATTGTACAAGAAAATATCCAGCTAAATCACCAGACAGTGAAGCCCACTCTCAATAAATCCAACGAGAAGCACAGAGATGCTTAAAGAACACTGAAAAACAAACTCAAAATGTAAAATATACCAAGCAGAATGGAAAACTCATTGGAATGATTGGAAGATAAAGGGAAGAAATCTAGAAAATAAGAAAGAAAAGAAAAAAAATAAGAAAGAACTATTTAAGAGAGCCAATATCTATATAATAAGAGTTCCAGAAAGAGCGAATAAATAAAGCAAATGGAATGGAGAAAATCATCAAATGAATAAGACAAGAAAATTTGCCCAGAGCAGAAGGATATGAGTTTCCAGATTAGAAAGACCCAGCAAGTGCCAAGTTCAATGAATGAAAGAGAACCACACCAGTACGTTTCGTTGGTAAATTCAAAGAAGGAGGGGGAGATGAGAGAGGGAGAGGAGGGATTTTTTTTTTTTCCACAGAGCAAAGGAAAAACAGGTCACATAAGAAGGATTAGGGATTTGAGCCGTTTGGGACTTCTCCACAGCAACGTTGGAAACTGAAAGACACGGAAAGTGGCTTCAAAATTCTGAGGAAAAATGATTTCCAGCCAAGAATTCAAAACCTGGCTAACCCATCAAGTAAATGTGAGAATAACAACATTTTCAGACATGCAAAATCTCAAAAAGAGGGGGCTGCAGAGCCGGCATAGTAATCAACCAGGCCAGACTGGAACAGGACAGGGGCGCCATGAAGAGACTTTTGGAAGGAGAGGAAATTAGCACCAAGGGTGGAAGGGATGGGGAGGAAATTTATGGTACCTGGAGGAAACCAAGTAGCTTATTATCAATCCTCAAAACACAAAGAGATGTGTGTTTTAATTGCCTCCTCATCATCGCTTTGGTGAGGGACAAGTCCCCATCCTAGGGCTATGGGATGGCTGCACACCCCACACCCCACACTGGACCTGTGAGATCCACAGCAGTTTACTAATAACAAGTACACCCTGGGGGAGGAGGACCCCACCTCCAGGCAGGCCCACTCAGGGATGGGGGGAGGCAGTCTTTGTAGTATCAAGAGAGCAAGGGGACCCCTGCTTCTCCACAAGACGGTGTGGTTGGCTTTTTTAATAATTCCGAGCCCTAGCAGGGCACCAAAATTCATTACTCAGGGATAAGCAGAAGCTGCACCTGGTCCCCTTGATAAGGAGGGTTGTTTGGTTAGGGGACCTCACCCACCAGAGCCCAGTGGAGAACAGGACCTTGTAGTGACACCATCTGAGGCCCTCGTGGTTTCACCAGATGTCAAGGCAGCGCCTAATACTGGGCTTTAATTGCAGGCCTTACCCCGCAGCATTCAGGAAGGAAAAGTCATTGTAAGATACCTGTGGCTTAGTCATGATTAGTATTTACATTTTATAATACATAAATGAGTACAACCTGGAGCAGAATGGGGACAGACAAGGTGGCGTAGGTGCTCAGGGGGTCCAGGTGTTGTTCTGGGAACTAGCTAATTCCTCAGGCCTCGTTGTGGGAACTCTACAGAATGTGCCTAAAATGGAAAGATCAGTAAGTAGCAACATATGCGTGATATTTAGAAATATGGATCTCAGTGCCCAAAGAGTCTGCTAAAAGTGGTTGCTTCTGGAGAGAAGAGGAAATTAAGGATACGAAGGTCTGGGACTGCTGGGGTTTGGGAGTTTGGTTTTGGGTTGTTTGGTTGGTTTTTTTCTTTTTTTCTTTTTTTTTCTTTCATACCTATTTGTCTCTTTAAATTATGTGCGTGAAGAGCTGTGAGAAACACATTTTTAAACCCAGTTGTTTAAAAATTAATGAAAGTAAGCTTGTGGCGTATGGGGGAGAAAGCTGAAGGATTTGATGCTTCAAAGGTCAGCTCTGGAGGTGCTGGGTGGAGGTGCCCGGCAAGGGTTCGGTCCCACCCTGGGTGGCTCCCCCAGGCTCCCTAATCTGGGGGGTGGGGGGGACCGTATCCACCGCAGGAAGCTCCACCCAAGGTCCAGGTCCAATGGGGTGATGAGCTCGGGGACCCCGAACAGGGCCTGCCAGGCGGGCAGCGCTCAGCCCCCCGGTTGCTCAGTGCTCTGGGGGGCCGAATGGGAGCTGCTGAGCAGAATGGAAGGCAGGTGCTTGGAGAGAGTGATGGGAATGATGACCTGGAGAGCTCAGCTGGAAGTGGGACCTGACAACTCAGACGTGAGCCGGTGGATGGAGCCTGGAGGTTTGCCTGTGGCCCAGGAAGATTACGGGGAGGAAGCGGTGGGGTGAGGCAGAGGGGAGGCCCCAGGGTGGGGACCCCGCGCTGGAGAGGGTGGGTGGTGTGGGACATAATCCATGATATGGAAATCAAGGTCTGGGGTTTCTTTAAGATTTTATTTATTTATTCACAAGGGACACAGAGAGAGAGGCAGAGACACAGGCAGAGGGAGAAGCAGGCTCCATGCAGGGAGCCCGATGTAGGCCTCAATCCCAAGACCCCGGGGTCACGACCTGGGTCAAGGGCAGATGCTCAACCGCTGAGCCACCCACGTGCCCCGTAAAGAAACTTTCTCTATTAAATCCTCACAACCTCCCACAGAAAGGAGGAAGCAAGATAACTGCCATCTGTTAAATACTTACCAGCTACCTGGATTGCATTAGGGCTGTTCCATATGAATTTCATTTATTTTTCGCAGCAGTCTTCATAATATCCCTGTTTTATGATTGTATAAAGGAGTAAACTGTAGCTCAGAGAAGTGGAATCACTGGCTCCAAAATCAATATCTCTTCCACAGCAGGGGGCTGACAATGAATTCAAAAACAGGCCAGTGGTACAGGAGCTAGCTGGGGGGAACCAGGGAAAGACAGTTACTTCTCTGAGGCTCAGTCTCCTCCTCAGGCCTGGGCTGGGCAAGATACTCTTGGTCACACTTCCAGAACGTGTACCCTGTACATCTAAATAATGATGCCTACAAGCATCATTTTTTTCGTTTGTCGAGTGGAAGTCACAAAATCTTCCTTGCCCACCTCAGAGGGTTGTTAGGAAGATCAAGTAAGATAATGATTTATAAATCAAATGATTCATAAAATAAGACACACTGTACGATTGAGGGTTTAACATATTTGGAAATACGGGGGCGCGGGGGAGAGGATCCAAGTCATGAGGAGGAAAAATTGGGAAACGGAGATTCAAACAATTTCTAGTGAACATCTACTTTGCCACTTACAGACCAGAGACCTTAGGCAGAGTCACAAACATCTCTGTGTTTCTGGAAAATGGAGACTGAAAATTGCAGTGCCTTGCAGAACTGTTGTGAGAAGTCTCTGGTGCGATTCAAGTGCCAAAGATATATTTCTTTTTTAAAGATTTGTTATTTATTTACTTATGAGAGACACAGAGAGTGAGAGAGAGGCAGAGACACAGGGAAAGGGAGAAGGAGAAGCAGGCTCCATGCAGGGAGCCCGACGTGGGACTCGATCCCGGGTCTCCAGGATCACGCCCTGGGCCAAAGGCAGGCGCTAAACTGTTGAGCCACTCGGGCTGCCCGGTGCCAAAGGTATTAACTGTTATCATCATTATCACTACTATTCGCCAAGTATGTTATTCTGCATAAAAATAGATAATCATACTAAGGAATATGAATATATATGTATCCTATAATTCATAGATATTCTTATATAAAAATGCCACTCCTGGAAAATATATAATATACATTCTTATCGAATATAATATATATGACTATATAAAAATATATACATAAAGATAAATAGAAAGATAGGCTCCTAGAGGATTAGAAAAAGATTCAAAGGGGACGTATACGGAGCCTGAAATGGGAATAAAGATTAGGCTTGGAGAAAAAGATATGAGAACTGGGGACACTTGATCTGCTGCTGACACCAGACTAATAAGTAGAAAGAACAGACCTGAATGTGTGATCTGTGGAGTTCCGTGGCGTCTGCTGTGCTGCCTGCAGGGTAACAGTCCTACAAGGGATCCCTGGGTGGCGCAGCGGTTTGGCGCCTGCCTTTGGCCCAGGGCGCGATCCTGGAGACCCGGGATCGAATCCCACGTCGGGCTCCCGGTGCATGGAGCCTGCTTCTCCCTCTGCCTGTGTCTCTGCCTCTCTCTCTCTCTGTGTGACTATCGTAAATAAAAAAAATTAAAATGTTACACAAATTTAAAAAAAAAAAAAAAAAAACAGTCCTACAGAAATATCAGTGCTCATCCATTCTGGAGCCTACCGTGTGCTAGTGATTGTGTTAGGTGCTGGAGAAGAGATCAGTAAGAGAGGTTCCTGCCCTTGGGCAGCCAATTATGAAAGAATCAGTAATTTAAACAAATGGCTCTGATATGACATACAAATTACAATTTTTTAAAGCAAGATCAAAAATAATTGTTACCATGCATCGAATGCTTACCCTGAGCCAGGCACTGTGCAAGCGCTTTACAGATAGGATCTTATTAAATCCGCCCAGAAAAGCCAGGCTTCCAGCTCCAAGGTTGGCACTGTGGATACCCTACCCTGCGCTCACCGAAAGGACCCAGGAGGCGGTCCCAGTAATCAGTCCAGGAAGGCCAGGGGCGTGAACGAGGGGAGCGGTGGCAAGAATGAAGACGAGGATGTGGCTTCAGGTTATATTCAGGGAGTTAAAAGGAGTGGGTGAGGAGATCCTGGAATCGAAACTTCCAGAGAACTCTGGAGGGGCTTTGGCCAGTGACACGAGTCTAGAAGGCACAGGCATTTCAATGTTCTTAAAAGCTCAAACTGTTTTTAGAATCCCCAGTACCAGCTACTTCTAGTTTCCTAATTTCCACTGAGTCATCGTCTTAACTGAATGGAACTTACACATGATTAGGTGCAGAAAAGAAATTCAGCCACGTTTCCTTCTCGAGGTAGCCAATGAGAAGCTAATAGAATGCATTGGCTATCGCTGCTGGAAGGTTCCTTTGGTCCTTTCCCTTCTTTTCTAAACAGAACACGGGTCTGATGGCTGGAGCTTCAACAGCCTTTTCTGTGGATCTGCGGTGACCCTAAGGATGAGCACTAATTGCTAAGGATGGGGGAGTTAAAAATAGAACAGGCTGGGACATTGAAGCCATCATGTCACCGTCCCAGCAGCCCTGGGCTGCCGCTTTGTGTCTCTCCTGGAGAGAAAGTGAACCTCTTTCTCTTTCTTATTGAAGTGATTGTCACCTCAGGTTTCTATTACCAGCAACTCCCTACCATTAACTGGTAGGCCTCCCCTCCCCGCAGAAAGTAACTCCCATTCTCTCTGCCACTCCGGTCTCTGGTCATTCATTTTAGGGAGCTAGCTGGACTAGGGGCCATCATCCATGACAAAACGTGGAACCAGAAACCCAGATTCAAAAATAAAGAGCTTTCCCTGCTCCCTCTTGGCACCCCACCCCCACCCCCACCCAGGTCTCACTAAGTCCAGGAGCCCTCTCTCATTTGAAAATTGGGCTTAAGTTCCGCTCTCCATCACTTTTCTCTCTTGTGTGACCATGTGGATGCCACCAGCTGACACCAGAAGGAGAGCGAGGGTGTGCAGAAGACAAAGCTTTCTGTTTAGAGAAAGTTGCATTTAGGATGATGTAAGGACAGCGAGGTGAAGCATCTTCGTCTGTCCCGGCTGCTCTAATAAAGTAGCATAAACTGGGTGGATTAGAAACAGAAATTTATTTCTCACAGTTCCGGAGGCCAGGAAATCCACACACGAGATGTTGACAGAGTCACTGTCTGGTGAGAGCCCGCTTCCTGGCCTGTAGATGGTGTCTCTTCACCGTGACCTCCCACAACAGAGAAGGGATCTCTCTAGGGCCTGTCCTCTAAGGGCACTCGTTCCATTCATGACGGCTTAGCCGCCCCAAGGCCCCACCTTCTCACATCATCACCCTGGGATTTAAGATCTCAACGTCTCAATTTTAAACAGACATAAACAGTTAATTCATTGCATGAAGATCTCCAGAACAGAGCTGGATAGGAATCCGAAGCTCGGGGAAAAAGCTCTTGGCTGGAGGTTAGGTGGGTGTTTGGAACCGTGAACATGGATGTGGTCACTGGAGAAAGTGTTGACAGGTGAAGAGCAGTAGAAAGTGAAAGAACCGTAGGGAGGACACCTGAGTGGCTCAGTGGTTGAGCATCTGCCTTCCACTCAGGACGTGATCCTGGGGTCCTGGGATCGAGTCCCCCATTGGGCTCCCTGCATGGAGCCTGCTTCTCCCTCTGCCTGTGTCTCTGCCTCTCTCTGTGTGTGTCTCTCAGAATAAATAAATAAAATCTTTTTTAAAATAATTTTTTAAAAAAGAAAGAACTGTAGGGGAGCCAAACTATAACATGTGGGCAGAGGAGCCCCAAAAGGCTACAGGGGAAGCCCAATTCAGCAAATGAATGAGAACAAGGGAAGAAATGCGTTGTGAAGAGCCAGGGAGTCAAAAGAAGGCTCCCGTGAAGCTTTCTGTTGTTTTCCTGCATAAACTCTTATTGAGATGCAAGCTGTCCTCCACGAGGGCTAATGTCTGAAATCACACTAAGGTGGTTCTGACTAATAGGCTCTCCTCACGTCAAGGGAAGGGCAGTGAGGCTCAATGGAAGTGTAAAGACAGGGCAACCCGGTAGGGGAGACAGGGAGGTGAGCATGTAGCGGTGAGATAAGAGACATTCTCCACTTCCAGCTTCCCACTGGAATCCTGCAAGCCAACAGACACTTCATTCTCTCCCTCATTATCCATTGCACTAATGTTCTGAGGTCAGTGGGCCTTGTCCGCCCCCTTCCAGAAGCCTGTTATGCCAACCAGGAAGCCCTTAAGGGTTCGTTGGCCAGAGTCATTAGCATGAGAAAGGTGGGAAAAGCAGGTGAGTGTCTGAGGCCATAGATGGCCATTGAAAAAGTCAGATCTATCTGGTCCTTAAATTGCTAACAGAGTGAATATTTAACTTGCATGGATATTCGTAAAAGATTATCCATCACTGTGGTACAGTTCTAAGGGCCCAGTCCCATCACTTGGTTTAAGAACTCTGTTTCAGGGGCACCTGGGTGGTTCAGTTGGTTAAGCATCAGACCCTTGATTTCGGCTCGGGTCATGATCTCAGGGTCCTGGAATCGAGCCCCGTGTCAAGCTCCCTGCTAGACAGAGAGCCTGCTTCTCCCCCTCCCTCTGCTGTTCCCCCTGCTTGCTCTTTCTTTCTCTGTTTGTCAAATAAATAGTCTTAAAAAAATAAAAATAAAAAAACTGTTTCAATAAATAATTTGGGTTCTTTGAAGACACATCCTTTAGATTGTCTAAGAATATTTCCATGTCCTTTACTAAAACCACTTTAATTGTTTCAAAGGGAGCACACCAATGTGTAAAACAAGTGATTTTGCCTGTTTTTCTTATATAATATGCATTGTAAATGCTAAATGTGTCAGATGCTTGCTATTTAATGCAGTACCAAGCTATTCTGTTGACGATTCTTTTGGTTGCCAAAATCCTTTCTTTTGAATCAGATGAAATATTTGTTTATTGCTCTCGAGTTTTTGTTTTGTCTGTTTTTTTCGTTTTCTATTTTTAAGGGAACTAAAGCTATTTCGGGGAGAAGCTCAACAGTGAATGACTTTAAGATAAGAAATCAGATAAACCATCCATCTGATAACTGCCACATTGGGCTTTATTAATCTATAGCACTAGGTGCAAGGAGGTCTCTGTAAATTCTGCTACCTTCAAGATGCATGGAATGTTTATTGAAGGCCTTGCAATCGAGTTCTAACAACCGTGTCTAGTTTTAAAGATTCATTTTCAAACACTAAGATCCTTGATCATCATAATTGCATTCCATATCTCTGAAGAACGCCAGATTCATAATAGAACAGAGGAAGTGTGTCTAGAGGCGCGCTCTGAGAAAACAATGGAAGAAAGCCCAGAAACAATGTCCTTTTCATGTTGCTTTCTAAGCCTAACTGCTCTGCGATCGGGAGCACAGCACACTTGCAAGAGGAATTGAAAAATGGACCCGGTACCTCGAAACTGAAAAGTCCATGAAGGAAGGTTGGCTTGTCAAATGGGATTTTCCTTTCCCATCTAGAGAACATTGGTAATTTTTCCTTGTCCAGATGACACAAAGGCCCTCTGCTTTTTCTTCATCCGTATATTTTGCATTTAGAAGAAAATTACTTCACCCTTTAGAATTGCTCCCTTTATGTTGTAAATCACAGTGACTGAAGAGGAGTCCTGATCCCCTTTGCATGCCTGAGACTAGATTTTATCAGGAAATGTTTCATCACATTCTTTTCCTGTCATTAGAGTCAATTATCATGTATATTTATGCATTCCTTTGCATGAAAGTGCGGTTTGGGTCTGAAAAGAGCCTGTACAGAAGGGCATTTCTAATTAGACAGCCTATGTGTCTCCTGACTCATAAATGGCTAAATAAAATTATATAGACCTATACTGGACAAGCCCGTAAAAGCAAGTCTCTGCTGCTTAGCGATGCTTAGCTCATAGACCTGATGAGCCGGCAGCTGCATTCCTTTCCACCTCACACATCACCAGCCAAACCTCCAGCCAAGCTCAGATCCCGCAGATTATTATTGGTAATGATGTTTAAAGCAAAAATGGTTGGAGCAGAGCACCCTCGGCTTCTAATTTGGCAGTTAGAGCAATCTTGTTGTGACTTGTAAACTTTGCAGTTAATGTGCAGGATCTTTAACATGGGAATGATGTGGAGGGCTGAAGGCCGAGATGCACATTTAATGCCTTAAATCCGGTCTGTGATCAGAAAGGAGCCTTCCTAAATGTCCAGCCCAAAGACAAAAACTGTTCCTCCTTTGAATCCGGGGGGTAAAAACGTCTGGCAGATTTCAAAGCCTGTTGCCCTATCTCTGGAAGGTCGTTTTATTCTTTTAGGTTAAATAAATAAATAAATAAATAAATAAATAAATAAATAAATTCTCTTCCCTTAAGAAGTATCCAGAACAGAGAGAGAGAGAGAGAGAGAGAGAGAGAGAGAACCCAGTTACTAATATTGAAAGTAAAAATGCCCAACCTTTCCCTCGCAGCTGGGATGTGGGCACACACTGGTCATCAACACAGTGGGGTCTCCACCAATCAAACAGACCCTCTCCCTTTCAAGCAGCAGCTGACCACATGCAAGAGCAGGACCCGTGCAGAAGGGGGTGAGGTGTGAGGGGCAGACAGTTGCTGCAGCCCCACCTTGTTTCAAAGACAACAGCTCTGTACGGTGTCCCACGATGTAGACATCAGCAGCGCAAGACACGGTATGTGTGCCTAGCAGCAGCAGTTGTGAAATGTGCAGTGTTGGGAGGAAAAACTTGACCAATTTAGGTCTGAGTGGTGGGGAGGTGGGGGGCTTGGGGGTGCCTGTGAATTAACTGATGATAGGTTAGCAGGAGAAAAATGTATTCCCCATGCATGTGGGGGAGTGCCCTGTGGTATAGCCCAGGAACAGCTAGGCGTAAACGTGTTTATACAGGCTGGATGAAGGGGGAGGGGGCCTCAGGGCATCAGTGATAAATTCCATAGATATTTTGGACTATCTAGAATAAAAAGTAGGGATCCCTGGGTGGTGCAGCGGTTTGGCGCCTGCCTTTGGCCCAGGGCGCGATCCTGGAGACCCGGGATCGAATCCCACATCGGGCTCCCGGTGCATGGAGCCTGCTTCTCACTCTGCCTGTGTCTCTGCCTCTCTCTCTCTCTGTGACTATCATAAAATAAAAAAAAATAATAAATAAATAGAATAAAAAGTAGGGGTACCTGGGTGGCTCAGTGGTTGAGCATCTGCCTTTGGCTCAGGGCATGATTCTGGAGTCGCAGGATCCAGTCCCGCTTTGGGCTCCCTGCGTGGAGCTTGCTTCTCCCTCTGCCTGTGTCTCTGCTTCTTTCTCTGTGTGTCTCTCATGAATAAATAAATAAAATCTTTAGATAAATAAATAAATAGTACAGTTTCTCTATTGACAAATGCCACATTTTCTGTAATTTTGTCAGTAAAAAACAGCCTGTTTTCTCTATCACAGATTAGTTAAAAAATTCCTTCTCAGTATTATGATCATGCAGCTTGGTGGTGCTTCTGCTACTGTTTCTTTGCATTTCACAAACTATACTCCGGGACACTGCATGGAAATGTATTTAATTTCCTGCCTGAGTGTCAGCCCACTGCTCCAGAGCCCCTTAGAATATGTTCTTTCATCTATATTCTTACGGTCCAGGACCAAGAGAGTTGAACCACAGGAATCTGATTTCAATATTGATGACTCACCTCATTCCAGGAGCTCATTAATGGTTAGCTGGTCTTTCTATTTAATCTTGAGAGTGGCTTGTTGGTAATAGTAATAAAGCATTTTTTAATTTTTAGATCTTCATTTGTAGTAGGTCTGACGGCTTATTGTCAGTTTTAGGTCAAATATCTGTAGATAGTTTTATAGACTTTGTGGCATTGAGTATACTGCTATTCAGTGTCCAGGAGACTCTTTAGAGTTGTGCCGAGTTATTATTAATATTGTTATTGCAATTTTCTGGTGGACGCTCTAAGCATTTGTTATCAGGCAGCAGAACTGAGACAGGTGTATTAGCAACAAAAATCTGAAAATTGGTGAAGATTCTATCTGCTATTCACATCTCAGTATTGTGTTAACTTTGCAAAATGGCACAGTTCCTCTCACATGGATTTCTAAATGTGTTTCCATTGTGTCTAAATATGCCCCATCCTGCCATGTGAATGACTGTCAAGAATGTTGGAGAATGCTGCTCCGTGTGAGAAGAGCTTCTCCTAGGAGTGGTAAAAGTAGAGCCTGCAATCGGCTACCAGGTTTCTAATTGCATCCTTGCATAATGTAAGCTGAATGGACTAAAAAAGCCTTTAGTGTGTCTTTAAAATTTCTAAACCATCTCTGAAGTTCAGACCTGCAGGATCTGTGCTCGGTCCTGCAGCGAATCTGTCCTGTGTCGTTGTGCAATGTACCCAGGAGCATCCCTTCGGGCCTTCAGAGTAGCCTGCCTTCCTGCATACAGGGAGGATAGAAATCCATTTGATTAAATCTGATCTGTCGTGCCATCAGCTTGTTGACCAAACCAGCAAACTGCCTGGAATTCCAGCAGAAACTGGAAATGTTCATCTCACATGAATTAGCCTGAGTAAAGAGACTCCTTGGTAAAATGCCTGGAATTGTTGGTTGGTACCATGATGGTACCCTTTTTTGTTGAAAGCAGATGTTCACCACAGCACCCTCACAGTGAGCTGCCAAGCCAGTTTGCCTGACACTACTTTAGAGCATAATCTTTGTGGTTTCCCTTCCTTGGCATATTAGTCTTGATTTCTATAACAAATAACTTTCCCAATCCACTCATTATTATTCCCTTCTCTCTTCCTAGGAAATATGTTTTTCTTTCGTTCTTTTTTTTTTTTCTTCCACATGGGATGTGTTCTTTCCCCACATGCCTTTCCTTAGTTGCATAAACTGTGTAATTGATTGTGATAATTACTGTGAGCCTCATTCATACTCCGAAAGCAATTCATATTTTCCTAGCCTTTCTACTATGATTTTAAAGTTACTTCCCATAGGAAAATGGAACATTCTTTAATGTTTTCTTTGATGTATAGTTCAATATGCTGTATACATGAATAGCTAAACCTGCCTAACTATATGCTTGCGAAGTTCACACTGACTATTTTCTAAGCAAAATATTTTAGGCAATTCTAGATTTATTTTAACGTTGTAGAAGTTCCTGACTCTTCCTTAACCAACCAAGAAGAATTCATAAAATAATACACAGAGTTGGATTTTAGAAATTATCTAATGGTTTTCAAATTACAGTCCTGAAAGTACAAGGAATTCTGCAGAGGTTTCACTGGGGAATAGAGTTTAGACTCTCTATAGCTCCTCAACACACACACAGTGCACACACGCGCACACATACCACACACATCACACACATTCCCACATCAAGTGAGCAAGTCTACTGGTATTGGATCTGTACCTATATAAATGGTTTTCTAGCTGTAAACTCAGCATAAAAGTTCCAATTATTAGGGTACAATCTCCTCATTACTTTGAAAATATTAAAAAGTGCCACATGGTTTAATTGGTTTCCCCAAAGCATTGGTTTTCTGTCTCCTGGTCAAGTACCTTCTCTCACCTTACTTTCTTCTTACATTTTTCTTATTTACAAAATACATGATCATTAAGGGTTTTTTTAAAATTCACAATTATTTTAATTTTTTAATATTTATGTAATATACTTAGATATTTAAGTATTTCATTTGTAACTGTAATTTTAAATAGAGGCAGTTTTAGCTATATGATATACCCAGAAAGCTCTGTTACTTCCCTTCAGCACCTAAAACTATCAATACGAACCATACTAAGAAGGTGTTTTTATGTATCCTAGTGTTGACCTCACCAAAATTAAAAGTGCACTTCTCTCATTTAATGTAGGATCAGAAAACTAAAATACAAGACAAAGATGATATGCAAAAATAGCAAGGTCTCATTCTACTTTTCAGAACAATTTACTGTGCTGCTTTGGCCATTATGCAGAGTTTATCCATATGCTCCTCAAAATCACTTCATAAAGTATATTTGACAGTCCCAAAAAAGGGCAAGTACTTCAAAAGTATTTATGGTATGTATTTAAGAAGGTTTTTTGGAGCTGGTTAGGATAGCACCAAAAAAGGATTAGAAATCCCACTCTTCTATCTAAAAGGATAGGTTTACCTAACATAAATAATTTAACAACTGTGTTCGCCTTGCCAATTTAATGTAAAATATTTGCAGCAAGACGAAAAAATAGCCTTGAAGTTTCCCAAGGATGTTAATGTGATTAGGACCTTGGGGCTGTCACCTCAGCCGGGTCTCTATTGTGACGTCACACAAATGATTTTATTCTGCTTGCTTTATTTAGAGAGCAATATTAACTAATCTCGTAAGATTTATACGAACAAAAACTATTAGGAGAGCAGAAGTCTTTATAAAATTAGATGCAAAGGAATTCTATCCAACTGTGAAATTTGAATCATCACCACTAGGACTATATTCATGGGTGATGGTGATCAAATAAAAAAAGACACCAGGGACGCCTTGGAGGCTCACGGGTTGAGCATCTGCATTTGGCCCAGGCAGGTCATGATCCCGGAGTGATGGGATCGAGTCCCGCTTCGGGGTCCCTGCATGATGCCTGTTTCTCCCTCTGCCTATGTCTCTGCTTCTCTGTGTGTGTGTGTGTCTCTCATGAATAAATAAATAAAATCTTTTTTTAAAAAAAAGACACTGTATTTAAGAAAAAAGTGAGAAACATACATCCTCTGTATTTTGAGAGTGGATTTTCCAGACTAGGAAGTATCTATATGTACACACCCACACACATATGTACACATAAATATCTATGCATATATATGTATACACACACGCAGAGCTTTGGAACCAGACAGACGTGAGTTTCAAACTTAGTTCTACCGCTTACAATCTCTAAGACCTGAACCAAGTTGTTGAACTTCTTTCAGCCCCATTTTTAAAAAATGAAGTATATAAAAATCACTTGATTGTCTTAAGAGTTAAATACAACAGGATGAGAAACTTAGTTACTACATCTGGCACATAGTGAACATCTTGTTTTCCTAAACACACCAAAAAAAAAAAAAAGTAACCTTACGTTGATAAGTTTCAGGTCTTGCAAAAGAGCTTCTGTAATTGCAGCAAGTTCTCCCCTCTTAGAGCAAGCTTAGCTCTCAGAGACATGGTGATATTTTGATATAAATCTTGACTTTAACTGTTTTTTTGGTATATGTTTTGACTCAGCAGGGACTCTTAAAAATGGACTGAATGAAAATCAGGCAAACAGTTTACCTGTAGGCAGATCTCCAAGAAGACTATGTTTGAACAAACTGCAAATCTTTGTGTGTGTGTGTGTGTGTGTGTGTGTGTGTGTGAAATCCTGAGTAAATGAATCTGATGCCATGAATAGTTCCCTATGAATCAAAGTTAAACAGAAACACCACAGTTTATGACATGTTTAAAGATATTGTTACTTTTATATCTTAAAATATAGCAGTCCTTCACCTAAAACCTCTACCCCCTCTAATCAATTCTCTGTCCATTCCTCCCTTGAAGTATGATCTTCTCTTTTGAGGCAGTGACTTCTTTCTTCCCTGCCTAGATTTTTCTTCTCTTGCTTCTGTGTGTTTACACTATTTTGACATTAAAAACCTGTGCTTCTAAAAGGACATTAAATCATCACAAAAATCTTTTAGGGCTGAGTAGAATGGATGAACTTAACTGGGAATAATGGAATCATTCATTTGATTTGGACAAATATTAAAGATCTGGAACCCTCTGTCATTAAAGTCTCATCTGCAGACCACATTGAAAAATGCTATATAAAGCCAGGCCAAGGGCCTGGAGTCTTGTGTCTCTGTTTCCACCTCATTCATATTTGTCTTCTTCACTATCAACACTACTACTGTCACCACCAAGGTGGCCCAGAGGGTACCACAGAGCACTATTCGAAACTGTGGGGCACTGTGAAAATAGCCTCTTTACAGTCTTTCTAGGAAAAGGATGATTTCTGTTTTCTGACAGTAAGGAGAATTCTGCATGAAGAGTAATTAATTGCTGAGCTCGCAAGAAAGAAGTAAGAGAAATCTCCAAAAGGTTCCACAAACCCTCAAGGTGAAAGGAAACTGGTGCAGTCGGTGGATAAAGAACAGTGGTCATCTACCAGCAGGTGCCAGGTTCATCTCTGTGGCCAAAAGACTGAGCCTTCAGCTGGCTGGCATGGAGCAAGATAGGAAAGCTGAACCGTAGACTGAGGAAGTGATGGAAGCTGCCAAGGGTTAGGTAATATTTAACTGAGGAAAAGAGAGAGAGAGAGACATGTATCTTACACATTTGAGAATGCATTTTCTAGGAGTCAGGATGTATGGTGCCCAGTCAGTCTTAGCAAGAGCAAATGCAAATCCTCCCTAGAGAAACTTCAGATAATGCATCTGACACTTAATAAACACGCTGTTTTCCTGAATACACCCCCAAAAGTTACATGATATGGTAGTAAGTTTCAGATCTTGCAAAAGAGCTTACTCGATAATTGTAGCAAGCTTCTCCATATTTCTTACAGCAAGTTTAGCTCTCCATTAAACTCTCTGAACTCCCAGGTAACCCTGGATTAAAATCAACAATGTGAATTTACAATGAAAGATCAACATGCACACCTGGGGGAAAAATCATCCTAAAGTCAGCAAAAGCAGCCAGTTTAGAGCTTTAAAATCTTCAGGTTTGGGGCTAGTAGAGATTAGAATTTTTTCAAATTGTTTTGAATTATAAATCGAGCCAGACCAAAATTACTAGGCTTACAGGTAAAGAGCTCCAAAAGGAATCTTAGGGAAAAAAAATAAATAAAATGTCAAATTAAAAGTTCAATCAATAGATTGAAGAGCAAATAGATGTAGATGAATTGAGATCAGTGGAGTAGGGGTGAACAAAGCTTATGAATTAAGAAGAATGCAAAAAAGTGAGTTCCAAAGAAGGAAGATATAAAAAGAGGTTAAAATACTGGAAGGATAGAAGGAGATGTATATCTAACCAGATGGGTTGAATGAAGAAATAAAGAGAATGGAAGAGGATAATATGTAAGATGAGTCTCAGGGAAATCTGCATTTCATAAAACACAGCATTCACCTACCAAAGTAAATAAAAAAGAAGACAGCATCTAGAGACTATGGACCATCAAGGATAAAAATATGAAAAATTTCAAGTTGAAAATTGTGTCCCCAACAAAATTACTTTTTTAAGAACAAAGGCAAGGGGCGCCTGAATGGCTCAGGCAGTTAAGCATCCAGTTCTTGGTTTTGGCTCAGGTATTAATCTCAGGGTCATGAGATCAAGCCTCTGGTGGGCTCCATGCTCTGCAGGGAGTCTGCTTAGCATTCTCTTTTTCACTCTCCTTCTGCTCTCACACCTGCGTGCACGAGCTCTCTCTCTCTCTCATTCTCTCTGTCTCTCTGAAATAAATCTCTAAAAAAGGGGGGGAAAGGTGATATACAAGGGACGCTTGGGTGGCTCAGGGGTTAAGCGTCTGCCTTCCACCCAGGGTGTGATCCCAGTGTCCAGGGATCTAGTCCCACATTGGACTCCCTGCTGGAGCCTGCTTCGCCCTCTGCCTGTGTCTCTGTCTCTGTCTCTGTCTCTCTCTCTCTGTGTCTCTCATGAATAAATAAATAAAATCTTAAAAAAAAGGTGATACACAAAGAACTTACAAATTAACAATAAAAAAATAAAAGTGAGCATAAGATGTGAGCAGACAGTTCACAAAAGAGAATTTCCAAATGACCATTAAGAATATAAAAGATGTTCATCAATCTTTAGTCATTAGGAGAATGCAAATTGAAAACTACACAGGAGGGCACCCAGGTGGCACAGTGGTTGAGCGTCTGCCTTCGGCTCAGGGCGTGACCCCGGGGTCCTGGAATGGAGTCCCGCATCAGGCTCCCCACAGGGAGCCTGCGTCTCCCTCTGCCTGTGTCTCTGTCTCTCTCTCTCTGTGTCTCTCGTGAATAAATAAATAAAATCTTTAAAGAAACAAAACTACCCAGCGATTTCACCAGATCCATATCAGAATGGCATATTAAAAAGATAAACAGTGCCAAGTGTTGACAAGAATAGGAAGGCCACTCAAACTTCTATTATTGTTTCTATGATATGAATTAGTCTAACCATTTTAGGGCACTCTGTGGCAAGATCTCCCAGAAGTAAACACATATATATTTAAGTATATCAATCAGCAATTCCATTCCTATTATGTTATTATTAACCAACAATTCTCCTATTAACCAGCAATTCCATTCCTAAGTATTTATGTAAAAGAAATGAGAGCTTATGTCCTCTGAAAGATATATAGAAAAGGTTCTCAGAAGCTCTATTCATAATAGCCAAAAAAAACTTCAAACAACTCGAGTACCAATAACAATAGAATGAATAAAGTCTGACATATGCATATAATGCAATACAGCACAACAATGAAAAGAAGTGAGTTATAGCTCCGTGGAACAATAGGAATGTATCTCATAGACAAAATGTTGAATAAAACAAGCCATACTAAAGAAAGTAGTATATATTCTAAGAGTCTCTTAATGAGAAGTTTTAAAAATAATTTATAATGATGGATGTCAAAACAGTACTTTTGGAGTATACTAAATGGAAACAGGAAGAAAGAACCTGCTAGGCTACTGGAAATATTCTATATCTTGATTTGGAGGGTGGTTAAATATATGTCTGTGTGAGTATGTGTACATACACTTTAGCATATATATTTATACATGCAAAATTTACTCAGTTGCATAAGATTTAGACACCTTACTGCACATGAATTATACATCAATAATTTTTTAAGTAACATGGGTGAAATGAAAAGATTTTCAGATTTTAAAAACTGAAAGCTTTTTTCCAAAAACAGATCTATACAGAAAAAGAGAGAGAGACATAATTGAAGAGAAAGAAAAATTATTCCAAAAGGATGATCTTAGATCAAAGAAGTAATAGGAAGCAAAAAATAAGTAAATATGTGAATAAATATAAATAGATATTGTCTCTATAGCATAATATTACACGTTTATAAGGTTTTAAAAGAGACATCGAATTAAAATTTTGACAAAATAGGGGTGTCCGGGTGGCTCAGTAGTTAAGCATCTGCCTTCAGCTCAGGTCATAACCCCAGGGTCCTGGGATTGAGCCTCACATTGGGCTCCCTGCTCCACAAGGAGCCTACTTCTCCCTCTCCTTCTCCCTCTGCTGTTCCACCTTTTTGTGCTGTGTGGCTCTGTTAAATAAATAAATAAAATCTTAAAAAAAATTTTTTTTGAGAAAATAGAACAAAAGCTACAATGCGGTAATCTGAGTTAAATTGTTCTAAGATTCTTGTTCTATCTAAGAAGGGGATTATTTTAACATGCATGGCAATATTTCAGAGGTAATTATGAAAATAATAGAAATAAAGTGTTTAATTTTCAAAAGTAACTCAATTAACTTATTTAACAATCAAGAAAGATATAAATAAGAAATTTAAAATCCTAAAAAAAGTAAAGCAACTTTAAAACATCCATCGTGGAAATGAATGTAGTACCCACCTTGTCAGCACATGTACTGAAAATGAACGTAAATAAATTTAATGTAGCAGTTAAAATAGATTGCCAGATTGTTTGAAATATATATATACCTAAAACCTAATGACAAGTAAAGTTTACAAATACTAGAAGAAAAAGTTGCACTACATGGGGTGCCTGGGTGTCTCAGACGGTTAAGCATCCAACTCCTGGTTTCCGATCAGGTCATGATCTCAGCGTCCTGAGATCAAGCCCCATGTGGGGCTGTGAGCTCAGTGCAGTCTGCTTCGGATTCTTTCTCCCTCTCACTCATGTGCTCTCTCTCTCTCTCTCTCTCTCTCTCTCTTTCTCTCTCTCTCTCTTTCAAATAAATAAACAAATCTTAAAAAAAAGGAAGAAGTTGGGATCCCTGGGTGGCGCAGCGGTTTAGCGCCTGCCTTTGGCCCAGGGCGCGATCCTGGAGACCCAGGATCGAATCCCACGTCAGGCTCCCGGTGCATGGAGCCTGCTTCTCCCTCTGCCTGTGTCTCTGCCTCTCTCTCTCTCTCTCTCTCTGTCTGTCTCTCTGTGACTATCGTAAATAAATTAAAAAAATTTAAAAAAAAGGAAAAAGTCACACCATATAAATTTTAAACTACATAGAAGCCTTAAGTTATTATCAGAAAAAAATAGATTAAGATAAAAAGTAATTAGAAAAGATCAATAGAAAAGGTCATTAGATGATCATAAAAGTTTCAGTTCACCCAGAATCATAATCATAATTTGTATGCATCTGATAATATAGCCTCAAAATCTATAAAGTGAAATTAATAGAATTATAGGATGAAATGGTAATGCCATCATCAAATGGAAGATTTCAATATGCTTCTTTCAATTATTGATGGGTCAAGAAAAAAGAAATTAAGGTATAAGAAATTGTACAACATAATTAAGCAATTCCACATTCCCAAATTAGGAAATAAATATTTTTCTCATGTATAATGAAAAATTAACTGTATAATTGACCATAAATAACATCTCCAAAAATTTTCAAAATACTGGTTTATATTATGAGTTTGTTCTCTGTAGACAATGCAAATTAATTAGATGTCACCAACAAAATATATACACACACACACATAAAAAGCCTGGCTGTAAATGTAAAACACACTACTAACTCAGTTGTCAAATGTGAAATTAGAATAGATATTTTTTTAAATGCTCAGAATAGAAATGTATTGTAGAATACAACAGAAGTGGTACTTTGAAAAATAACAATAGTTTATATTACATTTAAAAAAGAATAAAAGCTAAAAATTCGTGAGCTATTTCCCACATCAACAAGATATTGGGAAAAGTTCAGAATTAGAAAAGAACAAATTAATGAAGTTACTAAAGGATAAAATATGAGACACCTGAATGGCTCAGTCAGAGAGCGTGAGACTCCTGATCTTCAAGTTGTGAGTTCAAGCCTCACATTGGGTGTAGAGATTACTTAAAAATAAAATCTTAAAAAAATAAAATAAAGAACATCAACAAAGCCAAAAGTTGGTCTTTGCCAAATTAATAAACTTCCAATACAACTATAAAGAAAAGGTGAGAAGGCACAAAAAATATTTGGAATAAAAATGGGGACATAGCAAAAGTTTCAGGAGATTATGAAAAAAATTATGCCAAAATATTTGAGAACTTTGATGAAATGGATACATTTCTGGAGAATTTTTCTTAACAAGACTCAAAGAGACCTACAATATCCAAAGATTTCTCTAAAAATTAAAGAAATGAAATCAGTGGTGAAAAATAATTATTTAACAACACTTAGCCCAAATGATTTAACAGTCAAAATCAACCAAGTCTTCAAGGTCTTTTAAGACTTATATCATATATTTCAAATTAGAGCAAGAAACAAATTACTAACCAACTCATTCTGTGAAGTCTATAAAGCTCTAACAACAAAACACAATAACTGTAAGAGAAAAAGAAAGGAAATTATAAGTCAATTTCTTTCATGAGTGTAGATGCAATTAGCCTATATGAAGTCATAGTAAACAAACCCAGTTGTATGTAAAAATAATAATACACCATGATCAAACACAAATGCAAAGGTCATTTAAAAGTACTCAATATGTAAACATCATTAACTTGTTAAATTAAGATCATGTCAATAGAAACCGAAAAAGTGTTAGATATGTTAATATTAAATCATGATTTTTAAATTTCAAGATACAATCAGAAGTGCACCTTATCAACCTAAAACAGTATCTGTTGAAATCCTTCAGAAAACATTATTTTTAATAGGAACAATGTTAGAAGCCTACTTTTAAAAATTAGGAATAAGATACAGATGCTTAATTTCACCACTTCTCTTCAGTACTGAAGCTAGAGAAGTAAGACAAAGAAATAAAAGATGTACTAGAGGCAGATAAAATGCAAAGGCATAAAGAAAAGTCATTATTTACAGAAAATATATTTGTCTACATGAAAATCCCCAAGAGATATACAGATAGATTTAGTTAAATGAAAGTTTAGCAAAGAGACTGATTATAAGATCAATATGCATAATTAAATTCATCTCTATGCATTAGCAATTGACAGAAAACATCTTGAAAAAAAAGATACTATCCGCAATAGCAATAAAAATATGCCAAACCTAAGAAAAAAGTCCAACGAAAGATATACAAGCGATGTATGTAGAATGGTATTAATCTCTATTAAAAGTTAATAAAGAAAATATAATTTTTAGAGTCTGATTTAGTCTGAGTCTCTCTACCCTTTAAAGGTAGAAACCTGAGAAAACACGTTTTGTAAAAGTCATTTACTAAGAGTCTGATCTTACAGAATGAAACAAAGGGTAAAGGAAGTTAAACAGAGGAGAGAGAGTCAATTTGAGAACGCATTACTGAGTTGGCTGTTGCTACAGGCAACTGGATATTTGCTGGCCATGGAATCATCTGAAAAATATGAAAAATGTCTCAGGATCTTCCTCCCTTGCATTTATCTATTGATTCCCATTCTTCAGTGATCAAGGATTGCCAAACAGGGTATAAAGTACCCTGTCTTCCAGGAAGTGACATGTATGTCCTGAGTAGTTTCCCACAGACATCTTAGAATAAAATAGACGCTGCCTAGGAAGCAAAAGACTGGACATTAGTTTAAGGTGAGGTGAGGATCTCTCAGATTGCACATATGTAAAGCTAGTTGAAGTCTGCGTGGACTTGGTCACTGCAGCTGTGTCTAGAATGAAAGGACTTGTAGAGGTGTATGAGTAGTATCCAAGACAGAGACGTATACCATACTCATGGACAGGAAGAGTCAATATTGTAAATATGTCAATTCTGGGGCACTTGAGTGGCTCAGTCAGTTGGGCATTAGATTCTTCATCTCAGCTCATGTTATGATCTCGACTCAGGTCATGATCTTATGGTCATGGGATGGAGGCACTCCCAGCCCCCAGCCCTCTTTTTAGGCTCTGCATTCAGTGGGGAGTCTGCTTCTCCCCCTGTCCCTTCCCCAACATGGTGCACACTCTCGTTCTCTAAAAATAAATAAATAAAATCTTTAAAATGAAATGAAATATGCCTGGGTAATTGGTTATCAATTCTCATTTTATTAAAGACTTAGCTACAAAAGGCCAATTTCTAAATCCTTTAGCAATAAATAGAGGGCAATATTATTAGCACCTTTGGAGAGAGAAGAGTTTCTTAAAATGATTAAGGAAAAGTAACCAATAAAATCAACTAAATTGATGTTAAGAATAGCTATTAACCAAAAAAAAAAAAAAAAAGAATAGCTATTAACCAAACTATACCATAAGTAAAGTGAAAAAATAACACAAATATTGCAGATATTGTTACATATTCATATCCATTATACAATCTTGAGTGGAATTTGAGCCAGATATCAACCCAAAGGCAGAAAGAATCAATTCATAAAACAGCTGAGTTGGGATGCCTGGCTGGCTCAGTGGTTGAGCATTTGCCTTAGGCTCCAGTGGTGATCCCAGGGTCCTGGGATGGAGTCCCACATCAGGCTCCTTGTAGGGAGCCTGCTTCTCCCTCTGCCTATGTCTCTGCCTCTGTGTATGTGTGTCTCTCTCATGAATAAATAAAAAAAATTAAAAAAAAAAGTTGTGTCCTCAATGCTTCTCAACAAGGGCACCGTTGGCATTTGTGGCTGGACCATTCTTTGGTGTGTAGGATTATGCACTGCATTGCTGGAGATTTCATCCTGGCTTTCAATTCCTAACTAGGATTAGCAACTGTTAGTTACTGTGACAATGAAATTGCTTTGATACATTTTAAATATTTTCAGGAATTGCGTAATACCTCTCCTGATTGAGAAGCAATTTGATTCTACCCAGAGAACACATTTAAAAAAAAAAAAAAAAAGAACAGAATAAAAATTATTCAGCCATTAAAAAAAAAAATGAAATCTTGCCATTGATGGACTTTGAGGGCATTGTGCTAAGTGAGATAAGTCAGGGGAAAAAAAAAAGATAAATATTGCATGATCTCATTTCTAGGTGGAATGTAGAAAACAAACAAAAACTGATCTTATGGATATAGAGACCAGATTGGTGGTTGCTTGAGGTGGAGAGTGAGGGGCAGGCAAAATGGGTGAAGGGGAATCAGAAGGCACAGATTTCCAGTTACAAAATGAATAAGTCCTGGGGATGTAATGTGCAGCATGGTGACAATAGTTAATAATCCCGTATTGCATATTCAAAGTAGCTAGGAGAATGGATCTTGTGAATTCTCCTCACATACATACACACACAATTTCATAGTTATATATGGTGATCAATGTTAACTGGACATATTGTAGTGATGATTTTTTAATATATACAAGTATCAAATCAATATGTTGTATACCTGAAGCTAATACAATGGTATGTCAATTATCCCTCAATAAAAAAAATTGAAAAATTAAAAAGAAAACAAACAAGAATAAGAGAGAAATGAACCATATTTGAGGGGTAAGCTTCCAAGCTTGGAGTGACAGAGATGTTTTCTAGGAGGGAAGGAGGTGACTTCCACAGACTTTGACAGCATGTAGGCCTCTCTGAAGCCTCAGGGAAAAATTTGGAGAGAATCCCAATGAGGAAGTTTTATTTTTACTCCTGGGGCCTCAGAGGCCACCCTGGAGATCACTATCCAGAGAAAAGGATAAGAAACAGATTTCAAGGGCACTGAACCTTTCATTGAACGATTCCCTGGACAAAAACCAAGAAAACTTCCAAAAACACCTAAGAAAGACTATCAAATTTCAAGAACTAGGTTTCCCAACTTACTGGGCCATCAAAAGAGGGATCATTAAAAAAAAAAAAAAAAAAAGAGGGATCATTGAAAAAAATATCCTAGTTAATGGCCAAGCATGTTAGAAAGAAGTCTAGGAGGAAGTAATAAATGTCAAGCCCCAGAAATGAAACCATGCCACATCATTGGGGCTTGAAAAGGGCATATAAATTATAGGGCAGCCAAATTGCTGTCCCAAACAATAGACATAGGGATATCTCTTAATATGCCCAGACACTCTCCATCTTAGCTCAGATTTATAGATTAACTTGTGTAATTATTATTTTTTGCACAATGGTATTTAGCTCATGTGAATTCTTGTAGGATGAATATATATTCACTGAATAATACCAGAGGAAACATGGCTAAAACCTAAAAAAGTATCTATAAAGAGTAAATTCACAGGAACATGGGAGAGAGTTTTTGTTTACAAGAAAGTCCCATATAGTAAACAAAAAATAATATATATTTATTATGCACAATAATATTGTGTATTGTAATATGGTAAATATACAATAATATGTAATAGATAATAATACACATAAATAAGATTTTAAAAGTTTGTATAAGCTAACTGTATTTATTTGTATTCAATTATACCGCCTTTTAATCTACTGCCCATTTCCCATGGTTATGAAGAGTAATGTTCATAAGTTTTGATTTCACACAACTGGATTTTCCAGAGAACCGTTCACCTGCATTAAGCCATGTTTATTCACTCGTACATCAATTTATTCAATAAACGCTAACCCTGTACCTACCATTTGCCAGGCACTGAAGGAATACTCAGGAATCTCTGCCCTCAAGATTAAAGTTCATTAGGGAAGGAATCAAAGCAAAACGGCTATAGTTAAAGATCAGATTTTTCATGGAGAATTCTAGGCAGCTATGTAATGTATAATGTATAATGGACGGGGTGGGGGGCAGATAGAGAAGCAGGCAAGGAACTAGGGTGCCACTGATTTGAATTTTGAAAGACGTATGGTGATTATCTAGGGGAAGCAATTGAGAAAATGGAACAGCATGTGCAAAGGGCCAAATGTGTAAAAAACTATATTTCAGTAGCAGGATAGAGCTGAAGCATTGGACCAGAGTGGCAGTGGGGCAAGTTTAGGGGCTGAGGGATTGGCCCCAACAGGAATTTTGTATGATAAGCTCAGACTTCCAACCTAGAACCATTCGCGGAAGGCATGATGCATTAAAGGAGTTTCAATAAGAAGCTGAAATGCCCTGATTTACATTTTGGAAGAGCAATAGAGGGGGCTGACTCAGGACAGGTGTAACATGTAGAGGGTTTTGCAGTGATCCAGGCAAGCCTCAATGAAGGCTGCAAAGCAGGCAGAGGCAGAGGATAGGATCTGGAGGGAAGAAGTCCGATAGGAAGAGTATTGAAGAGGCAGCCTCCACAAAACTGGCAGCTGATAGGGTGGATGGAGGTGAAGGAAAGGTAGGGTTCTGGATAATTTACCAGGTTCTGGTTTGAATGTCATTTGCCGTACAGTTGGAGAACTTTGAAAATGGGAGTAGGGAAGGAAGAAGAGAGTGAGTCTAGCTGGAGATAGGTTGGCTTTGAGGAGTCCATGACACACCCAAATGAGAAGAAACATTTCATAGGCAATTAAATATGTGGCATTGGCACTCAAAAAGAGTCCAGATTCAAGATGCAGATGAGCTTGGCTTCACAAGTGGCAGCTGATATCATAAGTTGGAGACCAGGAAAAGTGAGAAGAGCCAAGAGGCAAGTATGACACCAGGACAGTAATGGTTCAAGAACCAAGAGGGGAAGAGGATCAAGGAAGCGCTAGAGAGAAAGAACTAAAGCAACAATCGGCCATGCCACGGAGCCCAAGAACAAAAGAAGAATGGTCACAGCAGGAGGATAAAGACGATTAGAAAAGTGTTCATAAATTCTTCATTGGGCTTATGAATCAGCAGTACGTTGGCAGTGCTGGGGAGCAGCTCCGATGGAATCACAGGACAGATTTAAGGTTGTGAAGTTGAGAAGTTAGGGGAGGAGGAGGTGAGAGGAGGGACAATGGAGATTTTGACTGAACCAAACTTTTTCCAGATGTGTGGTTATGGTCAAGAAGAAGCAGTGGCTAGAGGCACTCAAGGGATGACAGAGGGCTCTTGGCAGAAATCACAAATTCACGAGAACCGCACTCAGGCATGCAAAGAAAACGTAACTTCTTTATTTTCCTGTAACTAATTTAATCTTCCACTGGGCAGAGTGGAATAAACATAGTAATTACAGATGTTCTCTTAGAGCCTCAATTGTCTCTTTTGGTGAGTCAGCCTCTTTCAAGTTAATGCCCTGCTCCTCCCCCAAGAAAACCTACATTAGTGAGACAAGCGAGGGGTTAATGCGTGTCAGGCACCTTTACAAGCATTTTAGAAAAATGTTCTTGTTTCAACTGTCCTAACGGCCCTATTATTACTTGAGAAATGAGGAAAAGGAGTACCTTGACCAGGATCAGGCATCTGATAAACGTTGGAACCAGGCTTCAAGCTTGGGCGGCCTGACCAGAGAGCCTGCGCTCTGAGCCACAACATTTGGCCAACAGCACAAAGTTGGGTGAGTAGACCACTGAGAGAGAGAAAGGAGTCCCTCGGATCCTTACAGTCTCTGGCCTTCTGGTGGTGCCACCCGAGCCCTAAGCTGGTGAATGCTGAGGTGTGGGGGTCCCCTCTGAGCCTCAAGCTGACAAGCACTGCTAGGTCCCATGGCCCTAATCATGGCACTGGGACGCTCTAGTCTGCACAGACCAGGGCCCTTTTGCCCTCTGTGCAGGTTCTCTCGGCTTGTCTCCATGCCTCTCCAAGGCATCAAAGAACACCTGCAAGTCCCACATGGCTCTTCCAGGCAAGAGAACAGAACAGGCAGTTCTGTCTTGGGCATGTCTTCCTTCATTCCCTAGGCACTATTTCCTTCACACCTTGCTCAACCCAGCCACGAGCTGCGACCTCCCCCAGCCGGTAGCCCCTTCATCTGTGCTTTCGCTTTCTGCAATTTCAGTTGCTTGCAATCAACCCAGGTCTCGAAGCAGGTGCTCTTCCTTTTGCTGGAGCGTCAGAAGGTCAACAGTCACCTAATGTTACATCACATGCCTGCGTCATTCCTCTCTCTTCCTGTCCTCATGTGGCTTTTATCATCTGCTGGCATCACAGGAAGAAGGGTGAGTACATTATGATAAGATATTTGAGGAAGATATCACATTCACCTACCAGTTCTTACAGCATATTGTTGTAATTGTTCTGTTTTGTTATTGGTTGTTGCTAATCCCTTACTGTGCCTAATTTATAAGTTAAACCTCACCGGGGAGATGTAGGTATAGGAAAAAAACATGGTACGTAGAGTGGTTGGTACTATCCCTGGTCTGAGGCAACCACTAGGGGTCTGGGAACATATTTCCCAGGGAGAAGGAAGAGCAACTGTAATACCTGTCATCACCATCCCCTGTCTTCCTCTCACTGTGTTACTTCATCTCTCAGGTCAAAAGGGAAGTATTTCTCCTTTCTCTTGGTCTCCAATTCTGATTTCCAGCTCAGTGTATGATCATCAACCACATTGTTATGTTAATGGGAGCTAAAGAGACTTAGAAAAGGAATACCCTTCTCACCAAAGCCTGGACTTCAAAATTATTGCCTCAGCTACATACTCAAGAAATTCAGCTTTGTGACTAACGCTCATCAGTCCCGTATTTGTTCGAAGCAGAGTTGTCCCCTTATTTTGTGGGCCGGTGGGCCTCAAGACCCATCAGTCGGTACACGTGGGAAGCTGGAAGGCAACATGATATTCGAAGGGAAATTAAAGTGTGTTGATTTAATACCCTCAAGATATTGCCAACAGATATGTGCCTAAAAACCTTCCTTAGGGTTATAAACAACTGTAAGTAAATTATTCCTCCCTCCTTGAGGCTGTTCTTCCTCTGAGCCTGGGGGATTGGTCCTGTATTTGGTCACAGATTTGCCTCCCATAATTTTATTATAGCCTTCTTTAATTTTTGCAGCCAGAGTGGGAGAGACTCAAGCTTGTCAACATTTTGCATCTTGAGAAAAAAGATGATTGTAACAGGTTCTTTTATTTAGGACCAGAGCTGAGTTGGGTGTCTGCTTTAATGAGTCATACACAAATGAGAAATTTAATACTACATAAGCAAATATTTTCATTACATAAAGAAGACATATTTTCCTTACAGGAGTTCAGCTTACAGATTTAGAGAGTAATAAAAGAACTACTGGTATTATTTATATCAGTAACACAGATATTCTAGCTTTAAAAGGTGGCATTCATAATTATTATGAGCTGACTTCTCTATCTGCTTTAATGAATGCTTGCATGAATTATATGTATCTATGTGCAGTCGGTTATCAACCAACATATCTTATTGCTGGTTCTTTTAATGTAAGTCAGAAAATCATCCACAGGCTCATACAAATTAACAAGTAAAGCAATAAGACTCTAATAGATTAGCATAGAAGAAACATGATCAGACATTTCATAAGAGAAAAAAACTAATAAATATAGAGGGAAATAGCTTTTTTTCATACAGGAGAAGAACAAACATCTTTTTGAGATCATATGATATTCATACATTTGGGTCAAGTAATCCCAATCCCAGGGAATTCACCTTTATGAAATTATCCAAAATAAAGAAGAAATGTGGGTACTTCCATAATCATTTGGAATGAGTAATCTTTTTCTGTAAAGGGCCAGATAATAAATATTTTAGGATTTGAGGGCCATTTGGTTTCTGTTGCAACTTCTCACCTCTGCCATTATAGTAAGAAAGCAGCAATAGATGGTATGTAAATGAGTATATGTGGCTCTGTTCCAATGAATCTTTATTTATAGAAATAAGTAGTGGATAGGATTTGGCCTGTGGTCTAAACCCAGCTTCACAATGTTGTTTATTAATAGTAAATGAGTAGAAATATCTAAACAAAAGTCTCAACGACTGGAACATAGTTTCATAAAATAAGATCATCAGCTCAATGGTTTATTGTGCAGCCGTTGAGATAACAACTATAAAAACTGTGAGAGCATGGGAAATGTTAAGTAAAAACCAGGACCTAAAATCATGTACACAGCAAGATTATAAACGTATAAAATTCTGTCCGTAGAAGGACAAAAGCTGAAGGGAATACATAAAAAGTGCAGATAATTGTTTGCCACAGTGGGTGATATGTTAAGCTTATTTTCATCACTGGTATTAAAATTTTACTTGAGAGGTAACACAAACTTTAAACACTCATAGCTACATAGCAGTGCTGTCATCACACAGTGTCTGCCCTCTGGTTAGAAAAAGTGCTGGGAAAACAAGGCAGAGGTTTAGGGACCAAGGAAGTTCTAGGGTGATCATGCATAGTTTCATAACCCTAAAGGCATTCCTAATTCTGGTCCATCACCTCTCAGTGCACACTGGCTACATTGGTCACACAGAATCAGATGAAAAAATCTGCGTGCTTTAAACAAATCATAGGCATTACTGTGAAACCAGCTCAAAGGGGCTATCAAGCTAATGGTAGATTAACAACATTGTCATCATAGAGGCCGGTAGTCCATACATTTTAGAACTAGCTCTTGTTGCACCACCAGAGGCCTTTCTTAAACCAAATCTCATATTTATCGGCAATTGAGCATAGCTTGAGATCATAGTCCTAAGATCTTTATACTGCTGTGTACTACTTAATACTACTTGCTATGTTTTTGCTATCTCCCTAGCTCTACTGAACTCACTGATAAAAGATATTGGGAAATTTTACTATAGTTCTTGATTTAATATGACACATTAAAATCACAGGTAACCATCCTGTGTAAGATCATGGACCTGGGTCCACAGTTCCTGGACTTAAATTCCAATTCCTTAACTTACTTTATGTTCGAACTTAGGCAAATTTAATAACTTCCCCATGCTCAGTTTCCTCATCTGTAAAATGGGTATAATAGCAAAAACTACCTCATAGGGTTGTTCTAAAGATTAAATTACTGCAATGTACATGGCTTAGAATACAGTTTGGTATACTCAGTAATACTGAGGACTCAGTATTTGTGAATACTCAGTAATTATCTATTATTCTTTTGACAGACTATATTCTGCTGATATTTTATTTCTTTTTTTTAAGATTTTATTTTTAAGTACTCTCTACACCCAACGTGGGGCTCAAATTTACAACCCCAAGATCAAGAGTCGCACGCTCTACCAATTGAGCCAGCCAGGTGCCCCTGATATTTTATTTCAAATCACTGTCGTTTATAGAATTTTATTTCCCCACTCTATTTACATTATTCTCTCCTCAGGCAGCACATAAAAATTATGCTGACTTCCTAAATAGACAGTAGTTCAATATCACATCTCAGAATCTATAGCATTGTAAGAAGTGTAATGAAAAAAAAACACCAGATTTACTGTGGCAATTTTCTTAATTTCACCATTTCTCTATAAGCACTATTTACTAAAAGCAATGCTGATAATCAGCTGCCTGTAGGAGTCCAAAAAACGCTGCTTATAAGGTGGCAAATGTCATCTTGGACTTTCAGGGGAAGCTATGAGGGAGATGGGATGGCAGGTTCTGTCTAGGTCATTTCTAGGAAGCTGGTGGAAAATCTGTTTTGGGATCTGTGCTGTCAGGCAAAAACAAGGGTCCAATAAGGCAGCACGGTGAATGTTGTACTTTTTATTGTAAGTCACAATCAGCATCCATATGACTTTCAATAGTTGCTGTCAACACCCTACTTTTACTATCCTAGTGTCACAAATTAAGCACGTTGTTAAGGTATCAATCATAATCTGAAGACAATTTAGAAGAGTCCTGAAAAGTAAATAATATATAAATGGGTAATAGCATGCTTTATTTGATGCCATTTGTCATAGCAAATATATTTATATTTTTCCTGCTAGTCCTAACGTCACCATTTTGCACGCGCTGACACTCCTTCAGAGCGTAGCACAGAGATGGTTTTCAGCTGTGCCAATCAGTCTTCTGCAGATTTTCCTCTTTACCTGATAAGTTTAGCAGGCCCAGGTCCTTAACAATCCTCTTAACAGAGTTGATGACTGGATTATTGTTTAGGAATAATTATAATCTTAACCAGAAGGTCAATATAAAGAAATGTCATAGAAAATATTTCCAAATATAGTCCAAGATGCAGACATAGTAAAGAAGTTTTGGAATGTTTGTTAACCATACAGCTTATGGGTTGCACAACAATGTATGCAATGTTTGTTTTAGTGTGCAAGACATTTGCTAAGGAGACATATTTAATATGCAAGTTTCTGAGTCCTACCCCTACAACTCTGATTCAGCAAATCCTGGATGGGGACCCGGAATCTGCAATTTCCTTCCCGGCACCCCATGTCTTTTATATAGTGCATTTCAGAGCACACTGGTAAAGATGGCGCTAGATAACCACAGTGTTTCCACAAATCTGTCATCACAGAGTGCTTAGCCTATGAAGTTATACAATAGTTCATATACGTTTATTGACAGACAAATGATGCTGAGCTAGGTTCCAGATGCAGCTTTGCTGCTTAGAACGTGACCAGGTCAAGACACTTGGATTCTCTCTCTCATATCCTAGCATCCATTACCCAAGATGGCAACCTGAATTTCCCTGCAGTGTGCTTAGTATGGGATTGATCCTGGCTTCAGTTCCAGGACTAGAAGTCGGTTCCCTTAAACCACTCAGCAAATCCAATCCCATTAATCACAGAGGTTAATTCAAAAGAAAGACTGGCAAGTGATTCAAGTCTAGTCAATCGGGGCCAGGAAAACTCACTGGGGGGGGGGGCGGGGAGGGATTTTGTTTGAATTATCAAGAAGGCAGATTCTTTTTCCTACTGGAAGTGTGAAGAAACATGTGACTAGGAGCTGTTAGCCCCATTTTGTGGTCTATACCTAAGAAACAGGATGGAAAATTAGAGAGAGACACCTGGGCCTACTCCAGAGCCTGAGCTCTGGAGAAAGTTCTCTGTCACCTAGAATATTCAGTGCTGTGAGCCCCAGAATTCCCATTTTTACTAAGACAGTTTGAATCAGTTTTGTGTTACAAGCAACCCAATGCCTCCTAACTGAGGCACCTGTGAATAGAGAATATTTTCTTAGTTGAACTCTGAGACGCTTTCCTTTCAAAAAAAAAAAAAAAAATTCAGCCATCTTTAAAATTTTTTAAGTCAAAGATTTAGATTAACACAATAATATCTGGACAATGCTCTGCATACAAATTGCAGTCTTATCTTCTGTTAACTCACAAACTAACTGGGAAATTTTCTTTGGCAAATATTCTGGAAATAACTCTCAATTAGCCCAAGAACCAAAAGAAGTGAAATGGCATGGGATTTACCATGCTAAGAGGGCAAGCCAATTACTGAATTTCTGTATCAGGGAGAGTTTGATCTAGGTGTAGGATGACATCATGACTTGGACAAAATAAGAAGAAGCTTTAGCAGAGATTAGTCAACAGAACTGGTGTGACAATAGATCTAAAGGTATTAAGGATGGTTTTTTACTGGAAGGAAGTGAATTGTCAGACAATATATCAAAGACTTCTTCCAGGAAACATAAAATTATTTTTTTCCCAATTCCACAATATATTTGTCATTTCAATTTAATTCAACCAAATTCATCATCTTCTAAGCTTTGTGACATTTCAAAATTATTTAACTATATTCTAAGACTTCATATTATGTTCTGTAATATAGGTTTAATATAATATATTGAGAAATAATTAAATATATTAAAAATAACATGGGTGTTACCATATTGCTTTCCTAATTAACATGTTATTACGAGTTCTGTGATATATTCTGGCCATCTCTTTTGAATTAATTGGGATTACATGCATTCAGCTTTAGAACCATTACAAAAGAATCTGTCCAATAATACAAAGAGACAGAGCCAGGCATGCTGGATCTTATAAAGCTTACAGTTTTCACCTCTGTAAATCATAATTTCAGTGTTTGCAATATTTTGAGTACAGACACCACAGGCAGTAATAGCTGGCTTACATGCCTTCACAGTACAGCTGTTTGCAACAATACCTCCATTCATAACTCTCAAAAAATAAAATGACAGCTACAAGTGCCTTGAAAGAATATATGCTCCTCTTTGCATTGTCCCACAGGTTAACTCCCAGGGTGCCTGCAGCTCTACCCAACAGTAACAGTAATACATTATACCCAAAGTCATTGCACAAGGCCATGGGCAACTACAAACATCTCTGTATTTTCTCAATGGGGAATTTATATTTGAATTGCACTGTGAAATCATTCTTTGTGTCCTGGAAAATTTGCTTAGATTAGCATAAAAACTCCAAAATATCTTATGCGGTTGTTGGTCAGAGTGTAGGACAAAAACAGACAAAGAGAGTGATAGAAAGATCTTAGTAGAAATGCAGACAGAAGGTCTGTAATAGGGACTCCATTGGTTAAGACCCTTTTTGGTTAGACATGTTAGAAACCCTACTCAAACTGGCTTACAAAAAGGGGGAATGTACTGTCTGTGTGTTCGGCAAGTCAAAAATAGATATATCTGTAATTATGGGTGGATCCACAGCTAACCAATGTGCTTAAAGTTCTGCCTTTCTCCTTCTCCACCTTTCCATATGCTTATCTCCACTTGTTATTTCATAGACAGGCAGGCTTTTCCTGTGTGTGTCAGACACAATGGCGTTCAACAGCCCCAGATGTACATTTGCCCTGCTTAGCAATCACAGTGGAATTATATGTTCCCCACCCATTAAAACCCTGTATCAATCTCAGAAAAGACACTAATTTATCTTTCTTGAGTCACATGCACATTCCTGAATTAATCCTTGGCACTCCAATAGCCAGCCTTGATCACGTGCTTACCCACTAAGTGGGGACAGACCATTCTGATTGACATCACCGCCTGGGCCACTAAGAATGGGGATGGCATAGAAGGAGGAGGATGGGGAACGATGCTGAGCAGACAAAAGCTATGGCTTCCACCAATCGCTGCACCCTTTCTACCCTCCTGATCAAACTATAGATCCTAGAGAAAGGATTTCCACAATGTAGGAAAGATTATCCCAGTAAAGAGCATTTGATCCTATAGGTTCTTTATACATTTTCACTTGTGAAGATATTTATTTATTTATTTATTTATTTATGATTTTATTAATTTATTTGAGAGAGAGAGAGAGAGAGAAAGAGCATAAGCAGGGGGAGGAGCAGAGGGAGAAAGACAAGCAGACTGCACACTGAGCACCAAGCCTGAGGCAGAGCTCGATCCCATGACCGTGACATCATGACCTGAGCTAAACCAACTGAGCCACCCAGGCACCCCCATTTGTGAAGACTTTTAAACCAATCAGCACTGAAAGAGCACTTACACCTGAACCAATGCATGAGTGGTCATTTGTATATTGTATTTCTTATGTGCATAAGGGCCTTTTGACATTTTCTGAAAACCCTAAGATCATGTGAATAATATGACATCATAAATTTAGAGACTATAATACTTAAATAGAAAAATGAGTCAGGTAAATCTTGATGCTTTATACCCAAATCTTGCCAGGGGTTGCGGGGAGGGAGTACAAGGGGGCAAGGAATGCTCACTTAGATTATAATGGGGAAAAAGAAACTGCCACCCAGTGAAATTTCATCACTTGCATGAATAAATGAATGAGGAACTCCACATCGTTTTACTTCATAAATTTAAAATAGTATTTCCATTTAATTTTGAAATTTACAGAACATGCTTTTGAGGATAAGGGGGATAAGCTTCCCCCTTTTAAAATAACATAAACATTGAGGTTCAAAACTAAAAGCCATTCATACCTTTAAAGTGGGTGATTATTCTCCAATCATAGTTTAAAGTGTCTTGGGGTCAACAATTATTTCTTTATGTACTTTCCAAGTTCATGTGAAAATGGTCAGTGAGAAACCAATGTGGTAATATTATAGGGACTGATTCAGTTCCAGCTGAGTGGAGATGAGAAAGGAAATAGTTATTCTTCAAACTCTTTCTCTAAATTTTGACAAAATTGTAGATGTAGAATTTGCTCAAGAGCTTGAACATTCACATTGACCTCTAGTGCTTAGGAACAGAGCTCTTCAAGCTGGCAAAACAGGATTTCTTATTTTTGAGGGAGTGTGGAGGAAAAGAAATCCTTGGACCTGAGAAGAGTAATTTCCTGCTTAGAAGTAAAGGTGGGAATCTATACACTCTACCTGCTGTGTCACCTTGGTGCCTGCCATTGTGGAGAACTTGCCCAAGACGGGACAAAATGGTTAGAAACCAGTAAAACAACCATAGAAACGAATGAAAAACAAAGGACTTATCTATAAATTTAAAGTTACTATTCTCATCCATGCTATAAGAGAGAGAAAACAATAGCTGAGTGAATAATGAAGACAAAGAGTATAACTGAGTAAGTTTACTGAACCCAACAGTTTCAGGAATCAATAAGAACTTTTGCTAAACTCACAATGTGGCCAGAATCACCATCTGTTATGAAAGGCTTTTCTTCAGCAGGGGTCCCATCCAATAAGGAATGGCTTATTTCACAGATTTTCAAATTCACTTCATGGAATCCTCATAGTATTTTTATTATTTCTGAGATATGACAAGAATGTTAGTTCTGCTTTCACTGTGCAAGATAAGGGGACTCATACGATTGCTTTCAACCCTTTGTTTCTTTCCTAAAATCCATCTAAAATTGCAAGGCAGTCATTTCTCCTTTGACTGAAGCTTATTCCCACCCCATAAATCCCTTCTTCATAATTGCTATTACCAATTCAGTGAATCTTTCTTACTTTATAATAAAGTTTTTCCCTCCCAACTCTCCCAGGTATAAAAGCTTTAAATAACTATGTTTTTAGTGTTGTTCTCAAAAGGAGATTCACCTGGCATTGCCTTACAAATAATTTTTTATTAATATTTCCACATATTTTCATTTAAATTGAAATAGAAATCTAGGATTCCATTTGCCATATGATCTATTCACTAACCTAGAAAACAAGTCTAGCCAAATATCATTCACCACTGTCAAAATTTTGATGTAACTAATAGTTAACTTCTTTAATCTTAACAGACTGCATCTAACCAAGCAAGTATTCTTTCACTTTATACACTTTAATTACCAGCAAACTACACTCAAATATAACTAGAACAGGGTATAAAACCTACAATAGCTAACAATTACAAAAGATATTCTTTAATTGCAAAACATTTTGATCTTTGATTTCTGCTTATCTAGAGACGTGTCTTTAGATGGTTGGACCACGCCATAAAAAAGGCTGTAAAAGATGCTATGACTCAGTTTTACTAGAGTGTTAGACCCATTCCACCCATGTCATTTAGAGGCCAACTCTGTGTTGCTTGAGTAAAAAATTATCTTCTGTGCCTGACTGCAAGAGATTCCAATCTGTCTGAGCACGTCTAAGAAACTGTAAGCATATCCATAATGATTCAGCAGCCTCTTGGGAAAGCTACATCAGTTTGGGACCCATTTTAATGAGTATAACACTAAGTGGAAAGAGTAATTTATCTTCCTGGATCATCTTCACTGCCACACACCCACCCAGCGCTGGCACTCTGAAGGACCTCAGTTCCAAAGACGGATAGAGCAGCATCCTGGACCGTCGAAGCAACAGGAAAGACCGTGGTGCCTGTTAGAATGGCTGCTGAGAAAAATCCCAGTCTGGCATTGGCGCCAAAAATTGTTGTATCGCTCCAAAGCAACTGAGAACCATTTTTCTCCTGGCCCCTGTGACCATGTAATTGATTAGATTTCCCTCTTCTCATTGCCTGCTAGACAGCTTAGAGCCAACTTCGGTTTCTGGCACTATTATAGACCAGATATTTTGAAGGACCCTGCCAATGAAAATGACTAAAATGTTAAATTAAGAAAAAAAATGCATCTTTAATTGCATTGCTAAACTGGCACAAATGAACAGAATCCACCAAGGCCAAAATTAAAGTGAAAGAAGAAACCAAGGAATTAAACAAGAGCCAAAGCCAGATTTCCCTCTGAGGGGTTGAACTAAGCACTGAAACCTCGAGTTTCCACCATGACAGCCACATAGGGTGTAGAGGACAGAAGAAAAATACATGCCCAAGGTGGGAAAGTGTCAGAAGTTATGTCCACATAGTGCTGAGATGTTAAAGAGCTACACACTCTTAGCCTTAAGATAAATGAAAAATAAACACATTGTGGAAATGGACAGCACAAAAATTTGCCTATCCCTACTGTAGAACAAAGCAAAAAGAAGGAGGAGAAGGAGGAAGTAGAGAAGGAGGAGAAAGAGGAAGAAGAAGAGGATGAGGAGGAAGAAGAAGAGGAAGAGGAGGAGGAGGAAGAGGAGGAACAGGGGAGAGCTTTTCCGCCTCCTGCCTTTGTCCTTCTCCCCACCCCTCCTCACCCGCACAATCTCTCACTCCCCCCAAGAAGATCAAAATCCACCTACCCAAGATCAACACTGGTCCCCAAAACGGTCCAACTTCCCCAAATACAAACACCTATTACCCTGACCCTCGACTTATTCCTCATCCATCGTCCCTTACACGAATCCCCCAAACCACCTCCTTCCCCAACCAACCCTCTAGTCCCAGCAAGTCCCAAACCCCCGAACACCCTCACCTACGCAACTCACCCCTCGTACCCCGTAACATCCACGAACCGAACACACTACCCCAGCTCTCCCCCCCCCCCCCCAAACCTCACCCCACCACCCCCCCCTCCACCTCCCTATTTGGAATAAAACGGATGCAGACACTGGCCAACAAATGTTAGCCTCATCAACCCTACCATCGCCTCCTCACTATGACCCACTGCCCGGTTTCCCATATCCATACTTTTCTTCCTCTACAGCTAAAACCCCTCCCCACCCCACGCCTCAACTCCCAGCCCCACCCCCTGATCCTCAGCTAGGCCCCCCTCCACTCACCCCCATCCCCTCCCCCCATGTACCCCAACGCTTGCACACACCACTCCCCACACCACCCCACCTCACAATTATACCCCCCTACACGCCACCGACCCCCCCTCTAAACCTCTCCGCCACTAGCCACCGTCCCTACAACCACAAAACTCCCCTCTAACCCCCCCTCCCAATCCCCCGCACCTACCCACAACCACTCTCAGCATTCCTTTCCCCACCACCTATATGTACCTCCCTTTTCTGCTACCCCGACTGTGACTTCTTAACACATGGATGCTTCAGCTAGCCCCGGAATAATGAAGGCCACACTCATTAGAAGTTACCTATAATTAGAAAGAGATAGTTCCTTAATCAGGCAAGACTGATGCCCCAAAATGTCCCAGGAACCCCAGCAGGGCAGCAGGTGTGGATGCCATGAGACAAAAATTTAGACCAAGTAGCAGACCCAGAAAAACCCTGGGGTAAGCCTGTCAAGACCTCAGAAATTACACAAAGATGGGCTTAGAACTCACATGGCAGATATAGTAATATAATAATCCCAGATCCTTGATTATACCTACCAAGGGTTCAGCAAAGTGGAAAGTGGAGAAATACCTACCGTTCTCTACTTCTTGGATTTCTCCTTCCTCGGCCCCAGACCTAAAACTCTCCTGTTTTGCCCTGGTCACGCTCCTTTCCAAATGCCCCTTCTGTTGGTTCCCAGAGCACCATGTGCTCTTCACAACACTTGATCTAATACACAGAATTTTAATCTTCTAACCTGTGTAATTGTTTGTCCTCTCCCCTCTGAACTTCACCCTGTCTGTTCCTGCAAAATACAGATTTTATATTATTAGTCTGTGTACCTTTGGAGTCTGTTAGGATCTAGTTCAGTGGCTTGTGTACAGCCACTGTACAAATGTACAAACAAATGTATTTGAAGGATATAATATGTACTGTATTACACCCTAATGTGTCAAAAAGGCCAGACTTTGTTCTTTGACCATAAATGACATATAAAGAGAATTTCATTAAACAGAATTGCATTGAAAGTAAAGGACAGAAAAAGCTAAAGAGTAACATAAAAGACCATGGCTAAAAGAAATCAATTGTAATATTTCTTATGCTTCTCTTTTCTACTCTGATTTCCATGCTATTGCTAAGACTTAATTTTGCTTCCAAAATTGTTGAAAAATAATTAGTATTCCTTATTTTCCAGACTGCAAGCATTGTATAAAACTTCTCATTTTCAAATTTTTCTCCTCTGGGCCTCCCTGGCCCCCACAGCTGGATGTCTTCTGCCTGCATGGAATCAAACAGTATTAATGCCTCCCATCAGCTGGTGCTGTCATTCAACCCACATCTTTTTTATTCAAAATTAACACTGCACCAGTTTCCTCATTAATTATAGCAGGAGGTTTTGGGAAAGTTGGTGCTCTTGTGGTTTGTGATGTGGACCCCAAGAACGGATCTAGAAAAGAAAAATCTGAACAGAAGGATTATTATTGCCCACAGCAGTAAGCCCCAAGTTATGCCCTAAGAATGATGAATAATATAATAAAATAATGGGCACGTTTTTTACTCATTTCACTAAGTTTTTATTTTCACACTTCATATTTTTATTCCAAACTTAGAAAAGTTACAAAGATATTATGAAGTTCAGTGTACCACTTTATACAGGCTTAATATTTGTTACATTTACCCACTTTGTAAAGTCTCTCTCTCTCTCACTGTATAAAAAATATATATATACATATATATATAGTTTTTACAAATCATTTGAGAGCACATCATAGGCATCAGGATCCTTTGCACTTAAACACTTGAGCATATAATTTCTAGGAATGGAGATGTTCTCTTATGTAACCACAGTGTAATTACTGAAATCAGAAAGTTTAATATGGATACAAATGCCTAATCTATAGCCCACCTTCTGGTGTGCCAGTTGTCTCAATAATATCCTTTATAACTTTTTTTGTCCCTCAAATCCAAGATCTGATCCTGGATTGCCCACTTCATGTAATACTCATGTCTCTTAGTATCCTCTAGTCTGGAATAGTTACTTGGCCTTCGTTTTGTGTTTTACTGTTATTTTAAAAATGTATAGTGTTCCTCAGATCAGGTTTATCTGATATTTCTTCATAATTAGAGTCAAGATATGTACTTTTGGCAGAAATGCCACAAAAAAAGATCATTTATCAGGAGGCATCTGCTAGTTTGGCCCATTACTGACAACATTAACTTTGAAAAGTGTATATTAAACCACATCAGTAAATCAAGAAGTGAGTAATACCTGCACAGAATTTTATGAAAGCTTACAAAAAAATGAACCAAATATAAAAAAATGTATGACATTCAGAGAGAGAGAGAATGTACTCACATTAGCTCCTTTTGAAAGTAGGAAAATAAGTGAGCTGTTAGAACAAAAGAAAAATGGTTATGGAAAAATCTGAGAGACAGAGACATTTGCATATTAAGGAAAAGCAAGTTGCTAATAGTTTCAGGGAGTATGTAATAAATTGGGGGTCATTTTTCTTTTTTTTTTTTTTTTTTTTTTTTTTTTTGAAAGTCACTTGAAACAATTCTTTTATATGTATGGTTATGTCATCAACATGATATGCATTTAAGTTCATGATATACATTTTGATTAACTGGTATTTTGGGAATCAATGTTTGCTTATATGTCATTTACATGATCCTAAATTGAAAGCATATAACCGAGTCTTATTTGTATCCTAGACTGTCTCTTTTTTTTTTTTTTTATAAATTAATTTTTATTGGTGTTCAATTTACCAACATACAGAATAACACCCAGTGCTCATCCCGTCAAGTGTCCCCCTCCGTGCCCGTCACCCATTCACCCCCACCCCCCGCCCTCCTCCCCTTCCACCACCCCTAGTTCGTTTCCCAGAGTTAGGAGTCTTTATGTTCTGTGTCCCTTTCTGATATCTCCCACACATTTCTTCTCCCTTCCCTTATATTCCCCTTCACTATTATTCATATTCCCCAAATGAGTGAGAACATACACTGTTTGTCCTTCTCCGATTGACTTACTTCACTCAGCATAATACCCTCCAGTTCCATCCACGTTGAAGCAAATGGTGGGTATTTGTCGTTTCTAATGGCTGAGTAATATTCCATTGTATACATAAACCACATCTTCTTTATCCATTCATCTTTCGATGGGCACCGAGGCTCCTTCCACAGTTTGGCTATTGTGGACATGGCTGCTAGAAACATCGGGGTGCAGGTGCCCCGGCGTTTCATTGCATCTGAATCTTCGGGGTAAATCCCTAACAGTGCAATTGCTGGGTCGTAGGGCAGGTCTATTTTTAATTCTTTGAGGAACCTCCACACAGTTTTCCAGAGTGGCTGCACCAGTTCACATTCTGGGGGTCATTTTTCAAAAACTAATTTGAATTCCCGTAAATTGCTTTTCCAGGACATCACTAGTAATTGTGTTTATAAATAACTGGTTCAAGGGGCACCTGGGTGGCTCAGTCAATTGAATGGCCAAGTCTTGATTTCAGCTCATGTTATAATATTGGGGTCCTGGGATTGAGCCCCAAGTTGGGCTCTGTGCTCAGCAGGAAGTCTGCTTGAGATTCCCTCTCCCTCTTCCTTTGCCCCTCCCCCAACTCATGCATGGGCTCACTCTCTCTCTCTAAAATAAATGAATAAATCTTTAAAAATAAATAAGTAACCGGTTCATGATAATGGAAAATTTGGTCTGACTGGGGGAAAAGTGATTTCTTTTTAAGCTCCCTTTGATTCAGAAGTTTTTTATTCTAAAATGTTGTAGGAGTGTCACCTGGGTGGCTCAGCGGTTGAGCATCTGCCTTTGGCTCAGGGCGTGATCCCAGTCCAGGGATCAAGTCCCACATCAGGCTCCCTGTGAGGAGCCTGCTTCTCTCCCTCTGCCTCTCTCTATGTGTCTCTCATGAATAAATAAATAAAATATTTTAAAAATAAATTAAATAGATAAATAAAATTTTATAGGAATATGTCATTATGATACAGCTTTTATATGAGAGTAAATTTATAAAAATACAATATATAGATTTATATGTATAATACATATACACATATTTTTAATGCCTACCAAAAAAAATGGAAAATTTGTCCCTTTCCATTAAGAAAGGTCATAATCCATAAAGCATTGACTCAGCTACCACCCTGCTTTCCTACTTTTCCCCATTCATGGAGTTTCCATGTGTAACAGGCAGCATTTTGGTTTAAGAATGATATCAGAAATGATATCTCCTGTGGTAATTTTATTCCATTCTCACAATTGGATATAGTACAATGCTTTTTAGAGTCAAGTAGGAGGGAATTTCAATGCACTACAATGTGCAAACTATAATTTCAGTCCCAATTTTCAGTAATTGTTCTGTTAGAAAAAAATAACTTCCCTGGAAGATTCAGTCCTGTACTATTTTTATGCAGCTCTCTAGGCATGTAAACTTAAAAACCTGTATTGCACAAGTAAGTTATTTTCTGTTTTGTTTTGTTTTGTTTTATTAAGAACTCAGTTCACTTAGCACTCAAGTGAAGAATGAAGAGATTCTTTTTCTTCTTTCATTCTTTTTTTTATGATGCTGTGATGGCAAGAAGAAGGACAAGGGTTAAACTTTTTGTTCTTCATTCCTACCATTCTCCAAAACTTAAAGACATTAATTTTAATGAGGCTAACTCGTGTGCAAGGCACCATTTTAAACTATGGTATAGAACTTTGGGGAGAGAATGTCCTATCACTCAAGCTATTTAATATCACCTAAGGATTGTGACATACAACAAATACAAATACTTTTTAGATAATATTCCTATACAGTATTGTCATAATCCACCAATTACTCTGTGAGAAAAGTCAGCTGCAAAAGATGAGAGAAAACAGCATGGCAGTGGAGCAGGAGCAAGGAATGATTGAGTGTTGTTGTGTGTCCCCAATCGAGAATCTTCCTGAAATTTTAGTCTCCAAAAAAAAGGGATTCAAAAATGAGAAGAAGAAGAATTCTTTATCAGCCATCATTAAACAGTATTCTTACCTTGTGAAACTTCTGCTGTGGCATCTAAAACATGAAGTTGTTCAGAGGTAAGGAAAGTTCATAGACCAAATGAAGACAACATCTACCAGATTCCTATTCTCTTCCAACAGGTCTTCTTGGGTTAACTCCCTTTTTGCCCGTTCACTCTGCTACCTAGACAATGATGCACTTCCCCTTCTGATTATTTTTCAACAGCTAAGCCCTTACAAGTGCGCCCTCACAAAAGATTGATGAAGACACCATTGCATGTAGACTTGGCTCTGGCCCTGTTGTGATAGTGTCTGGCTCCTGAGAAGATAAAAAAACTTTGTCACTTGTCCTTCATGTCAAATAACTTTATCGGATAGAAGAAATGAGTGAATGACTCAGTCACCTAGTCAATCATTAGCAGAGGAACATAACTGACTTTTGGACTCTGCTTACACTTCACATGTGGCCTTTCATTTTATTCATGGGAAAGCCTGTAGGGAATGCAAGGCAAAATCATAAACCAGGGAAGCAGGGATTCTAGTACCAGCCCTTTACAACCTACGGCCACTTCCAGGTGTTTCTATGAGAGCCCTTAAAAATAATCCTGTTTATATTTGAGGCCTTACAAGACAGTTGGTCATTTTTACTCTTTTATTTTTATCTCTATGGAAAAAGCAGGAAGCTGTTTATATGGGGATGACTGCCTGTTGCCACAGGTGAAGTGCAGCAAGGCTAAAGAAAGGATATATAACAGGTTAAGGCGTACGACTGGTATAAATATACTTAAAGGAAGGGACAATGGAAAGCAGCATTCATAAGCATTTTGTGGTTGTGCTTTAACAAAGAAAGGTTATAACCCCTATAGGTGGGAAGCAAGCGTTTCTTAAAGCAGTTGTTTCTTCTTTTAAAGCAATTTCTCCAGTTATGAACTTTGGCCAGTTTTCACCCAAGTAGCAGAGACAAATTCAAAAGAAAATCAAATTAATGCTGCTTGAAGTGAGATGAAATAGGTAAGTCCACATAGTTTAAGAGTTAAAGCATACTTCACTTGGGGTCAGTTATGTTCTTGCAAAGTGGAAATCATTGCATAGTGTTTTCCTTGTCAGAGCCCCCTCTTTGGGGTCATGAAAATACCATTTACCTTAAATGATCAATGTGAACATCCCTATACAAACAATAGCAATACTGTGTGGTTTGGATTCGAGGTGTAACATGCACAAGCTCCGATTTTATAATCCAAAGTAAAAGTAGACACAGGAAGGCAGCAAAAGATGTCAACTGACTGAACTCCTGGATCCCTTTCAGAAAGAAAAAAGAGGGGAAAAAAAACTTAGTGAGTCTTTGAAGTGGTTGCTTCTTGAGTAACCTAAGGGACAGCCTAAATCTCTAGCATATTTTAAACCTAAGCCGGGTTCTTTAAAAAGTTTTGGATGTAATTCAGATACGACGAGCCCCCTAAGCCTAACATTTCCACAGCTGCCTTGATTTGCTGGCTTCTGAGCCAGACATTAGAAATGTCTATTGGAGAAACTCCATCATGGTGTGGTAAAAAAAAAAAAAAAAAAAAAAAAAAAAAAAAAAAAAAAAAAAAAAAAAAAAAAACAGTCGCTCTTATTTCCTCCTCCCACACTCCTGTGTGATATAGTCAAGGGAAAACTGGGGCTTGGAAAGCAGACACTGATTTACTCTCTCATTGTGACTTTAACCGCTAAGTCAGATTTTGAGTAAAAGTAAAGTAAGCGAAAGCACCGTGGAAAATCCAGCCTTTTGTATAGTTTCTCTTTCTCTTTCAAATCCTTGCTGGTAGATTCCTTTATAATGAATAAAAATGAAGACAACCAAATTGTCTATTTTTGAGAGCTAGTTAAATATTTTATGGTATAATGAGCCAATTGAAAACTATTTAACAGTTTAAAATAATGAGGTAAAATGTACATGTCAATATGTACAAATAACTGAGACATTGTTGAGTGAAAAAAGTAGGTTTCTGATTATTGGGGATACACTCAGTCCATTTGTGTACAAAAAAAATGAGGGGCAACTGGGTGATTCAGTTGGTTAAGCATCTGCCTTCGGCTCAGGTCATGATCTCGGGGTCCTGGGATCTAGCCCTGCATCTGGCTCTCTGCTCAACAGGGAGTCGGTTCTCACCCTCCCTCTGTGCTCTATCTCTCTCTATCAAATAAATAATAAAATAAAATCTTTAAAGAAAAGTGAAAAAAATAGAGATGTATATTTTACACTTTCCAGAAAATATGTAAAGCATAGCTAATAGTCCCCACTCTCAGCCAGAAAACCTCAGTACCTCAGTAATGACACCTGGGGCTGAGTAACTGTTGCTGAGGAGGCTGTCCTGTGCATTGTAGGATGTTTAGCAGCAACTCCGTACCCCTCTGCTAAATGCCAGTAACAACACCCCTCTCCATTGTGACAACCAGAAATGTCGCTAGAAATTGCCAAATGTCCTCTGGAAGGCAAAACTATCCACAGTTGAGGACCACTGCTCTGGGGAATGAGGCTGGAGGGAACCATTTAGGTTTCATCTCCCTTCTTATGAACAGTTTATTTTTGTTTGTTTGACTTTACCATGAACATGGTCTATTTTTATGTTATATTTAAAAAATAAAAATGGGGGCAGCCCAGTAGCTCAGCAGTTTAGCACTGCCTTTGGCCCAGGGCCTGATCCTGGTGACCCAGGATCAAGTCCCACGTCAGGCTCCCTGCATGGAGCCTGCTTCTCCCTCTGCCTGTGTCTCTGCCCCACGCCCCCCTTTCTCTGTGTTTCTCATGAATAAATAAATAAAATATATATTTTTTTAAAAAAAGGAAAAACTTTCCAGATTTCACCTCAGGTTATATAGAACTTGAGGGAAAAATGAACTATACGACTAATAAAAATACTCTATAAGGTTGTGCTGCCATTTTGATTGACTTAGTAGCTTCATGTAGTACATTGACTCCAAAAACCTTAAGGCTCTGTAAAAAAAAAAAAAAAAAAAAAAGTCAGTAAAAAATATTCTAAAATTTTTATAGCCAGAGAATGACAGCCATTGGGAAGGTGGCAACCAAAATCAAGCTATTTAATGAATGCCATTGGCATTGACATTGGGGGTTAAGAATTTGTTTTCTGCCCAGTAGTACCAACCCTCAGTGAAACTGCATGGAATGTGAGCCATCCTCATATCCTTCCAACCACTGCACTTGATCACCACCAGTTCATGCGTTTACTCAGATATGCAGCAGGACTATGTTAGACTCTGAATTCTTTGGTATTGAAGGACCACCAACAGCTTCAGTGTATATTTACCGGGGACCTGCACATTAGCCTACTGCTCAGAGACAGGAGAGTTCTCCTGGGGCATCTGCAGAGACCAGTGTCTCCCTCCCAGCAGGAGCCACATGGGAAACAGGGCTGCTAACCACAAAGGCAGCCCCTCCTCCCCAGTGAGGCCAGGGGCAAGGCCAGGCTGCTCCTTAGGAAGCTAAGAGTGAGGTACTCAAGAGGTGGGGATGGCCATGTCATTTCACTCAGTGGTGAGAGATTCCCCAAGGAAGAAGTGAAACCTTAAAACTTTTTATTTTTATTTTTCTTAAGATTTTATTTGTTTATTCATGAGAGACACACACAGAGAGAGAGAGAGGCAAAGACATAGACAGAGGGAGAAGCAGGCTCCCTATGGGGAGCCTAATGCAGGACTCAATCTCAGGACCCCGGGATCATGACCTAGGCCAAAGGCAGATGCTCAACCACTGAGCCACCCAGGCACCCCTAAAACTTTTTTAAAGACAAAAGTGAAAGTGTTTGGCCAAACTAAGGGGAAAGCAAGCATCATCCCAAAGGTAGTGGGAACAGAGGTGAGGAGAGAAGAAGTAAAGGGAAACAACAATACTGAAGACAGCAGTAGGAGGAGGAAGAGTCTCAGGAAGGTGAAGGTGGAAAGAAGAGCGCCTGCCTGGGCATGGAGAAGGCCCAGGAGTTTAGACCAGGTTGGTGCTCCTCAGGGTGTTTAATTCTTAAAGCACAGAACGTGTGGTGAGCGGTTGATGCAGTACCATTCTCAAAAGTCAGACACATGAATAAGTAGGTTCTACTTAAAAAAAAAATTGTATTTATATTCTTCAAGTCACTATGTTTTAACTTCATGGGGCTTATCCATCATTCAGCCTTTGCCTTCATCTGTCTTCAGCCAAGACTTGAGTCGCCATTTCCTGGTGCTGTGGGTGGTTAGGATAATGAGGACTATTCTATGGCTTTGCTTCATTTCTGGCCTCCCTCCCTCTTTGAGGGTGTGTCTCTCTTTGCTCCAGAAAAGATACTGTCACATCTGAAGGCTGTCTGTGTGTGGCCCTGGAGCCTGCCCAGCCTGCGCCTTCTTAACAGCAGCAGCCAGAAGAAGCAGAGAATGGATTATAAACCTCAGCATTAATGTTAGGACTAGCTGTGGCCCTGGTGCTCATGCTCTTTTCTTCTGAAACAGAAACAGAAAGAATGAATGTCCCGGGCTTTATATGAAATAAGTCAGCATGTGCAAAAATTTTTCTTTGTAGCCCCTCAAGGCAGTTGATATCTTAATATTTGGAAAATCATAAAATCAAGAACTCTCCATTAAAAAATCAACAAGACCCTGATTTCCTCTCACTTATAATCTTCTTTATGACAATATTTAAATGATTTAACTAAAATGGGAATGTTAAGAATCATGAGATGGCACACAGGAAAAGCTCTCTTTCATGTAAACCACACGTCACAGTGGTTCCTCATCTGAAAGAAGGGCAGGAGTTCCTTAAGCCATTTCCAATATTTCTGAGAGTTAAACAGAAATTGAAAGTTCGCTTTCAATAAAGTTGCACAGGCTAATTGAAATGTCAGGCACCTTTGATTTGCCTCGAATTACATTAATGTGATGTGGCGGCACCGGTTATCTCTTGCTGATCAGGACTGCTGTTGTAGAGAAAAGGCAAACTAAGGGAGGAGGGAGAGAGAGACCAGAGGAAAGGAACAAGACTTAGGTCTAGACCTGAACAGTCTTTGTCAAATTGGGTGAATTTTAATCTCAGCAGGCCTCAATTTTCTCATCTGTGAATCGGGCATCATGCTGGCTGTGGTGTGCCCCTCAGAGTATTGGGAATAGTCTGGTGAGCACTCAGGTTACATCATGCAGGGTGCTCCCTATGCTCTAGACACTATTCTGGGTGCTTTTCATGGATTCATTCAAATCAACATTATGAAGTTGGCCCCAGTTGTTATCCCACTTTTTAGGATGAGGAAATTAAGACATAAAACAGTTTGTAAAAATTTATCTCAGGCCACACCACTAATGAACAGGGGTCTCAACCAAGGCAATGTGGTTAAGAGTCCATGGCCCTTCATTGCAAATCCATGCTCTTAACCACTCTGCTCTATGACCCGACTATGTAATGAATCTAACATGCAATCACTTCTGTCAATACTACTATTCTATGTCTTTGTTATTAAAAAGGAGAAAAACAAATCGCTACTAAATAAATTTATTGTGATTAGTAGACAAAATTCAGACCTCAAGACCCTTGGTGGCAACATGATTGGTATTTATTGCTCTGTAATGGGGAATTTTACATTTTATGGTCAGTCGTTAATTTAGTCACTAGGTTGACTCTAATAGAAAGTGACCTTCCCATCATTCTCTCTTTTACCCCCATTCATTCATTCATTTACCCATTGCATGCCAGGTACTATATATCATTTTTTTACAGATTCAAATGTGCTATTTTGAAACTGCAGTGTGCTTATAATACATGTCATTATACTCATTAAATAAAAAATGCATTTTTAGATTCCTAAGTATATGCTCTGAAATGAAAACTCTTTTACTTAATTCACTTTCCCACTTTGTTCTGTTACTAGTTTCTAACTTCTTTATGCATAGCCACACACACACACACACACACACACAAAAAAAAAATGCATTTTCTGAAGCATATAAAAAGTCTGACGCTTCCTCTGAGAAGATTTCATCCAAATTGAATGTATAGAACAAATAAAGGGGAGGAAAAATTAGCCCCTAAATAATCCTTATATACTATGGATTCTAGTACAAAAAAAAAGTATAAGGCACATAACAATCCTCTTCCCATGTCCTGAAATACAGTTCTTATAAACCCAGTTTGTAAAAAGTTTAAAAACAAAAAACCTTCTAACTACAACCAATTAGAGTGCAATTAGCTACAGTGGATGGTCCATTCCCAATTGCCCAACTGTAGGCTTTTCGGTTTATAGATTAACCACACTCCTTGTTCTACCATTTTCTCATTTTATGCTTCCCTGCTTCTCCTCCTTCAGTCTTGTACCTGTTCATTAACATGTGAAGATAAGGAGCTCAAAGAATAGAGTTTTGAGATAGAACTCAATGAAGCACTTTGACTCCTCATTAGCAGTTCTCATGGGGCTTTCATCAGAAGAAAGAGACAATACAATGAATTACATTAGGTTTCATAAATCAAAGTACAATATCCTCTTTTCAATAGTCAGGTTGACTGTATATGACACCATTACAGCTGGAAACATCCTTAAAGATCATGAATTCCTACCTCCAGACTTTATAGGTGATGACACTAGAGCCCAGACAAGGTAGGTGACCTGCCCCAGGTCACCCACTTAGATAACATCATAGTCAGGATGAGAAACTAGGTTGTACTAATGTCTCAACCTTTTCCTTTGAACCCTCTTTTCTAATATTTATCCAGACTCCCGTTTTTCCACTATATTTTATTTCTTCAGCATTTCATAGTGAGGAATTTAGTGAATTCAAATAAGAAAATTCCATTAACAAGTACAAAAACATTAGTTTATTTGAATAGTTTTGGTTATTTCCATCGGTGGTAAACCAGTATTTATCAATCTGCTGTATATAAAGTCTTTTCAAAGCATTTAACAAAGAATATGGATCTAACAAAATGAATAGCAAAAGTTCACTTGTTCCAAGAGCATTTAGTACAGAGGTAGACAATGTAATATTTTTGGAATGAGATAAAAGAAAGAAGAGAAGAAAGAAAAAAGGGGGAAAAAAGGGAGGGAGCAAGGAGATGCTAATATTATTATAAGGATCCAGTTGTTGCTTCAAGGGCATAATAGTTTCATAGTATTATTGAAATTTTTTGTTACAGATTCTTTGTGATTGTCAGAAAATCTTAAAATATATACCCATGACCTCTCTTTATATACCCTTCTCTAGAATATGTTCTCTAATAAACTAGAAGAGCAGATACCTAAATTGATATGCTCATAACCTATTATTTGTATGAATGATCAGCCCCAGAACAAAACTAGCTTCCCAAACTTTGCCCATTGATTTATTTCTGCTTTGAGGTATAGAGTGTAAGTCAATATAAAAAAAAATCACCTGAAAAATTCAAAGAAGGTAAATGATTAAGATAATTTAATGCCATTTATGTTTAGAATCATACAATCAATATATACTACATTCATAAATCATCTAGGATTTTGGTTATTAATAATACTTTTGTGATGCATTTTGCTTCTTTCGTCCTTGATCTACTTTTTATTTGTCCATTTTAAAATTTGACCATTCAATTCACTTAAATCTATAATTTCTCTAAAATTTTGCTTATAAAATCTCTAAACTCGTCTTCAGTTGCCAATTTAATTAAACATTTCTGCGTGCCTAGGTGGCTCATTTGGTTGAGCATCTGACCCTTGGTTTTGGCTCAGGTCATGATCTGGGGGTCATGAGATCCAGCCCCCTGTGGGGCTCTGCACTCAGGGTGGAGTGTGTGTAAGATTTTCTTCCTCTCCCTCTTTCCTTCCCCTACCCACACTCATGCCTCTCTCTCTCTCCAAAAAAAAAAAAATGTATATATATATATATATTAAATAAACAATTAATTAACAAATATTTCTTCAAATATTGTGCTATTATATAGAATAAGTGACTAAATATTTAAATTTGGTATACCTGGGTGGCTCAGCGGTTGGACATCTGCCTTTGCTTCAGGGTGTGATCTTGGAGTCCCGGGATCCAGTCCCACATCGGGCTTCCTGCCTGCATGGAGCCTGCTTCTCCCTCTGCCTATGTCTCTGCCTCTCTCTCTGTGTCTCTCATGAATAAATAAATAAAATCTTTAAAACACAAATACATACATACATACATATTTAAATTTATATTGACAAAATTTCAAAAACTAGTATTTACATAGTTTATTAAGTTATGTTGCTGGGACATTCATCTTACAAATTCTGTGGTAATGGAGGTCTTTCTTGCATTCAACTGTGGCAAACATAAATGGGGGAATAACAATAATGAAAAGTTAAATATTTACATGAACCCCAACCACTCTACTAAGGGCTTTTCATGTATTACTTATTTGTTTCCAGAATTCTGTGCATGGCTGTTTTAGTTCTATGTGGTAGCAGTTTTTATAATTGTCCTGTTACAGAAGGAGAAACAGGTTTACAAAGTAAATAACTTCTCATAAAGCTCATATTGACTAAGTGGCTGAATTGGAATTTGAAGCAAGTTCTGGCTCTTGAGCTCTTTCCACAAATAACAAGTTCATTGTCATTTGGCATCAGAATATGTAGGGTTCTATTTAAAGGATAACTTTATAAAATCTTATCTCAAGGTCAAAATTCTTCAGGCTTGTTTAGCCGGGTAAGAAAATAATGAAGGTTGTTTTCTGAATATTTGAAGAAAATGCTTCTTTCACCTAAATTGACTAGGATGGTTGATAGGAATCTCCATATTATTAACTCAGTTGTCCTCTTTCAAACGTAATCTTTGAAATGAAGAGCTGAATGGAGAATAGGATTTTATATACAAGATGCTAAGAAAACTGGATTAAGTGATTGATTCAATGAAGTAGTCCTATTTTTTAATTAATTAAATTGAAAATTTGGAATTAAATGGTCAAAATAAAATATTTTTAGTATTTTTCTGGTTCTTCTATACAACCTCTACTTTTTTATTTTTTATTTTTTATTGAGGTATAGTTGACACACAATGTTACTTTAGTTTCAGGTGTATAACAGAGGGATTGGAGAACTCTATATGTTATGCTATACTCACCACATGTGTAGCTACCATCTGTCAACATACAACACCATTTACGGGACTATCGACTATATGCCCTGGGCTGTACCGTTCATCCCTGTGATTTTTTTCATTTGATAACTGGAAGCCTGTATCTCCCACTCCCCTTCACCCATTTTGCCCATCCCCCATCCCCTTGAGGAACCATCAGTTCTCTGTATTTACAGGTCTGTTTCTGTTTTTCTGTTTGTTTGTTCGTTTGATTTGTTTTTTAGGTTCTACATATAATGAAAATCATACAGTATTTATATTTCACTTTTGGATTTATTTTCTTAGCATAAAACCTTCTAGGTCCATCCATGTTGCTGCAAATGGCATAATTTCACTCTTTTTTATGACTAATAATCCACTGTATATCTGTTCCATATCTCCTTTATCCATGCATCTATTAATGGACACTTAGACTGCTTCTATGTCTTGGCATTATAAATAATAATTCAGGAAACATAAACATATGTCTTTTTGAATTAGTGTTTTCATTTTCTTTGGGTAAATATCCAGTAGTAGAGTTATGGAATTATATGGTATTTCTATTGTTAATTATTTGATAAACCTCTACACTGTTTTCCACAGTGGATTGCATCAATTTGCATTCCCAACAACAGTGCGCAAAGGTTCCATTTTTTCCATATGCTGGCAAACACTTGTTATCTCTTGTCTTTTTGAGTCTAGCCATTCTGACAAGTGTAAGGTAATGTCTTTATAGTTTTGAGCTGCATTTTCCTGATAATTAATGATGTTGAGCATCTTTTCATGTGTCTGTTTACCATCTATGTGTCTTCTTTGGAAAAATGTCTCTTCAGGTCCTCTGCTCATTTTTTAATTTTTGTGGGGGTTTTTTTGGTGTTGAGTTGTGTAAGTTCTTTATATAGTTTGGATATTAACCCCTTATCAGATGTATCATTCACAGATATCTTCTCCTGTCCAGTAGGTTACCTTTCCATTTTGATGGTGGTTTCCTTCACTATCAGAAGCTTTTTATTTTCATGCAGTCCCAATAATTTATTTTTGCCTTTGTTTCCCTTGTTTCTGAATTTAGAGGGAAGCCTCTCAGTTTTTCACCATTATGATGTCAGTTGTGGTTTGGTCATATATCACTTTTCCTATATTCTAATATTTTCCTCTAAACCCACTTTGTTGAGAGATTTTGTCATCAGTGGATGTTGAATTCTATCAGATGTCTTTTCCGTATCCATTAACATGAACATATGATCTTTATGTTTCATTTTGTTAACGTGGTTTATCACATTGATTTCCAAATATTGAACAATCCTTGCATCCTCAGGATAAATCCCACTTCATTATGTGAGTGGTCCTTTTAATGTATATGGTTTACTAATATTATGTTGAGGATTTTTGCATCTATATTCATCAGGGATATTGATAATGGCCTTTAGTTTTCTTTTTTGGTAGTGTGTTTGTCTCGTTTTGATATCAGAGTAATGCTGGCCCCATATAATGTATTTTGAAGCTTTCCTTCCTCTCCTATTGTTTGGAATAGTTTGAGGAGAAGAGATATTAACTTTTCCTTAAATGTGTGATAGAATTCACCTGTGAAGCCTTCTGGTCTTGGACTTTTGTTTGTTGGGAATTTGTTGATTACCTATTCAATTTCATTACTAGTAATCAGTTGTTCAGATTTTGTATTTCTTCTTCATCTAGTTTTAGAAGATTGTATGCTTCCAGGAATTTATCCATCTCTTCTGGGTTGTCCAAATTTTTGGCACAGACTTTTTTGTAGTAGTCTCTTATAATTCTTTGTGATATCAATTGTTACTTCTCTTTCATTTCTGATTTTTCTTTATTTGGGTCCTCTTTCTTTTTTTCTTGATGAGTCTGGCTAACTTTTATCAATTTTGTTTATCTTTTCAAAGAAACAAATCATGGCTATGGTTTCATTGTCCTTTTTTTAAAGTCTCTGTTTCATTATTACTGCTCTGATATGACCATTTTTATTTCCTTCCTTCTACTAACTTTGGGCTTTCTTTGTTCTTTTTTCTAGTTCCTTTAGTTATAAGACTGATTTTTCTTGTTTCTTGACTTAGGCCTGTATCAAATTAAATTTTCCTCATGGAACTACTTTCACCACATCCCAAAGATCTTGATCTGTTATGTTTTCTTTTTTTTTTTTTTTTTGGTCTCCATGTATTTTTTAAATTTCTTCTTTGATTTCTTCATTGACCCGTTGGTTGTTTGGTAGCATGTTGCTTAGCCTCCATGTGTTTGTGTTTTTTCAAGTTTTTTTAAATTGGAATTGATTTCCTATTTTATACTGTTATGGTTAGAAAAGATGCTTTATATGATTTCAGTCTTCTTAAATTTATTGAGATTGGTTTCATGGCCTAATGTGTGATTTGTTCTGGAGAATGTTCCATGTGCACTTGAAAAGGATATATATATTCTGCTGTTTGGGGATGGAATGTTCTGTAAATATCTGTTAAATCCATCTGGTCTACTGTGTCATTCAAAGCCACTGTTTCCTTGTTGCTTTTCTGTTTGAATGATTTATCCAATAATGTAAGTGGAGGTGTTAAAGTCCCCTTCTATTACTATATTTCTATTGATTTTTCCCCTTATGTCTACTAATATTTGCTTTATATATTTAGGTGCTCCAATGTTGTATGCATAGATATTTACAATTGTTATATCCACTTGTTGGATTGATACTCCATTATGTAATGCCGTTCTTTGTCTCTTGCTACAGTGTTTGTTTTAAAGTTTTTTTCATCTGATGCAAGTATTGCTGCTCTGGCATTTTTTCCTTCCATCAGCATGGACTCTTTTTCCATCTCTTTACTTTTAATCTGTATATGTTTTTAGGTCTGAAGTGATACTGGAGGCAGCATATAGGGTCTTTCTTTAAATCCATTGTATCACTTTATGTCTTTTGTTAGAGGATTTAGACCACTTACATTTAAAGTAATTATTAATAGGTATATACTTATTTCCATTTTGTCCATTTTTTCTGGTTGTTTCTGTAGTTCTTCTCTGTTCTTTTTTTCTTCTCTTCCTTTCCTTGTGATTGATGACTTTCTTTAGTACTAAGATTTCTTACTCTTTATTTTTTTGTGTCTGTTATAGGTTTTGGTTTGTGGTTACCATGAGGTTCATTTATAACATCCTAAGAATATAACAGTTTATATTAAGTTGATCGTCAATTAAGTTTGAATACATTCTAAACGAACTTAATTTTTACCCCATGTTTTATTTATATGTTGTTATATTTTACATCTTTTTATTTTATAAGTCTCCTTAGCTAATTTTTTAGATACAATTGATTTTCCTTGTCTTTTAATCTTCATACTAGCCTTATAAGTGTTTGTTCTACTACCTTTACTGTATGTTTGTTTTTACACATGAAATTTTTTCCTTTTATGAATTTCTTACTTTTAATCAGAGTTTTTTCCTTTCCACTTAAAGAAATCCCTTTAACATTTCTGGTAAGGCTGATGAATTCCTTTAACTCTTGTTTGTCTGGGAAACTCCAGACAATTCTCTTTCAATTCTGAATGATAATCTTGCTGGGTGGAGTAGTCTTGGTTGTAGGCTTTCTTCTTTTCAGCATTTTGAATATATCATTCCACTTTCTTCTGGCCCACAAAGTTTCTGCTAAAAAATAGGTTCACAACCTTATGCAGTTTCCCTTGTATGCTACCAGTTGCTTGTCTCTTGCTGAGAATTTAAAATTCTCTCTTTATATTTAATCTTTGACATTTTCATTATTATATGTCGTGATGAGGATTTCCTTGGGTTCACCTTATTTGGAACTCTCTGCATTTCCTGAAACTGGATGTCTGTTTCTTTTTCCAGGTTAGAAAATTTTTCAGCTACTATTTCTTCAGGTAAGTTTTCTACTCTTTTCTCTGTCTGAGGCCCCTGTAATGCAAATGCTTGTTCACTTGATGTTGTGCAAGAGAATCCTTGATGTATCATCATTTTTTAAATACTTTTATATTTTTGTTGTTCAACTTGGATGCTTTCCATTACCCTGTCTTCCAGATCACTTATCCACTCTTCTTCATCCTCTAATTTACTCGTGATTCACCCTGGTGTATTTTCATTTCAGTTATCATATTCTTCAATTCTAACTGGTTCTTTTTTATATTTTTTATCTTTTTGCTAAAGTTACCACTAAGTTCATCTACTGTTCTTTCCAGTCCAGTAAACAACTTTATGACCATTACTTTGAACTCTTTATTAGGTAAATTTGTTATCTCCATTGCATTTAATTTTTTTTTTCCTAAGGTTTGTCTTGTTCTTTTGTTTGGAGTATATTCCTCTCCCTCCTCATTTTAATTGACTTTCTGTATTTGTTTCCAAGAATTAAGTAGAACAGCTATTTCTCCTAGCCTTGAAAGAATGGTCTTGTGTATAGACATCCCCTGTGTAGATTATGTGTGCCTTGTAACTTTATTTGATGGCTAGAGCTGTGGCTGGCATGGGCTAAGTGTCCCAGGGACACTTCATGTACTTCATGCTGGGACTGTCTATGAGGATGGCTGTAGCTGAAGTGGACATGAGCCAGGGTGGCTTCAGCACTCTCCATGAAAAGAGTGCCTTGGCAAGATGGCTAGAACTGAGGTAGGCACCAGCCAGGGTGTCCCAGGGACACACAGAGCATCTGGCAGGACAGTTGAAGCTAAAGGAGGTGCAGGCCTGGCCATTCGTGGGACTCTCTACACAGGAGAGGACTGTATGAGGCATCTAGAGTCAAGACAAGGTGCAGGCCAAGGTGTCCTGGGGTGCTCTGTGCAGGGCATGCCTTGGGGGACAGCTGGAGCTTAATCACGCCATGAGTCCAGAGACACCAGAGTACGTTATACTGGAGAGTCCCCAGCAATTCATCAGGAGCTGAAGTGGTACAGGCTTAGAGTCATCTTGGTGAGATGGCTGCAACTGTAGTGAGTGCTAACCAGGTGTGTCCAGTGTGTGTCACACTGGTGCCACCTTGGTGGGAGGCCTTGGGCTGATGAGGGCTAGGGACACATGGCAAGGACACCCCCAGATCCTGCTCCTGTCTATGCTATCAAGGTGGAAGGGAATGTAAAATGTGGTGCTCACCAGCCCCTCTGACCTGTAGAGAATTCCAGCAGCTCTCCTATCATTTGGCAGGGTTCTAGAGCAGACTCCTTTATATTCTGATTGACCTTTTCAGCCACAGCTTTTTGTCTATGCCCCAAGGCAGGTGAATGTGTTCATGGTCCCTTAGTACTATCCCTCTCCACTGCAGTTTGCAGTGTCAAGAGTGCAGGTTCCTTTCATTACCATGTCTTCATCTCTCTTGTCATTCTCCATTTAATCTCTCTTTGGTTGTGCAGAAGGTGTTCAGTCAGCCCTCAGTTCTTCTTCAGGAGGAATTGCTCTTTAGATAGGTATAGATGCGGTATGTCCATGGAAGAGGTGAGTTCAGAGCCTTCCTATGTTTCCATATTGGGCCAGAATCACCTTCAACTTTTTTAAATTGAAGAATAATTGACATATAATATTGCATTAGTTTCAGGTATACAACATGGTGATTCAATTCAATATTTATATATATTATGAAATGGTCACCACAATATGTCTAGTTACTGTCACCATACAAAACTGTTACAATACTATTGACTCTGTTTCCTATGCTGACCATTACATGCCCACATCTTATTTATTTTATAGCTGGAAGATTAATCTCCTTTACCTATTTTGTTTTTGCTCTTACCACTCCAAGAGTTCAGTCTTACACTTGTTACACTGAGATGACTATTACACACCTAAATGTAAATACCATTAGATTGAGCATTAGATAGACAAGTCTGAACTTCAGAATAGAGGTCCAGGCTGGAGAGAGAAATTTGGGAGTTGACTATATATATGGCACTTAAGGACTAGATGAAGATACCAAAAGAATGAGTATAGACAAAGAAGAGATCTGAGGTCCTGTGACAATACAATATTAAGAACTCCCCAAAATGATGAAAGACCAAAGAAGGAAATTTAAAAGGAGAAGTGGGGAGTTAGGAAGAAAATCTAATTGTGGGGTTCTGTAAGATGAATGAAAAGGTATTTCAAAGAAGAAGGGATTTTTTTATGTCAGAGGCTTGTCAAGGAATTTGAGAACTAATATTAAACATTTGGATTTAGCAACATGTAGGCAACTGGTGACTCTTCCAAGTAAATTTTAAGTGTATCACGGGGCAGGGGCAAATGCCTGATTATAGTGAGAAGAGAAAAATGGGAAGAGGGAAAGTAGAGTGGACATATAAGTACTAAAAGAGAAAATTCTTACAGAGTTTTAACTTAAGGAGAGATAGGAAATATAAATAGGGAAGAATAGGGAGACAAAGGACTAAAACAGTAGCTGGAATAGAAAATACAGCCAAGAGAGATTTGTTTAAGATGAAAGAAATAATATTTCATATGCTGATGAGACCAAGAGGAAAAGTGATGAGGCTAAAGAGAAAAGGGAAGACTGTGACATTCAAGGTCACTGAGTAAGTAAACAGAAATGGGACCTGTATTAGTTCTCTCCAACTATTGTAACAAATTACCACAGGCTTTCGGCTTAAAACCACACAAATTGATCATCTCTAAAGTTCTGTAGGTCAGAGTGTGTGGGAATTGGGAGAATTTGGCTGATTCTTCTGCTCAGGGTATCACAAGGCCAAAATCAAAGTGTTGGCTAGCGTGGGCTTTCATATGGAGGCTGTGGGAGAGAATCCACTTCCAAGATCATTCAGGTTGTTGGCAGAACTAAGTTCCTTGCGGTTGTATGACTAAGGTCCCTGTTTCCTTCCTGGCTGTCAGTCAAGAGACAGCTCCTTAAAGTCACAGGCATTCCTTGTCATGTTGTCCCCTCTGTGTTAACCAGCAACAGCACATGGAGTCCTTCTCAGGCATCGAATCCCACTAATTTTTTCTGCCACATTTCTGCCTGACTCTCCACACCCGCCTTCAGGCAGAGTAAGTTCTCTGCTTTTAACAGCTCAAGTCCAGGATAAGCTCCTTCTGTTGAAGTCTATAACCTTAATTCCTTCTGTAAAATCACTTTTTGCCATAGAAGCTAACCTATTCACAGGTGTGGTGATTAGGAAATAAATATCTTTGTGGGGGCTACTTTACCTACCACAGGAACACCTCTGTTGGTTTTAGATAGGCAGCAGAGCAGAACATGCAGGTGTACTGTACAAGTGGCAAGTGGGTAGGCAACATAGGCCGGAAGTCCCCTGTGACTACTCTTGTTTTCATCACCAGGTAAGTATAAAGCTAGGGCTAGTGGTACTGAAGGCTTGGGTGGGAGAAGAGAAGAAAGAAATGAGAAGAGAGAAATGAGTGGGAAAGTGAATTTCCATGCAAAATGAAGCATTTAGCTTCCGAGCTTCCAAGCTTGGTTGTCCACAACCAAGAATATAAAGACCAGTCAACCCAATGGTTATTAAGCCTGAGAACAGTAGGAATTGAAAAGAGAGTATCAAGATGTAAAAAGACATTGCAGGGGGCACTTGGATGGCTCAGATGGTTAATTGTCTACCTTTGGCTCAGGTCATGATCCTCAGGGTCCAGGGATCGAGCCCCACATCAGGCTCCCTGCTTAGCTGGGAGCCTGCTTCTCCCTCTCCCTCTGTCCCTGCCCCTGCTTATGCTCTCTGTCTCAGTATCTCTCTGTCTCAAATGAATAAATAAAATCTGTAAAAATTACAACCACAAAAAAAAGTCATTGGACTGAATGAGTATTTAGGGAAAGGGAAAAGAAGAAATCTTATATAGGGGATGGCTAATATTTCATTAAAATAAGGCACATGCCATAAAAATAAGAAAGTTGATGGCATGGGGGGCACTAATTTGGTGGGGGCAGAAGGAGTTGATCAATTCAATGTTTGACATGTTGCGTTTGATGGAATTCTGGGAGTCCTGTCAGCCAAGCAGACGTGGAGGCTTGGAGATTGGGAGAATAATGGGGCCCAGAGATATAAACTGAGAAATCTTTGAGGAGCTAGAAATTATAGCTAAAAGAGCAGATGCATCTAATCATTTACCTCATAAGTTTGCTGCAAGGATTATAGATAGTATTCTATAGATAATCAATAATGTAGTAGATAATTCCTGGTACATAGCACCTTGCATACAGTAAGCATTCTATAAATACTAACTCAATTTATTTTCATTATTATTATAAAATGATAGGGCTAGAATTCAAACCCAGTTCTTTCTGACTCCAGAGATTGCTTCTTACCAACACTACCTTTAAGTGAAGGATAAACAAGTCATAAAACTCATTTCATATTTATTATAGTATTCCTCTTCTGTTTATCGTTTTTAAGGAAATCTTTGAGGGGCAATAGACAATCAATATGTTACCAATAATATCAGAGGGGCTACTTAAAATTTTATGTGTTCATCAATACTCCATTGTATATGAATATATATGTATATACACATATATGTTTATAATGACTGCAAACAAGTTGAAATAATTGAATATCATTTCTAATCCTTATGTATTTGGGGCTCTCCTTATAGGCTTTGTTTGGAAAATATTAGAAATGTCAATTTGACATATTCAAGACTCTCAGATCCCTGTTCTGAACACCATTTGAATTTTTTTCTCAGTGACTCATACCAGGTATATGAGTAGACAATGTATTGACTAGAGGATACATAAAATTCTGCTCTCTGTGGTCCTCTTACGAAGTGTCACAAGCAGCAAAACATTTTTTATTTTGCATTCCTCTGGCTGGGTCCTAACCACTGAGCCATTATTCATAAAAAGCATGAAATTGGGAATTTGTGATGCCCAAGCCAGCTGTGACATCACAATTTAAGACACCCACCATGCATGTGAGCAGCTTTAGCTCATTCCTCATTCAGCGTGCCAGCTGGCTTCCATCATGACAGTGCTTTTCTTTATGGTCTGCTGCCACTCCCCTCACTGGTCCTTCTCTCCCGGGGAGATGCCCACAGTCTGAGACTTTGTAAACAACCCCGTCAGCTTCTGTGCTCAAGTGTCTTTTGCCTCCAGGCCTGTTAGGGGCAGATACTTGCCTGTTTTCCTGACAGACATTTTTTGGTTTAACACAGAGGAATTGTTTCAGACTTGCTAATGTATGTGAAACACATGGAGCTCGATACATTTACCAGATTGTAGCTTGCTTCCTCTTGGTAAATCTGGAAATGGGCAGTGTTGCTGCATGTATGTGTATATATATATTTTTTCTTCCGAATACCTACCTGCATTTAATGAATTTCTACTTTTGCCTTAGTTTCTCTAACAATACTAAAAATCTCTTACTACTAATCAATGAGTATTTCAGAGCCTGGGTGTGAACAGTTTTATCATAGACTGTTGCCAGGCGTTGAGCTGAGATCTCCTCTTGCAGGAGGAAAACAAGGCCTCTATAGCAACTCTCCCCATAAGTGAGTTCTAGAAAATACTGTCAGTCCCTTGTACACCGTTTTGGAGGCTCCCTTCATTCTACCAAGTAAAGAATTTACACTGTTAATGAAGAAGTGTTTTTCATCATTTTTATCTGTGAGTGATGCTAAGGATAAGGATGTGACGATACTGTTGAAGACAGCCAGTTGCCTAAAGGAACAGTCCAATCACTTTTACAATTTATTTTAAAATCCCCCCAAAATAAAGTAAAATAAAAATTTCACAGATACTGTTAGTTTTTTTCTTTCCTAAAGGGTGACCTTTTCATTTCTCTTGTGTGTGATCTTAACCTCTACTCTTCCAATATTCTCATATTTCTTTATCTCCCAACCCATATAAATGTAATTTCCAGATAAAACAAAAATCACAAGGATTAACCTGAAAATGCAAGTTAGAATCCACAATACTCTACAAAATGCATACTGATTACAATATATATTTATAGAGCTTTATGGTTTAAAAGGCAATAAAATATAAACTTTGTTTATGCCTGATAGCCACCTTCTGCATAGAAAAGTATCATTATTTTTCAGTGGACAAAACTGAAGCTTGTGAGATTAAGAAATGTGCCAGCATTATATAGATAGGATTTGGTAGATCTGTATGTAATTGGCATTTCACCTTCCTTGACCTACAACTTTTTGTGGTTAGCAGGTGACAGCTAGGACACCAATCCCAAGCTCTTCCTCTTACACTCCAGTGCCTAGATCCTTGGTCTGTGTGATTTCTTAATGCTATAATGGTTAGATAATTTTTATAAAGCACTTAAAAATAATATGGTTGGCACTTTGTTACCTGCTTCAGCCTTAAGGTGAACTTGATGACACGGCAGCAAGTTAAGAAGCTTTATATACGCGCCAAGGTAAACAGTAAGGGAAAAGGAGGTAAAACAAAATATAAAAGTATGTAGGTTTCATAAAACTACCTGAAATTCTGAGTTTAGGTATGATAGAAACAGAAATTTATGACTCACTCTCTCATAGGAATAATAGCTAAATAACAAATAAATAATGAAATTTAAGCCACTAGAACTGGGTGTTCAAAATCTGTGTTGTAGGAAAGGTAGTTGCTGATTTACTAAAATTTGGGTTTATTAACTCCTGTTATATGGATCTTTCAGTATCTGTCATTTACACCTTTAGTAGTAAAAGGTTAAAAAAAAATAATGTTCCTTAAATTCCTAAGATATTCCATTGCTCTATGACTACGTTACTGTCACACTTTGCTCATGTTTATTATTTATGTATCAACTTGGAAAATAGATATACACACACTGGGAAAGGTGTATGAAAATTTGCAAATGAAGGGAATAAAAATAAATATGTTAATACACTCAAAGTATACTACGAATACAGCCTGGTCTACAGTGATAATGGTTCAATTTCAGCTCAACTTGCACTACCGCCATTTCTGGAAGACAAGAACAATATCTTTTTATAGTCACTGCAAGGTAATTGCCCTAAGTAAAACACTAAATCATAGTAATAGACTATATTATTTCACATGAATAAAAAATTAGCATTTATAACATGGTATAATAAACAATTTAAATTATTACTTCCAACAATGAATAGAGGTGATAAAAATCGATGGAATTCTAAGATTATTTTTAAAATGGCACTTTGCTTATGTTAAACATTGCAAAGAAAGTTGGAAATCCCTGGCTCTATCCTTGCTCCCATTGTACACAAGAAATGACTGACCATTAGAACACAATCAGGAAGCTTTAATTAGTTTAGAAATATATTACATTTTCAGGGCACTTGGGTGGCTCAACAGTTGAGCATCTGCCTTTGGCTGAGGTTGTGATCCCAGGGTTCTGGGGTCAAATCCCGGCGCTGTGCTCCCCACAGGGAGCCTGCTTCTCCCTCTGCCATGTATCTGCCTCTCTCTCTCTCTGTGTTTCTCATGAATAAATAAATAAAATCTTTAAAATATATATATATCACATTTTCTGAACCAAATTTCTGTCTTCCAGTTTCCTGTATTATTATCCACTACCACCATTAAACCTTGTCCCAATTAAATAGATAGTGATTCCAAAACTGAATGCTTATGATCACTTTCTCACTTCTTACCCCTCCTTCCTGGCCCTAAAGACATGGAGTAAAAGAACCTTGAACCTAAAAGATGTCTGTATCTCACAATCTTTCACCAAGAGATCTGGACATTCCATTGTGAACCCTGTAAGAGTGCTACTTGAAATATTCATATTGCCCTTATGTATGAATGGCTGAGCTTCAGGGAAAAATAGAAAGAAGCAACTGTATGATCAGAAATGAAGTGAAAACAGTCCTAGGCAATTAAGCATCTACCAGTTTCAGGTGGCCTTGAACTTCAGTTTCATGTCTTCATAGGGTCTGAGATCCCTGCCAAAAACCAGAACCCAGAAAGGCCACAGTGTCAGTAACAGGTAAAATGAGGGGTGGATAGAAATCCACTTTGCAGAGGCAGGCAAAAATTGATTCATAAGACAAATTCAAAGAACCACTATAATAAATACAATTTCTAACCACAGGTCAGAATAGATAGAAACCAGTTAACAATAACAACAGAAAGGATTGTTCCTAGAAGTAGGACTGTTTGCTCTGATATTCTCTATAAAATGTCTTGCCACTAAAGACTTCTTGGAAGATGATGCTGCGTAGTTAAGCTCTACTCAACAGAGAGGACCCTCACCCTGAAACACTAGAGAAATGAAGTTTCAATGTTCTGTAAACCTATTTCCCTTTTCCCATTTCAACAGTTATGCAGTCACCTCACCCAGTGAGGTCAGTTATATGCATCCACTCATTTACTGCACAAATATTTAATGATATCAGATGTGTCAGCTTCTTCTAGCCATGAAGGATAGAGTGATGAAGAAGGCACATACTTTTAGCTATCATAGAGCTTACTCTGTAGCAAAGACACATTGATACATAATGTGTTCAATAAATATATATTAATTAAGTGTGATAAATCTGTTCATAGAATTGACTCCTTTTTGAAAAATTACAGTAAAGAAAAATGGCACATGTATTTTATTTGAAAGCTTGCCAAAAATCTGTATTTACAAAGAACTAACAAATTGGCTTTGTATAGAAATAACCGTTAGCTTTTTGATTTCATAATATGTAATCACACAGAATAAAATTGGAAACTTTTACTTGCTTAGCTTACATAGAGAAAAAGTTTCCTTTCAAGAGTACACGTTATATCACCCTTTTGGAATATGATCAGTTAACTTTATAACTAAAACTGAGGTGCCCGTCGAAACAAATGATCCATTCTACTCAAATAACGTAGTGTGCCCCTTGTGAACATTGTTATATGATGGTATAAGCCCCCTGGAGAAAACAATGAGGGTTTCCCACCACCAGCCCCAAAGAAAGAAGTCAATTTGCACATACTAGTTATTCAACGATGACCTATTTGTACAGCATAATTCCCAAGATATTCAACTTACAAATAGGCCCACTTATTGGACCTGCTGGCTGGAGCCAGTGTGTTAAGGAGAGAAATCCTCTGGGGGGTTTATGTAGGAGAGAGGGAGTAGAATCTAATCCCTCATAGCACACTGGCTGCCTGCCAAAGCACTCCAGAGGAATTCATGAGAGCAAACCCCCGGAAAGCAGCCTCCTCTGGAGAGGTTGTCTGATGACAAAGGGCATCCTGGAAGCTCCACTAGTGCTCTCTACACTCTTCCTGGCTACTTCCTGGAGACCCTGAGGTGTGGCATGAGCCCCAAGGACCCATTCTCTGTCTTGACGGCAGCACGCTCTGGTTCAGACACTATGAGAGAGGGATATGGAACATAGTTTGTCTTTTCCACAGCAATATAAGCAAATGATTTATCTTAATTATTTTTAGATTGCAATATGTTGCCTCATATGTCAAATGTACATTAAAGAGCAATTAGCTTAAATGTCAGCATTAAATGATTCACTACTTAGCATTCCAGAAACAGAAGACAAAAATAATGAATCCAAGTGTCAATATGCACCAGTGTGAACATTTTCAAGAGCAATACAGTCTTCTCTACTTTGAATATGGAATGAGCCTTTCTGTCTTAAGTTCCATCCAAGAGATAGTAACTACAAAAACAAAATAAAACAAAATTCAAAAGACAGTCAAACCAAGGCCCATAAGCTAAATCTGGCCTGCCACATGCTTTTGCATATGAAGTTTTATTGAAACATAGCCATGCCCATTCATTTACATACTATAAATGCTTTAATGTTTTAATGGCAGAATCAATAGTTGCAACAGAGACCATATGGCCTCCAAAACCTAAAATATTTGCCATCTGGCCAAAAAAGTTTGCTGACCCCTGGTTTATAAAATGTGAATAATTCTACAAGGTGTATCCTTTGCACAGAAGCCCAAGAACTGCACAGAGAGGATTTTGGAGATCTGTGGAGAGCCCCCTTGAGTATCCAGGAGAGCACTGATGACCTACCAACCAAGTTGAGGGGAAAAACCATTAGAAGGATTAAAGGCAACAGTGCTAAGGTTTCACACAGAGAAAAAAGTAGATCCTATTCTACTAGCCATACTAGAAAACATCATAATTCCAGGGCATTGGATAATAGAATACTCAGAAGGGTATTGCCTTAGTAGGGGAGGCAGGAGAAATGGACTTTAAAAAATACAATGAGGGGATCCCTGGGTGGCGCAGCAGTTTGGCGCCTGCCTTTGGCCCAGGGCGCGATCCTGGAGACCCGGGATCGAATCCCACGTCAGGCTCCCGGTGCATGGAGCCTGCTTCTCCCTCTGCCTGTGTCTCTGCCTCTCTCTCTCTCTGTATGACTATCGTAAATAAAAAAAAAAAATACAATGATTGGGAATAACAACAGACTAGACATTGCAGAAGAAAAGAAAGATTATGAACTTGAAGAAAAAGAATTTCGGAGCTCTTTGCCCCCCCCCCAAAAATCCTATTAAGTGAAAAAGTATCAGTGAACTGTGGGACAACATCAAAAAGCCTAATACATGTTTCACTGGCATCCTTGAAGGAAGAAAGAAGGAAATAAAAAAATATGTCGAATATGTCCAAATTTGATTAAATAGCCAAATATGTCCAGATTTGATTAAAACTATATGTGTTCAAATATGTCCATATTCGATTAAAACTATAAAACCAGATTCAAAAAGTTCAGTAAACAAAAAACTCAAGAAACACAAAGAACCCTATGCCAAGGTCATCTGTTTTCACCTTTTCTATTTGACATTGAACTAGAGGTTCTAGCCATTGCAATATTAAAAAAAAAAAAAAAACAGAAATTAAACGCATCCAGATTGGACAGAGAGAAGTAAAACTGTCTTTATTTACAAATGATGAAATTGTCTATGTAGGAAATTCACTGGGATCTACAAAAAAGCTACTAGAATTAATAAATGATTTTAGCAAGATTGCAGGATACCAGATCAATACAGAGAAATCAATATTATATCTATAGACTAGTCATGAACAATTGGAAACTGAATTTACCATGAAATACCATTAACAGTAGCATCAAAAATGTGAAATAGCTAGGAATAAATACCTGTGCAACAAAAACCTCGAAACACTGCTGAGAAAAATAAAGAAAATCTAAACAACAGTAGAAACATACTTTTTATGGGTCAAAAGACTCAATATTAAGATTCAAATCTTAATAAATAGAGATATAGATTCAACATAATCTCCAAAAATCTAACTCAAGCTGATGTAAAAATTCACAAGCTGATGCAAAAATGTGGATAGAAATTCAAAGGACCTACAATAATCAAAACAACTTGAAAAAAGAAGAACAAAATTGTAAGATTCATACTACTTAATTTCAGGACTTACTAAAAGCTATAGATATCAAGGCACTGTGTTATTGGCATCAAGGTAAATAAGTAGATCAATATAACAGAATAGATTCCAGAAATTGGCTCTGATAAAGACAACTAATGTTTGAGAAAGATGCAAAGGCCATACTGTGGAGAAAGAAGTCTTCTCAACAAATGGCACCAGAATAATTGGGATATAAATGTGCAACAAATGTTAATGATACCTTGTATTATCTATAAGAGCTCAAATGGATCACAGATCTAAATGTAAAACCTAAAACTAGACAACTCCTATAAGAAACTTAAGAAATATTTATGACCTTAGGGTAGACAAAAATTGCTTAGACACAACACCAAAAAAACCACAACAATAACAACAACAAATTGGTGTAATTTAACTACATCAATATTAAAAATTTCTGTCTTTGATGGGACCTCTGAGAGAATAAAAAGACAAGCCACAAGTTAGGAAACAAATATTTGCAAAACATACCTCATAAGGAACTTGTATCTAGACTATAGGATGATATCTCAAAACTCAGCAGGAAAACCAACCAAATAAAAATTGTATAAAGTTTCAACAGACACTTCACCAAAGGTGTACAAATGACAAGCACATAAGTAAAAACTAGTATCATGAATCAATTAAGGAAGTGCATATTAAAACCACAATGACACACTACTTCACACCCCTTAGAATGAGTAAAATTTAAAACACTGACCAGACCGAGTGAAAGTGAGGCTATGGAGCAACCAGAACTTATACACAATTGGTGGAAATAAAAAGTGGTACAACTACTTCAGAAAATATTTCTGCAGTTTTCTAAAAAGTTAAGTATATGTGACATATGTTCCAGCCATTCTATTCCTTTTTTTAAAATATTTTATTTATTTACTCATGAGAGACACAGAGAGAGAGAGGCAGGGACACAGGCAGAGGGAGAAGCAGGCTCCATGCAGGGAGCCCGTCGTGGGACTCGATCCCGGGACTCCAGGATCACGCCCTGTGCTGAAGGCAGACACAACCACTATAAGCCACCCAGGTGTCCCCAGCCATTCTATTCCTAAGTGTTTACCCTAGAGAACCAAATTCACATTCAAACCTGTGCATGGATGTTTAAAAATAAAATTAATAGACTTAGTATTTTAAAGCAGGTTCAGGCTTGGGTTTAGGTATTGAGTAGCTTATAATAATTGTACCTCACCTCAATAAAGCTGCTCTAAAAAAAGAATATATGAAGATCTACATCCCCAGAATGAAATCATCTTAGAGCCAAGCCAAGGTCAATCCTAATAAATTTTTATTGAGCTCTTAGTTTTTTCAAGGCAGTTTTACATACATTATCACGTTTAATCATCATAACTCATCATAAGAGATAGATCCTGTTGTCCTTATCTGATAGATCAGAAAACAAAGCTCAGAATGAGCTTGGTGAGAATGGTGCAGTAACTTCCTCATTGTCATTGAGATGTGTGGTAGGAATTTGGTTTTGAATTCAAAAGCCAAAGATATTCTCTCAGTACATCTTACCTCACCAACAATTCTCTTTTAACAAATAATTATTAAATAATACTAACTTACTACATATTCTGAAATGTACTAGCCTTTTTCACCTGATAGAAGGCAAGTTCAAATTTCAACATTTATAACTCACACATACTTCTTAAAAATTTATCATGGTATAAAAGTCTTCCATGTTAGAAAGAAATTTGTTAATAATTATAGCTATTTAGAAAAGGAATGGCTTTCTTATGGATCAAAAAGTTGGTTTTCTTTGCCAATAAGAATCTAAGTAATAGAACACAACTGGATATCCATACCCAAAAGGGGTGCGGAAGTTGGACCCCTACCTCACATCATACATAAAAATTAACTCAAAATAGATACAATCTAAATATAGAAACTAAAACTATAAAAAATCTTAAATCACATAGTAAATATTCATAACCTTGGATTTGGCAATGGATCGTAGATACACTGATTCAAACCTGCCTCATAGAAATCCTTATTACAATCTAAAGTTCCTACATGTGGCAAGATGCTAGAAAGAAATTTGCTGACGTTTATAGGTATTGGAAAAGGAATGATGTCTCATGAAGCAAAAAGTTTATTTTCTTCCCCTATAAAATACTTCTCCTGTATAAGAAAGTAGTAAAACCATTCAGAACTTTGTACTATATTCCATGGCCATCAAGTCACTAGACATTTCAAATTAGAGGACTAATACCATTCCTTTCTACTTTCCTTTTCTCCATTTCATTCTGTCACGTTAGTTGTGGGAAAACAAACTATTGAAATTTTGAGCCAAGAAAGTACTTACTTCCAAAGTATAGGAAGTTTGCAAACTATTCAATGTGTTTGTGCATTTTATTTAAAGAAATGAAATTTTCTAAATACTCAATTAGCCTTGCCATATTGTCTAGCCTTATGGATCTCCAAACATTTCATTAGTTATAATTTTATAATGGAACAAAAATTGTTTTGTTTCTTCATCTCACAAGGAAAAAGAAAAAAAAAAGAAAGAATGAAAACAAAATCTTTAACTCCTTCAGAATTATTTACTTACATAGATACAAAATCTCTTGAAAGGACCCTTCTTTCTCATGAAGTTCTATGGTTGCAATCTCTGCCCAGACCCAGCAATGATTTGCTTATGTTAGCACAAACTCCCAGAACACAAGGCCTCTGACTGCTTTGGATAGAAATCTAAACCCTAGAAAATATTCCATGGGAATTTTCATCAACTCACAGATTAAATCAAAGATGTTGAGTAGAATCCTCAACCTCTTTCACTTCTAGTTTATTCCAAAATGGTGTCTGTTAATCCTAAACAATCTCACTGGGCGTGGCTATTTCTGGAAACAACATTTCAGTCCTCTGTTACATTCTCAATAGCACCAAAAATGCTATGCTATATTGTTCACAATACATACAGGATACATTTCTATTACGCAAATGTGTGAGTGCAAAAACAAGTTTATATGTTTTATGTCACATAGAAATAGACACAGAGCTGTCATGGTAAAGGTGTAGTTCTGGAGCTCGAGATGGATTCCAAGGTAGACATACAGAGACTAAATTGACAGATGCTACAGATCCAGATTAGGATTTATATATGTTTCTTAAACTGGAAAGCAATTTAGAGATCTCAAAGTCAGACTTCCATCAAATATAGGAATTCCTTCTTCAGTATCCCCAACCTTGGCCTGAACACTTCCAGAGACAGAGCGTGTGTTATTTCAAAACCACTGTTTCTTTTTGAGACAACTGAAATTTATAGAGTGTTAATTATCATAGGTAGGTTGAAATCTGCTTCATATTTTCTACCCATTGGCCTTATATCAATCACCTGAAGCAAAAAAATGTCTATCCTTTTATGGGTGAGGGAAGGAAGAGACAGTCGAGTGGAAAGAAAAGCTGTTAGAAAAAAAAAAAAAGGCACGCTGTGCAGTGAAATAACCACTGAGTAAACTAGTGATGAATAGGTTATGAACTAATATGAGGAGGTGCTTTCTGAGAATAATGACAAGAAGGACACGCTTCATTAAGCCGGATGTGCCACTTCCCAGGCTAAGGATCTCATCTATAAAATAAAATGATTTAACTAGCCAAGGGTTATAAGCGCAAATGTTTTCAAGAGGCAGAGAGGAAACATCAATGAGCAAAAGGTAATGGGAAGATCTGGGGACAGTGTTGAACTGTAAACTGCTGCCTTCTAATGACATTCGTACTGTGAACCCTAACGTACATCCACACCTTTTAGTCTGTCATTCTCTGGGTTGTACTTGATGACATTTCAACCCACCCGTCAGGTTTCTTTCACCTATAACATCTACAGCTGTATGGCCAACCGACCCCTCACCCTACTGGTCTTCTCTGACCATCCTGCTGTTCGCAGTTCACCTGCACCTGCATTGGCTTTCCGAGATTCATGTGCGTTACCCATCTGTACATGATACATTCTTTTCACGTTGGTACCCTTCGGCACTCTGGCTCACTGCTTATGGCATGTTTCCATCTTCTAAAGGTTTCGCTCTCATCATGATATAGAAAAACAGGAATGTCTGCCTTTTGACAAGGAGTTTCAGGAAGGTTCCATTTACCCCAAGGTTTAAAGTCAGAATGATGACATTCTTGGCATTCCTCATGACAGAGGGTAGGATGAATTTGAGGAGGGGGGCAGAGTTATAGTTTTTAGTGTCCTATAAACCCTATCATGTATGTAGTTTTCCAGTTATGTTTATTCTTCTCCCACTGGTATCAAATTTAAAAAAAAAACAGACATATAAAATTATCCTACTGGTCTCAAATCTGTGATTGGTATTTAAATGTCTGCCAAGGTGGTTGTGACTGTGCGTGTATTTATTTGTTAAAAATAGTTGTGGAGTGCAGTAAACAGCACTGGACTTTAGGGAATTAAAAGATAAAAGGTCCTTCTCTGCCCCTTGGCAGATTGATCTTTTGCAAGAGATTTAATTTATTGGACCCTAGTCCCTAATCCATAAAATAGAAAGACTGATGTACATCTGCTTAATTCATAGAATTGCCGTGAGAATACAAATTGAGATATTGTCCTTACTATGTAAAATATAAAGAATTCTATATTACAACCTGTAATTAAAATTAATGTATTTGACCTCTGTTTCTGAGATGTAGTAGGTTGTGAGGGGCCAACACTTCTGTGCTGCCAAAGTAGAAAAAGAAAGATATATTTAAAATAATAGGTTTGAAAAGTCATCAGAAAGCTGTGGAAAGAACAAAGAGTAAACCAACTAAAATTTCAGGGTGACAGAAGTATTATAAGGATATCTGATGATAATCAGGCATTTGCTGGCTCTAGCCTGAGTATAGCCTAGGTCTGATCAGAGATGTTTCGCAGGGAAAAGAGAAACCAGAAAAGCGTTTAGCAGTTGTATAGTGCTTAGAGGACAACATGGAAACTCCAAAGAACTGCAAATACATTGCTGTTTGACCTCACGGGTCATTAGCTGAGTTCTGAGATTTGGTAGGAGGTTGTAGTGCCAGGGCTTAAACTCCTAAAGGCAGGACGAGATTACCTGAGGTTTCACAGAGTTTAGAAAACACACATGCCAGGGAAGAAGTCTGCCTCAAGCACATAATCAGATTTTTGCCATTTCTCAAAGTTGCCTGGGAAAGGTGGCTTGAGAGCTGGACTGAAAACTTTTCAAAGGACAGAGCTGGATCTCCTGCAGTCTTTTAAGAAAAGACTGAAGAGAAGGATAATTAATAGTCTTTCAATCAAAATATCAGAGAACTACATTCAAGGAATAGGAGCAAGCAACATGTCACTAATCTTTGCTAACACTGCAACCCATTCAGCCCTAGCCCAGTGCAATTTCTGATTGGATAGAGGTGATCCTCCCCTTATTCTGTATATGTCTGCTCCCACTTTGGTAGAAGACAAAGCCATGTGGGCCTTCTATAATTTACAGCATAAATTACAGCATAATTTACAGCATATAATTTACAGCATAAAAAAAATTACTCAGCATGCAGGAGCCAAGAAAATATGACCAATAATTAAGAGGGAAAAAAATAAACCAATAGATGTAGACCCAGAGATGATTTCAATCTTGGAGTTGGCAAATACTTTTACAACCTGTTTCTTAAAAAAAAAAAAAAAAAAAAAAAAAAAAAGACTTTATTTATTTATTCATGAGAGACACAAAAAGAAAGGCCAAGACACAGGAGGATCCCTGAGGGGACTTCGATCGATCGATTACTCGATCCCAGGACCCTCTGATCACACCCTGAAGACATACGCTCAACCATTGAGCCACCCAGGCTTCCCAGCAAATACTTTTAAATAACTATAACAAAGTATACTTTTTAAAGGCAAACATGTATACAATAGAAGTGCAGGGGATCCCTGTGTGGCGCAGCGGTTTAGCGCCTGCCTTTGGCCCAGGGCGCGATCCTGGAGACCCGGGATCGAATCCCACGTCGGGCTCCCGGTGAATGGAGCCTGCTTCTCCCTCTGCCTGTGTCTCTGCCTCTCTCTCTCTCTCTCTCTCTGTGACTATCATAAAGAAATAAAAATTAAAAAATAAAATTTAAGAAGTGCATAGACACAGTCACCAAAAAGCAAGTACATTAATGGCCCATGGCAGCACTATCCCTAATCATTAAAACTGGGAACCACCCACAAAACAGTTGAATGGATTAAAAAGTTGTGATGTATTCACTCAATAAAATACACGGCAGCAATGAAAATAAACAATCTAAGTCTACTCACAATAATATAAATAAATCTAACAAATAAAATGTCAACCAAAGAAGCCAGGGCCAAAAGAATACATTGTCTGTGATTCGATTTATACAAAGTTAGGAGAAATAAAAATTAATCTGTAACTGAGAAAATAAGGAATAGTGGTTACCCTGGAGTGGGAGAAGTGTCTGGGAAGAAACATAAACAGAGCTTCCAGATGCTGGTAATATTGTGTCCTGATGTGGAGCCTGGATACCATAGTGATGATTGTGACCATTCATCAAGCTGTATCCATTCAGAATATGGGCACTTTTGTCTGTGGACTACAATAAAGCGTTTTCAAAAACTAAACAACACATAAGTAAATTGACTTTCATTCTAAAAAAAAAAAAAAAAAATCCCAAACTGAGTATATGTAGACAACAACCTAATTACCCAGAGAATTGACTTACAACCTCACTATTCCATGGGGGGGAAATAGTTCATGACGAGCAACTTTTTCCAAAGGCAGTATCTGAGGTTTTTATCTACCAAAGTCAACCATTTCTCCGAACCACAGTGTCATGCCTTGCTCTTAGTTCTTCCTTACTTGACAAAAACCTCTCACAATTCTCCCCTTCCCAAAGATGTGTTCTTCTGCTGGGTATCCCTATGTGTCTAGTAAGACACTCCTTTAAACCTCTGAGAATTCTAAAGGAAATCCCAGCCCGTGGCCAAATTTGTTGGAGAATTGTCTAGAAGGCAAATGGCAACACGGAGATGAGTTTTTCTCCAAAGCATTTCAACTTAGTCATTTTTGCCTGGCACTGTAATCCTCACCTTGAAGCCTCTAACCGAAAATCATCCATTGTAACACCATGAAAGGATTTTGTTATCTCCCCTTGTAGTTGGCTTGATCTGGATCTGCGAGAACTTGTTGACACCCTGTCAGAATTGCTCCTCTCAGGGATGTATCACCTTTCACAGAGTCAAAACTTACTTATTCACTTCTATTATAACAATAAAGCTAGACCAGAAGTGCTTGCAAACTCAAAAGATATTCACACACACAAAAAAATGTGAGAGTCATAGCTGCCCTATAGATAACACCATGTGCTTGTTTTTCCAGAAAATGCTTTACACGTTTCAAAGAACCACCATGTATCTTTATTTGGAAAAAAATGTGCTTCCCCAAAAACAGACACACAAGGATATTCTCAGACTTAATGAGTATATGAGCTATTTTTCATTACGCTGCTCTAAAAACCATACTTCTTCAGTTGGTAACATCCTAGGGCAAGATGCTAGAGCAAAATGTAAATAAATGTAAAGGACGACTAGATTGCTTTATGTATTGTGGAATCTGTATTCTATTAACAGGGTCACTGCCAGGCGTTGTGTAATTAAAACTCTATTGACCCATCTCTTTTTCCTCCAAAGCCGAAGAAGATTATTTAGTAGGTCATAAATTTAAAGGTCATCAGATCTAAGACTGTACAAATGAGCATAGTGCAGCCAGAAATTCCCTCAAAACAAGCATTGCTGTGATGAGATCAGAAGCATACAAGCAAGAACAAGTACTGAGGACATGTTTCATATTTATAGTTTCATCACTAAAAAAAAAAATACATTTTTACATCCAGAGTCAAGTTTGTGCTAAAGTAGTTTAAAGACCCTGTCTATGAATATGTAAATATAATTAACAAACACACAGCGTCCATCACTGTGTAATCTGTGTTGCTTCCCCCGCCCCCCCCCCCCCCATCACGAAAACCATCTTGGGAACTGACTGCCAAAATCATAGTTCTTCATTGTAGCTGCTACAGGGATAAATCCATGGAAAATACATTCCTTAATCTGTCTCCCATTAGCAGGATCATTAGCAGATTTTATAAACAGCAGTCATGAGCTTGTTTACCAATTCCTTTTTCTGCCTTCTGTATGTAAAAAGATCACTTATCTGTGTCCCCAATCTTAAGGTTTTCAAATGTCAAGCCTCATTTGAAAGAAAAGACACACACTGTAAAATCTTATGTTTCAAAAGTTTGATTTTCCCTTGAGCCAAAACATAATGCCTATGGACCGTGGAGCAGTCTTTAATACTTGACACTTCATAGAATTAAGGAGGGTGCAAATGGCAAGAGTTAGATAATATGTTGAATGTTTGTGAGTTATCTTTTTAACATTAGCAAAACAAGTTGGACAACCTCCAGAAAAATGTCCGTTGGCAACAAGTCCAAGCATAAAGGAAGTATTTGTGCTCCCTAGCAGGGAAAACAGTCACTTCACCCTAAGAGATAAAGTTCCTTCTAGGTCTCTAGGTTTCAGTACATCTCAGTTGATCACAACTTAGAAGGCACTTGCCTTATAGGTCCACCATGGAGTTCGCGTTAGGTTCCTCTATACATTCTAAAATACAATAAAATGTAACCTTGATTTAACATGCAGAAACTAATCTTGGAAAATTCAAGACAAATTATAGATACATTTTTTAAAATTTTCAGACTAACATAAATTGTCTTTTCTCTCTGGAATATATTCACTTGGGCTTATAAAGTATATTAAAAATGTAGTATTTTAAAACCCTTGTCATTGCCTGACCTCTTTGCAAGGAATTGTTATTTTATGCAATTGTCAGTCTCGTAACAAAAGTTAATTGTAAACAAATTAAAGATAGGGTGAACATTTTGAATTTCAGACAATGGGACAATTCATATAGCTACTTTAAAGTGAGTTCCCAACTTGAAATGGATTGTGAGGTTTTTGTTGTTATTGTTGTTTGAAGTAACAGGAATACAAAGTTCATGTTTAATGTTACAGTTAATGATTGAGTTTTGACCCTGCCAAATAAAATTCTTTTTCCTCTCTCTCTTTTCTGGTGTTCAAGTTTTCTTTGGTCTCCAACTTTGAAGTAGTTGCTTTATAAAAACCAAGTAAAAATGCACAATGCTTCCATTAAGTATTGAACCTCCTTCTGTCAGATTTCTTTTGTTCTATGTAGGACAATCCATTCTTATTACTCATTAATTCTAATAAACTTATAGAGGCAGCTGGCCTTCTCAAAGGACTTGCTTTAAAAATATAACAAAACCCGTGTCTACACATATCAAATGAAGGGGAGAGTTAAGCTACCTTTTTTGAACTCAATTAATGTGGGCGGCCGGCCTCAATTATTTAGAGGAAGAAAAAAAATATTTTCTTCAATAGGCAGTAAATTTTGGCTTGAGTTATCCAGATTAGGATTCAGGAGACTACAATGCACAGGCCAAACAAGGCCCACTACCTGTTTCTTATAAATAAAGTTTTGTTGGAACATAGCATGTTCATTTACTGACCTATTGTTTAAGGCTGCTTTTCTGCTACAGTAGCATAGTTGAGTAGTTGCAACAGAGATCAAACGGCTCACAAAACCTAAAATACTCACTATTTGGACTTCTGCAGAAAAAAATTTGCTGATTCCTGAGCCAGATAAATATCTCAAGTCTTCACTTCATTTTTGCCTCCATGGTATTAGCCGAAAACATAGGAAAATAATCCTTTGGGCAGCTGAAACTAGCATTATGTTTTTTTGTTGAACTTCTATAAATATTTTAAAGAAGATGCAGAAGCAAATCATTTCAATGAGGACTTATTTTAATATGCAATTACGTTTGTTGGACTCTAGTTTGGCTATAGCCTCAAAGGGCATATGAAGACACTGTCCCTGTAAATTGAGTCTTATCCAGTTAAAGGCATTTGTTGGTTTGATATGTGTGGTTTTCTCTTTAATTGCTGCAGGGATTTGGATTGCAGGTGAATTAAAATTTAAAATTCTGATCATTTTGCAAACTTGTCATTATGCATGCTATAGGCAAGTTAGTAGATTTAGTTATGCCAATGATTGCGAAAAGATACATTATTGCCGCATTATAATGCATAAACAGGTTTTATGTTCTTCTGCATAATATTAGAAACTCAAATTTATGGAGTCACAAAGCTGTGATCATCATCCAGTTTTTAAATAAGGAAGCAATTGGTGATTTATATCACACATAAAGAAGTTGCCTTGTCAAGGTGCTTGCTGATCCATGGCATATAATTTGGATAAATGAAACAAACCTTTGATGGGATCATTAGGAATTATTTGCATTTATGTTTTTTTTAGAAGTGTTTTTTTGTTGTTCTTGTTAATCTCAGGTGACACTTACCTATTCTCTCTCAACAAATCTGGTTGTTCAGAAAATCCATTTGAATAGTTTTATATCAAAACTTTCAAAATTAAAATATGTATATGAAGATATAGGTATTGTGTATCAACAACAGTTAGCATTATAATAAGTTAACACACCAGAAGTTATGAGTCTCCTAATGAAAAACAATTTATCCATGAAGAAGTCTACCTAAAATAAAAATAATCATAATTAAAATAATAATAATAATATTGAACTTCTTTTTAAGATTTTATTTATTCATGAGAGACACAGAGAGAGAGGCAGAGATACAGGCAGAGGGAGAAGCAGGCTCCATGCAGGGAGGCGGACGTGGGACTCGATCCCAGGACTCCAGGATCACGCCCTGGGCCAAAGGTGGTGCTAAACCGCTGAGCCACCCACGCTGCCCAATAACATTGAACTTTGGTCTGATCTAACGTCTAGATACAGATACCAATTTACAAAAAAATACACAGAGCAAAGAAACATGTTAGATGTGATTTAACTATGGGGTGACAACTTCCAAAATCTAGATTGGGAGAAACTGTGAGGTGAATTGGAACCTACAGATTAATAAAGTCTTAAACATATTAGGTGATTGCATGTGTTTATTTTTTGGGGGTCCTGGCTCAAACAATTAAAAATCTGTTTATGACATTTAAGAGATAATTACAAATTTGAGCCCTGGTTAGAGATACAGTGAAACAATCCCTGTTAATTTTTAAGAGCTATAAGTCTACTGTAGTTAGGTTTGTTTATTGAAAGAATTTTCATCTGTAGGGGACACAGGCTAAAGTTTTGAGATAAAAAGATAAAATGTTTAGGATTTGCTTTAAAACAATAAAGGGAGAAAAATTAAAAGTAAACAGTTTAAAAAATAATAAGAGAAAGTGTAAGAAGCAAGATTGTGATGAGGTCATGAATGTTGACACTGGATGAGAAGTACATTGGGGTTACTGTGCTGAGTCTGCTTTTGTAGATATTTAAAATTTCCATAATAAAAAGTTAAAAATATACGTGGGTTACCACATAAAATAAGATGCCACTTTTCGACTAGTTTTACTAATGATTAATAATAAATAAAAGTAACAGACATAAGTAATTTATTTGGATATAGAATTAGTTCTGGTGCTAGCTTAAAAAGAATTCACTATCTGGTTAGCAGTAATAAACAGTTATTTTAAAAAAAAACACCTGTTTACGTTTATTTAATAAAGTTTGAGACAAATAGGATTTGTGTTTATCTGCTCATTTCCAATATGATTTGTATTTTGTTCATAAAATAAAATCCTTCACATACTTCTCATAACTTTTGGACTTCTCTACTGGTCTTCTTAGTCCTGACTGTTATTTAAGTTTTAAACGTTTTTCTAGGGAAAAAAAAAATCCATACAAGTTAATGCAAGTGAAAATCTAAAGTTTTCTGGGTCAGAGTAATAAGCAGCAGGGTAGCCATCTGCTGCCCTCGAGCACCTCTGACACCAGCTGAGACCTGGCCCCGAGGATCTCTCACATGGGCCTAGAAGTGGATCTTCCTTCTTCTGGACTCCCTCCACCCTAAACCATCCTCTACAGAGCCAGTGGAGTGATGGGGACTTCTCCTGTTTAAAACCTGTCATTGTCTCCCCATGACTCTGCCCACAACCACTCATTCTCATCAGTCCCCACCCTCCTCCCAGACTCTGTGTTGTATATCCTCACCTCCCCCTAGCCTGCCCCAGACTCACCATGCTGTTTCTCACCTCTCTGAAGGCCCAGGTCATTCTCTTAACCTGGAATCAATACACACACCCATACCCACACTGCAAGCACAGAACGTCTGCTTTACAAACACATAGTAATCCTTTATGACCTACTTCAGAAATAGCATTCTCTGGTCCAGGGACCCTTTACTGTCACCTATACACCATCAGTTCCTACTCTGTTGATATATCACACTGAATGGCAATTTATTTGTTAAATGTCAGCCTGCTATTTTATGAAATTCTTTACTTCCAGCCACTCTATTTACCTTTATCTCTTTAGCCTCCAGCCCAGCATAGGGGTGCACAATAAACCTTCACCAAGTGTTTGTTGAATGAATAAATGAATAATTTGAATGCTGTAGCTTATCTAGCGAATCTCTGGCTAATACCTTCTGTAATAGTCGATCAATTATTTAATAAATGTTTGCTTAGCATTTTGTGTAAGACACGACACCAGGTGTTGTCATGGATTACAAAGCTGAACGAGGTATGGTACGGTCCCTGTGCTTTGGGGGGGAAGATGCTAATGCACACATCGCTGTCTTCAAAATACAAAAACACAAAACCCTACAGGTTTCATAAAAAAACTGAGTGAATTTTTGTGCAAATGAGACAAGGAATAGGGAAGAGTTTCCTAACTTTTTAATGAGATGGAAAGAATTTAATCAAACAAATTGTTCAAAAGCTATTGAATAACATTCATGTCTTTGAATGAACTTTTTGCTAATTTTTGTGACCCTTTCAGCTCATGTTTGAAATGTCTTTCTTATAGCTTAGAAATATAAAGCTGCAGGGGTGCCTGGGTGGTTCAGTGAGTTAAGCATCTGACTTGATTTCAGCTCAGGTCATGATTTCAGGGTCCTGAGACTGAGCCCCACATCAGTCTCCACCCTCAGCGGGGAGTCTGCCTGGGCTTCTCTCTCTTCCTCTCCCTCTGCCTGTCCCCCTCTGCATGATCTTGCATGCTCTCTCTCTCTCAAATAAATAATTCATAAATAATAAATAAATAATAAATATATATATATCTCTTTTAAAAAAAGAAATATAAAGCTGCAGAAATACTAAAGACTTATAATCCAGATGCTTATTTTATAAAGAAAAAGGCAAAACTAGATCTCGGGGCTTCTTTCTTCCCCTCTATAACTCTTAACATAGTGATAAACTGCCTCAGATTTTAAAACTTAATTCTACATATATTGCTATGTGATTTGTGGCAATTGTAGACACAGACCCTAAAATGTGTTTGGGAAAAAAAATGAAAGAAACATTTTGCTGGTATCTGGGCTGTATGGAATTATTGTCAACTCATTTCAAAAGTTGCTTTTCCTTGTTGCTTTCTTTTAAATATTACTTATAGATAAAAATTAAAATGAATATGAAAATACATGTGACTTAACTCTGGCAATAAAATAACTTCAAAATTATTTGAAGTATAGATATTATATAATATTTTCTTTCTTTCCCTATAGACTTTTTTAAAGATTTTACTTATTTATTCATGAGAGGCACAGAGAGAGAGAGAGGCAGAGACACAGGCAGAGGGAGAAACAGGCTCCATGCAGGGAGCCGGATGCGGGAATTGATCCCAGGACTGCGGGATCACACCCTGGGCCAAAGGCAGATGCTAAACCACTGAGCCACCCAGGGATCCCTCCTTATAGACTTCTAAGCATTTGGCAAATTACAAATTTGTATCGACAGAAAATAATGTATGATTTTATACCATATAATTAGGTATAGTTTGTATTGGTAAATGAAACTGATATAAACAGTTCCTTCAATCATTCAAAGATATTATTTAGTGCCTTTCATGTCTAAGGCATAGTGGTATATAACAAAATAATCTTTTTAGGGATCCCTGGGTGGTGCAGCAGTTTGGCGCCTGCCTTTGGCCCAGGGCGCGATCCTGGGGACCCGGGATCGAATCCCACATCGGGCTCCCGGTGCATGGAGCCTGCTTCTCCCTCTGCCTATGTCTCTGCGCCTCTCTCTCTCTCTCTCTCTCTGACTATCATAAATAAATAAAAAAATTTAAAAATATATTTAAAAATTAATAATCTTTTTATACTTTTAATAACTTAGAAGGTAGCCTCCTTCTGCCTGTTATATTTAGGAGTTACATTTCATATTTGAAAATAACATTCTTGGGGCACCTGTGTGGCTCAGTCAATTAAGTGTTCAACTCTTGGTTTCAGCTCAGGTTATGGATCTTAGGGTCATGAGATCGAGCCCCAAGTTGGACTCTGCACTCAGCGCGATCTCAAGGCTGCTTGAGGTTCTGTCTCTCCCTCTCGCTCCCCTACTCCCCCTCAAAATAAATAAATAAATCTTTAAAAAAATAACATTCTCTATCCAGTCTTTATAAATTCATTCTACTTTGTTCACATAAGAGTCTTCTTCTATGACCAGCATTTGGCAAAACTACACATTATATCTGTCCCATTGTGCATTATGCCAAACAGCTAGTTGGAGAAAAGATCTGATGTCACCTTAATGGAACATTTGGGACTCAAAAATCCCCATTTATCTTCCTGCAAATGGTTAGATTTACCGAGTGATCTTCTAATGAAAACTGGAGAGAAAAATATATCCCCAACTTATTGTAAATCACAACTCAAACCCAAACTTTGTGATGCAGTCTTCAAACTCTGCTTTATTCCTACTCAAACTATTATTTCAAAATTATAAAAGATATTTAAAAACTTCTCTTAAGTTTGTAGCTTGAGTCACATCCAACCTCGAGCATCATTTGTAAATCACACCCTGAAATGATATGAGAACCACAAGACAAAACAAATCTGATAGCCTTCTTTCTTTGGATTTTGAACCAAGTGGTGGCTATCTGCAGGGTAAATACAAAAGTACCAAAGCCATGATGTATTAGAGGTGTAGAGAGGGTAAATGTTGAAAAAAAGATAATGGTCAAGTGGAAACTTGACAGGTGGTGACTCATCACCTAACTGATGTAAAAAATCATCTGTCACATTCTTGAAAGTATTCCTAATATCTGTTGCTTAGTGTGTTCCCTTTCAGAGAAATCTGGAAGTAAATATTACAATAGATTTTGTCTATAATTGGTGTTGCCAACTTTCAACTCTATAAATTTATAAAATTTCAAATATAAATTTGGGGATTAATATAGAGTCACCAACCTTTCAAGCTTTTGTCTGGTAAGAACATTAAAAGAAAAGAAAAGAAAAGAAAAGAAAAGAAAAGAAAAGAAAAGAAAAGAAAAGAAAAGAAAAGAAAAGAAAAGGAGCACCTGGGTGGCTCAGTTGGTTGGGCATCTGCCTTTGGCTCAGGTCACAATCCCAGAGTCCTGGGATCAAGCCCCACACTGGGCTCCTGACTTGGTGGAGAGACTGCTTCTCCCTCTTCCTCTCCCTGCCACTCCCCCTGCTTATGCTCTCTCTCTCAAATAAATAAAATCTTAAAAAAAAAAAAATCGAGGCACCTGGGTGGCTCAGTCAGTTAAACATCTGACTTTCAGCTCAGGTCATGATCTCAGGATCATTAGATGGAGCCCTGAGTCAGGCTCCACACTAGGAATGGACCCTCCTTAAGATTCTCTTTCTCCCTCTCCTCTACTTCCCTGTGCATGCACACACTTTCCCTCTCTAAAAAAAGAAAACCATTAGAACAGCGACCATATTTCAAAAGAATGTTCTAACACCAAAATAGTGGGAAGAGCACAATATCAGAATTAAGAACAATATTTCAAAAAAAAATGATAACCTTATTAACATTCACCATATCATACTGATTCTTCTCACTTCAGAATGAATTGATGAAGTCTTTAGCTCATTTAGTAATTAGGAACCACTAGAGGAAGCGAAGGAAGACCAAATAATTTTGGGAAAACTTAGTACAAATATGGGCAAAGAATATCTTATTTTTGAAAAGACTTATTCCCTAGAACTAAGAGTTAGTTCCTTGGGTAGCCCAGGTGATTCAGCAGTTTAGTGCTGCCTTCAGCCCAGGGCCTGATCCTGGAGACCTGGGATCGAGTCCGACGTCAAGCTCCCTGCATGGAGCCTGCTTCTCCCTCTGCCTGTGTCTCTGCCCCTCTCTCAATCTCTCTCTCTCTCTCTCATGAATAAATAAATAAAATCTATATGTAAAAAAAGGTTACTTTCTTATTTACAAGTCTCCCTCATTGCTCCAGGCTAGATAGCTAACACAGCCAACTCACTGGGCTCTCATAAAACACTCACACTTAGCTTAACGTTTTAAAGACTTGCAGAAATTTCTGAGCATATTGTAGTATTTATTTTAGAATGTTGCTCACATTATTGGCGAATAACAAAACAGGACCTAACATCTTGGAGCTTAACTCTGTAGCCTTCTTTGAAAGGCTCGTCATAAAGACTTTTAAAATGGCCTTCCTAAGATATATTCAGGAAGAAATGTGCTAACACTATATAATACTTGATTCCAGAACATCAGTTATCTGTTCTCAGGTGAACCCAGTCTACCTACAGTTGATATTCTTTCAACACCTACAATGTCATGTGACAGCAGGTACCAGGTCCTAGGAACTGACAATACCATGATGAGTCCTGACCTACAAATGACTTCAAGCAAGTACTCACACTGAAGCAATAGAGATGCAGAGTGATTTTTGAAAGGAGGAAGGAAGGGTGGGAGGGAGGGCATGGTCAGAACATCCCCTAAAAGCTCTATCAAATAGTTCAGAAACTTAGCTTTAGGATTTAAGTCCGCAATTATTTCAGTGTTGGTCATTGCTGCAATGTTTCTAAGCCATCATATTAGGTGATCATAAAAACAAGAACAATTATTGCCCACATAAAAAACAACACGCCAGAAGAAAAAGAAAAAGTTGATGGTATAGCATGATTGAAAAACGCTGGGAATCTATAGATAAGACTCTTCTTATACTGTGGTCTTCTAACATTTGTTTCCCTCTTTCCTTTTTTTTTTTTTTTAAGATTCTATTTATTTGACAGAGAGAGAGAAAGGGCACGAGCAGGGGGAGTGGCAGGCATAGGGAAGGGGAGAAGCAGGCTCCCCACGGAGAAAGGAACCCAGTATGGAGTTCCATCCCAGGACCCTGGGATCAAGATCTGAGCCAAAGGCAGACACTTAACTGACTGAGCCATCAGGCGCCCCTCCTTCTTTCATTATACCAATATTAAGCCATGTACAGAGTTAGAGAAGTAGTATGGCCTTACAGAGCCTTTCAAGATGTGAAAATAAGAACAATGATCACACCCTGATGACATCAAAGAAAAATATGACCAAAGAAACACTAAAAACTTACAGGTCACATACACATAGTCACATATTGCACATGAAAGAGCAAATCTAAAACATTATTGTTAGCAAATTGTTGATATATCATTCAACAAATAATTCTGAATTTTAGAGAAAGAGCCTAGTATAAATGTTAAATATGTGTTAGTGAGAGATCTACCTTCACGTCAAAACTCTTCTGAGTTAATGATAGTGGCTATTACATTCCATATATAATGTCATTGTCTCAAGAACACTTTGGCAGAAACAGTACCATTTAACTTAGCCCACTTTTTGTCCTTCACACATCCTCTGTTGAGAAATAAATTATTGTGCTAAAGAAAGAAGTTTGTGATATTAAATTAACAGATATAAGCTAAGCACTTCGGCTGGAAATGCCACCTTTGGAGTTATATCCTTTATAAATTGTTATTGGAAGTTCTGAAAAATCAATTTTAACCTTGTACAGGAACTAAAAGCAAAATAATCATGAAGTGTGTGGAGACAGAGACTAGAAACCATAAGCCAAAGACTAGAAAAATGTGAACTTTAGGGGGTGAAAACAATAAATCCTAAATCCATTGGTACAATTTCAATAGTAAATCAGCTTTTGATTATTTTATACTCTATACACTTTTCTACCATTATTAAAACAATAAATAACATCTGAGAAGCAAAACCTGTGACTAAAAGAAAATCAAATTCTATTAAAAGGAAATAAAATCTTATGTTTTGAAAATGCAGGCAACTATTTGGCCTAACTGAATATACAATGTTTGATGCTTAATGTTTATAATTCACTTATCCCTCAAAAGAGAATTCAGTTATTGTAGAAGACAAAATCATGTCTCAGTGATCCTCCTTTATTTTCCTACAGACAGATACCTGTTGAAGTCAAATCTCAGAGCAAAGACTGAACTTAGACTTGAACTCACACCTTTAAACCTCAGTTTCTTCGCCCAACTCATTAGGAGAGTGGTCCTCACCTCCCTCACACAGATGATCAGAAGATTCAATGAGAAAGTATATTTGAATTCAATCATATATTAAGCATTCAAAGGAATCAGTGGTAGTCACAGTAGGAAAAGTTGTAATATTAAAGTACATGAATCAGAACAAGGGAAAGTGGCTGAATTAAATATTTCATGGCATTAGGCATGATAATCTGATTCATCATTCTTGCAAGTAGGATGGTGTTGCCAATGGAATTCAAATAGTCTGTGCAGAAGGACATTTTGCAACCCATTCTATTAGGAATGTCCTTTCTATTAGGATAGAAATGACTGCAGTCTGTTGACCAAAGCTGCTTCCCCGCTCTGAGAGTGGTCGGTTGGTTCTGCCGTCATTTGTTTCTTTAACTTCTATTTTTCTAGGTTTCCAATAGTGCCCAGCCCTTCTTGGTTTACATCCTCCCTACTCTTCCCTTAGATATGCTAACAGCCTCAGCCTAGGTACAGTCTTAACAGACCCAAAAGTCATTCTCCCTTCTCCTTGTGATACAAGAGATCAATTAAGAAATTGATCCTATAGTTTAACTTTCTGGAGGGCCACCTTTACCTCAATTTCAACTTGAAGGGAACCCCAGCAAGAATAATCAAACAAAAATACCTGCAGAATGCAGTCATTTTTATCTTAGTGAGTATGAAATCCAGTTTGAACCTACGTTGTGTTAAACCCAGGATTCAACATGTCTGGGCATATCTGGAAGACTAGATAGGTCCACCTGGCAGGGCTCTATTTAAATGACAGGTGGGAGGTTCTTTGAAATATCATCTGAAGGGAGACATTACTCAAGATATATATGTTTAATGAAAGAATAGCAAAGTGCATTGTAGAGGTGGTTCTGAGCACAAGATGAAACATTACTTACATGTTCTTGGGTACAAGTGCACTATGCTTAAGTTCTAGGAAAAGGAGCTGCAATAAAAATAGGGAATAAAATCCAAATTACAATCCCATTAAGAACAAAAACTCTACAAGACAATACTACTTTATCATTTTTGCAAAAGTGTAGCTCAACTTTGAGTGTCAGAATTGAGAACTCAGTGAACTGAGGGAGACAGCTGGACCCACCAGCACCAGGAAATCCAGGAGAGGCCTTTCAGGCAGAGAATCCTTAGAAATGGCAACTCATGCACAGCCCCTTAGCAGAAGTAATCACAACAACAAGGAAGAAACATCCAGAGAAGAAACTAAAGCCACTCATGGTATTTCCCCATAAAGCATCCCCAAAAGAATCTCAAAAGTCTTTGGGGGTAGAATTTGAGCTGGTTGGGATTTCCATGGAGGAAGGCAGGGAGACAGTGAAACTCTATTTTGTTTCTGCTGTAGTAACCTTGTTTGTACCTTCAGGCAATTGTGAAAGAGGAATTGTGTAAATAGATTATATTATCATATTTTATCAAACAGTTTCAGCTGGCCAACTCAGCTTTTTTAAACCATTCCCTGTCTTTCTAGTCAAACCATACCTCGGACATAGAGAAGGAATCTTCTCATTTGTTCTGATCAGGAGATCAGATTTTACAGTCCACCCAGCAAGCGAAATTAAAAGATTAGAATAGTTGTTCGTTCTTTCCAACTACCATTTTAATATATATTATTAAAGCAGGCAATAGTTGTTAAGAACATGGACAGTGGAAATAAATCACATGAGTTCAAATGCCAGCTGAAACACTTACAGCTGTGTAAGCCTGAACATGTTCTCAAACTTCATGGGTCACTCTCTTTATTTGTAGAATGAAGACAATAGTTGTAACTACCTCCTGGTTTTGTTGTGAGAATTAAGAATTAATACATCTAAGCTCCTTAGAACAATAACAGGTACTTAAGTTCAGCTGACTAAAAGTTAGTTAATAAATGACTCAATACACAGTCATCCTGCAAATATTTATTGAGTGTGCATAAAAGCATAATGAACACTTCTGACACTAGGGATATGGGAAAGAACAAAACACACAAAATTATCTTCCTCAAGGAGCTTCTATTCGAAGTGTTCTCTAAACCATAAGCTAAATACTCCAGGGTACCATATTAAAATGCTTCCATGCAGTCAGGCAAGTATCCAGGGCTCATAAGGTCTCATGTCCCATAGAGCAAAACTAAAGATCAAAATTTTTGCCCACATTTCAAATACTTTTTTTAGAATGACTATCCAAAAGTAGAAATACTGGCTTGAAAGTTTCCAACATTATATTTTAAGGAAGAAATCCTTGATTCTTCAAAAATAATAGTGGTTAAACCACCTTGGAAATTAGCTAAAATGATGACTGCCAGCACTCTCATTCTGTCCGTGTTGATCATAAATTTAGGCTTTGAAAAATGCAAACAACCTTAGACCTGCTAAGATAATATACCTCAGTTATATTTTACCCAAAGAGCTCTGCACGGCAAGGCATTTTTTGGAGGGTGGATTCCACACAGAAGTTATGAGCTTGTTGTGATTAGAGAAAAAGCCATGAATTTTCAATACTCAGGCACACTTAAAAGCTTTAAGAATTAATATATTTTGAAGCATGAATGGTCCATATTAAGATAATTTTCAGTGTCTTACTCAATAGTCACCAGGAGCTTAGATTATGAAACACTATACATTCATGGATCAGAAAACTGATAGTATCAAATCATTTAGAAATAGAATTATTGAGGTCATTATTTCCCACTTACAGTGGTTGGTCACCTCATTTTCTTAAACTTTTAGAAGACGATTTTCACAAGTATAATTTTATTTAAAAGTGCATCTCTTTTGCATCACATGAAAAGTATTCATTTGAAGGCTATTTCTGCTTATAACACTAGCCTGAAGGCATCGACCATTAGTTTATCCAGTATCCTTTATTTTATTTTATTTATTTTATTTTTATTTTTAAGATTTATTTATTTGATGGAGAGAGAGGGTGAGCACACATGCATAGAGAGGGGCAGAGGGAGAAAGAGAGAGAAACTCCAAACAGACTCCATGCTCTGAGCCCAAGGCAGGGCTCCATCTGACAACCCTGAGATCAGGGCTGGAGCTGAAAACCAAGAGTCAGACCTTTAACTGACTATGCCACTCAGGCACCCCTATTTCATATCCTTTATTTTAGAGCCAGAAAGCTTGCTCTCCAGAAAAACTTACATGCTTCCATTTGATAAGGCCAGTGGGAACTATGGAACATTTTATGTTTCCATTGTCAAGAACTCAGCTAAATTTAGAACTTGGCTGCTATACAAAAAACAGACACATAGATCAATGGAACAGAGCAGAGAACCCAGAAATGGACCCTCAACTCTATGGTCAAGTAATCTTTGACAAAGCAGGAAAGAATATGCAATGGAAAAAAGACAGTCTCTTCAATAAAAAGTGTTGGGAAAATTGGAGAGCCACATGCAGGAGAATGAAACTGGACCACTTTCTTATACCATACACAGAGATAAGCTCAAGATAGATAAACAACCTAAATGTGAAACAGGAATCCATCAAAACCCTAGAGGAGAACACAGGCAGCAACCTTTTTGACCTTGGCCACAGCAACTTCTTGCAAGACAGATCTCTAAAGGCAAGGGAAACAAAGCCAAAAATGAACTATTGAGACTTCATCAATATAAAAATCTTCCGCACAGCAAAGGAAATAGTCAACAAAACTAAAAGGCAAACTACATAATGGGAGAAGATATTTGCAGATGACTATATCTGACAGAGTGCTAGCATCCAAGATCTATAAAGAACTTATCAAACTCAACACCCAAAAAAACAAAGAATCCAGTCAAGAAATAAGCAGAAGACACGAACAGACATTTCTCCAAAGAAGACATACAAATGGCCAATAAACATATGAAAAAAATGTTCCACTCACTTATCATCAGGGAAATACAAATCAAAACCACAATGAGATACCACTTTACACCAGTGAGAATGGCTAAAATTAACAAGACTGGAAACAACAAATGTTGGTGAGGATGTGGAGAAAGGGGAACCCTCTTACACTGTTGGTGGGAATGTAAGCTGGTGCAGACACTCTGGAAGATAGTGTGGAGGCTCCTCAAGAAGTTAAAAATAGAGCTACCCTATGATCCAGCAAGTTCACTACTATTTACCCCAAAGATACAGATGTAGTAAAATGACAGGACACCTGCACCCCAATGTTCATAGCAGCAATGTCCGCAATAGCCAAACGGTGGAAGGATCCATGATGTCCTTCGACAGATGAATGGATAAAGAAGATGTGGTGCATATACACAACGGAATAGTACTCAGCCATCAGAAAGGATGAATACTTACAGTTACATCGACATAGATGGAACTGAAAGGTATTATACTAAGTGAAATAAGTCAATCACAGAAAGACAATTATCATTTGTTTTCACTCATATGTGGGATATAAGAAATAGTGCAGAAGATCATAAGGGAAGAAGGGGAAACTGGGAAAAAATCAGAGAGGGAAACAAACCATGAGAGATTCTTAACTCTGGAAAACAAGCTGAGGGTCCCTGGAGGGGAGGGGAGGAAGGTGGGGGGATGGGGCAGCTAGGTGACAGGCATCAGGGAGGGCACATGATGTGATGAGCACTGGGTGTTATATGCAACTGATGAATTATTGAAAACTACATCTGAAACTAATGATGTTGGCTAATTGAGATGTTGGCTAATTGAATTTAAAATTTTTAAAAAAGAACTTGGCTGCTATAATAACCAAACTCTACACCCTACACCTCATATGTTTATTTCCTCTTTTCATTTAACTAAAATTAGTTCTTTTGTTTTCTTTTGAATTATCCTATTTATTATGTATTTGAAGATTCAAAACAATATCAAATCCACGTGGGGAGAAATTGAGCTCAGAAGTCATATGTAAATAGATTATAATAAAACCAATTAAAATTCTTCAATTAAAGTCGAATAATCAGTGACAGGCACTTCAGCATTCGTTCTAGTCCCACCACGGCACCCAGTTCAACTACACATGGCATTAGAAAGGGTCTGAGAACCAGTTTACCACCAAGTATCTAAAGACTGTTGCCTGTCCTCCTAAAGCAACTACCCAGTAGGAAACCTTCACAGAAGGAATTATTCTGTCTATGACTATAACTTGAATTCTAGAACTACTGTTAAAAAAAAATAGTTCACTCCTTAAACTAGTAAGTATTCCCACAGAACTGGTAATTTAAAAAGTAATATCCAGAGATGGCTGCAGTGTGAGGCAACAGGAGTGCTCATACACTCCTGGTGTGAGTGTCCATTAGCACAACCTTTCAAAAGGCAGCATGGCCAAGTGGTTAGCAACAAGAGTTTGCATTCAGGAAGATGAAGTCCCAGTTCTGGTTTTCTTACTTCCCGGATATGTGAAATTGGCCAATTTTTTAAAGTCCTTTAGGCTTTTTTTAAACCATCTTTAAAATGGGCATAACGAGAAAATCAAATTTTAATGTCACAGTGAAGGTTCAAATCCAGTGCCTCCCATGCTGTAAGCATTCATGTTTGATTTCATTATGATGATTACTTAAGTTTGTGATTTGGCTATACATACAAAGCCTTTAGATTAAACATTAGCTTCTGATCCAGAAATTCCACTTTTAGGAGTTCAGCCTTAGTAAATAATTAAGGGCAGCCACAATGATCTAGCTGCCAGGACACTGTGGAATTTCAGGGGCAGAAATCTGAATATCACTTGTGGGTGTTGGGTTTGGAGCTGGAACAAAGAGGCACAAACTGAGTCTATAGTAGCTCCAGGTCTCACCTGTTGAAACTGACCTTTCTAGAATTCTTTCAAAGTGAAATAGATTTTAAATTTTTGAGTAATGCATGGGAATAATACTATCTGGAATGATGCTCTTGAAATTTAGGGTGAAAACAACATTTTAGAAAATGATTGCCAGTTTGAAATTTTTCCCTGAAGCTTTAAGTTTGGGCTTTGTTTCTCATCTCTAGGGAAGAAATGCTTTTAGCTGACAATAACTAATTAATAACAAGATTAGCCCTAGGGCAGTGTTTACTTGGTGGGATTCCCTAAACCCCCTGTATTAAAATTCACTGATTTGTTTGTTAAACACACAGATTCCTGTGTTCATCTCAGGTCTGCTAAACCAGAATGCTGGACGGGGGGCTGGAAATCTGCACATTCTAAAAGCACCCAGAGGTTAAACAGGCTGGAGTTTTGGTTCCAGGCCCCATGGGGATGAGGAGCAGCAGCCCATCCAGGAGAGAAGTTGCAGATCTTCTCAGGTTGAGAGATTCAAGGTCAGAACCTGTCATGGCATTCTTTGAAAAGACAAACATAAAAATAAATGACTTTTTTAAAGGAAAATGGAAGAATGCAGTGTTATTTTGCACTTTGCTGGCTTGTGAGGGTATATTAGATCATATGTCCTCATCTGTTTCTAGATATGTATATTTACAGGGTTCTATCAGTAGGTTTTTCCTGACGACTTTCTCTATAAAGATTGTACATATAAGCATTTCATCCCTTAAGGGCTACTTTCTTATAAACTCTTATATTCCTAACAAAAAATAACAGCTGCCCAGCCTAGCTCTGGCAAAGGGTTTCATTTTTCTCTTTCCATTCTCGTCGTTGATGTAAGCCTTAAATTTATCATCACAGATGAATGCAGTTGAAAGACTGGCTTTCAAAAGGTAAATATGGTCCACTCCGTGGCCACCATTCTGTAGAACAGAAGGAGTTCCTTCTGCATTCTTTCTACATCGTCAGTTATTTCTCATTTGGGTTGTTTGAGGTGACAATAAAGAATTTGATAATTCATTTTTAACTTTTATTCACTTTTTCAAGCAGTTTCATCTTTTAAAGAAAAGGTAGCATTTGAATAACCCAACTCTATGATGATGGACCTATTAACAGGGGGTGGGCCTTTGCTCTGGAGCCTTCCATATATAACATCATAGAATTCAGCTGTTTAAAAATGATGTGACTCAAGGAAATTGCTGATGAACTAAAGAGAAGTGGGTGGCTAATATGGAATTTCTTAATTGGCCAGAGATTTACATATGTGTGTAGATTCAATTCATATATAAAATATACATATATATTCTTGCCTATACACTACAATATGCCTACCTATTATACTATATAATTATTAGGCATACGAAGGGTTCACATTAATACCAAAAATTACAATTTACTTTAACACAAACCACAGTTTTAGGCATTTCCCTCTCGTATTCCAGGACCTAAAATCTGAATCTAATATGTAAATCTGAAACCATGTATTTTATTTCCTTTTAACTTGGTCAACCTGCCACCAACCAGTCTCATTCATCCCATCTTCCCCACTCATACGCACAAGTTATCCACATGTAAATAGGCAAAACCTTCCAATGTAATTTCTCAGTAAGTGAAATTACAACTCTCCACATGGGGTATCATATCTAAATGCCCCTGGCTGAGATTCCTTGTGTTTTATAAAGGATCCTAAGTTCCTATCCAATGTCTATCTCTCTCACACACAACTGAGGTACCCTTTGAGCAATAGTCCAGTCTCAGGGCATGGAAAGTGAGAAATCCTGGTCCAGGGCCAACAGAGTAGAAAGAGGAGAAAGATACCAAGAGAATGTTCTCTTGCCATCTGGGAATCTTGAGGCAAGGGATGGAAGTAGGGTGGGAAGACCAAAGTGGAGCAGCCAGGAGGGCAGAGTGTATAGTGAGAGCTTAAACATGTAGCCAAAGCTGGCAGACATGCTGGGAGCCTTTGGCACTAACCCCCAGCACCTGTGTCCAGAGATCATCTTCTTTAGGCAAGTGGGGAGGCTGGGGGTGCAGCGGGGGGCATTTATTGAATGTTCTTACCCAATCCACTGATCATTCTTTGAAAGATTGTTTTCTAAGCTTCCACTGTCCCAATAATCTGCAGTTCTCATTTACAAATTTAAAATAAAATGAATATTATTGTTCCATTCGAATTTAAGGGTTTTTTTTAAAGCCTAGAAAATAACACTTTGGCATAAACACCGTTTCTCCAAAGAGTAAATAACTGTAATTAGAGCCTGTCTTATTTTAATTGAGAGAAATTTCTGTAGCTAAACACAAAATAGGAGCTGGAATAGGAGCAGGGCGGCCACTGGAGCTAAGGAAATAGGAAGAGCAGACTGAAGGCATTTGACATGATCTTTATTCAAGTCCTTCTTAGCTTCCCTGAGGACCTGCCTGTCTCCTTCATGATGGAAACTGGAGATTAGTAGATGCACTCTGTCTCCAGTGCTCTCCTGGGCCGGGCACCAACTGTGTTGGCCTGATTTCTGCTGGACTTTGCTTGGGTGTGACAGATTTCTCTACTCAGCCAGGTCTGTAGAGCCGACTGGTTCATGAAACTCCTGCAGCATCAGAACGAGATGCTGTGACATTATCCGTTTGGAAACTCTCTGTCACACCTCTGTCCTCCCTTTAGAGTTGCTTTCTTGACTCACCACGGTCCCTCCAGCCACCTTCTTCAATGTTTCCTTCTTCCAAGCACAGGACTTCTGTCTTGGGCTCCTTACTCCACCCACCCTTCTGGAACAATACTCCACCCACTCTCCTAGAACAGTCTCATCCATTCCCGTGGCCTCAGTTATAATCATATTTCCAAGATATTGTAACCTGGGTTCGGAGCTCTGTCTTGGGTTCTAAGCCCTAACATCCATATATACATTAAACAGCCCCCCCCGCCTTGAATATCCAGCAAACACCTTAAGCACCAGCGTCCAAGATGGAACTCATCATTGTCTACCCTCCCCCAGAGGCTGCATTTCCCAACTCAGCACATGACACCATCACTGTCTCTGGGTCAGCAACCTGGGCATCACCCTGAGCTCTTCATTCCTTCACACGAGTCCCCTCTTCCTGCCTCATACCACATCAGAACAGTTGCCAAGTCCTGCCATCCTAAACGGATCTACCACTCTCCATTCCTGCGCTTCTGGCCTAGTCCAGGCTAACATCAGCAATCCTTGCTTGAAGAAAAATGGTCCTTCCTGTTCCTTTCCATCCTCCTTAGTCCCTGTTGGGAAAATCCAAGTGTTCTAAAAATGAAAGCTCATGAAGCCAATCCTTCACTAAAATATGCCAGTACTTTCCAGTATCCATGGATTCAAATCTAAAACTTCTAATGCTACTTGAAAGGACACCTTTATTTATCCTACTGGCCTTAATAGGGAGCTGTGCTCCCCTCTTGCCACCAGCATTATTTTCAACTTGTTTTTCTTCATACTCTTTGAGGTAACAAGCTCCAAGCCATCTCACCTTCATTCCAGGTTGTTCTTTCAGCTTGAACTCCACCCTTGCTTTGCCCTGTTCACTTCTCCATTATATTCATGATAATATTACTTCTTAAGACTAGCCTTCCCCAGGGATCCCTGAATGGCTCAGCAGTTTAGCGCCTGCCTTCAGCTCAGGGTGTGATCCTGGAGTCCTGGGATCGAGTCCCACATCGGGCTCCCTGCATGGAGCCTGCTTCTCCCTCTGCCTGTGTCTCTGTCTCTCTGTGTCTCTCATGAATAAATAAGTAAAATCTTAAAAAAAAAAAAATCTAGCCTTCTCCAGCTCTTAGGCTGGCTAGATCCCTGTGGCAGCATTGCTCCTTTCTTATGCTGAATTCACTCTCCCTGTCTTTTTTTTTTTTAAGATTTTATTTATTTATTCATGAGAGACACACAGAGAGAGAGAGAGAGACATAAGCAGAGGGAGAAGCAGGCTCCCCACAGGGAGCCCGATGTGGGACTCAATCTTGGATCCCGGATCATGCCCTGAGCCAAAGGCAGACACTCAACCACTGAGCCACCCAGGCATCCCAAGCCACCCAAGTGTCCCTCTCGGTCTTTAGTTATAACAGGACCTGGGTGGTGTTCGGGCAGCAAGGTGACCAGCCAAAAGGCTCACCTTCCAAGCAGGAGTGGTCATGGGATCCAGCTCTGGCCAGTAAGAGATCATTGGAAGTTTCCTAGTGGGGCTCACAAAAATGATTTGTAAACTCAACTGGCTTGCACCTTTGCCTTTTGCACCCTGCCTTTAAGGTCTTTCCCTCTCCTTTCTCCTTGGACCTATGATGTCTGGATAGAAGACAAACCAACATTTTAGGATCATGAGGAAAAAACTCACGTTATGATGGTACAACAGGAAGGTAAAAGGAATTTGAGTTTTTGATATCTCTGGGCTCTGACATAGGAGGGTGGAAAACCTCACTTTTTAAAGCTAACTGCTTTGTTCATTGCTATATGACTCATACAGTACTAGACACAAAGTAGGAGCAAAAGTGATTGGGGTGACTAAGTGAATGAAAAGGAGGATGTGACAGTCCCTGGAAGCAGTGGGAAGGAGTTTCTTCCAACGCTAAATCACTTGTTCCTTTTAAAGGCTTAAAGTCTTAAAGGTTCTGTGAATTTTTAAATATAAATACCTAGAAATGAGTGTCTAATATTCTCTTATTGATCATTCCTCAAATTTGAAACCCTGAATCAAGGCAGACATTGTGTGGTTCCTGTGTGGCTCAGTTGGTTAAGCATCAGACTCTTGGTTTTGGCTCAGGTCGTGATCTCAGGAACATGATCTCAGGGTTGTGAGTTCAAACCCTGTGTCAGGCTCCATGGTCAATGGGGAGTCTGCTTGAAGATTCTCTCCCTCTGTCTCTTCCCCCACACGCACTCACACATATGCTCTTTCTCTCCCAAATGAATAAATACATCTTTAAAAAAAAAAAGGCAGACATTGTATGGGAAACAAACTGAGTCATTAATATTAATGATGAAATTAGTCTATCAAGTAATCTATTCATAATATGTTTAGCTGGAACTTGGGAGAATAGGACAGGACCCCAGAAATAGGACAGGACCTCAGTTCACGGGAAAAAGGAAGCACATCGGAGTTAATGAGAGAGAAGGGGATGTCAAAATGACATGTTAATGAGAGAAGGGGGTGTGGAATATTAGGAAGCAGTTCTGCTCCACTCTCTGTGTTGACCATAAACGGAGATATTTCCTTCCTTTCATACAAAACAGCTCTCAGAGGATTTTTAAGTATAATTTTTCATCTCCTTTACGTTTGAAATATTTGCAATATGGGCATCATCAGCAGAGGAGTGATATCATTTTTACTAACTGAAACACAGCTGTATAACTACATTAAAAAGTGCTACAGGCCAGCAATTCAGAGTTGTAGCTGGCAGTGTTGGTGGAAATGGAAATACTCTCTTTGTTAAAATTGCCAACCTATGGCAGCATCCATGGAAGTAACAGGAACTAAGAACCAAACAGCAGCCTCACGTATCACCATATGTGATGTGCCTCATAGGAAGTAGAAGGAGGAAAGGGTAAAAATAATCCATAGTATCTCTTGAGGGCTGTTACTTAGCAGGTGACTTTAGTTACGAGAAGGAAGGACCAAAACTAATTATCATAGAGTCAATCCTGAGCATCTAAGAAAAGAAATTAAATGCTCACTGAACTTCCTTTCAAACATGTCACTGAAACAGTGGACAACAACAAAGAGATGGAAGACAGAGAGAAAAGAAACAGGTACAGAGTTTTCTAGAATTTTGATGCTAAGTCGACTTCTAAGAATTTCAAAATATGTAAGGAGTAAAGGATATTTTCACCCAGTGGCTAAAAAGTATCGAGACAATGCAAAATAGATCAGCAGGTTGACAGCTGACACATTCACACTTTAGGGATCACACATGAGCCAAAGAAAATAAAATGTAGATTCACTGGGACGACAGTTTTTTAAAAGGACTTCTGTTTGGCTTTCATAAGTGAAGAATCTCTGGATTCAGATAATTAAATGAAAATGATATGCTGTTCCTTTTTTATGTGCTTTTTCATGAAAGGAATTTCACTAATGTTCTCCGTTTCCTGAACAGCTACGGCAGTGATCTTCCCATGTTAAACACTGCGGTCTGTGACTCAAAAAAGACATGTAGGAACGCAAACCTCTCGTAACAATTGAAGTCCTGTGAGCAGGAAGAGGGACAGGCTTAGGCAAGACAAGCCAGGAATGGCATTTCTCTCCTCTTGGGGGGAAAATAAACCGTTGGGAATGATGGAGGAAAGAGATTGAAAATGTACTGGAAGACAAATGGAAGGCCAGGTAAAAAAGTGGTCAACACTCGTCCTTTGTATGGGAAGACAAACTCTCTATCTTCCAGGGGGAGATACACACTGCAGCCCCAGCAAACCAGGACAGGTGCTAAAATTGCCAAGAAGCAAACTCAAGGAAAGTTCATCCCTGTGGCTTTGCCCTGAAAGCACTAGAAGAGAGGGAGTAAAAAGCACCCTGGGGCCTGGCTAGCAGATGTGTGACCACATTTCGATCACGAAGACAAGAGAAGAAAGAGTCTCTTGAAAATTTGTTTGCAAAATGACATCTCTATCTTACCTCCCGAAATATGCGCGGTTTATGCTGACATCAAAGGGGGGGGGGTCTCTTCAGCAAAAGATAATACTGATTGATTGAATCATTCAGGATTCCCCAGTTGACAAATTGCCTTCATATGCGCTGCAGTGTCTTAGGCCTCATGTGCGATATATCTGGATGGCCATAATACTTTGAAAATACTTTGAATACTTTGAAATACTAATTCAGGAACCATCATAGCCTAAGAAATGCTTAAAAAAAAACCTGAAAGTTCAGTGAAAGATGGATGATGCGTATTTGCAAGTTTCTTATTCTAGCAAGAGCACAGGCCCACCTGTTGTCTCTCTCAGTCACCTGAGAGAGGCAGTGGACACACGTCCGGGTCCTGAGGGAGTAAAAAAGACTTTACCAGATGATTGTTCTCTGCCTTCTAGGAACATATTAGAGTCTCTACTTCCTCAAATGTTTCCCCAGGATAATATAATTCTTGGCACACAGAGCGGGGATCCCCAGGATCCCCACATTCAGCACTGGGCCTCATCTCCAATGGCCTCCCCAGGCATAAAGCTTCTCTTCTACAGGAAGCATCATCAGAAAGTTTACAAAAATAAGTCAAGGCCGCAGTCCTGGAGCAGAAAGGTAGCTGAGGTAATTTCTACTTCTTTCCCTTCATCATCTTCCCCAAGGAGAGCCACGAGCAAGTAAAAAGAATAGGTCATATGGTTTAAGATTGGACATAAATCTTAAACAATGGTACAAAGTACAGCAGAAGCATCATAATTATTAGGCTAGTCTCTGAGGCATTTCCTGCTTCCTTGAGCCACAGTGCCTGGTAATTACTGCCTCAGGACTTTATATCTACTTTTATTGCAACACTTAATGAGTTGAGGTAAAATTAATTATTTACATGTCCATCTCTTTGCTCTCCTATGGCCTGTTAAATTATGAGTCCCCCACAGCATGGCTGATGTCTTATAGACCAGGGCTCCTCTCTCCCAGGGCATCCCCCTCGTCCCCAAACCTGCAGGTGCCTAGTACGTGTCTGGCATTTACGAGGCAGTAGAAAAACATTCACTTGTTGAAAAAATCCATGAATGACTGGCAGGTCCGAGGCAGTACATTAAGTGGAGAAAAGTTTCCAAATAGAACATTAAAAATGATCCTGTCACAGTTTTTCTTTTCTTTTTTTCTTTTTTTTTTTAATCCTTCAAGTTTTGGAATATATTAACTTCAAAGCCAGAAAACAAAGAAACTGGTATTAAAATATATGAAACATTTCAGAGGTGTGTGTGAGTCCATATGCGTGCATTTTTCTCCAACTATAATGTTATTTTGAGTCTAAATGTGCCAAAAGCATTCTTCGGAACCACACGAAATGCTGTATTTCTGTTTGTGGAGCAGAGGAATACACGACAGCAGTATTCGTAACAGGGGACCCAAACCAAGAGCCAGCACCGAGTCAGCTCCGGGATTCCCAAGGGAGGTAGGGAGCAGGCAAAACACAAAGCCAAAAAAAGAAAGAAGAAAAGAAGTCTTCCAACAAGTCCAAAAAGGGGAAGGAGAGGGACCCACTGGTGGTTTCAGGCCAAATCCTGCTCCTCCCGCAAAGTGTGGGCTGAGGCACACACTCGTGTGTTGGTTTGTCACTTTGCTGGCAACGTGGGGAATTACATTCAGTATTGCTTAAGGAAACTGCCACTCCTCACCTCGGCCCTTCCAAAAATAAGGTGCAACCACACACCTGGGGCCTGGGCGCCTAGAGAAACATGCTGGAAAGGTAGCATTGCTCAGAGAGGAGAAGTGAGAGTGTAACAGGAGGGGAACATGCCTGGGTGGGCCGAGGGGGGTGGTGCAGGGAGCCCAAGCTGGCCCCCTGGTGCCCAGGGAGGGATGGGTGAGATGCTCCCACCTTAGCAGTCTGGGTGTGTAAAAAGGCAGCAACCAAAACTCCCTTCTATGCGGACTTCAAAGTCCTATTCACATGATTTCCTTTAAGCTCCTTTCTTTCTTTCTTTCTTTCTTTCTTTCTTTCTTTCTTTCTTTCTTTTTTTTTTTTTTTTTTTTGATTTTATTTATTTATTCACGAGACACAGAGAGAGGCCGAGACACAGGCAGAGGGAAAAGCAGGTTCCCTGCAGGGAGCCTGAGGCAGGACTGGATCCCAGGACCCCGGGATCAGGCCCTGAGCCAAAGGCAGCCGCTCAACCACTGAGCCACCCGGGTGCCCCTCCTTTAACCTCCTTTCACTTTCTTTTTAACAACAGTTATGTCAACGTATGTTAACATTTTACCCTAAAAAATCTGTTGCAAAGGCACCTCTTTTGGAACTACTGAGAAAGGAGAGCAACCGTTCAACTGCTCTTTCCTGGCAGTGTTTTTGGTGCTACTGATCTGAAGGATAACATTAGAGAACAGCCAAGGGGAATAATGCAGGGACCTTCCTAACAGCAATTCACTGAAGACATTCCAGAGAATTCTGAGCCCAGGATGGAACACCGGAAGAACATTTATGGAGTCCAGGTGGCCCTGCACATGCAGCCACCACACCCAGACCCAAGGAGCCTGTGGGGTTTGCTAAGCAGCAGTCCTAACGGGTGTAGAAAGGGGAGACTGTGGGAAACTGAGTTCCAAGTGTTAGCTGCTGTTCTCCTTGTTAGAATAATAAAGTCGTTAAAATTCTAAGTTTCTCATAATAATATATGCTCATGTGGATTAAAAAATACATTTTTTCTCATTTGGGGATATATGAATCTATTTGTTGTTTTCTTTGGAATAAGCCTATTGGTAAGACAATTATACACAAAGCACTCAGTCTCCAATAAGATGGTTCTGGCACTTAATTTTGAAGCCCCTTAGCAGAGATCAGAATGCCTTGTTCCTTCCGGTTTGTCTAACTCTTATTCATCCCCAGAGAATGCTAATGACTATGTTTTTATATGTTATTGGCCTCCTGCTGAAAATTATCTTCTAATCCTCTTTAAAAATTTTCTTTTTCTAATCAACCTCCAGAGGAATTTATTGTCTGAACAGAGATTTTCTTGTTTTGATTTATACAAATCACTGTGTGATATCAACAAATGCTTGCCCGATGATTTCACTTGCACTGATTTGCCTGGAAATAATGAATACCATCCACCTAATGTTCTAAAGAAATTGGCATGTTTATGGCATTTCCACCTGCATTAAATCCTTGGATTTTGGTTTTTGGTTTTGGATTCTTTAAACAGAGAGAAGGAAAATCACTTCATTCTATGTGTGTACCTAAAGTATTGGGGAGTATTTTAATATTTAAGCGATAACACACTTGTGTTTCCTTATCCTGTAGACTAATATGTAGTGATTTTGAACCTTAAGCAATGTAAATAACATGACCTGTCAAATAAAAATATGAAGTTTCTTCTAACTTTGTGTCATCACACTCAGGTGGAGAGTATTATATAGGCAGACCATTTGAATGTCTTATCTTATTTTTCGGTTCTCCTTTTTATTCTAGGTTTGTTTCTGTTGTTTTTTAACAAATATGTATTAAGCAAATTCTATGTACAAGTTCACTCTGGCAATTATTTCAAGAGAGAAGGAAAAGACAACACATTATTCCTATATCTGAGAAGCTTAAAGTATTTGGAGAAATGAGGTTCTAACAATAGATAATCATAATATTAACAAGTAATGTTTATAAGGTGTTTAATAATTTACCAAACTCTATCTGGTACATGGTCTAATACAATCCTCTGAGAAATCCTGAGGCAGAATAGATATTATTATCTGCATTTCATACATAGAAAAATAGACTGAGGAGGTAACATAACTTGCTCACCTAGTGGTAGAGCCAAGACTGAAGCCAGTGTTTGACTTCGAATATTGTCTTATTTCTCCTGCACCATATGACAATAGCTCACACATCATCGAAGTGTGACATAAGAATGATTCAGGTGATCTGCTATAGTGTTTAGACAGGGCACTATTTCCTCTGATGAAAGAGGTGACATTAAAGCTTAGCCTGAAGACGGAGTAAGATGGGGCAAGAACTCATCCAATGAAGACAAGGACAGTAGCATTCCACGAAAGAGAATTACATAAGGGAAAGCCACGGAGGTGGGAAAGGTTAGAACATATCAGGGAGAGATCAAGGGATCAATTTGGCTGACTGATGAGTTACATCTTGTACAAAATAGGGTTAGAAGGCACCTTAAGACCAGAATGCAAAGGGTCTTGTAATTCAACAGAAGTCTTCACTTTATTTAATAATACACAATATGTCAATTAAATTGAATTTTAAATTAAAAAGTAAGCAATGGGGAGCTACTGGAGATTTTTCTTATTGGGAAAAATGATACGCTGACTTCCGCACAATAGAAAGGTTACTATGACAGTGGCATATGAGTGGGATTGAAGGGTGGGAAAGATTTAGAGTTGAGGAGAATATTGCAAAAGCCTAGGAAAAATAAGAATTTGAACCTGCATTACAGTGTTAGTCAGGGGTAGGTCAACACAGGAATGGACCTAAGGATTATTTCAAAAGTAGAGACAAAAAGACAAGACTAAAGACACAGCAGATAGCTCAATGTTGGGAAGGAGAAGGGAAAGACTTGTTACAAATGTGTTGTGAAATTTCAAGTCTGAGTGTGGGAAAAACAATGTAACCACGAGGAGAAATGTAGAAATCAGGAGTAAGAGGTAATTTTGTGAGAGGAATGTGATTCTCTTTTGAGAATGTTGACTTTGAGTTGCTGGTAAGTCACTCATATAAATATACAAAAGCAATAAATAATAGATGGAGGTTCACCCTCATAAGACCATCTGGTGGTCTACCAGATAGATAGTCAAGACAGAGAAAGAGAAGTTGAGGACAGGTCTCAGGAGTTATATACATTTTGAACCAGGTGGGGATGAGACAAAGTAGAGGTTTCAGAGCAATGGTCAAAGAAGTAGAACAAAAAGATAGTATCAATAATATTGTACAAATCCTTAGAAAGAATAACACTAACAGAGACATAATTGGATTCATGCATACTGAGTAAGGAAAGAAGTTTTGTTTTGTTTTTAAATATTTTATTTATTTATTCATGAGAGACACAGAGAGAGAGAGAGAGAGGCAGAGACACAGGCAGAGGGAGAAGCAGGCTCCATGCAGGGAGCCCGATGTGGGACTCGATTCTGGGTCTCCAGGAACAGGCCTTGAGTCGAAGGCAACGCTAAACTGCTGAGCCACCCAGGCTGCCCAGTAAAGAATTTTTGTATAAAAATGGGGTTGGGAAATAAGTTATATGAAACTGGGGCAGAAAGGGTTAAATATTCCTTGAAGAATTTTGAGAAAGACCGGAGAAAGGAGAAGAAAGATAAGGAGCAGAAAAAGATAAGGTGATAACTTGAAATAGAGTTACAACTAAAAGAAATGCTTTATAGTATATGGAAGACCAGAGTATATTTCAGTGCAGAGAGGAAAAGACCAAAGAAAAAAATATGATGGGGGAAAAAACCGTAAGAGCCAGTGCCTGAACACTTTGGATAAAGATTTTCGGTGAAAAGAATATAGAAAGAGGGTGTATATATAAAGTGAGAAATCTTAAGGTGGAGAGAATTTGAGGATGCTCATAAAGAATGGCTCCAGGGTTGGCTGGATGGCACAGTGGGTTAAATGTATGACTCTTGATCTCAGCTCTGGTCTTGATCTCATGGTGGTTAGTTGAGGCCCCAGCTTGGGTTCCATGCTGAGCATGGAGTCTACTTAAAAAAAAAAAAAAAAGAATGGCTCCAATTTTTACTCTTCCCACACCTGAAACAATCTACACCGAGCAGAGGGGCAAATTACCAAGATCCAATTCTATAGGCAGATTTCACCTACTTCACAGAAGCAGAATTAGTCTGTTTAGGGTTTATAAATATAGGTTTAGAAAGAATTTAAAACCCATTTGATTCCATTTAATTTCTTCAGCAATGTATTATTAGCAAGGGGTTTAAGCAACAAAGAAGCCTCCTTCTCTTTATTGTTAGTCTGAGGTCAGCATTTGTCGGAGGGAGGTTCTGTTCCTTGTGGTCTTTTAGGGACCCAAGGCATCCGTAGCCTCGGCATCTTTACCACATGGCTCTCAAGGCAGCTCTGGACATCAGCAGCTGTCCAGGGACAAAACTTTCCCCTTCAGGAAGTTAGGTAGGAGGTAAAGACCTCACTTCCATTCACATTCCTTTGCCACATCCTATGGTCCTATGGACACACCTCATTGCTGGGGGCTTAAAAACTGAAGTCCTTTGTTGGACACTTAAAACTAGCTACGATCCTATCTCTGGAAAAAGAAGAGATCAGATGTGGGTGGCAAATCCAAACTCTGCCTCGCATATGTTTAGAAAGGAACTCTTAGTTGTAGCTTGTGCTCTAGAATATGCTCTTCTAAACAAGATTATGGAAATGGCTTTGCTTCTGAGGAAATTTCACCAAGTTGTAAAGAAATAAGCCTAGAGAAGAGAGTTAAATGAAGAGTTTATTTCTTACTGGCTGAACTGTGCAGAACTTCCCCTCTTTGGAAGGACAGATAAAAGCCCAATAGATCATAGATGCTTATTAATTATTTACATAAGTAACACTTACTATCCCACACTTATATGATCTGAAAATTCTCTGGGTGCAATTAATTAGAAATGAGATCAAAGCTACATACTCCTTTTGATGTCCTATTTATATAATTTATTTCTGTCAGAAGAAAATAATCATAATGTCATGTGCCATGTGAATATATGCAAGTTTGTTCTGACATTGTTGTTTTGAATATCTTAGCTTTTTCTCACAAAGGATATGTTCTGTGATGTGACATCTTGTCTCCTCCCGCTGCTTCCTTTTATATATACAGACTTGGTGGTCTTTCTAGCTATTTAAGTCTTCTAGCTTATTTTTACTTTATTGACGTAACTTTTTCAGGTTTCACGCTATTCACTTAAAGCTTCTAGACCTTGAGTCTTTTCTTAGGTAAACAGCACAACTGAGGATATTGTGGTAATGTTTGTTACTGTCCTTAAATTGTTATTCTAATGATTATTACTCATAATAATGAATGTAGGTAAAAATTCACTGCCTATGGAATTTTGATAGGTTACACATTTATTTAAAAAGCTATTTGGAAACCAGTTATTTCTATCTAACAGTTACCAGCTAATAATCTACCAAATATTCTGAAAATAGCCAGTTGTATGCTATCAACAAAACTGCGCTCTTTTAGTACATCTGCATAAAATTGGTTTTAGATTGGCCCTGCCATGAGATACTTCTATCATTTGAATCAAGTCTCATACTTTTTCTGCATTCCTATTACATCCTCACTTGCCAAATGGTAATAGCTTCTTCCCAACCTGCCTTATCAAGTGATTAGAAATTTTGAAAAAAAGCAAAACACCAAGATACTTTCAGAGGCAGAATTATAAGCATCATTATTTTAATTTCTCAAAATTATTTCAATTTGCTGATAGATCCAAAGAATAGCAAAAATTAACAAAAGCACCAATAGCAAATGATCATACCAATAATTGCTGGTAGAAGTTCTCATCTCAATCTAAGGATTAGGGAGATCATATTTTTTTAAAGATTTTATTTATTTATTCATGAGAGACATACAGAGAGAGGCAGAGACACAAGCAGAGGGAGAAGCAGGCTGCATACAGGGAGCCCGATGCGGGATTCGAACCCTGGACTCCAGGATCACGCCCTCAGCGGAAAACAGGCACTAAACCTCTGAGCCACCTGGGCATCCCTGGATTAGGGAGATCATATTAAAGACTTTATTTTTTTCTCTAAAACTGAGAAAATAATGTCTCAATATTAGTAAGAAGCAGCATTTAATAGGGAAAGGATAAACTTTCCTAAAACTATCTCTAATTTTATTTTGGCCTTTTTTTACATTAAAAATCAGATGAGAATTAAAAATCTTCATGACATGAATTATAATTGGCTTTTAAATGGAATTCTGCACTTAGAAGAAAACACAAGGATAACTTCATTTAGGTATGGGCCAGGTTGCTGTAACACAGAGATCTCAAATGCAGTAGTTTAAATAAGATAGTTTATCTCTTATGCAAATAGCAGTCCAGAGATGAGCAGACAATTCAGCCTGGCAAGGCAGCTGAGCTTATAAATTCATTCAGGGGTTCATATTTCTTCCATCTTGGTGTTTTGCCATCTCTTAGGCAGCAGTTCTCAGAATTTTTGTCCTCAGAATACTTTATACTCTTGAAGATTGCTGGGATTCCAAAGAGCTTTTGTTTGCATGTAACGTATCTCTCAGTATTTATCATATGCAGAATGAAAACTAAGACATGTTTAACGTATTGATTAATTCTTTTAAAATAACATTATATTCATTCCCTGTTTCTGCTGTAACAAATTACTCCAATGTAGGGGCTTAAAGCAATACATTATCTTCTTATAGCTCTGGAGGCCATGAGTCTAAAATGGAGATCTTGGCTGGACATCATTGCTTCTGGAGGCTTCTGAGGAGAATCCCTCCCCTTGCCTTTTGCAGCTTCAGAGGCTGCCTGCGTTATGTGAACGATGGTTCTCCTTCCATCTTCAAGGCGCATCACTTCAATCTGTGTCTCTTTCATTACATCTCCTTTCCCTGCTCCTGGCCTTCCTGTCTCCCTCCTTCAAGTTACCCTAGTGATTACAGGGTGCCCACCCCTATAACCCACAATAGCACCCAATCTCAAGATCCTCAATTTAATCACATCTGTAAAGTCCCCTAATCAAGTGAGCTATGCATGGGTTCTACCGATTACCGTGTGGATCCCTTAAGGGGGCTATTATTCAGCCTACCACAAACAATAAAGCCATTATTTTTTAACATAAGCAAAATAGATTTTAACGAAAAAATAACTGTATTTTCCAAAACTCAAATGAAAGTTTAGTGAGAAGAATGACATCGTTTTACATTTTGCCAATCTCTTGGATGACTTGCTTTGCAGAAGCCTGCTGGATTCTCATATCTGCTTCAGTACTCAATCTGTTGTAACGTGATATGTTGGTTGAAGCATATGAAGAAAATCCATTTTCACAATCATATAACTGTTAAAAGAGGAAGTAGTTTAAAAGACTTCTCAAATAATTGTGTATATGCTTATTTAATACTACACCACAACTTGACAAGTGGTATTTTATTAAAGGTTGGTTGCAGTGTGGGGCCTGAAACAACATTAATGTAGTTTTCATCCTCTGTCACGTGGAAATCCACTGTTCCAGCTTTCGCTTTGATATTTTTCCAAGTGAGTGATTTCGTGACATCACATATTCATCGTTTGGAAAATATCGGCTCACTAAATCGTGCATACATTTGACTATTAGAACATTTCATTATACAACATTAAACAACATTTGTTAATATCACAACCAAATCTCATTTTGAAAATTCTTTAAACATTGGGAAGCTATCACAGTGGCAGATACAACTTTAACAATTCTAGTTTTTTTTTTCTTTAAATCTTCAATCTTATCTCTGGCAACAGATACTCTCAGTTGCTTTTCTTGAAGCAACAAGCTTCCTTCATTCATTTTCAAGAAAATGCCTGCCAAGTGCCCAAGTCTGAATAACCACGGTTTGTCTGCCAGTTGTTTTTCCAAGTAAAAATGGTGTGACAGCAGGAAAAAAGTGAATAGTTCAGTTCTCCACTCACCAGTTGCAGAAGTGCTTTGCCTCAAGACAATCCCATAGGAGCTTACACAGGTGTGTCATGCATACTTTTCATTTCCCCCCACATACTATCAAACATAACTCTTGAATTTAAGAGTCTCGATTTAACGATATTGATCATTGTGTGTGACTGCCTCATCATGGATATTTTTTTAATGAAACTGCCATTTTTCTTGTGTCTGTGGCTGCAAAGAATATACGGATTGCTTGCTGCCACCACCTAGATTCACGCTAAGGCACTCGCAGCTCCACCCATCATGGCTTATGCACCATCAGAGCAAATATCCACTCAGTGGATAAGGCAAACAGCATCTTAGCATTATTATTGAAATAGTTTTGACAATGTAGCCCCACTGAAAGGGTCTCAGGGATCCCTAGAAGTCTGAGGACAATGGATTGAGAACGGCTGCCTCAAGACATTGCCTCGCCTGCCTTTGAATCAATGCCACATCCATTGTCCAGCTTTTCAGGAAGGAAGGACAGCATACATGGGGGGCAAGTGAGTTCTTTTTAGAGAAAGGATAGAGCAGTTATCCATATGACTTCCACTAATGTTCCACCAGTGAGGACTTAGTCATGTGATCAAACCAAGCTGCTGTGGGTGATGGGAAATGTGGCCTGCAACTCCACAGCCCTGCGTGTAGCAGAAACTGGGTTACTATTAAGGGGAGCACAAATGTTAAGAGAACGAGGAACTTTCTGCGACAAGAATCCCATCAAAAAGTATTGGTTAAATTGCCATATAACTATCTTCCTACCTATTTATTTTAGGGTGGGCACGTCTTCAAAAGGACTGTAGATTTCTCATGTCGTTTATTTTAGGAGTCAAATCCTGCTGACAAACATTCATTAAAATGGTGCCAACGTGAGATTGAAAATACTATTAACACAACTGAGGCATCCTTAGAGCCAAGCCTAGCTCCGAGCAGTGGCTCTACCATAGGAAAGAAGATAGTGGGGTAGCAAAGCGCATTGTTCTGTAGATGGAACCAGATGGAAATGAGCAGCAGGATAATTTTAAAGAAAGAATTATGCATCTGTGGATCTGTTTTTTATCCTCTCTTCCCACACAAGACGGGAGCCTTTGCAGTAATGAAGAAGCACAGCTTTACACAAGACAAAGGCTAAGTTCTCTTCTCAGGTATTATATGTGAAAATGGTGATAAATAATATCCACCTCATAATATTGGAATAGATTAAATGAGATAACTTGTGTGATAACATTTCCCACAGGCTCCTTAAGAAGAACAGCAAAACCGTGGTGGAAAATCACTAGGCAAATAAGTAATTTTCTCAGTTAGGGGCCGAAGCTAAAGGTATCGAATTATCTCTGGTTGTCTCCTTCTAGTAGTGCTGTTCAATGATCAAAGTCAATGCACGATAGGACTAGTATTTAAGATATCCCAAAAATAGAGGCACCTGGGGGGCTCAGTCGTTTAATCGTCTGCCTTCGGCTCAGGTCATGATCTTTGGGTCCTTGGATCAAGCCCCAGATCCGCTCCCCCCTGAGCAGGAAGTCTGCTTCTCCCTCTCCCTCTGCCCTTCCCTACTTGTGCTCTCTCTCTATATATATATATATGTATATCTCAAATAAAAAAAATAAAATCTTAAAAATAAATATTCCCAAATAATTAGGTGAACAATAGGACACTTCCAAGGTCAAAATTCCCTGTACCACAGAGTGTACTACGCCCTTGATTTTTCAGAATCCAGTACTTTTAGAGACCTGTTTTAATAGCCTCTTCCTGCCTAGATTAAAGGGTCTCTTTTAGATCCTATCATTTAACCCACTTGACAATCTCTCCCCACAGGGGAGGGCGGCAGAATCAGAATCAAGATGGTGACCACCTACGAACAGATAAGAAAGGATCTTACCAAGGGTTCCCTAACATGATCTGCCCCCTGAGAAGATAAACCCAAGTGCTCCCCATCATTTATTTATCAGGGGTCTGTGTACTTTTTGGCTTCTCTGCAGCCAGGGAGGTGGCCTGGGGTGGCCTTAACAGGTTTATCATCCTCCCTCCCCAACCCCAGGCAGGTTTTTGTTAGTGAAAACAGAAAGTATCTGCCACCTGTTCAATAATTTCCAAACACTATAAACCTTTGAGAACAAAGAGGAATTTTTTTCTCAATTGCTTGGCTGGTCTGTAGATTGATCAATGAGAGACTGAATGCTTTGATTATGTCAGAGAAACAGGGCTTTTAATGAACTTGAATGCAGGGATGTGAAGCCATTTCCCATGAGGACTCCGGCAGGGGCAAAGAGTGCCAGGGCACTGAGAGGGCGCAAATGAAGGCCTGTCATTCCACAGGGTGTGCAGACGCCGAGAATGCAGGCAAGGAGTGCAGCGCTGAGTCGCACAGCCCGCCCCGGGCACACCCAAGCACATCAAAAAGAAGACCAAGCTTGAGAGGACAAAGGGCCAACCAGACCGTGATGGTGCAGAGAACAAACATGATTAGTCCGGGTTAGTCCTGACAGTCTCAGAATGAATAAACAGGCATGGAGTTCTCCATCAGGTAGTGATTCATACTAATCATCAATACTGGAAAGAAACGAAATGTAGCATCTAGTGTGCTAAATTTTAAAACAGATCTGCACCAGCTACATAACAGCTCAAAAATATGTTCTCTTCCTAAGAGGAAAAAAACACAAGAGAGTAGAAAAATGGCTAGCCATCTTAATTTATATGTGATGACACGGGATGGAACACAAACACTCATAAACACCAACCAGCACACTCCTCTTCACAGCCTTCTTTCTAGAGGCCTGAGCCCCGTTTCTCTTGCATGACTGGAGGTTTGAAGCAGAGCTGCGGCCAGACCAGCCACACGCAAATTCACAGAGTTTACAGATGCAACAATTGCCACCAACTCCTGCTAAAAAGCCTTCAGGAATCCACATGTGTTAGCAGCAGGACATACTCAGGGTGATTGAAGTCCTAGGTAATAACAGGACATTTAGCACTTGCAACTTTACCCATTCGGCCTTTCTTAAAAATGTTGAAGCATGCCACAGTAACCAAAGGAGAGCTTATAATAGTCTAAGTCACTTGTGCAATAATAATATTACTCATCATTCCGTAATTCAGTAAATAAAAATAAAACAGATTATAAAAGCAAAGTTTCTAAAAGCAGAAATGGGAAGTCAGAGCATACTAGGAGAGCATAACTAATTTAGAAATGTTTATTATTCCTTATATTTTTCAGCAAGGTTTTAAGGGAGAGTCATACCTCATAATAATTGCATACTTCAGGGTTGATTTATGTTTTTCTAATATCACCCTCTTTCCTTCTACTTCATTTGGAGAACACATCTAGCTGGTTTTAAAACATTACAGCAAAATGAAGGACATTCCCCCTCTGAGTTGAAAATTTTCAAACTTTTCTCTTTTTTCCATTGTTTACTTTAAAAAGAAGACTCATTCAAATAGAAAATTAAAGACTAAGAATGCTAAAAAAAAAAAAAAGACTAAGAATGCTAAAGCAATTCTGTATCTACTAGACAAACATTGATTCGCGGCAATTTTTAGGTCTGGGTTTTGTTTTGTTTTGTTTTTTTTCCTCCTGAACATTTACATTTTCTGGAAATGCATATCCTACAACTACTTTCTATTCTTATTCTCCCAGGTGTTCATTTCTCTGATTAGAGATCAAAATGCTTATTCTGTTCAGCCCATTGCTGTCAAATTATTGGTACTCAAAAGCTTATTATTCACAAGTCATGCAGAGAGAGCACTTCATTTTTATCATACCTCAAATGGAAATCACAGAGTTTAAATGAAATTTTCATCAAGATTAGTGATTAAGTCAACATGTAATTATTTTGGATTTCAAAACTTTTTTCTTTTCTTTTGGAACACATTACAGTGTGTACCTGGCCTGTGGAAATTGTGATGCAGCTGAAATCACGGTTCAACACCTTGCTTTCTCGAGACCCCCCCATTTCCCTGTCTCCCAGAGTCCTTGAAGGAAGGCTCCACCAAGTCCCGGTCTGTAGACTTTCCCACAGCTACACCCCCATTTGGAATGCAGTAAGCACCCAATTAATGTTGGCCATTACTATTATAGCCATAATTATTAGGATTAAAATGCTAATAATATCCCATATCTTTAAGGCCTAAAGCTAAGAAGCCTGCTGTCTTAGTCAGTTCTGGCTACTGTAACAAAATGCCATAGGCTGGGTGGCTTAAGCAATAGATACTTATTTCTCACAGCCTTGGAGACTGGGAAGTGAAGACCAATGTACTAGGAGATGTGGCTCCTAGGGTGGGTCCTCTTCCTCGCTTGCAGATACTTCCTGGTCCTCCTCACATGGTGGGGAAAAATGACAGGAAGCAAGTTCCCTGGTGTCTCTTCTTATCAGGGCTCCATCCTCATGACCTCATCTAAACTTAAGTCCCTTCCAAAGGTCCCGTCTCCAAATACCATCACATTGGGAATTAGGGTTTCAACACATGAGTACTGGGGGACACAATTCAATACATAGAATTCAGCCCCTGTCCTTCCCAAATTCATGTCCTCTCATGTGAAATGCACTCATTTCATCCCAACAGCCCCAGAAGCTTGAACTTCATTCCAGCATCAGCTTTATGCCTAGGGTCCAAAGTCTCATTTAAATACCATCTGAATCACATATGGGCGAGACTTGAGATAGGATCCTGATCCTGAGGCAAAATTCCTCTCCAGCTGTGAACCTGTGAAACCAGACAAGTTATGTGCCTCCAAAATACAGTGGTGGAGTAAGTATAGGATAGACATTCCCATTCAAAAGGGAGAAACAGAACCAAGGGAGATAGATCCCAAACAAGGTAAATTCCATTAGACCTTAGGGCCGGGACTAATCCTCTTTGGTTCAATGCTTTGCCCTCTAGGCTCACAGAATGACAGCATTACCTCGCAGGGATGCTAAGACAGCCTGGGGTGAGATGCCCTGACCCCTGGGCTGCCCAGGGCCTGGGCCCAGCTCTCTCTGGAGGTCCCTCCCCTGAGGCACCAGATGCAGGGGATCCTAACCACTGATCCGCTAGTCAGAATCCAGGCTGACATGTCAGTGGGTTCTATCAGGATTAGTATTACAAGCCATATTCCTATTCTTTTATAAAGTGGGCTCTGATTTATCTCTATTCGCCTCAAGTCGAACACTGGGAATTTCAAGTTCCCTTGCAAGTAGAAGCTGCACCCTGGGAAATGTTCCAGATGTTGGGGAAAAATCAGAAAGGGCAAACGTTAATAATCCACCATCGTCTTAGGTTTCACACAACGTTTGGTAGCCCTCTGCTTGGCAGAGATGTACAGATGCCTGTCCCAAAGCATTGCTCAGTCTGTAAGAGACAAAACTTACATCCTTTTCTTTTCCTGGCCCAGAACACATGACTGCTACATGGTTTTTGATGATAAATATACCCCATGAAAACATTTGTCTCTCAGGCAGAAGGCAGCAAACATTTTTAATCCCTTTCCTTGACATATACCATATACCTCATGAATAATTAAGTAATGATTCACAATTGGCCAGTTTTTCTTTGCTTTTTCACTTTGCAGACTTCAAAGGTAGAAGGTGAGGCTGGTGGGAAAGATCAACCTAAATTATCTTATCACTCAATATATGTTTTTGCTAAGAGAATTTCACTCTTTAGCCATGATGAGAGAAGGCCCAATCCTCAGCCTCAAAGCTTTACAGTTGTTAACAAATCCTTGCTCACTTCAACACGTAATTCTGAATTTCACCTTTACCTGCTTACTCGTCTGAGTCCAGCTGCATGCAGTTCCTTAAACCTTCGCTAACCAAGGCTGCATCCTCCGACTGAGCAAAGTTATGCAAGTGGAGGCCAGATTTTCCAAGGTCAAAACACGGAGTTTATATAGCAGCAGGACGGAGTACGAGGGCAGAGGGAAATTGAGTCTGTTCAGTTTACGATAAAATCTGTAGTACGTGCTCCTTACTAAATATGTTGTTCCGTGACTTGGTTTTTAATAGCAGAAGACTAAACGAAAACAATCATTAGAACATACATCAATTCCTCAACACATCAATTCCATTCTTTAAGGAAAAAGTTAAGTGAATTACTGAATTGAATCCAATTACGGTGGCTAGTAAAACAAAGCATACTTTAGAAATGTGTTGCAGACATTCATTTAGTATTAATTATGGACATATTTGGCCTTCAATAGGTCATGTTCAGTATTTAATTATTTTATGAGACTTTTGGATCTGATTTAAGTTTCCTCGCTTAGTTCCTTTAATCCATTGTTCTTCATAAGAGAAAAAGATGTGTTCAGTGTCCATGAATAGGATTAAATTAACTTTTCTGCAAATCCCTGTTGGCCTCAGACTTTGGGAGGGATCCCCGTAGGGGTTGACATTGGCCCTTGCTTGCCAGGGGACTGTTCTCCAGCTAGGCCAAAGACACAGCACCTGCCACCTTCTTAGACCAGTGGAAGATTGGCATCAGCCTCAGTGCTGTCCCTTATGAGTAGTTGATTATACCTTCCTGTAGGATCATCATGCCGTGTAAATGAATGTATTCACAGAAAGTGCTTAGAACAACGCCCGGCATCTGGGAAGCATTCAGCCAGCGAGAGTCCATTACCTAGTTAATACCATTGCTGCTTCTCTTACTGCCTCCACTCATGAAAGGACAATTACGGAAGCAGGTCTTTATTTATCTTTGGTCCTGGCCGAAACTGGTAAGGTCCTGTATGGCAGGCACCACCCAAGGGGGATGCATGTCAATAGAACACTGGATATTTTTACAGTCAATTTCATGTAGAGACCTCAAAGCCTTTTCTTTTCTGTTTTTCAGATTTTATTTATTTACGAGAGTAAGAGAGAGAGAGAGGGAGAGTACAGAGATAGATGGAGAGGGAGAAGCAGACTCCTCGCTGAGTGGATAGCCCAATACAGGCCTCAATCCCAGGGCTCCCAGACCATGACCAGAGCTGAAGGCACCTAACCGACTGAGCTACCCAGGGCCCCTCAAAGCTTTTTCTTATAATACACAGTAGGTGATTGAATAAAGGGAGCACATACAGAGGTCACTGCATCAAATTCGAAACAAACTTTTCTCTGTACGACCAAGAAGAAATATTTCAGTGCCCGCGTTAAGTTCTAAATGAGTTTGGCTGAAGCTGATGGAGGAAGCTGTAGAGAAGGAAAGATGAGGAGAAAGAAAAACGGGTGTAAATTTAGGGAGGGAGGAATGTACATAATCTGTGGTGATATTGTATTGACAGAATGAGGCCAGGCATATGGCATCCCATTCATTCACCATGCTGGATTTTCCAAGATCATTTGGAAATGCTAAGTTCGAGTCCATTGCCTTCTCAAAGTAATTTTATTCATCAAATCATGTATTCCAATGTTTACTAAATCTGTGTTCAGTCACTTCATTAGTCAGGAGATCCCATTTTCTCACTCACTCTTTCCCACCACCCTAATATAAAATACCTTTCCATACATCTTGCTAATGCCTAACATTCCATTAACAGAGGGGCAACTTTCTATTTCCCAAAAAGGCCCTATGCCAGATATTCAAGTGCCTCTGATCCCCTCTAACTTGAAAATTCAAGCTAAATTACACATTGCTGAGTTCAGATTGTTTCCAGGAACCAGCAGTGGAGAACAGGTGCACTGGGGTTAATGGGTGACAGAGGAGGAGAAATGCAACCCCCAGGGGGTAATGAGTGAATAATAAATAATCATAGAAGCTAGGGGCCCAAAGACCAGTGTGTAGTCTTCAAGGGTGTTCAAGCGTCAGACCTGGACAGCAGAGCTGTTTGAATAGGAATGAGAAGGTGCTAAGGTATAAAACCAGAAATAAGATTTGCGTAAAAGTTGAGAGTTTTATCTGGTTGTCCATCCTCTAGGGACAAAATGGGTAGAAAGGGATGGTTCCACTAATTTCACAGGGAGAGGGCAATTGTGTTAGAGAGCAGGTCTTGCTGGCAATCAGTCCACAAGAGTTGATAGAAATGAGTCTTCTGAATCCTCTTGCTTAAACTAAGCCCCCAGAGCCAATCTCACAGCCTCCCCTTGGTGGGTGATTAATAGAAATTGAGGAAATGATTCTCTCTCAACCCTACTCAAGTATAAACTTACTCTTGGAAAGGACAAGTGGGGCTTGTTGTAGCTTGTTCTTCTAGAATCAGTAAGAACAAAGAATTTACCTAAATTCTTCCCCCCTCCTACTGTACTTCACCTCATTAAGTAAAGCAAACTGCATTTGGCCACCCACAAATGTTGGAACCGCTTGGCAGGCAGTCCAGCATTAGTATGTATGCCATGGGAAGTTTCTTCTGTCAACATGGGTTAGAGTCCCAGTTAATATCCATGCAATGTTCAACAATATTTTGATACTAATCCCAAGAACATCTGTAGTTTTTAATGTTTTCAGACTTCCTTCATATCTAGTTTTTTTCATTCCATAAATTTTTTTTATTTTTTAGATTTTAATTTCAGTATAGTTAAGACACTGTGTTTCAGGTGTATATTTTTTAGATCAATTTAATGTTGAAGTTAAATTCTGTATATGGTGATTCCCCACTTGCACACAGCACCCAGTGCTCATCACAAATCCCCTCCTTAATCCCAACCACCTAATTCCCCCATACCCCCATGGGATAACAGTTTGTTTTCCATAGTTAAGAGTCTGATTTTTGGTTTCTCTCTCTCTCTATCTCTCATTTTTGTTCATTTGTTTTGTCTCTTAATTCCCATATATGAATGAAATCACATAGTATTTGTCTTTCTCTGACTTACTCTCTTAGCATTACATTCTCTAGCTCCATCCATGTTGTTGCAAATGGCAAGATTTTGTTTTTTTATGGCTGAATAATATTCCATTGTGTATATAATATATACCAATGCCTTTTTATTCATTCATCTATCAATGGACACTTGGGCTGCTTCCATAATTTGACTATTGTAAATAACGCTGCTATAAATGCTGGGGTGCATATGTCCCTTCTAATTAGTGTTTTTATATCCTTTGGGTAAATACCCAGGAGTGCAATTCCTGTATTATAGGGCAGTTCTATTTTTAATTTTTTGAGGAACCTCCATATAGTCTTCCACAGTGACTGCCCCAGTTTCATTCCCACTGATAGGGCACAAGGGCACCTTCTCTTCCACATCTTCATCAGCAATTATTATTTCACCACATAAAAGTTTAATATCAATGTGTTGGGCAAGGAAACTTATCTTCTTATAAATAAGTAAAACCCAAACCTTAGTTATTTGTCACTTCCTTCAAAACAGAAAATAAAAATAAATGGTCACATCTAAAACACCTCTCTAGCGCAGAAGCCTAGAGAACCGGAGGTGAAGCAGAGGGAAATGATTGCATTTCTGATCCCATGCCACAGAAGAGAAGATGTGAAACCAAAGTCCTGGTAAAGCCTGAGGACAGTGCATAGGGCCTTTGAAAGATGAAGTGTGAACCTTTGGTGAACAAATATAATCTCCATTTGGAAGAAGTACTAGTCAATGAGCACTAGTACCTTAAATTCAAATTTTCAAGCTCAACAAGATCTGGCAGGTAGTTATTTCCCCAGTTTTACATGTGAATAAACCAGAGGTCAGGGGACAGAGTGGGTTATGTAAAGTCACATGGCTGGTAGGTACCATATACAAGATTTGAGCTGGGGCCAGACTGGTGAAAAAGTGAGACTTTTCCCACCAAACCATGTTGCTGAAGCTAACATTCGGCTTCCTTGGTGATTACACTGAGCTTCCTTTAGGTTGCAGACATTCCATTTCTATATTCATCATCCCATATTTTAAGATATTCAACAAGCTTAGTCAACTTGCACATGGATTGCCTGGAAATGTTTCTTACAAAAGGCTGTTGTGAGTAAAAGGGCCTGCAGTGCTTATCTGGTTGTCTGTTGACAGACTATAAATAGATCCTCATTGAGTTGCAAATGTAATGCCATGTTCTAGAAACAATATGAAAATATGATAATTTGTTGGTTTTCCACATCGTTGCCTTTGTCCCCATTCCTAAAGTGTTCCTCCAGAAGAGCACCAGGTGAGGGCTCGGCTCATGAGAATGAGCCAACCACAGGAATATCTTCCATGACACACTAATTGGGTTGGTTATGGCTTCTTAACATTCTTCTCCCAGTGGCTCCAAGTAGGAAGCAGGGCTGGGACAGGAAGGGCACCAGAAAGCCAATAGGTTCTTCAAATGAGGAGGCAGCAGCCCTCTTTTTCATGCAGTGAGCTCACAGAGCCTTAGTGACTGGATTAGAGAATTTAAACCTGAGCAATGCAGCCTTTTATTTCTTTAGAAACACTATGCCCATCTGTTGGCCTCATGCACAGGCAGCTGTACTAGGGCCCGAGTATCAACATTCTTAATGTCAAGGGGTTGTAAAATTTTGCTTTTGTGACAAGAAGTCTTCAGGGCCATAATTAACAGAGTAGGGAATTTCAACCCAAATATTATAACTTCTTTAAAACTATGCCATCTGCTAGCCTTATGTCCTCAATTGAGCTTGAGTCCTTGAAAACAGCAGGAAAAAAAATCACAAAACTTAATTTTTATTTCAGTAAGGTTTATTTAGGGTGGAAGGGAGCACATGCAGGATGGTACGGAAGGAGAGGTGGGTATTGTTCACAACTTACAAAGGAAGTAAGCAGCACTCTTATAGTTGGATATGCATTCTCTTCTTAAATTTTTCTCGAGTAGGGTTAGAGGTTTTTTGAGAACACGGATTTACTGTGTGATACGATTACCAAAGTTTATGCTTTTGTCATTGCTGCTATTTCCTTCTTCCCTCTCTCCCCCTTCACCTCATTTCTTTCCAGCCTTCCCCAGGTTTGCAAAGCAACTGTGTTTCCTGTGTGTCATGTGGTAATGTGGGTAAGTCTCACACCGATACTTCTTTTGGCCAAGGTGGGAGAAAGTTCCAAAAAAAGTCAAAAGTTTAGAATCTAGCTATGTTACATGGATATCCTTCCAGTCCTTTTTCCTGTATATCCAGCTTTTTTCTTTCTTCCAGAATTGAGATCATACCAGAAGCATTTATTAAGCACCTATGGCAGTAACTGAGGCTATAAAGATGCCTAAGACATAGTCTCAGCCCAAGTGATGAGCCATGTAATAGTTAAACAGATGATTTCAATCCAGGATGACAACGCTACCATTAAGGAGGGCTCGGAGTACCAAAAATGAGAGAACCACTGAGCCCAGGATAAGCAATTCGAGAAAGACTGCCCAGAAGAGGTGTCACCTGAACTAAAGGATTTGGAGTTGGTTTGGTGACAAAGGGTCAAGAGGGTATTTTCAGATCAAAGGAACAAGTAGAGCCTAGAAGTAACAGGGAATTGACAGCTGTTCAGAATTGCTAGAGCAGGAAATCTAAGACTGAGCAGAGGCCAGGTCTAGGAAACTCTGCTAAAGAGCTTAGATTTTTATCCTTTAGAAAACAGAAGCGTTTTAATATGGCATTAAGTTGCCATTTAGATAGACGACACCGGAAGCAGTGTGAAGTTTGAATTTGAGAGAGAACACACCAGAGTCTGGAAGACGAGAATTAATCCAAATGGAGAGAAAACAACAAGAAGAGGATAAAATCCACACTGTTTGGTGGGTTTAGTGGATTTAGCGATTATTGTTTGCGAGTAGGACTTGCAAGAGAAAGCATTGTCTTTCGAAGATCACCATGAGTGAAGTGATAATGATCTAATTAATGTTGACAAAGCAGGACATGGAGTTTGTCTTGATACAGGGAGGTGAGGCAAAAGCTGAGTTCAGTTCTCAAGATTTTGTATTTAAGGTGTACTATGCACAAAGCCAGAAGAGATGCAGCGTAAGTTCTGAAAGAGCTTGAGGGATAGATGTGCTGGTGTAGACTCCATCCACGTGTAAGGGAAAACCATGACAGTGGGGGAAACAATCCAGAGTGTGCAGAGTGAGAAGAATTGCAGACAATCCTTGGCCTCATGCTCCAGAAGCCTCCACAGTGTCAAATATGTGGTCAACATGTTGAAGGAGCTCACTAAACACCTGTTTGGTCGTAAATCAAGATGTACCTGCACTCAAAGCACAAAAGACAACTTATGAGTCAACCTTTCCTCAAAGGTTATTCCCACCGTGTTGACTACTTGAATGAGTCACCCATTTATTCATCCAATCTCTCTTAAGCACTCGCTACAAGGCAGGCAACAGTTCAAGACATTGTGGGTGATGGTGTGAATGTAACGGTTGTTAAAAATATTGAAATATCTCTGTACCAGATGGTATATAACAGTGGTTTCCAGCCAGGGTGCTTTTGCCTCCCCAGAGACATTTGACAATATCTGCAGATATTTCTGCTTGTCACAGCTGAGGGCCTAGTGACAATGGAACCTAGTGGCTAGAAACCAGAGATGCAATCAGACCTTCTGCATTGGATAGCACAGCTCCCAACAACAAAGAATTATTCGTCCCAAAATGTCAAGAGTTCAGAACCCCTGGCGTGGAGTCACTGTTATGAGCCCTCTAGTGTTTTCCATTCCTCCTCTGCCTTTCACTAGCCTCACCCATCCTCCTCCCTTCTCAGGATCCAGCGACTAAATGGTTCACACCTGTCCCTAAAGGGGCCTATGGGACTTTGTTCAGCTTTATGGCTTGGGTCTATTCTGATTGGCCAATGCCCCCACCTTATCAGTTGTTAAATATTTGGAATATTTTATAAATATTTATAAAATATGGTCTTTCTTGTCAATAAGTTTACCTAAATCATCTTAGTGATGATATTGACTGAAGTTACTTCCTTTAAGAAAGATCGAACTTTCCATTAAATAATATGTATCGCCAGAAAAATGAAGATTTGATGCACCCAGCAATTTGTGAGGATTTGGGAACACATTAATTAGCCATATGTGATGGTACAAGGCAAAAAGAATAACACGATTATTGCTAACAGAAAGGAAAATCTGGGAAAACTTTGAGAAGTTTTAGAGGACCTGGGCCTATGTGGTTTATTCCAAAGCATATTAAAGTGTAAAGCTTTAAACAATGTTCAAAAAGATATTTTTAACATAGCAGATGATAACAGGAAATAAATTTCCTTAAACAGTTGCTGAGCTGATAATTTTCTACCCTTAAACATTTATATAAATGGAATTAAATGTGAGGTACAAATACCATTTGGATAGGCAGTACATTTTTAAAGCTTTAATATAAACACTTTAAAAAATGAAATATCCCAAAGAAATTACATAGCAAAGGAAGTCTGTTTTGAATATGTTGTTTCTTTCAGAACATCTTCACATATTGACATGGTTAGTTACTAAAGATAAACATAAATTATTAATCAGCCACCTACAGTGTTGCTTTCTGTTCTGGGCTACTGGGAATTAAATAACTGAATTATGCTTATTAAAATGCACTGTAAATTAGAAAAACAGTTTTGTAAAGACTTATGATTTTCATGGTCATACAACTTAAAACAGAGTAGCATGCCTGTCAATTTAACAGCCCTCAAAGTTCCCCTCCATTTCACCAGAGCTTCCAGAGCTAAATAGGTGGCATTAGCATGAAAGAAGTTTCCCCCAAGGATATCAAGGATTTTTTTTTTTAGCCAACAACGTCAGTGTTGAAACCACACATCGCTCACATAATGTGTAAGCAAGTGCAGCCTTCACAGTATACTTCTATTCCTTTTGTTGCATTATTTTCAGCAGGAAGACGCTATCACACACACAAAAATGAGGTCTGACCATCTTCCACATAAGATTTTAGTTCATGCTTGCATGCAAGTGTCATTCAAGAATTGACACTCAAAATCAAATGAGATAACACAACCAAAGTGTTTTAACAAGCATAAAATAAGAAGTTTTAAAAAGCATCTTCTCGTTGTGGCTCATCCACGTGGCATTTGATGCCAGCGAGGTGGTATCTTCCTCAAGGCTAGAGACTCTATGTTTCTTTTTTATTCCATGCACACTTGGTGCTAGTTATATATGGTGGCAGTGGTGGTTGTTTGAAAGTCATCATCCCTGGTAATCAGGTCATGCAAGCTGGTCACTTAAATTTTTTTTAAAAAACAGGCACAGTTGATGCTCACCCATCATTGTTAACAGAAATGCAAAAAAAAAAAAAAAGCATAAAGTGAAAACCAAATATCTCTATTCTCATTGTCACTGAGGAAATCAGATCTTTAGAACAACACAGGTTTGGTTTGGCATAAGAAAAGCCACAAGGACCCAGATATGTATTGCCCTTATGATAATAATAGGGTTTACTGCCATCTGAAATCCCACCCACTAGAGTGGCCTTTGATTTGGCAGCTTTTTCCCTCAAGAAGCAAATCTTCCTGTTAGCATTAATTCGGTGTTTATTCACCAAGCACCTGTATTATGTGCAAGGTTCTGTTCTGGACTACAAGTGGTCTGGCATTTCAAACTTTCTCATGGATGCCAGGATGTTGGTCACTGGGACAAAAGGCATCGTGTGTGAAGGACAATGGGCCTGGAAGTCAGGCAGGTACCAGCAGACTCCATCCCAGGGCACCTAGATGAGAGCTGACCCCACTCCCATCCAGGCAGTCCTTGAACCACACTAAAGGTTCGGATTTACTTGGAACAAAGAGGTCCAGAGTAAATGCTTACTAAATACTTGTTAAGTGAATGAATTTCATCTTTTTAAATTTAGGGAACTTTCCCTTATAAGATACCTTAGACCTGATGCATACTACGGATTCACTTAATTCCCTTGAAATTTTATGAAATTTACTTTTATATACATTCACACACATGCACACACAAATCTGGACGGAAATGAATCTATTTTATAGAAATGCTCTTATTGTATCTTACAAATGGTGGTTTGTATTGAGATGCAAAATTTTTAGAATGGTTAGAGAAATCTAAATTTTCTAATGTTTCAGAGCTTCAAAAGACTTTAAATGTCTAAATGCTTTGAGTCTCAACTACTAAAAATGAACAGTACCACAGACAAAAAGTCAATGAGTGGATATTGCTATAAGAATGAAAATTAGAGCACCTCTAAACTTTCATTGCTCAGCATCTATTGAGAATCTACTTCATCAGATTTTTATTCTCTTTAATTCTATTTCTACCTCTATCAAGTGCAAAAAATATACCTATGGCATAAGTTTGTTGTTAGGAGTAAATGAAACAGTGCATGTGAAGGAATGGGTATATTTCTTTCATTTCTTTTCAGCTAGATTTTATTAGATTTTTTTTTTTTTTGCTTTTAGAGGAAGAAAATCTTTTAAAATGAAATGGTAAACTTTGATAACGATTTAGTGAAATTTCCTCTTTATAGATTAGTAGTGAGAAACTATTGTAAATATTCACATACTTTGACCCAACAATTCCAGGATAAAATTATTTCTTAAGGAAATATCTAGAAGTCTACATAAGAATGTTGAAATTAGTATTAGTTATGAAAACAAGCTGAACTAAACTAACTCTGAAATAATTAATAGCAAATCTCGTGTCATAAAAACCACCATAAAGTTCTACCCTCAAGCTAAGCCACTCAACAACAACAACAAAATGTATCTTATTCTGGATTGTAATGCAAGCCTCAACAGTGACTAATTTGATTTATTTTCCAGATTAGTTACCATAGTGCTTTTCCACAGGCTTTCTCATGGAAATAGAAGCTAAATATGAATACTCATTAATCTTTTTCTTTTATCTGAGAAGGAGCTTTAATAGGACCACTAGCTATCACATCAAGCAGCCTGAGTTCTGATTGTCTTCCCATCACTCAAGATTGTATGTCCTTGAGAACAACCTCCTGACCAATTGTAGGAGAGCTGTCACAGGTAGTGGGCAAGCACCTGTGAACAGTGTGGGTGGGAGGGAGGCGGGGCCTTTTCAGCTTCTCTACACTTGCCTTCCAAGGTCCTCTCTACCTAAATGATTCTCAAAGCTGGCTGGTTCATCAGAACCAACTCGGGAGCTTGTATGTTTGTTTAAAGAGAATGTGTTCATGTATTTTAATTTTTTAGCCTTTTATTATAGACATTTTCAAACATGCACAAAAGGAGAGATAACAGCAGAATGAATGCCACATATCCTCATCTTGCATCAATAAGCCAGCCACATTTGTCCTTATTTTCTCATCTGTTTTTACCCATTTTTTTTTTTTGCTCTCATGGATTTTTAAAAGCAAATTTCAGTCACCATATAATTTCACCCACAGAGACAGTTATGTATGTCTAACAGATAAGGACTTAAAAAAAAACATAATCACAGTGTCTGGCCACACTTGACAAATTAGCAGCAAATTCTTAATATCATCTAACACCCAGCTTGTATTTGATTTTCCCAGATTTTTAAAGATGTATTTTAAAGTTGGTTTGTTTGAATCAAAATCCAAATAAGATCCTAAAAATGTATTTGGCTGACATGTTTTCTAAGCCTCTTTAAATATGTACTGTCTCCCTGTGCCCACTCTCAGTTTTACTATGCCATTTGTTTGTTGAAAAAATGGGTTATTTTGTCTTTGAAGAGTTCCCTTATTCTGAATTTAGCAGATTGCATCCTCAAGGTATCAATTTATATGTTCCTCTTTCCCTCGTGTTTCTTATAAACTGGTAAATCGAGATGCTTAATTAGATTCGGGCTCAATTTTTTGAGACACAAATACTGTAGAGGAGGTAGTTAACTTCATGTCTGGTTGTCTGTTCCATTTTTAGTACTAAGATTGAACCATGGGTTCAGGTATTGTCAGGCTGCTCCATCCCTTATAAAGTTTTCCCCTTAAGTTTTTACCTACTGGTTTTAAGGGCCTTTCTTTATTATTGTCTAGATCCATTAGTTTATTAAAGTCTGCAAAATGAACACTCTCAAATTCTATTATTCATTCTGCACTTTATTTATTTGTCTATTAGTCAATTAATCCACTCATTTATTTTCAGTTCTATTGAGATATAAGTGATACGCCACGCTGAATAAATTTGAAGTGTACAGCATGATGACTTGACAGGCATATATTGCGAAACAACATGCATATATTGCAGTAAGTTTCATCCAAACTCATTACTTCATACATTTACAAATTTTTTTTCTTATGATGAGAACTTTTAGGATCCACCCTCTCAGCAGCTTTCAAACTTACCATATTAGAAGCTTTGACTATAGTCATGCTGTACCTTTTGTCCCCAGTACTTATTTTTCTTAAATATTTTATTTATTTATTCATAGAGACACACAGAGAGAGAGGCAGAGACACAGGCAGAGGAAGAAGCAGGCTCCATGCAGGGAGCCCGACGTGGGACTCGATCCTGGGTCTCCAGGATCACACCTCAGGCTGCAGGCCTAGACCGCTGCGCCACGGGGGCTGCCCACTTATTTTTCTTTTAACTGAAGTTTTGCCTTTTGACCACCCCCACCCAGTTTTGCCCACCCCACCCCACCCCCCACTGCCCCCAGATAACCACAGTTAGTTTTTTGGAGTATCACTGTTAACTTGTGAACAGTGATACTTTTATTTTATATATTTGATGTGTTGCAATCCATTGCACTTCTTTTTGCAGGGGAGATTATCATGTTTTTGGCCAACAGGCACTCTCAAATTGGCACTTGTGTCCTTTTGACAAGACCCAAGTTTGGCAGCCTCCTTACTGCCTGACACAAGATGCCCCAGAATCATGTTCTCTACTGCCTGCACAGCAGACTTGGTGTAACAGACTCAGCTTATGCGCCTCCCTGGATTTGCTTGGCTGTGGATTTTGGCTGGGTGCTACTGAAGCCCCTTCAAGAAGGCCAAGCTGGCATCAAAACACAGGGAGGTTCTGGTTAGGACAGCTCAGTAAGCTGCATCACCAGCTGCACGATGGTGGCCAGTCGCTACAGCGCACTCCCTACTTGGGTTCATGGCAGCAGCTGCTCTCAGTCCTCTAAGTCACTCATGGCATGACCCCATAGCTCCTCATCTTATGCCTCAGCCCGCATGCCTCTACCCTCCCACCTGGACTCTTTAGGTCATCACTAAGATGCACCTGCTCACTTAGCTGACCTCGAGGCTACAGGCTACAGACAGTGATGCCATAACCTGCACCTGCTCCCGAGTTGGCCCTGCGTCCTGTGGCTCTCTTCCCCAGACTGCTTCAAGGGCCTTGGTAAGAGAAACAGGAACTCAGGCGAACTCTGACCAATGCAAGAAGGGAGAAGGAAGGAGTTGGCAAATTCTTGGCCCTTCCTTCTCATTGACATTGTTCCAAGATGGAATAGTTCCATATGGCCTCTCAGAAGATATCCCTCATGACAAGGCAACCAGCTGTGTTTTCTAGTAGAACTGCAGCTAATTGGTGATACACTACCTTGTATCTACTTTCTTCCTTTTTCTGCTGCTTTTCTGTTTTATTTTTATTCTTGCTTTCCTGGTTGCAACACTTACACACACACACACACACACACACACACACACACCACACATCAATTAAGAGTTAGCATACCGGTTTGAATGATAAAAATATATTAACACTTTAAGAAATGCCAGCAAAACATCGCTAATGAAGAACACAGGTATCTCTAAAAGGAAGCCTGTAAAAGGTTATCATTACAACAATTTCAGTTTAAAAGATCCCAGTTGCCAAAATAAAGTTCTCCCAGGCTTTGCATATCTATATCCTACACCTTGAGTAGGAGTTATGATGCATACTTTGGGTAGAAGGCATGTGTACACACCTAGGGAACACAAATACCCTCAGTGCAGCTCTGAGGAAATCTTTTACATATGCCAACTCGTAAATCCAGAGCTCAGTAGGGTAACTCTGTAACTGGGTTGCTCTCCTTCTAATAGACCCACATAAGTTTATAACACTTGTGCAAATCAATTTTTATATAATGTTATTACTTTTCTTAATACTTTGGTATTTCTTGGTTTGCTTAGTGTTTAGCACCTGCTTACAGCTTCATAGAATAGATAAAATGGGCAATATCCAGCCATGAGGAGCAAATCCAGAAGAGAAGCTCTCAGGTAGTAGAGAACGAGGGGGTTGTGGTCCTTTGAAGGTAACAGTCATTGTAGGAAACTTAAAAAAAAAAAAAAAAAAAGGAAAGAAAGAAAGAAAAATAAAGATTCTCAGCCTTATATTTGGAAAATTCAGATTTGGTAGGATTCAAAATAGGGCCTGGAAAATTCTGCCTCCCAAAAGCTCTCCAGATTATTCTGATGTGCTATAGGATTTGGAAGGCAATGCTCTATACCCTTGCCTTCCTCCTGAAGGGAATGGATGGAGTGGGTGAAGAAATAATCATACCCACCTCAGTTGCTCTCTTGTCTTTACTTAAAACAAAATGAGGGGAAATTGGGCTTCAAGTGTAATCTCTCAAAGCCTATCCAAGCATTTTTTAATGAATTCAAATCAAATCAAATTTTCCAACCAAGTAAGTGAAACAGCATTCAAGAAAAAGGAAATAACTGGTCCTGCATGCTTATTGACACTACATGGCCTGATATCTGCCCATGTTTAACATAAAAGGCTAATCTGCAAAGAATTTGAGCTGCTTATTTCTATTGTTTTTCGGTTTTTTAATCTGAGAATCTCAAAACCGCAGCCTCACTCAGCCCTCACATGCAAAAAGTTTCTTGACCTAGGGAACTGTCAATAAAACAGCGCCAACGGAAGCTCTTTTCATTAAAAGATACTTTTTGTTGTGCTATGAACAACACTGACCATAAAGGAAAGCAGGAAGAAGAGCACATCCACTAGCTTTGACATCTATTCCTCTTTTTTTTAAAGAAACAAAACTCTATAGATACAGAAGAAGGTCTCTACTCTCCACCCTTCAATCTCATTCTTTTCACTCTTCTCTGAGAAGTAACCACTTTTCTGAATTTAGAATTTATTAGTCTAGCCACATTTTAATAGTTTCACTACATATATATATATATATCCATAAGGAATATAGAATAATATTTGATATTTTTCTAAAATTTCTATAAATTGTGTTATGCTGTATGCAGCTTTTTGCAGTGTGGTATTTTTTTAACCTTGTTTTGAAGATTTATATATTCATATAAAAGGCAATGGTTCACTCGATTTAACTTCTATTCCACTCTCTGAACATTTTACAATTTCTTTATTCTTTTTAAAGAATATTCAGATCATTTCCAAATGTCACTATTAAAACAATGCCACAGTGAAATGTTATGCATTGGTCAGCTTTTGCTAGGATAATAAACAACCCCCAAATGTCAGAGGCTTACAACACAAGCCACTTATTTTCCTATGGATGGGACAGCGGTTTGGCTACACCCCATTCTGACTGGGGCAGGAGAGTGCAGAGAAAAGGAAGAGAAAAAACATGGGTGGGGCTCACTCCTCTTTCTGAGCATGTGCACTCCGTTCCTTGTGCTCCCAGCCCGAGCAAGAGCCTCCTCAGCACCCCCTGGAAGCTTGTTGGAAATGCGGATTCTCAGGCCCCAATGTAGACCTACTGAATCAGAAGCTCTGAGGGTGCAGACCAGCAATTTGTGTTTCAACAGGCTCCTAGTGGCTCTGATGCCTGATATAGTTTGAGAATCACCAGCACAGAGGAATGGATTCACAGTAATTAACACCCTAGGGGAGTATCTTGAAGGTAGGTGAATGGATGGATATTTATTAAACAATGGGATTCTTTTTTTTTTTTACCTTATGGATTTCAGTATAAAGTATTCACGTTGTATAAACTATGAAACATGAAGAGAAACCAAGAGATGCTCCACTATTTATCGACATATTTATAAATAATCTTGATTGATGTGGTAACTGAGGGTATTGCTGTTGATTTATAGGAAGATTCTACTTTGATTTATGCTTTTGTTTTATTACAACTGACCTTTGTGTGATCCCATTTTGTGAGGAAGTTCTTTGGATCAGAGTACTACAATATTGGTCTCTAAATGAATACTTCTACCAGAGTTCATTTTCTGGCTAATTTGCATCCAAATGGCCCTATCTAAAACACTGATAACAGGACTAAAGATAGTTTAAAGACCCAAATCTTTGGAAGAAAGCATATTAGAGTTCAGCATGAAGAGCTGTATTATGCTAGGAGATAAAATCTCCTATATAACAATTTTCTAATCTATGCCTTTTAAAGATATAAAACAGACTTTTAGGTTATTGCTCAAATAAATAGAATTTGAATACATTTTACAGCAGTTAATAGATAACAAATATATTTTAAAAGGGAGAAAGTAAAAACTTGTATTTGAGGCCATGCTACGTTTCAGACTTTTTCAGGTACTTACAAATGTTATTTCAATAATGTATTGGCTAAATATTATCATGTAAGTGTTCAGATAAGAAAACTAAGGCTCCAAGCCGTGAAGTGACTCATCCCATGTCACAAATGGCAGCCTAACCAAGGTCTGATTTGACTGCAAACCCAATGTTCTTTCCTCTGTATCACTTGTATACTTCAGCAAAACAATTTTTCTATGAAGTTTCAGTGAATAATTACTGGGTAGATGCATTGAAAAAGGAGTCTTTGCACATGGAAAGTGCAGCACAAATTTAGCCAACCAAAGGGTCAAATCGGAGCCTAAAATAAAGTTAATTGGTAGGTAATTTCATAGAATGTGTAAAAACATTCAATACTTTTTAAAGTTGAATGAAAAACATTCAAATTAGGTCTCTACATTTGGATATGTAATCTTGTCCAAAAAAGAATTAGTGCAGCATGCCAAGATAATGATCACAGAAGCACAATTTGTTATGAAAAAGCTGCTTAATGAAAAAAGCCAGGGATTTGTGGGCATTCTTCTGGATGGTATGTCTGCTTTGTTCTTTTCCAAGAAGTATCAGGATCGGAGTCACTGTGCCCTACATACTCAGCCTGTTCTGGGACAGCACAAGTAAAGGTGATGCTCAGCCATCTAAATGCTGCGATGTTAATAATAAGACTCTTAGTTGTGAAACAGAAGTTTGACAGAATAAAAGATTAAAATAAAATGCAATACCAAATAAAAGTTGCCTCTATTGTGGAATTCAAAAACTAACTTTTTATTCATTTCAGAAGAACATTAAACTTAACAAAGAAAGAATTTAGGGCGTCCTGAAGATTTTCAGAAATGGGTTTACATGAATTGGTGAACTACCAAGACTACAAAATCTGCCAAAAAGTTAGTGCTTTTAACAGAAGATTAGATTAGATTAGATTTAAATATAGATTTAAAACATGCCCTAAAATAAAAACTCTATTAAAAAAATTACTATTCAACAGGAAGTATCTGGACCTAAAGGTAGCCCAGAATACATTCCCATTGCTTAAACTGTCTACGATACATTCACATAGTCTAAAGGCAAATTATATATATTTTTACTTAAACAGGACACCTCAGAAGTAGAACATTTCTGGAGAAACGGGTATCTCTCTCTCCAGGCAAAATTTAGAAACCTATCTCTTCATCATCTCTTCATAGTGAAAATAAACAGATCACAGATGACAAATGTACAAGTTCAAAAAAGAAAAATAAAAAAACCAAACAGATGTAAGCCAGTTACTTTGGCTTCTGTAGTCAGAGTATTCAGTTCATTTCCAGAAACCTTCATTTCATATCCAAGCAATATGATATCAGGGAGTCAGTGCCAAATGAAGCACAATGTAAACGTATTTTATGGCTGGCTATTTAATCAAAATGCACTTTACCTAACAGAGTCATTAAGAGACATGATTAAGGAGGTTTTAAAAATATATATATCAAGAAATGTTAAAAATGAAGAACTTTTATCAAACTAAAGATTGAACAATGAGGTTTTTGATAGGTTTTCTGCATAGGGGCTATGCCCTGTGCAGTAGACATTAAATATTGAACCCCTAAAAGATCTTACTTCCTACAAGCTGACCAGGTGGTAGTGGTCACAGTCTTGGAATATTATGCTACAAATGATTTATGAGGTCACAAAAAACTGTAGTTTTTCATGGGATCATTTTTAGTTATTATCTAAGATATATAGGACATTAGAGAACCATTCCTTGAGCTCTTATAATATTCTCCCAAATACAATGATGTCATCCACTTACACTGTTGCCTTGTCATTTCTCGACAGTCTACTGAGATGAAGAAGGGGTAGCTGAGATCCCTGAAAGCACCTTCTCCAATAGTAGATCCTGCTGGAAGATAAAAAGTATTTTTCTCCTCACTGTCACAGTTTTAAGTTTGGTAATAACCAATCCACAAATTAACATAGTGAACATCCAGTAAGCTAGCAAGTTCTGCCTTGAGCTGGAGCTACTAGACCCTGGCCTGCCTCTGCCCTGTTATTGCAAGGAGAGTAATTATCACACACTGAAATTGTTTTGTTTTGTTTTTTCCACTCACTATGAAATTTGGGAGGGTATGAGCCTAGAATTAGATAATGATCGCATTAACAAACAAATCTCTTCAACAGGATCCTTCAGTTCATTAATCTCCAATAAAGTAATCTATTTAGGACATTGTCGAAATAGCCTTAAGTTACTTAATATGATGGCATAGTGATCCCCTGAGACTCACCCCACATTAAATTCATCAAGAGGGAATGTTTTTCTCCTGGTCTCTAAGCTTCCCTCCTAACCTCTTCTACCTCTGCAGTGTTGGAGAATTCCGTAAATGTCAGCCAGACTCAGACTGTGCTATTTTCTAACACCACAGCAGCAAATGGGACAAGAACTCAGAATATGTGTTGCCTCTCTGGTCCCATTATCTCCCTGTCAACTTTTATTTGCAGTTAGGGCTGCTGAATAAAAGACGTGAGTTAGCAGGAACATAGTATCTTTCACTTGCCCCACTACCTGCAGCCCTGTGCTCAGCTCTGTGCCCCGCAAGATTGGGCCTAGTGGATTATTTCAATAGCTATCCTGGCTCTCTCTCTGAGGTATTCAGATGGAAACTGAGGGAGGGAGGGAGAAAGGGAGGGAGGGAGGCCAGTGAAATCAGGGTACTTACTCCCCTGTGTGGTTACCTTGGTCCTTCACTGGCAAGTCACTTCTTTTTCAAGGTAGTCACATCTGACTCTTCCTGGTTTCTAGGAACACCACCCCCTTCCCTCTTCCCTTCAGGCTGTATTATATTACAAAGTAATAGTAATCAAAACACTATGGTATTTGCATAAAAACGGACCAGTGGAACAGAATAGAAAGCCCAGAAATAAACCCAAGCATACAATAGCAACTCTTTTTTAAAAGATTTTATTTATTTATTTTTTATTATTATTATTTTTTTTATTTTTATTTATTTATGATAGTCACAGAGAGAGAGAGAGAGGCAGAGACATAGGCAGAGGGAGAAGCAGGCTCCACGCACCAGGAGCCCGATGTGGGATTTGATCCCGGGTCTCCAGGATCGCGCCCTGGGCCAAAGGCAGGCGCCAAACCGCTGCGCCACCCAGGGATCCCAAAAGATTTTATTTTTAAGTAATCTTCACAGCTAACATGGGGCTTGAACCCACAACCCTGAGACCAAGAATCACATGCTTCATTGACTGAGCCAGACAGGTGCCCCACTGTTAATTAATTTTTAACATGGACACCTGGAATATTCAATGGGTCAAAAGAGAGTTTCTTCAGCATATGGCGCTGGGAAAACTAAATATTTACATGCAGAAGAATGAAATTGGATTGTATCTTACATTATACACAAAAACCTACTAAAAATGGGTTGAACACTTAAACATAAGATGTGGAACATGTAAAAGTCCTTGAAGAAAACATGGGAGAAAGCTTCTTGACGTTGGTCTTGGATATGACATAAAAAGTACAAACCACAAAAGCAAAAACAAACAAGGGTGACATCAAACTAAAAAGCTTTTGCACATCAAAGAAAACAAAATGAAAAGGCAACCTATGGAATGGGAGAAGATATCTGCCAGCCATATATCTGATAAGGGGTTAGTATCCAAAATATATAAGGAACTCATACAACTGAATAGCAAGAATAATAATGATAATAAGATGGTTAAAAGATGGAGAGAAGACTTGAATAGACATTTTTTTTTTTCTGAAGAAGACATCCAGATGGCCAACAGACACATGGAAAGATGCTCAACATCACTATCACCAGGGAAATGCAAATCAAAACCACAATGAGAGATGACTTCACACTTGTTAGGGTGGTCGTTATCAAAAAGACAAAAGATAAATGTGAGGATGTGGAGAAAAAGAGGAGCCCTTGGGCAACTGTTGGTGGGAATGTAAATTGGTACAGCCACTATGGAAGACAGTATGGAGGTTTTCCTCCATAAAAATTAAAAATAGAACCACTATATGATCCAACAATCCCTCTTCTAGGCAGATAGCCAAAGGAAATTAAATCAATATTCAAAGGGTTATCTGCAAGCCCATGTTTGCTGCAGCATTTGCAACAGCCAAGATATGGAACAACTTTAGTCTCCATTGATAGATACGTGGATTTTTTAAAAGGGTAGTTTATATATAAGGAATACTATTCAGTCTATTTATTTATTTATTTATTTATTTATTTATTTATTTATTTATTTATGATAGTCACAGAGAGAGAGCGAGGCAGAGACATAGGCAGAGGGAGAAGCAGGCTCCATGCACTGGGAGCCCGATGTGGGATTCGATCCCGGGTCTCCAGGATCGCGCCCTGGGCCAAAGGCAGGCGCCAAACCGCTGCGCCACCCAGGGATCCCCTCAGTCTTTAAAAAGAAGGAGATCCTGCCCCATTTGCAACAACATGGATGAACCTGGAGGGTATTATTACAAGTGAAAGAAAAATACGTAGGATCTCACTTATGTGTGGAATCTACAAAAAGTCAAAAGTCACAGAAACAGAGTAGAACGATAGTTACCCAGGTGGGGAGATGAGGAAAATGGGGAGATATTCTTCAAACGGTACAAAGTTTCAGCTCTGTGGGATGAATACATTCTAGAGATCTAATGTACACTATGATGACTACAGTTAATAGTAATGGATCATATAGCAGAGATTTGCTCAGAGGGTAGATCTCAAGAGGTGCTTTTAGTGCACACACACAAAAAGGTATTATGAGAGATGGGAATTTTTTTTAAAGATTTTATTTACTTAAAAGAGATGGAAAATGAGAGAGGGAGATCACGCACGAGGGTAGGGGAGGGAGAAGGAGAGGTAGAAACAGACTCTCCGCTGAGCTGGAGCTGGAGTGGGGTTCTGGGCTCTATCCCAGGACCCCGGGATCATGACCTGAGCCGAACCTGACTGAGCCACCCAGGTGCCCTGAGGAGATGGGTACGTTGATTAGTCTGACTCTAGTAATCATTTAACTCTGTACGTATATCAAAGCATCATGTTGTACACAATATACGGTTTTTATTTTAAGAATATAAGTTCACCTACTATTAGCTCAGGATGCTGTACTATCCATTGTGATTTGAGTAGAATAAGGGTTCTCATGCTTTAACACATATTGGAATCACCTGAAAGGTTTATTAAAGCAGATTGCTTGGCCCACTACCAGAATTTTGGATTCAGTAGGTCTTGAGTGCAGCCAAACTTTGCATTTCTAACAAGTTCCCGGGTAATGCTAGTGCTGCTGGTCAGAGACCACATTTTGAGAATCACTGCTCTATACTGACACCTTTGTTTACAAAGAATATAGGCAAATGGTGTATGGTAATAGCTGCCAGAAAACCACTCCCAGGATTGCCAACAGCTGGTTTGAGAGAGATAATTAATAGGCCTGCTTGTATTAGTTAGGGTCCCAACTGGAAACAGATGGTACACTTCAAATAGAATAATTCCCTATAGCCAATAAGTGAACGTGCGAAGCTTGTTAGGCCCTGGGGATTTTGTACCAAAGACCTAAGCACACAGGTAAAAAAACAAAAAACAAAAAACAAAAAAAACAACTGAACTCTGCCCGTCTTCACACATACACTCATTTAAAACAGCTGACACAAGGTCAAGTTGCGAGGTTACATCCGTCTGTGCTGGAGCTAAAAGGCCCAGGTGGGTATCCTAGTTGTATACTCTGCAACTTTGTTTTTTTTCCCTAAGAGTACCTGGTAGCTTTGGCCTCTTGATCCCACTAATTCATCTTTACTCAAAGCATGACTCTTAGGATTTTAAGTGTAGGAAAGCTTTTTGTGATGGGTCAGACTTTTATCTAGGCAGTCCTGTCTCCCTTCGTCTGAGCTATGGCCCATTTCCCTACTACCTACGATCATAGCCTATTCTCACTTCAACACATGTGCACAGGGTCATTTTATTTCTCTCCATTTCTGAATTTGAGGTTACATCCATTCTTGCTACCCTTCATTTCTCCAAATACCTGTCGAAAGGTCTTCAACAGACACACTGATAGCTTTAGGTTACAGATGATCTCTATGTGATCCCAGTGATTACAGCATTTTCCTTTGCTTATTTCATTTGGGTATTACATATTTTTAATAGTAATGCATTTTTAAGAAGAGCTTACATAAAATATGTTTAAGTTAATAAGCACAGAACAAATATAATCATCTCGGATCCCGTTTCCCATATCGGGACTAGAATATTCCTGTAGCAGAGTGTATCTCCTCAACACATCCACCAACCTACTCTCAAGTAGCCATGATCCTTTTTTAAAAATGAATATGCTCTATCTAACGCATATTTTCCTAAGCAACATAATGTTTAGCTTTGCTAGATTTTGAACAAATGTTCTACAATTTCTATTTCTCACTCCAGACTCTACTTCTAAAAATCATTCATATTGTTATATGTAACAATAGCACATTCGTTTTCCCTGTGAAAATTTCGCAATGTGAAGATGCTGCAATTTATTTTTTCATTCTCTTGTTGTGTGTGCATTTCCAGTTTTTCGTTATTATGAGCAAAACTGCCATAAATTTAGGGGGCTTCCAGCTGGCTCAGTTGGTGGAGTGTGTGACTCTTGATCTCAGGGTCGTGAGTTTGAACCCCATGTGGGGGGGTAGAGATTACTTAAAAATGAAATCTTTAAAACAAAAAACTGCTGTAAATTTTCTTATAGATGTCTCTTGGGTATGTTTTAAAGTACCTCTTGGGTGTACTAAATCTGATGATAGAATGGCTGAGTTATCAGGAAATGTGCCGATTCATCTTCACAAGGCAATACCCAATTGTTCTCCAACACACTTGCACCAATTTACAATCCTACCAGTACTGTATGAGAGTTCCTGTTGAGCCATTATCTTTGTCACCTTTAATATGATCAGACATCTTAATTTTTGCCAATACGGTTTGTGTATAAGGGTATTACACTGAGAACTGTATCCTTCATTTCTCTAATAGCGAATGAAAGTTTCTCTTATGCACTGCATTCGTTTTATAGGGCTGCCTTTAACAAATTACCATTACTGGGTGACTTGACACAACAGAAGTGTATTCTCCTATGGTTCTGGAGGCCAGAAGTCCAAAATCAAGTTTGGGGTAGAGTTGTGCTCCTTCTGATGGCCCCCAGGAAGAATCCTTCTTTGCATCTTCCAGTTTCTGGTGACAGCAGGCATTCCTTGGCTTGTGGCTGCATGGACTCTCTCTGCCTTTGCCTTCCTGTGGTCTTTTAGTTGTGTGTCTCTCCTGAATGTCTTATAAATCCATTTACCATCAGATATAGGCTTACCCAAATAATCAAGGATGATTGAAATGATCAAGATTCTTAAGTTAATTACCTCAAAGACCCTTTTTCCAAAAAGGTCACATTCGCAGGTTTTTGGGATTAGGACAAGGACAGATATTTTGAGAGCCACAATTTAATCCCCTACATTAACAATCACTATTCATTTTTTATTCCGAATTATAGGTTTGTGATTTTCCCCATTATTCTATTGAATCTTTCCTGTTTCTCATTGAATCTTTTTGTTTTCGATTTGTAGGACTTCTTTATATTAAAGATATTAGTTTTTTGGTCAATTATATTTATCAAATGAGCATCCCAACCCATGGATTGCATTTTCAGTTTTTAAAGTGATGCCTTTTGGGGGTGCCTGGGTGGGTGTAAGTATCTGACTTCAGCTCAGGTCATGATCTCCGGGTCCTGGGATGGAGCCCTGTGTGGGGTTCCCCACTCAGTGGGGAGTCTGCTTGTCTCTCTGCCTTCCCTCTGCTCATGCCTGATTTCTTTCAAATAAATAAACAAAATCTTTAAAAATAAGTAAAAAATTTAATGATGTCTTTTGGGTACCTGGGTGGTACAGTCAGTTAAGCATCAGACACTTGGTTCTGGTTCAGGTGGTGATCTCAGGGTTGTGAGATCAAGCCCTGAATTGGGCTCTGCATTCTGTTGGAATCTGCTTGAGATTCTCTCTCCCTCTCCCCTTCCTGCTCGTGCTTTCTCTCTCTCAAATAAATAATAAATAAATAAATTAATTAATTAATTCATACATAAAATGATGTCTTTTGATAAGAGGTTTTAATTTTTATGAAATGAATTTCTCCATCTTTTCTTTCTTGGTCAGAACATAGTCGTGTCTTATCTAGTAAATTCTTCCATAGTCCCAAATAAATTATTTTTGTATACTTTCTTCTAAATATCTTAACAATTGGCCTTAAAGCCTTACATCTTTAATTCATCAAGGGAGAGCTTCTGTGCATAGTTTGAGATAAGAATCTAACTTTACTTTTCTCCATGGATGGGGATAACCATTCCCCTTTATTCTCTTTCAGTGTCAGGAGCAGCAGCAGATAACTTACAATCATGTGACGGCAAGCCTGAGGATATAAGGCATGATCTGACATGACAAAGGGATTTTATGTTAAGGATACAGTCAACATTTAAGTGACATCAGCTTTATTACAGAGCACAATTCAACATGTCATTTAGAAAGAATAAGAAAATCCAGATGAACATCTCTGCTCTACTAACAGAATGACATGCATGGCGTCCTACAAGCCTTAAATAACACAATCTTGTACACACTTAAGTCTATCTCTAGTTAGGTTTAACTATCATGGCAAATGGCTTACGATAGTTGTTTTGGCATTTGGAGTCTCCTATTTACCAAATAACATCACTAAGTAAGTTGGTGCCAAGAAACACTCAGGTCATTAACTCTTTCTCATCCATCAGGTGGATGAATCAGCAGCACCTTGTGTAGTTAAGATAATTGTGGGCACATTTGGTTCATTGCATGCCTGTTCAATCATGCAAATTAGCTGTGTGAGACGGTCCATTGAATCGATAATTTCATCTTTAACAAATTGCATACATACACACAAAACCCACTTAGTCTTCGAGTTTCAAGTTGGTTGGTTCCAAGTTGTTTGGGATCATGGTTGTTGGAAAAAGACTCCAGTTCTTTACCATGGGGGTTTTGGGCTTGCCCCAGAGCAAATAATGAAAAAGAGAGAGAAAGGGAGCTCATTGTCTTTTATGATCTAATCTCAGAAGTGACATACCATCAGTTAGGCTTATTCTAGTGTCACAGACCCTGGTAGGTGAGATATAGGAGATTACACAAAGGTGTCAATGTCAGAAGTAGGGATCACTGGAACCCTTCTTAGAGTCCAGCAAATCACATTGCTATTCATGAAGCTCAGTAACCTGCCAGTAAGTGTCAGAGGCAAAATTCTCAGTTAAATCCTCTGACTCCTGACTCCTTTCTTCTACAGTTCTCTGCCTTCACCCATTTAGGCACTACTTCAGCCTCTTTAAACAGTTTGGCTTTTTTATAAACCAGTGACACAGACTAATAATGTTAACCTGCAAACATTACAGCTGAGATTCAAAAGGTCTTAGAGGCCTGATTAATAACAGTTGTTCCTCTCCTTTGCTTTTTCAGGAAAAACGATTACAGGAGAGTCAAAACAACGAAGGGGCCCACTACTGACAAAGACGCTCTCCGGACCAAGCTCTAGACAGGCCTCTCTAAGCCCTCCAGGCCTCGACCTTGGTGTCTGTTGTTGTCAGGCCTGCATTGCCCAGTTGTAGCAAGAATCCTGTTAAGTTGGCTTAGTTGGAATCCCCCACTTTTGTTATCTGATCAAATGTAGGCATCCCCACCATCTCCTGGGTAATATGGGATCACATTGGCTGCCCACAGCAAGAATCCTGTCCGATCCAATTGGCCAGAATCCCCTCTCACTCCCCTTACCTTACAAAGATTGCTTTGTTCTTTGTCTACTCACATAGGAGAAGAGGTTTTTTTTTTTTTACACATTGTTGCTTAGAAAAGGGGCAAAGGCAAACTGTGGAAGGAACCTCGGTGTCCATCGAAAGATGAATGGATAAAGAAGATGTGGTTTATGTATACAATGGAATATTACTCAGCCATTAGAAATGACAAATACCCACCATTTGCTTCAGCGTGGATGGATCTGGAGGGTATTATGCTGAGTGAAGTAAGTCAATCGGAGAAGGACAAACATTATATGTTCTCATTCATTTGGGGAATATAAATAATAGTGAAAGGTAATATAAGGGAAGGGAGAAGAAATGTGTGGGAAATATCAGAAAGGGAGACAGAACATAAAGACTCCTAACTCTGGGAAACGAACTAGAGGTGGTGGAAGGGGAGGAGGGCAGGGGGTGGGGGTGACTGGGTGACGGGCACTGAGGGGGGCACTTGACAGGATGAGCACTGGGTGTTATTCTGTATGTTGGTAAATTGAACACCAATAAAAAATAAATTTATTATTAAAAAAACAAAAAAAAAATAAAAAGAAAAGAAAAGGGGCAAAGGCAGACTATCTTCTTTCCTAAACATATAAAACAATAAAGCTGACTTAAAGATCACAGTATCTTCAACCATAGCATGTCTTAATTTAAAAAAAAAGTTTTTTTTTAAATGACTCTATTTCAGTAAAGGGCAAAGTGCGAAAGTGACACAGGACAGGGGATCCCTGGGTGGCTCAGCGGTTTAGCGCCTGCCTTTGGCCCAGGGCGCGATCCTGGAGTCCCAGGATCGGGTCCGCGTTGGGCTCCCTGCATGGAGCCTGCTTCTCTCTCCCTCCTCCTGTGTCTCTGCCCGCCCCCTCTCTGTGTCTATCATGAATAAATAAATAAATCTTTAAAAAAGAAAAAAAAAAGAAAGTGTGGACAAAGTGGGCCATGGCGAATACACACTGATTTCCCTTTTTGGCTTGGCGTGAGATATTGGCAATCGGAGGAACAAACAGATACAAATTCCAAATGTCATGGATTTACTGCCAGTGGGCACTCCAGCTGACTGCTTTATCCTCTGATAATTATTTGAAATCCTAGTTTGGTTAACATTCACTGTAGATTCTAAGAAATTACCTCTAGGAGTTCATTACAAAGATACTGGGAAATATGCTAAAAAGATTTTGGCACTTGAGAGGAAAGAATGGTAGGAATGAAGGAAAATCTTTTAGTTGAATAAACAAAATTTCATATCCTTATATTCATCTTCCTTATGGTAGAAAAATGGACAGTGTGCAAGACTGAACCATTTTGTACTTAAAAACTTTTTTCTTACCATTAAGGAAAAAGCTCCAAGTGTTCTTTCATCTTATCATTGGAGTCAGGCTCAATTCTTACGGACTCATGAGTTGAGGAGGTACATCCACTTATTTTGTCTTTCAAACAATCCCTCTTATATTTTAAAAAGGATTATCTAGCTGTGGGAGATGATGTCAGGTACAAGCACCCCAAAGCCTGACACAGTCCAGGTTAAATAAGATGGAAACATGATCTCCCATTAAAGAAGTCTTGAGTTAAGATGGCCTTCAAAGAGGGTTAATTCAATGTCATTGAGAACCTTTATCTGTCTTCCCTGGTTTAGGTCTCATCCTCAGCAAGTAGAATAACTACAATAGTCCCAGGCATGACATCCTAATCCGAAAATGTCCAAAGAGAGACATAATGTCTCTTGTAGATGGATCTCTTTTAGGAGGGAGAACATTTTTTTTTTCCCCAGAAGCCTCCCGTAAACTTTCTCTAATATCTCATTAGCTGCAATTGGTCTCTGATAAAGGCTACAGAAATACCTCTTGGGCTTAGATAGATCATCTTTTAAAGAAAGGGTTTTGGGGGACTATTACAATTCTCATTTCCCAAATGGGATCCTTTTAGTCTCATACTAGCTTTTATGACCAAAAAAATTCCAGCAGGAAAAGGGATGGGATCCTAATAGTCAGAAAGGATAGGCAGAGGGACTTTCTCATGTTATGGGAAAATAAAAAGAAGAAAGGAGAGAATTGGAGAGAGATGGAAATGCTAGTGGTTGCAGAGTAGGAAAAGTGAAGCATAAACTGGAATGCTGATCATGAAATCCTGTGAGAGAGTCCTTGTCAGAATTCATTGAGAACCATTGGTGTGTATTTTTCTGCTGTTCAGACTAAACAAGTTAAAAGCCAGACAATGATTTTGAATCAAAATGTGTTGAAGAGTAAGAATATCTACCTAGAAAAATAGGAAAGTCAAACCAATAATGGATGTATTACATATATATCACTCCTAAACACAATGAGTGATGCTCTCATTCTGTGATTAAAGGACCCACTTTTAAACAATTTTTTTCTCCATACTCAAGTGTAGCTGCTACAAAGGAGTATCTTCTCCAGCCATCATTTGATGGATTTTTGTTCTCTTCTTAGGTTGGTTCTTGAACCACAACAACCACCTTGGTCCATAAAGCACTCACATGAGGTGCAGGGTATAGGAATTAGTGTATTAAATTGATAGAGTGTTACCTAATCTACTTAAACATTATTTCTCATCTGGAACAAGGTGGTAGGGTATTAATTGCTAATACTTTATAGAATTTTGTAGGAATTACATGAGATGATACATACAAAGAAGTTGGAGCAGAGTCTGGAGCATAATTGCCTTCAAATCGAGGTTACTGTTTACTATTGGTTCTACAAAGCCTCATAGCTGGGATGTTGTGGTAGGGTAAGAAATAGTGGGTAAATTTGAGGAGAATAAAGGTATTGTAGTCATTATCAACATTGTTTATTGGTTATCTCCCACAACTGTCAAGGCAGACATTTTTGGGGGAGGGTGTTTCTTTGAGATGCACCTTTATAAAGGAGAGTGAGACTCCCAAATTCAGAAATAATCAAATACATTAGATTTTATGTGGCGAAGACTAGACTCAAACCAGATCTACTGTCCTTGAGCACAATGTTCTTTCTACTACCTCTGTGGAGAAAGTGTTTTAACAGTTTCTGAATGATTCATTGCTTACTGTTCAAAAAGGTAGACTTGGGATCCTTTGGTCACTGAGCTGAGAAAACATCATAAGAATTATATTTATCCAGTGAGATCCCTTCCCAAGGCACTTGAGGATGTTGATCTTATCTTTGTAGGGACAGAATGATCACAACCAGCCTATTCTACTATGTATTTATCTGTAAAATAAAGGTATACTTTTTTTTTTTTAATAGCCATCCACTAGGTGATTTGTAATGCCTCCAAATATTTGCCCAACTGGCCATGGCAGCTGGAATTTCGCCATTAGAATAAAATTTTACCATTATGTTTTAGCTTCAAGAAAGCCCTTGTTACAATACACATGGAAGTGACTAGGAATATTAACATATTCATACCCATAGTTAACTTCCACTGATTCTTATCAGATTTGAGTAGTTGTCTCTTCTAATGGCCCCCTAGGAGAGTACAGGGATCCCAGAGGAGACCTGTATTTGAATGCAAAGAGTAAAATGATTCCAAAGCAGGGGAAGGCAGAGAGGGCGGAAGAGGGTGTTACCTCCAGGAAGTGTAGGCAGAAAGGGAGTAAAGGCGGATGAGAAAGCAGAGACAAGGAACAGAGAGGGTGGGATGCCAGAAATCAGGCAGACTACTTAGAATCATTTAATCCTAGGACTAGGCCTAAAAGTGTCATAGAATTCTTTTCTGCTTCATGTTTAGTGATTTTCCCTGGTTTTAGTATTCGGCGATGAAAGCAAACAACTAAAAGCAGCCCATGTTAGGCCATGGTAAAATTTCTTAGTCACCAAGCACATCTAAACTCATTAAAATTTGAGTCTTTTATAATTTCTCATAGCGTTTTGTTGGTATTTGAGAAATACTTGCAGAATGAGTGAATGCTTCTGTGAGTCTGGTTGGTTTTTGGTTTTCTGGTTTTATTTTGGGAGTAACTCAGTATTGGGTGCATGAAGAACTATCTTTGAATGTAGCATTCCAAAAACAATAGCAAAGTCTACGATAATGCTGTCCAATAGAATTCTCTGTCATGACGAAAATATTCTTTCATTAGACCCAACTAATAGGTAGCGACGACTAGCCATACGTTGATACCATATTTTTGAAATGTAGCCAGTGAGAGCAAAATAACTGAATTTTAAATTAATTTAAACAGACACTTGTGGCCAGTATCTACCTATGGTATTGGACCATGCAGGTCTGAGGTTGTTAAAAGTTTTCTGCCCCTCTCACTTTGTTTTTAAAAATAGCTATTTTGATTGATACCATCAATTCTAGACATGTTCCTTTTGTGTGTGTGTGTGTGTGTGTGCGTGCGTGTTAATGGAAATACTTTGATTTCTCTATGATAACTCTGAAGACTCGGGAGAGCAAAGCAAATTGACTTGCACTGCAGCATCTGGAAAAAATTTATGTGCCTCATTTACAAGAACTTGTAATATGTGGTCAATTTCTAATTTCAACTATTGACATAAGAGGAGTGAGCCTGTGTACTTGAAATAGTGAAGCAGGAGAAGTCTGTCCTCTGCACTGACAGGCTGGCCTCCCAAACCAGTCTTTCTTTTGATTGCTTCCTCCCTCCTCAGGAATCTGGCACCTTCCGGCTGCCCTCTGGTCTGCGAGGCCTCTAAGGTCCTTCCCCCAAATTCTGGTCTCCTAGCTTCTCACTGCCCTCTCTTCCCTTCTAAGTCAAAACGTATCTTGAATTAGTTGTGATAACTGTTCCTAATTTTAGAGATGAGAAAGTTGACATACTAGAAAGAATGAAGAGAGTAAGAAAAAGGCTACTGATTTACTACTGTGTGCTTACTAGACACTTTAGATGCTGCTCCAAGTGCTGCCTGCATGAATGAATGTTATCTCCCTGGCAAATACAGGACATTCAATAAAATTTTTTTTTGAATGAATAAATACAGGAATACATTTTTACCATGTGAAACACATACTCTTCCTTATCACAGAGGAGGAAACTGAAATTTGGAGAAGTTATACGACTTCCTGATACACAATTCTCCAACACTTAATCTTCCTCGACTCGTAACTGTTTAACTCCTTGCCTTGTTTCCCGTGTCCTCAGGGTTTTGCTCTTTACCTTTCAAAGAGAAGGAGCAGCTAAACAGACCAGCCGATTTACATCCGTGGCTGCAAACGTATTGATAGACCCGGCTCCCCGCGTCCTCACCCTTTCCAGGGTTCTATGAATTTTAATGCCAACCTCTGTGGCCAGTGTCAACTCACAGCAATGGCTCCCTAGACATTTCACGCCGTTCGGGAGAGATTTTATTTTGCTACTTTAGCGGCATTAAGGAAAAAACAAAAAAAAAAAAAAACAAAAAAAACAAAAAAAAACACAAAAAAACAAAAACAAACCCAAACCCATTCCACCGTAGATCTTTTCCATGCGCCTGGACGCTTACAGAAAAGCGATGCGATCGTTTATAAATGGAATTTCAGCAGCGCCTGCATTCATCCTAGTCTACATTACGACTGATTTGTGTATGGCCCCTATCACTGTGGATGATTTGTAAGACACATTAAAAACTGGCTCCTCCTCCGTCTCCCGCCCACACCCCTCGGAACCTTACACGCTTCGTGTAAAAAAAAAAAAAAAAAAAAAAAGCCGTAGGCGCTCTTGGAAAGGACTTGAAAATTAAAACATGGCTCTGTGATTTTCAACACAAAGACCACAAACAGCGCCAGAGCCCAAGAACTGTCTAAAAATACATCACATCCAGAAGTTGGAGGGCCCCAAAGTCGAAGTCGCCCAGGCCAAGTCTGCAGAGACCCTTCTGGCTTCCGCCCTGCACACACCCGGCCGGCGACAGGTCGCGACGGAATTTCAGCTGCAGAAGGGGGAGAGCATCACCTGCAGTTGCACGCGCGGGGAGCGCTGCGGGGGGGCGGGGGGCTCGCCCAGCAGAACCCCGGGGCCGCTCCGGAGCCGCGCGCGGGGACCCGGGGCCGCGGCGCCGGTGCAGGGGGACGCGCGCCTCGGGGCGGACGGCGCTGCGGCAGCGGAGGCCGCCCCAGCCTCCGGCTCGCTCGCCGCGCCGGTCGGGGAGGCGGACCCCGCAGGAGAATCCCGGCCGCGCCGCGCCGCGCCGCGGGGCGGGGGGCGAGGCGGGGCGCTGACGTCACCTCCCCTCCCCCCGCGCCTCCAAGAGGGAGGGAGCGGGGAAAGAGGCGGCGATCCGCCGCAGTTCCCGGCCGCAACTCCTAAACTCGGCGGCTCGCTGCCTGGGCAAGTCCCGACAAACTTGGCTTCTCCCCGGCCCTGGTCCGTGGCCCTCGCGCACTGCCCTGTCGCCCTCCTGCTTTTGGTGCCCAACTTTCCACCCGGGACGGGAGCCTCCGGAGATGTGGCCACCGGGGTCCGGGCCGCGCGGGCGCATCGCACGCCCGCTGGGGACGTGCTGAAGATCGGAGGGAGGCAAAGTTGGGACTTCAGAGACGGCTTTTAACGAGTAACCCGAATTGCGTGCGCATTACGGAGCTGCCGGGGGACTTTGGAGCCAGCACCCACGGACCCGAGGGGCTGGACTGGTGAGTTCTTTTGTCTAGTGTAAGCCTGTTTGTATTGAAGTTTAAACGCAAATGAGATTACGTGGGGGGTCGTTGGTCCCGAGCTAGCTAGTGCAGGGAAGCGTGTGCATCCTACAGGCTCGCTCTCCTTGGCGAGCCGAGCCGCACAGCGCTCCGGATGCACGCGGCTCGGGAATGGGAAGATCAGGGTGCACAGGTTTTTGGAATTCATGAAATACATACATAGCACCGTTCAAAAGAACTTGAAAAGCTATGCTGTTTGTGCATTATTTTGAATGTAACTTATTATAGAAATGGTGCCCAGGGAGGGCGCACCTCGGGGCCGCGCGATCTGCAGTGGCGCAGCGCCCTCTAGTCCGGGCACCCGCGAGGCGCGCGGTCCCTGCCGGGCTCCGCGCGGACCGAGAACTTGGACCTGCCGGGCGCTCCCGGGACGTGGGCGTGAGCTCCCAGCCCTCACTTAACCACCCGCTCCAGCCCATTCGCTGCCTTAATTTTTCAAATACGGGCCTTCGGCGGCCGGGCTGGAGAAGCGGTGCTGGCAGGAAGCGTTTTTTTGTTTGCAGGCACCGTCCCCTAATCCCCCTAATTTCCAACAACCTTTGGGGACAGGGCTAGGGAGGACCAACTATGGCAAGGACAAACGTGGAGCCTGAACTACGTTTCCCTTTCCTGTGAAGGGAACTCGATGGTAGCAACAGAGACCTCTCTATTTCGTTTCGTTAGGGCTCAGAAGAGCCGAAAAACGTGGCAGCGCCGGAGTCGGAAACCTCCATCTCTGGCTCTCGGCTGTTCCTGTGGCGAAAAAGTGCAACTTCTTCCAGGCGATTAGGTTTCGCGGCGAGGCTGGAAAACCGGGATTCCCCAAACAGATGTTCTAGCTCGAGTAAGGGTTTTGATTTATTGGTGAATGGTAATTGTCTTCGGGAATTCTCCCGCGCCCTTTAAGGCATCTTGCGATTTTTATGTTCCAGGATGATGATGTCTTTTTACTTTCTGCTCTCTTCTTTCCCCTCCCACTCTTCCCTCCCTCCCCCAGCAAACTGTCGGTGTTCTTGTGTGACTGTGATTTGCCGAGAGTTGGGATTCGGCAAGAGGCGCAAGCCGGTAGAGCTTGGAGATCAGGGCACCTATTTTGAGGTGCTGCATGCATAAAATTGACCCGTAACTCCGGGCGCACTTGGCGCATTCATGGCCACGGCCGAGTGTTTGGATGATGGTGTTTGCTGGGCGTGTGAATTTATGCGTATTCCAAATAATGCGCAGCGTAGCAATAGTGCTGCGAATCAGCACCATTCATTCTGCAGGCATTATTTTTCCTTCCCAGCCATAACCTGCTGGACACTTTTTATTTTTTACCCCCAAGCACCTTCTTTAGGATGGTTTAAGAGGAGGCTGCATTAACTTTGAACCAAGGAATTTCTCCCTCCAACCCTAGACTCCCCCTCGCCCGCATCTGCCTCGCAGTTCCCCCTGCAGCCCCCTCCCCCGGTGCCGGGGGAAATCCGACCTCTTTGTCCTCGCAGTGTTAAATGTTCGAGTCCCACAAACTTTCCGAGGTCGTGTCCGCCCTCCTCCCTGGGCTGTTTTCCAACCCCCGGAGCTCTCCGGGCTCCAGCCGAGTGTCAGCTGTGCGGAGCGGGCGCCTGGAGCTGTGCCGGCGCGGAGGACCGGCTCCCACCCCCCGGGACCTGCGCGCTCGGGCCTGGGGTGCGGTGGGTGGGGGCGCGCTTCGCCGAGTGGGGCGCCCGGGGCTTCCCCTTCTCCCTTAGGGACCTCGTAGTTTCACGTGAGGTTGGGTTCACAGTTTGTGGGGTGGACTTGCCGGCTTGGGGCAGCGCACGAGGCGGCACAGCAGCCTTTTGTCCCGCAGACTTGGGAGCCTGGGCTGGGGCGGGGGGGTCCGCCGGAAGAGGCTGGCGTTGGGGTGCGGTTACCGGGGTCGGGAGGTTACGGGGTTTCAGCAGCTCCGCACAAAGAGGTGGCGGAGGAAGCGCTTTCATTCTCCCTGGATCTTCGGGGCGAGGGAAGGAGGAAGTGGGTCCGATCTGACTGCATTCCTTTGGAGACCTCTTGGAAGATTTTTATTCCTCGGGGCAGCTGCAGACCCAGAACGGAGGCTTTCAAATGCAGATTTAGGAATTCCCTGAAGGTTCTAGAGACTGTAAAGGGAACCCAGAAAGGCTCTATTAGCCAGAGCTGGCTGCTTCTTCTTCTTCTTTTTTTTTTTTTCTTTTTTTTCCTTAAGCTAAACGGTTTTCCCCTTTCCTAGCAGGAAACCTTCCATGCTAATCCCCCCGCACTAGTCGGGGTGCCGGCCGTAACCGAGGGCCGCGCTGGGGCCGGAGCGGCGCAGGGTCACGCGCCGGGCCTCGGCGGGTCTCCCCGGGGGCAGTCGGCGAGGGGCTCCGGGACCCGCGGGCGCGCGGTCCGGCCGCCGGGGAAAGTCAGCCCCGAGTTTCCGCGCCGCAGAAACGAGCGCCGGCGCTGGCGGGCGTGGCTGCGGGCGGAGGGATACCTGCCGGCGCCGAGCGGGGGACGCGGGGGCGGCGAGCCGCGGGCCGAGCCCGGGCGCGCGGACGGCGAGGAGGGCCGCCCGCTGCATGCGGCCCCGCCGGCCCGCCGAGGCCCCCGGGGGCCCCCGTCCCCGCCCGCGGGCGCGCTGAGGCGACGGGGCGCGCGTCCCCGGGAGCGCCGCGGCCACTTGGGGCCAACTTTGCCGTAAGTTTGATGGAATCGAAGTTGGGCTGGAGGGCGGGTGGCCGGGGCGGGGGCGCGCAGCGAGGCGGCGCGGCTGCCGGTGCCCGGGAGGCTGTGCAACTTGCAGCTCCGGGGGCGGCCGGCCTGGGGTCCGGCGGCGCTGCCGCGGGGGGCCGGGGACGGCGCTGCTGCCAGCCGGCTCCGCTGCAAGCCGGCACGGAGCGGCGGCGCCTGCCCGCTCGGGAAGTTCGGGACGAGCTCGGGACTCGGGCGGGAGGGGGGTGGTTTGCAGCGTGAGCCGAATGGGGATTACCGGGCCGGGGGCCGGGCTGCACCGGGCGCACCGGGCTGGCCCCGGGCCGCTGCTGGGAGCGCGAGCGGCGGCCGCAGGGCGCGGACTTCCGCGGCGCCCGGGAGCTCGGAAACTCCGCCGCCCGCCCGCCCGCCCGCCCTCCCCGGCGACGCCCGTGCGCGCCGGGGGCTTAACTGATCTCGCCCCGAGGCTCGTTCTTGCGGTTTGCGGCAGATCCCGGCGTGGGTGACCCGAAAGCAGAGGCCGGTAGCCGCAGCTGCGGGAGCTTCGCGTGCAGCCCCGGGGCCCTCCTCTTAGATGTTCGCGCCCCGAGGGAGCGCGGCTCGGAGGGTGCGGTGCTCTCGGGTGAACGCGGGCCGGGTCGGTGCGATTGATGAACGGCGGGGCCCGACCTCTGCAAAATGCGCTGCTTACTACCACTTTTTTTTTTTTTTCCTAGAAGAGAAACTTGGAAGGTCGTTTTTTTTCTTTTTCTTTAAGAGAGGGATTTTCATTCTTCATTGCTTTTTTTTTTTTTTTTTTTTGACTCAGAGTGCCTTCTTCCAGGAAGCTAACTTTCTGTGGTCTCCGTGATATATATATATATATATATATATTTTTTTTTTTTTGTTCCCACTGATGTGAATTGCAGAGCTTTGAAAAACAAGGACGCAATTGTATGCATTAGGAAAGTAAACTCAAACATTTTTTATGCACTCAAGTTTTTTTTTTTTTTTTTTCTCCTTTGCAAGTGTTTGAACTACCGATTCATTAAGTGGCTTTTGTTGAACTGGTGCTTGGTAGATTTGATTTTACCTTTTCTTTCCTTTATATTGGATATTTACAGTGACTGTTAAAATTGGGAAAAATTTGAAAGGCAAATGATCTTACCTTTTTTAAAGGCAGCCTCTTAAAGCTCTGCGTTTTGGGACATAGATTTTAGGTATCCGCACGAGTGAAAAGTAGGTTCTGGTACTATTTTTCCATATTATTCTGAAGAGTTGTGGTTGTTACCCAACATGTCCAGTTGTTACAGTTACTCATGAAAATGTTTCTGCAGTTGTGTACCTTAGTATTATCATATATATGATATTTGGCTTTATTTTTGAATTTTAAAGGGACACCTAGAACTATTATTCCTCCGTACTTAGTGTAGTAGCAGACTTTAAAATGGATTTTAAAATACTTGAAGCGTTACATAATTTAAAAAGAAAGCACTTGGTATAACTCTAGGTTAAGGCAAACATGCTATGTAACAAGTTCAGCAGAAGATTTGATTTGAATAGAGTGTGCATTAGGGAACCCAGTTCTTGAAAAAGGAACATCTTAAGTGAGCCAAATTCTTTGTCACTCTGAAAGGAAGTGAGATTGTTAGGGGACTTAATAAAAGTGCTCAGGCCACCTGTATATTCCTTGTATCTTTTAATTAGTCACTAGAAGTTCCCCCAGTGGGTTATCATCATGTTAATACATCATTTAATCCATGTTGTGGACAAGTGCCAAAAGGCGAATCTGAAAATTATGTGTAAACTAATATGGTTTTTGGTCCCCAGCTCCCCTGCCTCTTTAGTGCAATTCTGTAGACTTAGAATGGCTCTTGAGCCACCTCTGAAGCAGTTATTTCTTTGAATGTTAGAGGTGAAAGGGATCTTACGGGTTATTTAATAACTTCCCTATCAAGTCTGCCACCACCTGTTTTCCACTGAAGTTTGGCTGATTTTACATAGACTCAGTAAACTGAATCAAATTAGTGCATTATTGTTGCATTAAATGTCTCAGTGGCCTAATTTGTGGCCTAAAGGACCTGAGTTAATAGCAGGAAGCCATAAGGCTAGGTGTCTGTTTAATCTTTATGAGTGGGAAATTGCAGTAGGTAAGCTTGCTTTTGACCAAATTATATAGATGATGAAGCCAAACTGTATTTTTTTTGTCTCACTTAATTGGTCAATTTGCAAGTGTTAGTTTATCCTAAGGCACTGGAAAGGAGTTTTTGAAATGTGATTCTAGATGATTCACTCCTTCTAAGATGAGTGAGTTGCCATTTTGTCTTCTGATTCAAGATGTATTCCATCCAATGAAGAATCTGTATATTTCACATTGTAAAGTTTTTTTTTTTAAACTTTCTTTGAGTCCCAGATTTAAATAAAATTGCCAACGTTCTTGCTCAATTGCCAAAGTTTATTGTATGTGTGGAGATAAATCTATAGTTAAATGCCTTTCTGCAAACTAGGAAAATCAGGCAGTATTTAATTCTTATCCTTCATAGACTGAGCATAGCGCTTCAAAATAAGCTCTGCATCACAGAAACTGATCTGGCATCTCTTATAGCCAATTTGGAAGCATTTTGAGGTGGGTGGTGACCTCTTTCTCAGCTGCTAGAAATCGGAGCCATCTCCAGGGCAGCCATCTGCACTGTTGTTACTGGCCTGGTGATTGCACCTGGATTTTCTGTTAATTTCAGGATGGACGTGTATTTCCCCATGTTATCCCTCCTTCCCTTCCCTCCCCTACTTGAGTCCTGCCTTCCAGTCTCCATGCACTCAGCAACCGTGGATCTCCTCTATGCCCAACGTTGGGCCAGACACAGGATAACAAGGTGAACAAATCACACTGCCTGCCGTCAAGGAGTTTACAGTCCAGTGGGGGAGGACAAGTAAGCAGTCGGTTGTATCCAGCATGGTAAGGGCAGGGTGGCTCACCCCAGCACCTTGGTGAGCTGGGCATGGGTGCCAAGATGGATATTAGGATAGGGTGATTTCTGAGGGAAGAGTGAATCAGAAGGGAATAATTCAAGGACAGGAAATGACGTGTGGAAAGCAGATTGTAGAAACTTTAGTTGTGACATGATTTGTGGCATGCCAAAGCATACCATGTCATCTTTAGGAGAAGCATTGATTGGTTTATTATAAATGCCTCCTTAAACCCGTTTTAACATGCCTTACAACTTTTGTGCAAGTAGAACATAGAAAATCTATGACTTGGGCTTACATTGTTTTATAGACAGGATAGTTTTTTTTTTTTTCTTTTTTTATGGGGGTAGGCGCTAAGAAGGGAAGGAAAGAAAGAAGAGAGAGGTGAAAATAAATGTGGGACACCTGGGTGTCTCAGTGTTGGTCAGAGTGTGATCCTGGGATCCTGGGATCAAGTCCTGCATCGGGCTCCCCGCAGGGAGCCTGCTCCTCCCTTTGCCTATGTCTCTGCCTCTCTGTGTGTCTTATGAATAAATAAATAAGGTCTTTAAAAAAAATAAATGTGAGGAATGAAGGGCAGAAAAAACCATCATGTTCAGCTTTCCTTTTCTAAGGAGGCAGGGGATGGAAATCTTACGAGTTTGGAGCCGTTACCACTAGGCGGTGTCATCTGCTCTGGACAGCTTGGTTGTTCCCAGCCTGTGGGGAGGATGCCTTTTTGGTTTGAAAGAGAAAGTAAGTAAATTAGAGATTCAATTAGTAAAGCAGGTAGAGGTAAAATTATAAGAGATCTTTACTATAAGGCCAAGAAGAATATACTTCATAAAATAAGCAGGCTAAGGGGAAACACTGAATATTTGCAAACTAGGGGCTGATATTGCAAGGAAGTTTTCATGAGATAGATTTGGTTGTGGCCCATAGGTTGAGTAGTTGTGGCCACAAAGCAGGAATACTGGAAAGCCAGGAAATCCTTTGAGCAAATATAAATAAGAACTAGATGGCAACAGCAGAAAGAGAAAGGGAACACTTTTTGAGAAGTCTCAATAACTTTAGATAATGGAGGTTTGGTAGAAATAAAAAGATCAGCATGTGTGTGAAAGAAGGAAATGGTGGAGGCAGGGTGGGGAGCAGAGAAGTCTCTGGTGGGAGGAGGCTGTAAAGATTTTTTTAAAGATTTATTTATTAGAAAGCACGAGCAGGGGGAGAGGGAGAGAGAGAGAAGTAGACTCTCCACTGAGCAGGGTGCCCACTCGGGACTCGATCCCAGAACTCTGGGATCATGACCTGAGCCAAAGCAGACGCTTAACCCACGGAGCCACCCAGGCACCCCTAAAGATTTTAGTACAGTCTCTAGTTTTCCAAATAAAGAAATGGATTCCAAAGGTTAGCTAACTTCTTTGAATCCGCACTGTCGGTTAGGGACAAAGCCAGGGCTAGATCACAGTTTTTATGTTTGCCAGCCCCGTCTTTCTTACTTGATTTCTTGGGTTGCAAGCCTGAGTGATTTGTGATTTGGGAAGTGTCGAAACTCTTCTGGCATAGAAATGTACAATGGAAAAATAGGGTGGAATGGCTGGTGTTTTGCAACTGGGAGTGGGTGAGAGGCTGTGTCACATAGGTCTGATGGTATCTCAGGAGGAGTGTGCCCGCTCTTGAGGGGGAGGTTAAGGCTGGAATGTGGGATTCCAGAACGATCCTTTACAATCAGGGCATGAGGTCTGATTGGATGAGGTCTTTAAGGACAATACCTTAGACATGTGTTAAAAGAGATGGAAGAGGTTTGTAATGGCAAACGTGAAGGTGAAAGTATAAAAGAGTGTTGGAAGAGAATCAGGGAAACTGTGTCCTTCATCTTCTACATGTGGTGGATTGCCACGTTTTAGGCAGTCTGTGACATGTAAAGGACACAGCGGTGTTGGGGCTGGTGGTGGCGTGAGCAGTGTGACATTGAGTCAGGGAGTGCTGAGGAAAGGGCATCTGATCTGACATTGGCTTGCGACACCGGGAGAAGCGGTTTGTGTTGCCAGGATGGGTGTGAGGCCCTGTAGAGCAGTCAAGGGTAGAGATGGCCTCTTTACAGGAGGCAGGAGTCAGGTAGCCCTGAGCAAGAATGTTCTTAGAATTTTCCCTGAACGAGAAAGAGAAACCTAAGGTGTGAGTTTGAAGGAAGTGAAGGTTGGAATGAAGTTTGTTCTTAAGTAGGGATGGGTGCGTGTAGACGCTGCAACAGGGGCCTGTTGTGATGGAGTCGTTGAGTGTGGTGTTCGAGAGGGAGTGATGATTTAGGGGAGAGCTTCAGAAGAGGCAGCGTCCTGCGGCCTCCCAGGGCGGCTTTATTTGTAGCTGGTTGGGTCCCATGCCTTCTGCGAGGTGGGAGGAAGGGGGAACAGGGGAAGAGAGCATTTCAGGGAGATGCAGAGGAGGGGCTTTCTGCGTGGTGCCTTTCCATTTTCTTACCTTACACGGAACATCCACATTCCTGATCCGTCATTTAGTGAAATACCTGTACCCAGAAATGACTGTAATCGTAATTTGGCCAGGAGTAACCCTTCCCTGATTTGGGAGTGGGGGAAGTGGCCAGTGTTAATCACTGGCTGCCCCGTGAAGGTGACACTTAAAGGATTCCTCTTTGCAGAGAAAAAATACATTAGGTGAGAGGATCTTAGAGGCGTAAACTGTGTTTATGGAGCTTCTCTGTGAGCAGTGTTTGCCCTGGAGCCTGGGTGAGGAGAAAGCGGTTGGAGGGTGAGTAACACGTAGGGGTCATGTCTTGTCTGTAGAAGCAGGAGAGGAAAGGGAGTAGCTAGGCCCTCCCCAGAAGGGCCTACGCCGCCGGCTTCCTTCCTTCTCGTCTTTGATGTCAAGTAGCACAGAACAGCCGGAGACCGTCATCTTCACATACCTCGAGAGGTTTCGTGGGCTCAAAGCAGGTAAATCACATAGCAGATTTTCTATGGAGGCCACTTAAAAAGGGGGAGGTCTCTTTAACTTCCTTAAGGTCTTAAGTTCTGGAAAAAAGTTATCATGTGCTGAGGGGAGAGGCTTGGAGTTCTCGCTGTCAGTAGTTCGAAGACGGCTCTGAGTTAAATTGGAATCAGTTGTTGATCATTTGAAGGCAGTATTTAAATCAAGTCATTGCTTAGGGTAATCAGACTTATTGCAGCTCCAATCAGAACTGACAACATGCAGAATTACCAGAAGCAGTTAAATGATATATACGAAGCCTAGGGCTGCTGTTCAGTTCTGGCTTCATAGCTGGGCCCCCCACCCCCATTCTGACTGACAAACATCTTAACGCAGCTTACAAAGATCTAGTATGCACCCAGAAAATAAAGATCCACCCATTAATTTCACAGTGTAACAATGAATACTTCTAAAAGGACTCTTCATGGCTATTATAATTTATTAGGAAAATGATTTATTTTTCCTCTTGTAAATGTTACGAAGCTGTGAATTGGTTATAGTTGAGAAACAGACTTCCTTAGTACGATACAATCTCTTTTTTTGACTCTTATTAAATGATTTTAGAGACCGTTAAATGTTTATTTAATATACCATGTTTTTAAAAATTTTATTTATTTATTCATGAGAGACAGAAAGAGGCAGAGACACAGGCAGAGGGAGAAGCAGGCTCCATGCAGGGAGCCCCACGCGGGACTTGATCGCAGGTCCCCAGGATCAGTCCCTGGCCCAAAGGCAGGCACCAAACCGCTGAGCCACCCAGGGAGGGATCCCCTAATATACAATATTTTTTAAAAAGTCACATTTCATATCGTTGTCTTTGACAACTCTGTGACGTTTTTCTTTGAAAACGTAATCTTCTGGGCAGTTTAGACGTCTTCAAAATCAAAAGTACTTTTAAAATGTGACGCTGTTCAAACTGAACATTAAGCTCTGAGTTTCAGTAATAAGTGACGCTCTTAACTGCTGCTGATACAGAATGGGAGTATGTGGGAGAGCACGCTGAGGGAGAACGGAGTTCTTCATGTGAATATTTTTGTGTATTTTTGTCATCACAGGTGGAATTGATAGTTTCCCTATAGCCTGGAGGCCTAATGGTGTGTTAAGAATTGGGACCTCTAAATAATGAATGTACAACATTTAATAGGTTTTATGCATGTGTAATGCTGCGTCCCACATAATCCTGTCTCGGAAGCCTATGAAACATTTCTCAATCTTCAGCTTTAGATCTAAGTATTTGAATTTTTTGCAGCACTGGGGCTGTGTCCTGTTTTGCAAAGAATTTGCAGTCACAGTAATTGACTTGGAATACTTGACGTGAAGGTCTCCCTAATGAAGAAATATGAGCATGTTAATATCCGATTTCTAGTGGAAAAATTATTTTTCTCTCATTTATGGATTTTCAGAAATCTATGCTAAAGATATTTCAGCTTTGGACCTGAGGCCCTTTTCCATAAGGGCTGAACTAAGTAAACACTCCTGATTTTCACTTCGCAAAACGCGTTGAAGAAATCCTAACTTACTGTGAGTTCAAGTAGTATGATCACCTTCTAAATATCAAAGTGTAGCCTTCAGCTAAAATCATTTTAATTTTCATAAGCATGAACTCTAGGTAATGTACTTCTCAGATGAAATGGTATTAGTATCTTTTTTGAGTCTTTTTCTTCCCCCTTCAGCCTTAACTGTTTGTTCTGCATAGAGGAATAGCCACTGTTTCTTTGATGGTGGCATATTATAGCAGAACCTGAGTTCACAGTTCCGGGTTATGTCACCAAAATGTTAACAATATCTCCTACTTAAAAGTGGACTTTTTTTCCCCCCTGATCAGAAGGATTTCCTTTAACAGTTAATTCTAATCACAGTGGCATTCCATCAGCCAGGTTTGCAGAGTCCATTCCAGGGTTCGAAGGGTTTCTGTGATGAGTGTGGTCCCACGGGGGTAGTCCAGAGAGAAGAGTGGGTCCTGCTGTGGCCCTGCCCAGTGGCTGAGATGCTGTGGGGAGAGAACAGTTATGGTGCTGCGGAGTGCTGGGCCTTTCCCTTGGGCAGGGCTTAGGGGTGTGTGTTGGGGGGAAGGTTAGGGCAGGGTGAAGGCCTCCGGGGCCAGCCAGCAGTGTGCGTAGCAGTGGTACCAGCCAGTATTTCAGGGTCATTTCCGTGTTCTGATGTTAGGCTTCAGCTATTCAAAGATTGATGGACCGATTGTCTTTCCCACGCCACTGTTCAGAGCTTCTGTGTCAGTCTGTGGGCTGTTCCTGTGTCAGAGACAGACTGTGTCCTGTCTCTTGGGCTGGTTCTTAATCAACTCGTCTGTCCTCCAGTTCTTGGGGACCATCAGGGATCTGTGCTTAGTTTTCTTTTCGATCTGTGTTCTCTCCCTTGGTCTCATTCAGTTTTATGGCTTCAAATAAAATCTGTATTTATTATGGGCAAATCTCAAATTTGGGTCTGCAGGCCGGACCTCACCCACACATCTCACTGCCCACTCGAAGTCATTGCTTGGGTAACAGTGGGCATTTCCACCTAACCTTTCCAAAACTGAACTCCTGCTCTTAATATCTAGATCCTGTTCCTCTCCGAGGGCCTGGCAGCTCCTTTCTTTTGCTCAGCACAGGGTCCTTGGAATCTTGATACCTGTTTTCCTTCTCTCTCTCTCTCTCTCTTTCCTCTATCTCTCTCTTCTCCCCTCACTCCTTCCCCTGCCCCCTCTGCCCCTTCAAGTCGTCCACAAATCTTGGAATAGATCTAGAATTCGACTGCTGCTCCGCACTTCCAGCACTAGCCTTTTTGGGCTGAGCCACCGAGGCCTGTCACCTCCATTATTGCAATAATCTTCTAACTGGTTTATCGCAGTGCATCAGTGCTCGTTCACTTTGTTCACTAGTTGTAAGGCATGTACCATAATCGAGCTGTGAACAACAGGGGAAACTATCTCCATAACTTTTCTATAAATTGGAAATACTTCTACAATTAAAAATTTATGGAAAAAATCCTTCCTTTATAGCTCTCCCCTCACCCCCACTGTACCCCAGCCACAGTGGTCTCTGCTGTTTCTCTCTCTTGCTTCTCAGGGGGTTTTAATGGGTAGAGACCAGGATAATACTGAACATTCTAAAATCTAAAATGTGCCCTGGGCCTTTTGAATTTAGGGTTCTTTCTTTCCCTTCAGATTCCTGACCACAGTCCCTTGTCCTGCTTTATTTTTCTCCTCCCTGTCTCATCCTCAGCATGCGACATGCTTGTTTCTCACCAGGAAATGTGTCTTCCATGAGGATTTGTTGCCAGTTTGGCTCACTATTGTATCCCCAGCATCTAGAACTATTTCTAGCACATAGCAGGTATTCATTAAATGCTCCTTGAATGAGTCAAATAATTGGTGAGGGGAGTGAATGATTGATACAGATAACATGCACCTTTGCTGAAAAAATTCAGATAGAACAGTTAAGATGTAGCATGAACATTCCCTCAGCTGCCTATTCTCCTGCAGTAACCACTGTTGATGGTTTACTTTTTTATCCGTCTAGAGTTTTTGTGTTCATTTTTCAGCCCTTTCATGTACGTACCATGCACACAATTCCATCTCCCCTCCCTTTTTACAAACATAAATGGGATCAGTTTCATTTTGCCAGTTAACCTATCTGGACATGTCTACATAGCAATGTACAGAGTGCTGTCTTGTTCTTTTTAGTGGCTGCATAATATTTTATATGTAGAATTAAGCCACAATATTTTAACTGCTTGCCGTAGAACCCTGCGTAATACTCTGTTCTAAAGATAGCACTAATAAGTCTAGTAAAACAAGAGACAACGCGTGTTTAACATCAGCTTAAGTGTTCTTAAAAGCATTTTCTGTCCATATATACAGAATACAGTGTATTTTGTTCCTAGTTTATAAATGCCTCGGGATCAGGAAATAGTCATTAGTTCTTTGTACCTTACATGGTCTGTCTTGTAGCACATTCCCTATACCTGTAGGTTGAATTGAAGTTTTCCCTTGTTTTGACAAAATTATTTGATCATTACATAGTTAAAATTGCCCTGAATATTAGAACTGTTGAACAACTGAAGAGATTGTTTGGGGAGAAAACTGGTTTCTTATTTTGTTTAAATGATAATTGTTCTCCTGGAGGTCAAAAGTCTTTGTAATTTCCTGACTTTATCTGTTAAGGACATGGCATGATAGCTAAAGAACAAGTTAAGGTGCCCAACTGGGGTATGATTTAGTATCTATTAGGCTTCTTACTGCTTCGTGCGTATCAGGGCTCCACCCCCCCCCCTTCGTAAAATGACTAATGGGGCAAAGTTGGCAGTGGCACAGTTAGGATACAGTAAATTAATGCTGGGGTGCTAATTTCAGCTGGCCTTGAAACCAGCCCTCCAGTGTCCTGGCTGCTTTCACCTTTGGGTGGGACTTATGTTCTATGAATACTCATTTGGGAGTTACTTTGCCGAGGTGCAATGCTGTCCTCTACTGAGTGTACTGGGGATGTTTTGTGAGGCTCTGTTGATTTGTAGGGTGAATTTGTAGGTATTTAGAGGAACAGTTGATCTGAAAATAATTGTCCTGCTCACCCGGCAGACCAGCCCAGTGGACCTCCTGCTTCCCACTTGAAAGGCAACCCTTTCTTAAATGCTCCCTTGCCTTCTCTTGTACCCTCTGACCTTCCCACAGGGCCTACTGCCTTGCTGCGTTGATTGGCCCTCTCCATGTGTTAGCTTAGACACCTTAGCTGTGTATGTATGTGTGTGTCTTGTATTCAGTTGTGATCACTGGTTGTTGACAGCAGTGGGGGATAAAACATTAATGTGGTTGCTGAGATTTGCTTTGCTGACTTAGGAAAAGTTCTGCTTGACATTAAGCTGCTGTTTTTCCATTTGTAAATGGGCTCTTTTTGGACTCCTGTTGGTTTAGAATGACCTCAGGATCAAAGTGTTGTAATTATTTTATAATTATTTTAATATCTTTAAGTAGTTACGTGGTGCTAAATGAGACCGTAAACCCTTACATTTTGTAGGGAGTGAACTTAATTATTCTTACAAAGAAATAATTTCAGGGCAGCCTGGGTAGCTCAGCAGTTTAGCGCTGCCTTCAGCCCACGGTGTGATCCTGGAGACCCAGGATCGAGTCCCGCGTTGGGCTCCATGCGTGGAGCCTGCTTTGCTTCTCCCTCTGCTTGTGTCTCTGCATCTCTCTCTCTCTCTCTCTCTCATAAAAAAATAAAATCTTAAAATTATTTCAGGATGAATTTTGAAATGGGATTACAGAATGTCATTGTGGGAGGTCAGATGAAATCACCTTTCAGAGTTTTTGTTATTCTAAATTAATTGTTCAAAGCTTCTTGGGCTTAGGATACTTTAGTGGCATTAAATTTGTGGGCTCTCTGGTATTTATTACATATAAGTAAACCTAAAACATGTTTGTTATCTCCCTTTGTTAACAATTGGTTATGTTTGCCTTGAAGATTTAAGTCTAAGAATACAACTTAGTTGTTAGAGTTGGCAGGCTTTGATCTGATGCTCCTTAAGATTCTTTGAGTCATCAAAGTATGAGAAAAGATTTTACCTAAACTTAGTAAATACAGAGGTGTTCGAGGTATTGATACTTAGGAAACAGGAAAAAAAATCCTAAAAACTACTGCATTTATTTATATTCCATACAGACATACAATACGTTATTAAAACGTGAGGTCCCAAGCAAACTAACAAAACAGATTTTCACCGTTTTGTTTTATTTCTTTGAGGTCATGATTCTTCTTTCTTTCTTTTGCTTTAGGCTCCTGAGAGTTAAGCAATGGGGAGATCCCTGGACTTGCTTTATCTTCTCCTCCTCCTGCAGCATTTTGGAGTTGGTGACGGAAGCCCATCACTTGCCCAGATTCCTCTCCAGTTTACACACTTCCAGTACAATGTCACCGTGCATGAAAACTCCGCAGCTAAAACCTATGTTGGGCATCCTGTGAAGATGGGTATTTACCTTACAGATCCATCGTGGGAGTTAAGGTACAAAATTGTTTCTGGAGACAATGAAAACCTTTTCAAAGCTGAAGAGTATGTTCTTGGAGACTTTTGCTTCTTAAGAATAAGGACCAAAGGAGGAAATACAGCTATTCTTAATAGAGAAGTGAAAGACCATTACACCTTGATAGTCAAAGCAGTTGAAAAAAATACTAATGCTGAAGCACGAGCCAAGGTCAGGGTGCAAGTGCTGGATACAAATGACTTGAGACCTCTCTTCTCACCCACCTCGTACAGTGTTTCCTTACCCGAAAACACAGCCATAAGGACCAGTATTGCAAGAGTCAGTGCCACAGATGCAGACATAGGAACCAATGGAGAGTTTTACTATAGTTTCAAAGACCGAACAGACATGTTTGCTATTCACCCAACCAGTGGCACAGTAGTTTTAACTGGTAGACTTGATTACGCAGAGACCAAGCTCTATGAAATGGAAATTCTGGCTGTGGACCGTGGGATGAAATTGTATGGTAGCAGTGGTATCAGCAGCATGGCCAAGCTGACCGTTCATGTGGAACAGGCCAACGGATGTGCTCCCGTGATAACAGCCGTGACGTTGTCACCATCAGAACTGGACAAGGACCCAACGTACGCAATCGTAACAGTGGATGACTGCGATCAGGGTCCCAATGGGGAAATAGCTTCCTTAACCATCGTGGCCGGTGACCTCCTTCAGCAGTTTAAAACGGTGAGGTCCTCTCCGGGGAGTAAAGAATATAAAGTCAAAGCAGTTGGCGGCGTTGATTGGGACAGTCATCCTTTTGGCTACAATCTGACTCTGCAGGCTAAAGACAAAGGAACTCCTCCCCAGTTCTCTTCTGTCAAAGTAATTCATGTGGCTTCTCCACAGTTCAAAGCCGGCCCGGTCAAGTTTGAAAAGGATGTTTATAGAGTGGAAATCAGTGAGTTTGCTCCTTCTCATACACCCGTGGTCATGGTGAAGGCCACACCCAGTTATTCTCATCTGAGGTATGTTTTTAAGAGTACACCTGGAAAAGCTAAATTCGGTTTAAATCACAACACCGGTCTCATTTCCATTTTAGAACCAATTAAAAGACAGCAGGCATCCCATTTTGAGTTGGAAGTGACAACCAATGACAGAAGAGCCTCCACCAGAGTCTTGGTTAAAGTCTTAAGTGCAAACAGCAATCCCCCTGAATTTACCCAGACCGCTTACAAAGCCTCTTTTGATGAGAATGTGCCCATTGGTACTGCTGTCATGAGTGTGAGTGCCGTAGACCCCGATGAGGGGGAGAACGGGTATGTGACTTACAGTATTGCCAATTTAAATCACGTGCCATTCGTCATTGACCATTTCACCGGTGCTGTGAGTACTTCAGAAAACTTGGACTATGAGCTCATGCCTCGAGTTTATACTCTGAGGATCCGGGCATCCGACTGGGGCTTGCCGTACCGCAGGGAAGTCGAAGTCCTTGCCACAGTGACCCTCAATAACTTGAATGACAACACGCCCTTGTTTGAGAAAATCAACTGTGAGGGAACGATTCCCAGGGATCTAGGTGTGGGGGAGCAAATAACTACGGTTTCTGCCATCGACGCTGATGAACTTCAGTTGGTCCGATACCAGATTGAAGCTGGAAATGAACTGGATCTGTTTAGCTTAAACCCTAACTCTGGGGTGCTGTCCCTGAAGCAGTCGCTCCTGGAAGGCTTGGGGACCAGGGTGTCCTTTCACAGCCTGAGAATCACAGCTACAGATGGAGAGAATTTTGCCACGCCGTTATACATCAACCTCACGGTGGCCGCCAGCCGCAAGCCAGTCCACTTGCAGTGTGAAGAGACTGGCGTTGCCAAAATGCTGGCAGAGAAGCTCCTGCAGGCCAATAAGTTACACAGTCAGGGAGAGGTCGAGGATGTTTTCTTTGATTCCCACTCTGTCAATGCGCACACCCCACAGTTCAGAAGTTCCCTTCCAACTGGCATCGAGGTAAAGGAAAACCATCCAGTGGGTTCCAACATAATTGTCCTGAATGCCACTGACCTTGACACTGGCTTCAATGGAAAACTGGTCTATGCTATTTCTGGAGGAAATGAGGATAGTTGCTTCATTATTGACATGGAAACTGGAATGCTAAAAATCTTATCGCCGCTTGACCGTGAAACGACGGACAAGTACACCCTGAACATTACAGTGTCTGACCTTGGTATACCACAGAAGGCCGCTTGGCGTCTCATAGACATCAGAGTTCTGGATGCCAATGATAATCCCCCGGAGTTTTTACAGGAGAGCTATTTTGTGGAAGTGAGTGAAGACAAAGAGATTAATAGTGAAATCATCCAGGTCGAAGCCACAGATAAAGATTTAGGGCCAAATGGACATGTGACCTACTCTATTCTTACAGACACAGATATATTTTCCATTGACAGCATGACCGGCGTTGTTAAAATCGTGTACCCTTTGGATCGAGAAGTACAGCAGGTGCATTACTTAAAGATTGAGGCCAGGGATCAAGCCAGAGAAGAGCCCCAGTTGCTTTCCACTGTGCTTTTGAAAGTATCATTGGAGGATGTTAATGACAACCCACCTAAATTCATTCCACCTAATTACCGTGTGAAAGTTCGGGAGGACCTTCCAGAAGGAACCATAATCATGTGGTTGGAGGCCTATGATCCTGACTTAGGTCAGTCTAGCCAAGTGAGATACAGTCTTCTGGACCACGGAGAAGGACACTTTGATGTGGATAAACTCAGTGGAGCCGTCAGAATTGTGCAGCATTTGGACTTTGAGAAGAAGCAAGTGTATAATCTCACCGTGAGGGCCAAAGACAAAGGGAAGCCGGTTTCTCTGTCTTCCACTTGCTATGTGGAAGTTGAGGTCATTGACGTGAATGAGAACTTACACCCACCAGTGTTTTCCAGCTTCGTGGAAAAGGGTGTAGTGAAAGAAGATGTCCCAGTTGGTTCCTCGGTAATGACAGTATCTGCTCGTGATGAGGACACAGGAAGAGACGGGGAGATCCGCTATTCCATTAGAGATGGTTCCGGGGTTGGTGTTTTCAAAATAGATGAAGAAACCGGTAAATATATTCTTATTACTCTGGTTTTCCTAAAGTGAACGTCTGCCTGGCGCTAGCTGCTTTACTGTTCCCTTTCGGCCTCTGTCCGGGCTCAACGTGGAAGTGCACAGGCATGCTTTTTCTGCTTTTCCAGGTGGCTCTGTGTGTTGTAAGCAGTGAGTTTGGAACCAGAGGAACTTGAATGACTTGGGATAAAATGGGTTTAAAAAAAAAAAAAAAAAAAACACTGGAGGAAGTTGAAATCGTCTCCAGTGATACTGATCTTTTAAGTTTGTGCTCTGTATTATCAGAAGCATCACTGTGGTTTTGCTGTAACTCTGAGAAAGCATTCCAGAGCTTTTCAAGCTAGTGTGTTTGCAAGACTTAGAACAGCCCCCACCACTACCTGGCGTGCCTTGCAGAGATTATTGAACACCTGCGAGATGATGCAGTGCACAGAGAGGACCCTCTGCTAAACCTTCCCGAGTGTGGGCTGCTTTCCGTGGGAGCCCCTCCAGGTTTCGTTGAGAGGCAGATGTAGGGTAGAGCAGTGTTGAAACTTGGCTCTTTCGGTTGCTTGTGGGGTGACCTTGACAGGTTCATTCTCATATGGAAACCGACTTCCTGGGTCAGATGGGGACGCTCAGAATGGCTGCAGGATGAATGCGAGATAAACTGAAATAACCTGACAGAGCTGCCCAGCATGCGGTAGGGTCTGTTCATGTCTTGGAAGTGGTAGGAATGCTTTGTTAGGATTCTCTTCCACCTGGAAGCCAGAACACCCAAGACAGCCGGTTTATGCCAGAGTGTGTATTGTTTCGCACCTCCTGCACATCTCTAATTTAGCTGCTTTTCATGGATATTACAGTTCTGTGTCAGTCTCCTCCCCACAGACCGGGTGGCTTCAACCACAGACATTGCTCTTCTCACAGTTCTGGAGGCTGGAAGTGTTCGCATGGTTTTTCTCTGAGCCTTTTCTCCTTGGTTTGTCTTCTCCCTGTGTCTTCACACCATCGTCCCTGTGTATGTGTGTGTTCTTATTTCTTCTCAAAAGGACAACAGTCCTGTTGGATTAGGGACCACCCTAATGAGCTCATTTTATTTCTCTCTTTTAAGTTCTTATCTCCGTCATGTTCTGAGATAGAGATGTTTGGGACCTGAACGCATGAATTTTGGGGGAGCCAATTCAGCCCCAAACCACCTTTCAGGACAGGCTTTTAGCTCATGGGTTTACTCAGCCCTAGCAAGCAGGTAGCAGGCATGTAGAAGCTGCTCATTAAATGTTGGATGATTGAGTAAATTAATGATTAGTTTGGGTTTGAATGTCCTGCCTTCTGAGAATGGTGGTGGAAAAGAAGGAAACTGTGGGTAGTAATCACAGTGCTAGATTAACTGCCATAGATAGAGTTCAGTTTATTAATCTCATTGGTATTTCCTTTATGACTATATCCATTCTAAAAAAAGATGCTTTTCTTAATACGTTGAAACTTTTTAAGTTTATATTCAGTAATCCCACAAATAAATTCTTTAGTTAATACCCACCCCACCAACCATGTGTATATCTAACATGCATAAAGTACAAGAAACATTATTATCCTAGAAATGAGTCATTTTAGAGGCTATAATATTTTTAATGTACTTTTGTTTATTCATGGAATTTTTTTTCTAATGAGTTATATACCAGTAGTATGGTATATAGATGTATCAATGGATTATATACCTTTGTTTTTTTTTATACCTTTCATCTAAAATACCAGATTTTATTTTTTAATTCTTTTTTTAAAGTTTCTAGGTACTTATTTGTCTTTATTTTTTAATTTCAGTATAATTAATGTATAAAATTCCATATTTCTTTTTAAAAAATTTTTATTTATTCATGAGAGACACAGAAGCAGAGACACAGGAAGAGGGAGAAGAAGCGGGCTCTGCACAGGGAGCCCCATGTGGGACTTGATCCCCAGACCTGGGATCATGCCCTGAGCCGGAGGCAGATGCTCAACTGCTGAGCCACCCAGGTATCCCAATACCAGATTTCTGTTTTTTTTTTTTTTTTTTTTTTTTTACATTTTACTGCCATTTAAAATCTTTAATCAGATTTCATCAGATTATCAGCCATATGACATGTCACGATTAGCTTTCTATAAAATAACTTTGCTTTCTGCATACATTGTCCGTGCCATAAAAAATAAAACCATATACTAGGTGGAGAACTTTATTAACCCTGTTCCAAACTTTATTCCCAGGCTTCTTCAGCTTAATTAGCTGCAAAAAATGAATTGTGTCTGAGCAAAAACTGAAAACCATGTCCTAGGAGCTTGGGCTTAAAAATCTTAAGAGCTCTAGATTTTATCGGATCCCTGAACAACATTTTAAAAAGGAAGTGCTAGTATAAAATAGCAGTTGCCAGTAACTTCTTCAGGTTCTGTCTTCTTTAGAAGTTGACCCATTTCACTTTGCTTGTTCTGAATTCTTCAAGAGATCCAGAACATCACCATCATCCTGGTCTCCGGTAGCAGGTCGTACTTGCCGTCCACAGGTTGTGTGGGCAGAGCTTCCGCCAGTTTTCCTGAACTGGTCAGACTTTGGGCACCCAGTTGCTTTAAGATGCTGGGCGGCGTCAGCATAGTCTGGAACGGTGAAAGGGTTCACAGCCAGGGATGCCTGTGCTTCAGCATTGCCAAAGCAGGTCCCCATTCCTTGGTTTGTGAACATAGTTCTTCAGTAGCAGAGATACTGTTTACCCCTCCAACTTCTTCAAGCAGAGCGGGAAGTTTTTTTTATCATCTGCTGTAGCTGTTTTATGAACCACCTCTGGGCGAGCATTTCCTTTCCCACCAGCATGCACCTGTGCTTGCAGTTTGGTGAATTTCTCCCGGTTCCACCATCCTTTTCTTGCATCTAATTGGAGCAGGAATGGGACTGCATGGTGGAGACACGACTAGGGTTGGTGCTCAGGATGGGTCTCGGGTGGACCAGCTGTGATTAGGTGCACACCCCTGGGATGCAGGTGGGTTTTATAGCCAGATATTTAAGTAATAGTTTACTGGCTCCTGTTGGTCACACTATTTTCTTATAGTCGCTCATCTGGAGAGTAGAATATATAAATATTTTGTCCTCCTCTCCAATATTAATTTGAATTTTCAGGTATAACATCAACGTAGAAGAATGCCCCAAATTTAAGAACTGCAGCTGAAACAATGTATGTTTATGAATTTCCTAAGAATAATTATTCCTACTCCCCCCCCCCTTTTCTGAAGTAGCTCTTGAAAGCCTAGAAAGAATTGGTACAAATTAAAGTTGAGACAAAAATAGGACCACAATCTTATTTTACATTACCTGATGACTTATTTATATGAGCAGTGCCTTTTGGATTTTTTCTTTCAAGTGGGAAAAGTATTTTTATTGTTGCTTTTTTTTTTTTTTTAAGATTTTATTTATTCATGAGACACACAGAGAAAGAGGCAGATAAATAGGCAGAGGGAGAAACAGGTGCCCTGCAGAGAACCTGTTGTGAGATTCTATCCCAGGACCCTGGGATCTCGTCCTGAGTCAAAGGCAGATGCTCAACCACTGAGCCACCCAGGTGTCCCTTTATTGTTGCTTTTTATGTACGTATGTATTATTTTTTAGAGTGTGTGTGCACACACGTGAGCAGGGGAAGGGTAGAGGGTGAGGGGAGAGAGAACGTCAAGCAGGCTTCATGCTCAACATGGAGACTGATGGCGGGGCTTGATCTCATCACCTCAGCTGAAGCCAAGAGTCAACCGCTTAACTGACCAAGCCACCCAGGCGTCCCTATTGTTGCTTTTCAAAGACTCACTTAGAAATAAGTATTTTTTTTTGTCTATAAATTTAAGAGACTGGGATATTCTTACTAGCAGAATAAAAGGGGAGGCAACCGACCAAACAAGGCCGTGTTCTGAAATCTGTAGAAGTTTTCAGAGCTCAATGGCAAGGCCAGAGTTTTCTCCTGGTAACTTAGTGGGGACTGTGGGGTGAAGTGAGACTGGGCTGCAGGGTTGTTAAGTGTGTAAGAAACTGGTGTGTGTCTCCCTAAATACCGACATTTGAAGGTGAAAAGTCGGAAATTTCTTGATCATCTGTTGTAGTCTTTGGCTTGACAGAAAAAAATACTTAATATACTGTAGATTAATGGTTATGTGTTTTTTGGAATTGATACAATAGTGATACAATAGTATTTACACATTGGCCTATATACGTTATAAGATGTTTTTGGCAGTAGAATTGTCATCTCTACTTATTTTAGAATTATCAGCCCGGGTTATTTTAGAGATTCTTGGCAAGACAGTTGGCATCACAGTGTAGAATTCCTTCAGGAAAAGTCAATATGTTTTGTGCAGTAGAAATACTAAAATTAGGTATGTTCTTTTTTGGGGCTTGTCTAATTCCTAGTGGAGGTTGAAAATGCAGAGGTGCCTGTCAGATGAAGAAAAGTAGGGGGCTTTCAGGAACACAGGTGGGGACCTCCTAGGACCAGACACTAAAAGTCAGCGTGGGCTGGAGATGGCCTGGCTCGGGTATGGTTTAATAGCATCTTCCTGGAACTTCATATGCTGTTCATTTCCCATTTCTTTTGTGCTGTTACTTTGTCTTCTAGTGACAAAGGGCTGGTGTAGGATCAAGAACCTGTCCACTTAACTGTTCATGTCTTGCTTTTGACTTAACTTTAAACTATAGTGTTGGTTGAATAACAAGTTTTGGGGGTCTTTTATCTATTTCAGCATTGTCAAATATGTGTATCATTTGTGTTCTTTTCATAGAACAATATAATCAGGAATCTGAATTTAGTTCTTACTATTTTTATGGTCTATTTCTTTTAAAAAAAGTCTACTTACATGTGAAACATCCCCTGAAAAGTAGTTTTTTAGTTTTTTTTTTTAAATAGAACTTCTGTGAACTACCTAAAATACGCAGCCAAATGTACAGTCCTGTTAGCTCTGCATTTTGTACATATTTTGCTAATTGGCTTTGCAGGGAGGTAACATGGGATTGCAGCGTGGGGGTGATTGTCATTTGACTCCTGATAATCTCTCACTGTATCACATGCTTTTCCTGGAGAGGCCTCTGGGTGTTGGTGAACTGTTCTGACAAATCCACGCCCACGTGATTGCTTGTCCACTTCAGGTTTGGAGGTTCCGTGAAACAATTTGGGAAATAGGTCTTGTTAGGGAGCTGATCTCTAGGGCTCTGATTAAAATTACCACCACCCTCCTTTTGTCTCCTGAAAAATCTACCAAGAAGGTCATAAAGCAGATTTAACAGATATGTTAGTAGAGGATCTCTGAAGCGTGTGTAATGTCAGTTAGATTTTTCATTTGTCTGACTTTATACTTCTCAGCGTTTACCCTCATTCTCACTGCAAATAAGTGCCCAACCAGCTTTGTTATAATCTTCAATGTTGAGTAGAATAGAATCTGGAGTATCTCTCTCCCAGATTTATGGAATAAAGTCAGCTTCGTGTTCTTGGCTGATAGGTACACATGCAAGTTAATTATTACTTGGGCATCAGTAAAAAGGTGCAGCTTCTTGTTAGTCTTTAAGGAACTGCCTAGAAAAATGCTTAGCCGAAAGATCTTTTTTTTTTTTTTTTTTTTTTAATGCTGATAGTTGAGGTCTTATTCCCCTGATGTATATGTCCTGGAGTGGGATGCCATTAAGTATGTTTTCCCTTCAGACTAGAGTACTTTGGTTCAGTTTTTGGCTGTTAGTATAATGCAACCCAGTAAGTGTTTCCCCCTTCCACATCTACTTATTTGGGGAGACCATGTTTTTCATTAAGATAAGAGCAAATTTCTAAACTTACTAATTCTGTGTTGCCCTTAGAATCCCAGCTGTGGTTTCAGAATTAAAATTTACATTTCAGTGAAAAGACTTGCAAAGAATTAATATGGAAGTACAGCTGTTGCAACAAGATAAATCGTCATTCGTGAAATATGGGACCTTTCTCTTAAGAGATCATGGTTGCATTCACATCATGAGGGAGTGGTATTGCATGGTTTCTGGATTACCCGTTTGGAGACTAGCTCCCGGCTCTCCTTCATTAGGGAGCACAGAATGAATGGATTTGTGTAGTGGGACTAGAAGGGAATTCCAGGCCAGGTTAGCCTTACTGTTGACCTCAGCAAAAGGGAAAATGTTTCTGGGACTCCTTTCAGATTTGGTGGAAGTCTGAATATTTTAATTATTATTTTAATTACTTAAGTTAATAAAAAAAGAAAACTTTCTCTCAACTTAAAGTAGGATCTTACCCATACAACCAGGGACCTATGTTTTCTTCCTGGGGCCTGTTGTCCTGACAGGAAGTAGAATGCCAGGGACCGTATATTCATGGCCTCCGTGTTAGGACCAAAAAAGTCTGAGAGTGGCTGAAAGCTGGGCCGTCCTGAGGAGTGTGGTGTGCTGTGCGGGGACCCATTACCTCTTCTGGAGCTTCTGGAGCTGGGCCGAGGACTCCTGGCAGCAGGGGCTTGAACAGAGACTCAGGAAGTTCACAGATTTGTTGGTGAGAGGGCTTCTGTGTTGGCATCTCCTGCCTTGTGTGGCCGCAGCCGCTGTGGTGTTCTTACTCTCTATTCTCTTCCTAGGAACATTGAGCAGAAAAGAAACCAATTTCTTAGCCACAGTGAGATAGAAAATCAGGGCTTGGCAGAAATTGTGTTCTGATAATGTGCCATTGCTAGGTTTAGGAGTAAAAATTTGCTCTTTTGTGCATGTGAGGATCTGAGTCCAGGCAGGGAGGGCCTGGTAATTTCTGCTGGGGACAGGATCCTCCTCTGAAGCTGGAAGATGTCAAGGTGCAGATAAGAGTCTAATGAGGAATCCTAAGGAAGTTCATTTTGTTTTAAGAGAAAACAGGATCCGCTTGTCTTTAGTTATTTGTATGGTATTTAACAAGTTGATGCTCTGAGTCCTGATTGAATACTGGTTGTGGGGAGGAGCTGGGTTGTAAATCTCTAAAGGCTGACATACAGGTGGTATGATGCTGTGAAGCACAATGCGGTGAAGCTTTGCAGTGCCTTTATATAATCCTAAATGTTGGTGAGGGCCAGAATCTGGATGGGATGGAGTAGAAAAAAACACAACTTCGAATATGCTCCCTTTGGCTGTGTGCTTTCAGTGATTATGATAATAATGATGAAAGATGTCAGTAAAATAAACCACAGACACTTACTGTTACTACCAGGTGTTGTTCTAAGCACCCTGTATATGTTAATTTATTTAATTGTCATGACTACATGATAGATACAATTCCATGTTGCTGATGAGGGCAGTTCACAGAGAAGCTAAGTCACTTGCCTAAGACCTTTTGGATACCAGTTGGCAGAACCAGCAGGACTGTGCATGCCAAGGCTACATTTCATTGCCTCTCACTCTTTATAGAGTGTTCTAGAGATGCTCTAAGGGAGCCTATTTGAAAACAACTGGTTGAAGATTTATTGATTTATTTCGTTAAGAGAGTACAACACAAGTGGGAGAGGAAGGTAGAAGGACAGGGAGCTGGATGCGGGGCTTGATCCCTGGACCCCACGATCATGACCTGAGCTGAAGGCAGACACTTAACTGACTAAGCCATGCAGGCGCCCCTGAAAACTACTAGTTGAGTGGGATCCTGAACTGGGTTGAGCTGAGCTGGGCTGGAGACCTGAATCCCAGATAATATTGGATCTAACAGTCTTCTTCCATCATTTCCTCTCAAGGTGGCATGTTGGTCTTTAGCATGTTGACATGAACAGAATTTTAGAAATACATAGGGTGGCGTTTAAGCAATTTAAGATTATTCCAATGAAGTGATCGGTAGTGAGGGACTCATGCTGAGTACAGAGGATATCACTGTCTAGTGGAGATGGACGAGTGTCTCACCTGTTTGCAGTTGTGAAGGTCTAATCTTCTTATAAATATTGCTGCTGCTGTGAACAGTACAGGATGTTAATTGGAACCTTTTCTCATCAAAACCATGTTTTAGGTGGTTGGTTGGGTCCTGGCTAACCTTTAAAATCAATTTTAACCAGCTGAATAGCTGAAGTTAATGTACAGCTCCCCCCACCCCCTTCCCACTGTATCACGTTCCCTGTAGTCCTCGTTCTCTGGCAGTGTCCTCCTACTGAGGTCTTGGCTTCAGCATCTGTCCTCCCTGGCCATCTGGTTTGTGCCAGTGAACTTGTTCTTCTCAGCCCTCTTGGCAAGGAACCATTTTTATGTTCCAAGACTCCTTTAAGACTTGAGTGTCCATTACTTGATGAATAGCCTCTGTGGATAGAGATTTAATGCTCAGTTAATATCTGGCTTGGTATGCCCCTCCCCCCCCCAGCATATTGTCTGCATTGCCCAATAATGAAAATTGAGTAGATTCTAAACCTTTGGGTGTTTGTCTATTGGCATTTTTTTTTTTTTTGCCATTTTTCCCCTTTTGTTTTGACTCTGGATTATTTTAATTCATAAGGCTGTATTTGTCAAGGTTTCGTTATTTATTAGCTTGTATTTTGTACACTTTGCAGTTACCTTAATGGCACTTTAAAAAAAAAAATCAAGCCATGTTGGTTAAAAATAGTGCATGCTGCCCAAGACATAATGCTTCGAAGCACAGTCTTTCATGTCTTTGTTACTAGGAATAAATGGTCTTGGAGAGCTTCCTTTTCGAGGGCACATGCTTGTACTTGTCGAATTGGCAGTTACCCGGTGTAACAGCAGTGACAGTCTAGGAAACTATTCACATATGCACTTCCAGGGTCAGACTTAGCAGTGAAGTTGCCTTGCTAGTTAAACAGTGACATCTCCAGAATATCTGATAATGGTCTGGAACCTGTTGCATTGTTAGGCCTCCACGTGGCTGAGGGAGCTGAACTGTTGGAAGAGAGTCTTTTTTTTTTTTTTTTTTATATTTTATTTATTTATTCATGAAAGACACAGAGAGGCAGAGACTTAGGCAGAGGGAGAAGCAGGCTCCCTGCAAGGAGCCCGAAGTGGGACTCAGTCCCAGGACCCCAGGATCACACCCTGAGCCAGAGGCAGACACTCAACCAATGAGGCATCCAGGTGGCCCAGAAGAGAGTTCAGGATTGACATGCCAAGAGAGGTACTAAACGTAATCTTTTTAGTTTTAGCCTAATTAATTTTTTCCTTTTTTGATAAAAGTTACCCAGCAATTTCCATAGTTTCAGAAGATTTCTTTCTAGTTTGTGGTTATTTAACCATATTTTTACCACCAGTGAGCTTTTTTTCCCCCCTTTATCACCATCCCTGTGTAACTATAGGTCACATTAATTGAATGCTTACTATGTACCAGCCCTATTTTAAGCTCTTTTCCTAAGTTGTCTCCCCAGATCTTCCCAATAATTCATGAGTAAAATTGGATGGTAATATGCTGTGTTCATGTAGGGCCTGTATTAAATTCTAAAGATATGACCAGTGATGGGGATTATGGTACATATTGACCTTGTGCCATTGAATTTTGAAATCGTGTGTGTGGGTGTTTACGTGGTGTAATGGAGATTGATGTGGTTTGAAGTGTGGTGCTTTGAGGGTATTGTGGTCATACAGACATGATGCTTGAAGCAGAGGTGTTCCATCTATCATCGGATCTTTATCAAAACCCTTTGGCGTCTCCCGTACATAAAGCCCTAGCTTTTTAACACAGGGTGTTGTGGCCTCGGAGACTTTCCTCCCCCTCCCCCTTGTGTGTGCTCTCTCCTTCCTTCGCTCCCATTCATCCCCTGTGCTTTAGCCAAATGGAACCAGGCCCTCCACCCTGCTCTGCCCCATTGTGTCCTATCTCCCAGCCTTTGGGGGACACATTGACCCCTTGATCGGCTCTTATTAACCCTAACTCTGCAGAGTAAATCTCTCCTGACGAGCCTTGTCCTCCTTATGGAGCTCATTCTTCTTTTCTCGTGTGTACTTTCTTTTAGTATTAGTGTATCACTCTGGAATGAATGTTTATTTGTCCTTTTTCCTCTAAATCATCCGCTTCTTGTGTGGGTAGATGCTAAGTCTTTAACCACCAGACTCCTATAAAAGGCGCTCGATGAATACTGGTTAGGTTGGCCTAACAAGCCATTATTGCCTCTCTTGAAACAGGTAGTCTTTGCTCTCGTGGCACTTTGCAAATGCTCTTCTGTCACAAGTCAGGTATTCTCTCTTTCTTGTCTGTCTTCTAGAACTAAAGAACAGAGTACAGAGTAACTCCTCTAGCCTCTCCCTAGCACCGAGGCAGGCAGGGCAGTGCAGAGTGCTTGTTTACTCAACAAACAAACTGATGGTACCGTATCAATAATGGTAGTCATAAGATGGAGAGAAACCTTTCCTCCACCACCTCTCTCTTTCTAGACTTCCAGACAATGGTTCTTAATAGTTCTAGCATTACAGAAACTTTGGAGAATCTGTTGAAAGCTGTATATTTTGTCTTCAGAGACTTGCAATTTGGTTGTAATAGCAGGTGGCTTGTGAAAAGCTAAACCTCCATGTCCTTGGATCTCTATTCTAGCGCTTCCAGGGCTGCCAGTCCTCAGGAGTTCTCATAAAGGAGGACCAGATAGCAAGGAGAAAGATGATACTGATGATGATGACGACGGTGACAGTGGTAGTGACATGCATTTGAAAGATGCTCAATAGCCTGAGCCTATTTTTATATACACTTCATGCCACTTAGTCTAAAATGTGCTTATTACACTGTAGGTGTCATTTCTATTTTATAGGTGAGGTAGATCAACCTTTACAGTAGACACATGGCAACCACTTTTCTGTGTACTTGTGTGTGTGCTTAAAATGATTCAAGACAGTCTGTCATTCAAGACTCTTTACAAGTGATACCGTAGCCTTTAGAATAGTTTTTTATAAGCTTGTATCATCAGATAGCCCTGTCTCCTGTAAGTGTACAAGACAATTATGGACAATTAAAATAATTACAATACACATAATGCTCAGTATATCTTTTTTTTTTTAAGATTATTTATTTATTTATTCATGAGAGACACAGAGAGAGAGAGGCAGAGACACAGGCAGAGGGAGAAGCAGGCTCCCTGCAAGGAGCCTGACGGGACTCGATCCAGGGTCTCCAGGATCACATCCTGGGCTGAAGGTGGTGCTAAACCGCTGAGCCACCCAGGCCGCCCAGTATATCTATTTTTAAGGTAAGCCGCTCTCTAGGCCAGGATCTGATCTCCTGTGTGGCTAGTTTACCATGGAGACCCTCTGTTGCTCAGCTAGTATGCCTTTATTTATTAAGATAAAATGACCTGTTAGACTTCTAATAATAAAGTTAACTTTCTTAACAGAGTGTCTTTTTACTTAAATGGACTTAAAAATCAGAGCATTTGGGATTTAATTGGCCTATTTTAGTTTTGTAAATAGTCCCTTATTCCATACAAAAGTAAAAATTTGAAAAATAATGACTGTTGTTAATGGTGGCTCTTCTTATAATAAAGAGTTTTCTCCTGCCATCGCAAAAGGAGCATTAAACAGCTTTACAAAAAACAAACAAAACAAAACAACAAAAAAACAGCTTTACAGTGACAGACGGAACAAATATGTGTGTGACAAAATGTTCTCATCTGTGATTTATGGACATTGATATTCCTATCACTTCAAGTCAGTCTGTTTTTTGACCCCTGGAGATGACTTTTTGTAAACAGTAATTTTGTAATCTTTCATGAAGTAATGTTTTCTTTAACATAAGTTGAGGACATTCTGTTAGTTGAAAGCAGAAACAGTTTTTTGGAAAATGACTGTAACGTTGGGTTAACTTGGGACGCCTGGGTGGGTGGCTCAGTGGTTGAGTGTCTGCCCTGCCCTCAGCTCAGGTCATGGTCCTGGGGTCCTGGGTCCTGGTATCCTGCTTCTCCCTCTGCTTATGTCTCTGCCTCTCTGTGTCTCTCATGAATAAAGAAATAAAATCTTAAAGTTGGGTTAGCTTTAAAATATTTTTAAAGCAATCCCACCATAAATTCTTAGGTAAAAGATTCTCTAAAATTCCTTTGCTTTTAGTTCATAATATTTTTATTTGCATCTTTACTTAAAGCTGCTTGACATCAGAGGCAGTCTCAGACATCTTTGTCTTCTGACAGTGCTTGGCACACAGCTGGTATTTAGTAAACACTTACTCCGTGATGTTCTTCTTTTGATAAACCCAGTAAATGTTTGTCACATAATGTTGTTCTTTTGATCTGTTGCTCAGCTGAAGGTGTTTACATTTTTAATGGAAGAAAGATGAATTTGCTATGTAAATTGTGAGTTAGTTTGTTGGCTGAAGCATCAGAATGGAAGTCAGTTACTTTTAAAGGGTTGATCTAAACCTTTTTTTTTAACAGAAGTATTTTTTTCTTAATAGTGTGTTAGCCTCCTGTAGAAGATGAAAGCTGATTAGGAAAGCATGAATATGAATAATACCCATGTTTGGCTTTAATTAGCTCAGCGCTGTTGATTTTAGAAAGAAGTCAAACTAAGGATCACCACGTCTAGAGAATATAAAGTTTTATAATTTAAGGTTCATGATTTTTTAAATGGCATTTTACATATAGTATATGCCAAGAGTGATTTTTTTAACATATTAAAAATCTGCTTTTGTCATTTTTCTTCTGCAATGTAAGCCTTATGTGCAGAGGTGGGGACTTTGCCTTGTTCAGTCCTGCATTGCTACTGCCTGGAACTGTACCTCGCACATGGAAGGCACCCATCAGGCACTTGATGGATGAGTATGATTTGGAAGTGAGTTAGATTATTACAGAATATTAAAAGGAAACCCAGTTCCTTAGAAACTATTACTGGGAAAGACCTTTAAAATTTGTTCTCTATTCCCAGTTAGAATTCCTTTCTGTATCCAGTGGAAGTGTGATACATGCAATAGGTCTGCTTGTCCTTTTAATGCAGATAAAACTGGTCTTTCATTTAAAAGCCCTCTTTCCCCTTACCTCTGAAATAGCTAAAAACAGGAAAATTAGAACAACATCCTTAACAAAACTTCAATAGCAATGCAATTTCCTTTTGTTTATATTTTGTCCTCTGGAGAAGCAACTTAATATGTCAGATTGAGTACCAAAGCCTAGAATTAGAAATCTTAAAATCTGTGACTTTGCAGGTGCATAATACAAGATGATGTGTTGCTGTTGTCTTGACCTGTAAAATGGCACTGTTGCCTCTAGCATTCTCTGGGTTGAAAAACACTTCTGTTTTAAGTATAAAAGATGAATATCCATTTACGTCGTACACTATGTGGCAAATTTTTGAACTTTTGAAAGACTTTCAGATTAGTAGCATCTATTTTTGTTAGTTATCATTACTGATTAATTTCCTAAAGTTTCAAAGAAGTAATTACTTCTAGAGATTCAGAGTCTTTGAAACTGTCCTTTTCCTGGATTAAATTGAACACATATAGATGTAACCTTTTAAAAAGCTATTTGTGTGTATTGTAAATCTTTGGTTGTTTCTGTTGATGGGGTGCTATTTACTGATAAGCACACCCTTCTTTTAAAGCCTCGTTGAATTAAGGGAAATCCAATGATGAGACTATTTGAAGGAGAATAAAGTATGTAAGAACTAAAAATATTTTTCTCACTTAAATGAGTGCATCTAAATAACATTTTTTTAAAAAAATCTCTCACTTGTTCATAGTCTACTTTTGTTACCCTGGCGACTAATTCTGTGAACCTTTCATCCATGTCAATAGACAGCAATTGCTTATTCGGTTAATTCTGTTTTTCTAATTTATAAAGAACCCCTTAGGATGATTAAAGGAAGGTCTGAAAACCTTTGTGAGAGTTTTCTCTGCATATTTTGGTAGAGTTCTGTTCAAGGAGGCCCATTTGGCACTTGAGAACAGGTGAAGAGTTACAGAAATGGGGAGACAAGAGCCGGGTTCAGTTAGATTTGACAAGGGAGATTAGAAGATGTGGTGGATTAAGTGTAGACCGGTCCAAAGCTCAGTTGGAACTTTATTATTGTATGTGGGCTGATAATAAATATTGTAAAAAAAAAAAAAGTAATAGAGAATTGTGTTATTTAGCCTTTTGTTGGGAAATAAACTGCCCTAAAATGTATTGGCTTCAAACAGCCACCATTTATTTAGGTTATAGTTCAGTAGTTGGCAATTTGGGCTGGACCTCTCTGGGTCTGTCCTTTGATCCTGCTACACCGGTTGCTGTTCAGCTTGGTGGCTTGGCTTCTGGGAGTTGACTGGATGTTGGCTGGGGCCAGGGCTCCTAGGGCCTGTGTCTGTCGTCAATCCTCTGCTTAGCCTGGATTTCAAGAGCTGGAGGAGAGTAGCAGCTAGATCTCATGGCCTGGGCTCAGAATTTATGCATACTCACTTCTCCCATTCTATCACCTGAGTCCAGTGATTCAGCAGGTAGGAAAATAGGCAGCACCTCTTGATGGGAGGAGTTGCAAAGTATTGGGCTCATTTTTTAGTCTGCTGCAGAGACACTGATTTTTTTTCCCCTTTAATGAGGGTATTCCTTTTGGATATTAAATGTGCAGAATTTAAAGCCTTTTGAAAATTGTGAAAATATCCATGGTGTTTTAAGAAATTTCTACCTTAGTTAGCTATATGCTTCAGATGTTTAATACTGTTGAAACATTTTGTGGTATTAAAGAGCTTCTTCAGGTTATTTTTAATAGGTTTCCACTTAAGCTGAACTTTAAGTAAGAGAAATCAGGAGTATTCCAAGAGGTTTAACGATACCAAAGCAGTAGTAGTCCTCTGTTCTTTCACTTTCTTGCCCCTGAGGGGAATTTGAGAATCTCAGTTTTTGAACAGCATTTTAATGCAAGAGGAAGAGATGGGTTGAGGAGTAAAAGCAGCAGGGAGTTGTTCATAGTGGCCCTTTGCTTGCAGATGCTATTTTTGCTCATTAGCACCACCTTTCTTGCTAATGAATTTGTCACAAATTATTTTGTTCATTTATTGCTTTTTCTTAGAGGAAGAAAGACATGGGGGACATTGGATGAGAAAGAGGTGGAAGATTTAGGGGATGTGAAGGAAGAAACCGGAGTAGAGAGGGAAACACCGAAGTGTTGCTTTGGTATCTTGGCTTCTGACACATCCCTGATATTTTTGCTGAGTTTCAGCTTAAATGGCAGTGTATTAAAAATAACTTAAAGATGTATCTTAGTGCTGCTTACTATTATTTAAATTTGGCTTGTATTAGAATTGTTAGGGGACTTTGCAACAGAATGAATAGGAAGAAAGGCTGCATGATGAGTTAAAACAGAAATCACAGAATTTGAAACAGAAACTCCTAATTGTACTAATTCATTAAGTATTCTGATGTTTCTTTTTGGGGGAATTAATGTCATTGAGCACATTGACCTGTATATGGAAAAGGAAACTTGTCACTGTCTTTTATAGGGTTCTGTTAGAGCCAATTAGGTTTTTTTTTTCCCCCTCAAAAACATTAGAAACACAAGCAAGTAAATAGAATCTTTGGAGGTGAAAAAAAAAGTGGCCTCAGTAAAACATAAATGTGTGCTCATTGTTCGCTGCCTAAGAGTTCAGTGATCATTAAATATCAAAATGATCAAGTTTCTGACAAAGCTCCTTTCGTGGGGTATGCCCAGGTGGCTCAATTGGTTAAGCATCCAACTCTTGGTTTCAGCTCAGGACATCATCTCAGAGTCATAAGATAGAGCCCTGCATTGGGCTGCATGCTCAGTGTGGAGTCTGCTTGAAGATACCTTCTCTCCCTCTGTCACCCTCCCCCTGCACTCAGGCACATGTAAGTGTGCTGGCATGCACGTGCTCTGAAGTAATTAAATCTTTGAAAAAAATTAAAATAAAACACTCACATGAGGTGAAATTGAGGTTGTAGAACAGATATGTAGATTTCATGAGAAAGAAACCTAAGGTTAGAGGTGCTGACCTAAAATTTAATATTTTAACAAATAGTGTAGAAATGTTTCTTAATTCTATTTCATTTCAGCATGAAATCAGCATAGAAGAATATTAATGAGATCTTTTACATTCTGATATCCACATGACATCTTTAAATCCGTGTGTATTTTGTATTTAGGAACAAATCTCAATTTGCGTTAGGCCCATTTCCACCGTCCATTACCACTGCATCAGTTTAGAGATCTTTGTAGAGTTTAGCCACTTTAACGCATATTTGTGGATCAAAGCAAGGCTGTTACCCAGGTGAGGTGGTGGCTCCAGGGCCTATCCCCTTGCGACTGGCTGGTGTGTCCTGGTGTGTCCTTGCCGACGGGGAGGTGGAAAGGGTTAAGTCATTCTTCATTCTGAGTTCCGTGCTGTGTGGGAGTCAGATACCCTCTTCTAATGGCATTCAGTGAGGATGTTAAAAACCCATTATGCTGGTGTTGCAGAAAATTTCTTTGTCAAAGATGCTGATGGCCTAGATCCTGGCATGGCTTTTAAAATATTACAGTAAAGCAATTCTTGTGATGTTAAACTAGTGTCAAAGCTAGATGGAAACTCATTTTGCAACCATTTGACTCGGGCTCTCTCTTGTTTTGTGTTAATGGATGTAGGAAAACAGCTTAACAGTTAATTTCAAATTAGGATTTTGTTTTCAATTAAAAATTGTCCAGTGATAGCTTTCATAAAATTCTGAGTGACTCAAGTGCCTTTTTTTTTTTTTTTCAGGATAAACATCTGTTATTTAGTTTGCCCCACTCAAAATTGCTTTCTTGCAGGCATATTTGGGGTTGGGAGAAATTCTAATTTGATTTGACCTATGATATGCAAATCTTTCTCTGCAAGTATGATGTCTTAAGACAAATTTACAGAATTAGTTTGGAAAATATTTGATTAGATGAGGTCTACCATTTCCAAGTGAAAGCCACCTTTAGTCACTAATAAACGAGTGCCTGTGGGTTTACAAAATTGTTAACCTGCATAATAATTCAAAACCCTTATTTTTTATTCTCTTTGGAATTATGGGCTCTATTAAGTCCCTCTTATGTAAACTTGTGTTGTTTCAGTGTTGTTTTAGGAATTAAAAAGTCACGTTTTTAGATACTGGAATTTTCTGGGTAAATTTTGGGATGTGCACACCGAGATGACTTTTTTGGCCCTACTTAGACTAGTCCTGAGACTTTGCACAGGATTTAAGTGGACAAAGGCTGCTAGTTTACTCTGTGTTCCCATTACTGCTGCCCTGGGATATCCCAGATCTACCTGTTTCCATTTGGGCTTCAACAGTTTCACATCACAAGTTGTGAATGAAGCTTAAGTAAATATGTTTATTTTGTGCTGGCTGCTGGCCAGGAATCTGCTGAAGTATTACCTACAGGTTTCTTTTTCTTTCTTTCTTTTTTCTTTTCTTTTCTTTTTTTTTTTAAACCCCTGTTGGGTGAACCATCACTGTGACAGGTAAATAGCATTCCTCAGTAAAGCCTGAACTCTTCCCCCACTCCCTGTCCCTTTCTTCAGGACTATTGAATGTAGGGATTGTCCTGCTGGGGACCCATTGATTAGGTCACAGCCTGGCCTGCGGAAGACAGGGCTGCCCTGGGGCTGGCCCCCGGCAGGGGATTTGCTAAAGCCCGTGTGAAAGGGCCATGGGGGTGGGGGAGGTCTCAGCCCTTACCTTGTGAACAGGAATCAGTTCAGGCCGCAGAGCACGTATTAAGGACCTATTAACTTCCTCAGGCTTCTCCTTGAATTGAAAAGGACTTGGAAGCGAAGGAATAATAGAAGGAAATTGTTGCCAAAGCCGCTCACGGTGCATCCTGCCATATCTCGGTGGGTGCATCCCTTCAGCAGCAGATTTATTTCCTGCTGGGGAGTCTGTTAGCTTTAGAAGTCCCTTTAAAGGTCATGGAAGGGGAGTTTGAAAATGATTATATAATGTTGATTTTTCCTTTTTCTCCTCTGAAGAGTTGATTCTCTATTTGGGCAAAATTGGCAGAGACCTAACCCACATTTTAAAATGAGCTTTAATTTCAAATAAAACAATATATCACCATTGTAGAAGTCTGGGAAAATGGAGGCTTTTTAGAAAGAAGGAAAAAACATAAAATTCTACTGCCTGGAGCACTGTTGAAGTTGTGTGTATGTACACACATACACACACACACACACACACATACCCTCTATAGTTCCAGGTACTGGATAAAAAAAAAAAAAAGATATATAGTACATATAGTTGACTTCTTTGTAACCTATGCACAGCTTTCTATGAGTCTTTTTTTTTTTTAATTTTTTTATTTATTTATTTACGATAGTCATACAGAGAGAGCGAGAGAGGCAGAGACACAGGCAGAGGGAGAAGCAGGCTCCACGCACCGGGAGCCCGACGTGGGATTCGATCCCGGGTCTCCAGGATCGCGCCCTGGGCCAAAGGCAGGCGCCAAACCGCTGCGCCACCCAGGGATCCCT